>NC_133553.1:14019342-14644342 GCF_048773025.1 Camelus bactrianus | reverse complement strand
TCGACGCCCCAGGGGACAACTCGGTCTCTAGGACCAGGCCAGCTCAAGGACAGGCAGAGAAATCTTCAAAGGAGAGCCCCGGGCCCCTGTGGACCCCACTGTGGCCCCTGCCCTGACCCCGGCCCCCTTCCCTCCCATCCTTGGCCCCAGGAACAGGTGTCCTCTCCCAACCCCCTCCTGCTTCAAACCTGCTCTCATCACCGACACCTGGCAGTCCCTGTCCCCCAGTGTCCTGCCCACATGCCAGTGCCTGAGGTCTCTTCATGGAGTTCTCCCGGCCGGGCGTGTCTCTAGACCCAGCAGGCTGACCCACATGTGACAGAATTTCAGTGTCTGGTCTGTGCAGTGCACCACTGCACGGCCATACGCGGAAGCCCAGATGAGGGCTCAAGGACATTCAGAGCAGCACCCAGGCCACAGAGCAGAGGGGACACTGCAGCACCCCCAGGCCTTCCTGGGCACCACCTCTGCGGAGGCCTAGCGAGCATGTCCCATGTGCCCACTGCAGTTCTGGGCCACTGAGGTGTCCTCACTCATTGGATCCTAGGGGCTGCAGTTGCCCCTTTGCATGGATGGATGCACACGGCATGGGGGGGTCACATAAGACCTTGGGGTGGCAGGAAATATGTCCTGAGCCCCGAGTCTGGCCCCATCGCCCCCGTCACCCTAACCCACTTCCTACTCAGGCGAGACCTTCACTTGCTCTTTGACGGAACGCCCTGGACACGGTCAACCTCGCGCGGGCCCTCACCCATGGGCCGGGTCCCGGGCGCCTCCCCCTTCTGGTCGCTGGGGCAGCCGTCCTGGTGCAGGAGGCTGAACGGGCCAGTGGGACCTTCCTGAGGGATGTTTTCCTCCCCAGAGGGGTTGCCTTGGAGACACGGAAGTACCTCTGCTGACAGAGGTGCTGCCCGGCTTTTGTATTCAAACTGCAAGAAGCAGATGCGTCCATGAGTCTGTGACGTGGAGACAAACCTCAGACCGGGCCCTGTCAGGAGTGTTAACAGCGCTGTCTGGGAGCTTGGGGAGTGGTGTGCCTGTGCTCCACGGCGTTGTTACAAGAGGGCCTGAGACTCCAGGCCGAGCGAGGGGAGGACACCTGGGGCTCCCTGCCCCTGAGCTAGCTCATAGCGGGGCCTGCCCGGCCCCACGGGGCTGAGTCAGGGATGAAGGACATCTGGCTGTGACCGCACAGCCCAGTGGGGACAGGAGGCCCAGCTGGACACGGTGCTTTAAGAGAGTAACCCCCCGAAGGGCGGCCACCCGGAGTGGCACCTGCATTCGAGGTGTGGCGCTTCAGTGCCCAGGGGCTCTCCCAAGTTCCGGGTCGTCCTTTGGGAAAGTGCATGGGGTCGGGTACCCCAGCACTGGTGCCTTTGTCCTGCGGGGACAGAGCCGCCCCGCCCCCTGAGACAGAGGCTGGTCCAGAGAGGCTGAGGCTCCTGCTCTTCCCGCGGGGCCAAGGCTTCCCTGGGGAACCACGCGGAGGCCCCCATCCCTGTCCCCACCTCCCCGGGTGCAGGGGCGCGGGGGATGGTGGGCGCAGGGGCTGGGGCCTCAGGGCCGTCAGCAGGGAGGTGGAGACAGCGCCTTCCCTCAGGCAGAGGGCGCGGGCTCCCCCCCAGCTCTCGGGGGGCCTCATGTAGCGCCCTTGGGACTGGGCGGGAGGCACGACATACTGGGGTGGCCTGGCAAGCTTTCTGTCTGCTTCTGGGGAAGGAGCAAAGTCAGGGGCGTGGAACGAACTGAAACAGAAGTCAGAGCGCGGCTTCCTGCCAGTCAAAGGGCCCTCGAGGGTCAACGAATTCACGAGTCGAACTCTCAGTTATGAGCTGAGGCCCACGTGGGTGCCCTGGAATTTGTGTTTGAAGGAAAAATACACAAAAGAGCCCAGTTTTCGGTCCCGTCTCAGCCAGAGAGTTCATGCAGCTCCACCTGGGGCCGGCGCCAGAGCAGTGAGGCGGGACCAGCACGTCCCTGAGGGCTGTGTCGTCTGGGAGGCGGGGGCAGAGCGTGTGGCAGGGCAGTGCGATGTGGGTGGACACACACAGGGTTGGCGCCGGAGCAGGGGCTGCCCGGGAACACTGGGGACCCCGGGGGGTGATGGAAGTGATGAGGACGGGGTCGCAGGGCCAGGGCCCTGGCTGCGGCGTCCATGTAAGGAGATGGACCGGAGGGCCAGGATCTGCTCAGACGGGTCTGCCATGGTCCTCCTGCGAGGGCACCTCACTGGGTCAAGGCACAGGACAGAAAGCAAGGAACGGGTGTCTGACCCTGAGGCTGCGAGGAGCCAGCCCAGAGCGGTGCGCCCATGCAGGTGGTGGTCAGGGACCACTGCTCCGTCCTGCGCACCTGCCTCCCACGGGCTGCACCCAGTTTGTTCAGTGAGCATAGGTCAGAGGTCACTGACTTCACAAGAGCTGTCATTTAGCCAGGTGTCAAATACTCCAAATACTCCCCACGTGAGAGTGTAACAGACTGATCCGTGCGCGACCTGGCTTTTCCTGTTTAATCCCCATGAGAACCCCTGAATGTGGCTGCTGCGCCCATTTTACAGCCAGGCTTGCGGAGGGTCGCTTCTGCACAGAGTGGCCTTCCCCAGGTCACCCGGCTCCCCAGGGGCAGAGCTGGGGTTCAAGTACTCACTCCTCGGACCTCAGATCCCGCCTGCTGAGGACGGCACAGTATTGTTTCTTGTCGCAGAAGCAGTGCTGGAACCAGACGGCACCGATTCCGGGGCCGTCAGCCCTTCTGGGCGCCCTGGGCCCGTTTCCTCAGCAGGTGCAGGGCAGGCGGGCGTCTGAGCTGGAGGCGGGACTGAACACACCGGCTGCAAAGCCTCTGTCTGTTTGGTGCCTGTTTGCTGGTCTTCGGGGCCACATCAGGCACCCTTTGTAGAGGAGAGTGTTGTCTGGCCCTCACACCAGTTTCCCACTTTTTCTTTGGTAAAAAGAACCCAAACGTTTCCGCAAACACATCGCCCCTCAGCGGAAAGAGCTGCTTCATCCCCGTCTGTGCAGTGAGGCACTCCCAGGGGACTCGGTTCGGGCCAGTGTGATGCAGGCAGAGGGCTGTGTCTGGCACCTGGAAGTGTCCTCAGAGGGAGAGGCAACCCGTTCCTCCTCTCCCCGTCCGGGCTCCCAAAGCAGAGTGAGCTGGGGGGTCGGCTTCAGGCTGCCCTCGGGACCTGAAGGCCGTGTCCCTGCAGAGCAGGGACGGGGCCACATCCTTGCCCCCCCACCTGCCCCCGCAGCCCTGGACCCCTGCTCCTTTTATGGGGAGAAACCTGTGCTTTGTTCAGTCATTAGAACATTGACTTTTCTATCAGGAGGCAACATGTCCCCGACGGCAGTGGGGCCAAGGGTGTGGTCTCAGACGGGGGCCCTGGAGCGATGCCCCTCTGGACCCTGAGCCGTGAGCACCAGAGACCCTGAAAGTTGGGAGAGAACCCAGAGGTCAGGGAGCCCTCTGCCCCCGGAGCAAACCCCCTTCCCGCCAGTGCCGCCGCCGCGCTGACTCTAAAAGGACTGCAAGCTGTTCTCTGCTGCCAGCTCCCTCCTCCTCCACGGCCGTGACAGCTACTCACTGATCAGAGACAACAGCCACCCCCTCATCTCAGCCTCTGCCACCGTCCTCTCCCTCTCTCCCCGCCCTAGCCCAAGCCCGGAACCTCCCCCACGGTGGCACGAACCTGCCCCCAAGCCTGAGTGTTCTAAACGCCTCCCTCCCTGGTGTCTCTCCACACGTCCACGTGGGTGTGAGTCACACCTGAACTCACAGCTCTTTTGGACCAGATCTCAGAACACCTCTGCCTGAACTGCTGTGTGTTAACAGAAGCGACAGATGAGGGATGCGCCCAGGCGACTGCCCGACAGGAAGGCATCCATTCACCACATGGGAGCGTCAGGCAGAAGGGCGGGTGCAGGGAGAGGAGGGCGCCTGGTGCTGGCTCTCCCAGCGCCCTGAGGCGTGCGTGCCTGGCCTCATGCTCTGTCCGCACTTAGAGCTACTCCTGAAGCATTAAGTCCCGAAGAGCTGTCGTTAGCCGGGAAGACGGTTCGCCTGCCGACTGGCTCCCCACCTGGAGGAGATGAGCCTTTATGGAGGCATCCTGCTGCTCAAATGGAAGGCGCTCAGGATGGGCCCCACGAGCTAGTCCCAGGAAGCAAGGACTTCCAACACTGCGAGCCCCGAGTTTCCACTGACGCTGACGTCCGCCAGGTCACGAGGTCTGGGACATGCCCGTGAGGCCTGCGGCGTCCCTGAGCAGAGCTTCGTGCTGCCTCCCTCTTCCCTGGGCCCTCCTTCCAGGGTGGCCGGGAGAGGGAAAGCCAGGAAGCCTCTGGAGCTGATCAGACTGGCTCCTCACTCAATCTTCATGATCCTGGGCAATTTAATTATTTAAATGTCACAGGCTTGACTCTCGTCCACCGTGGATTGCAGTCACACCTGTTTGACAGACGCCACTAAAAACGGAACGAGGGGATGACAGTAGGTGCCCGGCACAGTTCCTGTCTGCAGTGTGTGTGTGTGTGTGTGGGGGGGGTGAGTTTCAGCAGCCGTGCCGCCCCCGCCCTCCCTGGGGACCCTGGGACGCCTTCCCACCCCCTTCTCCTCTGCTCTCTCCTTCCTCTCACGCCTCCGGCGGCGCTGGGAGATCCCCACCAAAGGAGCCATTAGAAATCCACTGGAAGTTCCAGTGGGTAAACGGAGGGACAGTTTTCTTGAGGCCTCTACTGAAGCCCTTAGAAATAAAGCGGGAGCTGATGAGGGGCGGGGGTGGCGATGGAACTGGCTGGAGCAGAAAGCAGGAGACGCAGAGCCGAGTGCGGCAGGAGGCCTGCGCTGGCCTTCCCTTGCTCCAGCCTCGCCCCTCCGCGCCGGACCGGCGCCCCCGGTGCAGCGCAGCCCTTCCCTCCGCAGACAGCTCCTGGGGCGGGGGTGGGGCTTACTCAGGGTGGGCGCTGCGCTGCGACCTGCTGTCAGCTGGAGGACAGAGCTTTCACAGAGTCAACGAACACTCACCGTCCCCTCAAGGAGCAGAGCCCCTGAGCCCAGACAGGCCTGGTCCGGGCTCCCCGCTGAGGTGGGAACTGGTGCAGCGTTTCCAGGAGGGCTGGCAGACTGCGCCCAAGCCAGAGAGGCCTGCTCTGCCGTCAGACCACCGTCCCCACCCCTGCTCTCAGCATGACCTAGGTGACGTCCCCCGCGGACTCGCGCTGGAAACAAGAAGGGCACGAGCCCCTGGGCTGCCGTGTGGTTCAGGGTCATTCAGCCCCGAGGGAGGCCTAGGTTCTTCCATGCAGGTCTGCAGGCACCATGACCTGCCTACGGCCAGCCTTCCGTCCCACTGCCTCGGCTCTGGACCTCCTGAGGGCAGGAGAGGGATGGAGGCCAGAGTTTGTGTGGAGCAGGGTACACATTCCAGACAGTGTCCAAGACGGGCAAGATCCTGCAGTGAACCCTCGAGTTTCTGGGATGGGACACACGACACTCAAAACCCTTGTCAGTGACGTAATTAAAAAAAATACAACAGGAAACTGAATGAAAACGGCAGTGTAGCCGCACAGCCGGTGAGGGGCTAGGACACACGGAACCCGCGCTGGACGCCGCGGCCTGGCTGGTGAGAACGGGTCTGTCAGTAGAATGTGTTCTAAGAAGTGGGATTTCGGAGCTGAGGTGTGTATTCAGTTGGAGAATCGGTACGTGTTTGTTCTCCAAGACCTGTGCTTCGGTGTAATTCACGCCGACAGCCCGCATCTACACACCCGCATCTGCACAGCCCGCGTCTACACAGCCCGCATCTACACACCCACGTCTACACAGCCCACGTCTACACAGCCCGTGTCGTCTACACAGCCCGTGTCTACACAGCCCGCGTCTACACAGCCCGTGTCTACACAGCCCGCGTCTACACAGCCCACGTCTACACAGCTCGTGTCGTCTACACAGCCCGTGTCTACACAGCCCGTGTCTACACATCTCACGTCTACACACCTCACGTCTACACACCTGCGTCTACACAGCCCGCGTCTACACACCCGCGTCTACACAGCCCACGTCTACACAGCCCGTGTCGTCTACACAGCCCGCGTCTACACAGCCCGCGTCTACACAGCCCGTGTCTACACAGCCCGCGTCTACACAGCCCACGTCTACACAGCTCGTGTCGTCTACACAGCCCGTGTCTACACAGCCCGTGTCTACACATCTCACGTCTACACACCTCACGTCTACACACCTGCGTCTACACAGCCCGCGTCTACACACCCGCGTCTACACAGCCCACGTCTACACAGCCCGCGTCTACACACCCGCGTCTACACAGCCCACGTCTACACAGCCCGCGTCGTCTACACAGCCCGCGTCTACACACCCGCGTCTACACACCCGCGTCTACACAGCCCACGTCTACACAGCCCGTGTCGTCTACACAGCCCGCGTCTACAAAGCCCGCGTCTACAAAGCCCGCGTCTACACAGCCCGCCCACAGCGGGTCTCCTCGGGTGTGCTAACCTCTGTGACCTGACAGGTGGAAACGTGTTTACCCACCGGTGCAGGGCTCGCTGCTCTAAGGCTAGCCTGGCGAACACTTTTGTATTTGCTGACCCGTGCCGCTCCTATTGACACCTGCACGCTTGCTGGTTGGTTGGTTGGTTGGTTGGTTTGTTTGCTGGGCTGCCTTTCGTACAGAAAGCTGCTCCCACCAGCCTCTCGGTACGACCCTAGTGAACCTGTGAACCGTCCGAGCCTCACAGCGCAGGCGTCGGCGTGGGACCCCAGCTGGCCCATACCCCCAGGAGGACCCTTGATTCGCTGTTCCTGGGCCCCTCTCCTTACAGCAGCCTCTCCTTAGACCTTCCCAGCCCTTGGTGAGAAGGGCAGCGTTCTCTTCCTTCGTGATCATAAATTGTAGGAAACGGCCTTGGTTTAACTCACTTTTTCTGCCGTGTGGAGTGGCTGTGGTGGTGGCCGGGAGAACAAGGCCAAGTCGGAAAGGCTGTCAGAGACCAGTGGGGTTAGAGATGGGGAGGAACCCGTTGAGCTGCCAGGACTCCTGGATCCAGCCGTGCCTGCAGCAGGCCCGTTCGTCTTTCCAGTTACGGAAGCCGCTACGTTTCTTGCTGCTTCAGCCAGTGGAACTTGGATTTCTATCCATTGCCTGATTTCAACTGTTCTTTCATCATTTTTTAAAAGCCAGCTGTTTTCTTACTGATACAATTGCTAAGAAATTACCCCCTTGTTTCGATCCCTTAATTAAAAACAGTAACCCGGGGGCTAGAAAAGTTGTTTTTCTGGGTGTCGCTGACAATTATTGTGACATTTGCCGAGGGTCTACCTTGCTACATGACAAACTAAATCTGTGTGAGGAGAAAGAAGTCAAAATAGATCAGTCTGAGGATCTAGCTGGTAGTGCCAGAACCAGTGTATACGGATTCCAACAAACGTAACTGGACGTGAAACTGAACCGACTGTCGAAGTAGTCCGAGTGGCAAATCTGCTTGTGTGTGTGAGCTGCCGCGGAGTGTCCGACCGCCACTTTCAACCCGATCAAACCTGGGACCAGTTGGTGGCCACGCCAGCCAAAAAGAGCATATGCAAATGAATCAGTCAGTCAGTCAGCTCGGAAGACAGCCAGGTCCCTCCCGGGCTGGATCCGCAGGCAGAGGAGAGAGCCAAGCCTTCCCGCCCGGACAGGCATGGGCCGCCGGCTCCCCCAGAAGCCCCGCAGCTCCCTTCTCTGGCAGCTGCGGCCGCCGCGTGGCCGTCTGTGCCCGCGCCAGGCTGGGGCAGGCTGCAAAGCGGCCCCAGCTAAATGTGACTCGAAGGACACATCCTTACAGAGTGACCTGGACTCCCCTTCCACCCAGGCTTCTCCCATATGACCCCGCAGGGGCGTGCACGTGGGCACACAGAGGCGTCTACACGTTTAGACACAAACACGTGCCCTGTTCCAGGCTCACGGGGCCCCAGGGCGGGAGGAGGGCTCTGTGGCCAGGTGTCCGGGAAGGAGGGACTGTTGTGCCGTGAGGACTGAGGAGGACACAGGGATAATGCCAATGAGGACAGCCGACTTCCTCCTCCTGGCCTGGGAGGGCTGGGGAGGGAGCCCCCTTGACCTCACCTGGACGCTGCCAGGCAGTGGGTAAGTGTTTCTCTTTTTGGAGCAGATTTCAAGAAACTGCAGCTGGTGTCATTAGCATCCTGGGGCAGAGGCTGGCTCACAGCGCACCATTTCTGCCAGGGTCCGTCTTCAGTGACAGCGTGGCGGGGAAAGCGCACTTGTCAAGATGCTCAGTGGAAGGAAGTTAAGAACCCTCTGCGAGAATAACCGTGAGGTTTGGGTTGGGGGACGTGGCAGAATGAACACGGGCCGGGTTCTCGTACCCTGAGCTGGGCTCCACCAGCCTGTCCACCAGGAGGGCCTCTCCCTTTGCTGCCCCACCTCTTCCATGGTATGCTCTCCCCCGTGAGGGCCCCTCTCTCGTCCCTGCGGGCCGGCCGGGCGCTCCGGGTCGGTTACATCTCACCCGTCCCTGGCTGTGACCTCGGCCAGACATCTCTGAACTTCAGTATTACAGGGACCAATAAAATTTCATAAAAAGACAGTGGGAGGAAGGCTGATGTGGAGCTGACAGCTTTGAAAACATTTCTATCTCTGACTGTCACTGTTCCCAAAAGGAAGGCGCTGTGCACTCCAGAACGCACGCAGGACAGCATCGCATCCAAGTAAAGACGTTTGCTCAAACGACATGGGCTTTGCTTCATGAGGTCTTTGCTCTGTTGTCTAGTATTTTCTCCATTTACCTCGGATCGCGGTGGCCGGTATGCACCCAGCCCCGCCGCACCTGCGCTGGCTGGCAGGTAGGAGAGGACAGGTGTGCTTCCCAGCCAGGGGGCTGATGGCCGGTAGTTCTCTGCAGGGATCGCATTTACTGACAAGGGATTGGGCCTTGTCCCAAGCAAGGGAGTGTTCCGGGAGTGCTTTCAGGCCGCGCGGCAGGCCAGTCGGGGGCAACATTTGGGGAGGTCTTCCAGGGCCCTCTGCACACCAGCTGCGCCCCCACCTTGGACAGCAGGGCGGCCCTGGGCTGAGCTCCTAGCTGCCAGGCCCAGGCCTCGGCTTCGTGTTTCTCCCTTCCCATCAGTGGAGCGGAGGCCACAGATGCACCTTGCTTCTCGCGCGGATGGTCCCCTGATGGCTAGAACTAGACCCTTCAAATTCATCACCTTTGTAATGGTTGAGAGACCTTCACTTCTGGCTAAGAGAGGGCAAGTCTAGAAGCGAGCAACTATCCAAATACAGTGCGCTGAAGGGCGCCTTCTCGCCTTAGGACTGGGAGAGACACAGCATTTAGACACAGGGGACCCTGGCACCCATCCTGAGCTCACCTCTGCCCGGCCGTGGTGCACACGTGGCGGTGGCTGCCTGCTCTCACTGGCGCTCTGGACACAGGTGGCGGACACAGTGAGGATGTCCCTCCAGGAATTCAAAGCAGGACAGATGAACCCGGAGGTGGAGGGGGACAGGAAACCTTCTGGAAAGGGGGTCCTGCCCTGCAGATTCCTGGGACTGGAAACATGACCCTTCCATTCTGTGAGTTAGCCCAGAGTTCTCCCCCAAAGTCTTCATTTACTCGTTTTCTCCTCAGTTTAGCCAAAGTCGGCTTCTGTGACTTACAACTTCAGACTCTGCACTGACAAGCGGCTGTGAACTTGGGAGAGCTGTTTGCCTGACCCTCCACCTCCCAGAAAGTGAGCCTCAGAGCCACATCTTCCCGCGGGGCCGCGAGGAAGGCCGCGTGATTCCACGCGGAAAACCGCTGGGGGAAGGCCGTGCTCGCGCTAATGCTATTCCTTCTGCAAGTTGTCGGAGGCAGCTGGTTTTCTTTTTTAAACTCTGTTACAATATGGTCCCTGAAGTTTCAAATGAGCATTAAGTAGGAAGTGGGCAAGTCCTGGATCATAGATGCTGGGGAGCCCAGTTCTCCATCATCTCCACCTCATCCGTGATGACAATGACAGTGTTATTATAATAATAGCAATCATGCCACCACGTGTTTGGAATCCACATCACTTGAAGTCCGACTGTTGCCTGGTTTTGCTACAGAGTGAAAGAAACTGAGGTCCCACAGCTGAGTGACGTGTCCAGGACGTCCCACCATCATCCGCGCACTTTCTGCTTCTTCACATTGACTCTCGCTCAACAAACGAGAAAGAAAGTAAAATGACAAGGCAAGAAAATGACAGCAGCAGGAAAGTGGGAGAGGGTGGAAATGAAGCGCTCTCGCATCTTCATCTGGTTTCACGGCAGCGGTGGGACCCAAGTCAGCGGAGAATCATGCAAGCGGGAAGCTCAGCTGCTCTTTGGAGGTGAATTTGGAGAGGCTGTGAACATCAGCGAACAAAAATCAAGACTTTCTATTTTGGTAGAAGGAACCAGGAGACAAGCCAAGTAGCCAAGAGACGTGTGAACGTGATGCGTGGTCAAATCTGACGCACTCTGGAAAAGCAGGTGTCACATCCTGAGACCCTTCGTCAGGAATTGAGTGTCTCAGGTGCTGGGGCAGGACATAACATTCCCCCCATGTCTTGCTGGTGGGGTGTTCTACCCAAGTCACCACGAGGCAGCACACAACCTAGCACAGCCCATCGCCTTGGACCTTTGTGTCAGCAGCTCTGCACACAGGTGTTCAGGGTCTGAGCTGGAGAAGAGGGCGCCTCTAGCCGGAGGGGGTCTCTGGTGGGGTTCTT
This sequence comes from Camelus bactrianus, assembly GCF_048773025.1. NCBI lineage: Eukaryota > Metazoa > Chordata > Mammalia > Artiodactyla > Camelidae > Camelus > Camelus bactrianus. Next base: position 14,633,587 of record NC_133553.1, on the reverse strand, counting down.
CCGCTGACACCGTGGAGAGCCCTGGATGGGGCACCAGGCTGGGCGGGAGAACCAGCCTGACTACATCTGCGTCCTTGGCCGAGAGTCTTACCTTCCCCGGGTGTCGATGTTCTCATGTGTGAAAGAGAAACAATGATGAGTCATCTCCTTCTCAAAGAAGTTTGCATAAAAATCAAACAGGGAAATACACATGAGAACGTCTTATGCACTGTAAATGGTATTTTTGATAGACTAATTTGACTATGGATTATTGATACAATCATTACTATTGCATTATTGATGTAATTAAATGTGATGATTACTTTTTAATTCTGTGTGCCCCGCAAACTTAGACTGAGGAACAGGGAAATTTGAAAGAAGGGCTCACTGGGAAGAGAGACCGTGTTTAGATTAGGACGTGCTGTGTGCAGGATGAGGGCAGGGAGTGATGCTGGGGAGGACGCACAAGGTCAGATGAAGGTCAGATGAGGCACAGGGCCCCTCTCTCATCCTGCAGAGACATGAAAAAGAGGGAGCACCGGAGAGGACTACATATACGGAGAGACACATGCGGACCCAGAGCTGCCCCTCAGCCAGTGCCCGTGCTTAGCAAATAAGAGACAAAACAGAAGACCTGTTGTTGAAGAAATCAATCGGCCACTGAAAACGCTAGAGGAAAATCAGCATCGTCAAATCCCCTGGAAGCCGAAAGCGTTTTTCCTTGAGGGGATGTGGTAAAATGCGAGGCAGAGCAGGTGTCGCGGACAATGAGGTCCCAAAGCAGGGCCTTTTGATTTAGCAAGAAGGAGGTGGTAGTGACGTTCCAGAGGGCAGCCTGGTGCAGTTTGGAAGCTGCAGGAGAGACAGTTGTGAGGGACACAGGGCTTCCTGTACCCCAAGATTCCCCATTCTTGGTGAGACATATTCACAATAGTTTCATCTGTTGATTAAATACTAGGAGACTGTCTTTTTTTTTTTTTTTTTTTTTTTGCAAAGCTGTCACTCTATTCTTCACTTCAACATTTGTATTGCTGGCCTAAACAATTAACAAAAAAAGTAATGCTAACAAACTCTCATAAGGAAATATAGAATATGAAACCATACAGTCAGATTTTTCAGATGCTTGAAACTTCATGCAATCTGACTTTTATCCTTTATTTTCTTAATGTGATGTTTCACATGGATTGATTTGCAGGTGTTGAACCATCCTTGCACCCCTGGAATAAATCCCACTGCTCATGATGTATGAGCCTTTTAATGTGGGTTAGATTTGGTTTACTAATATTCTGTTGAGGATTTTTGCAGCTTTGTTCATCAGGAATACTGACCTATAGTTTTCTTTTCTTAGAGTGTCCTTGTCTGATTTTGGTGTCAGGGTATGCTTGTAATATAAGTTTGGAAGTGTTCCCACCTTTCGTATTTCTGGAAGAGTTTGGGAAGGTAAGAAGGATTGATATTAATTCTTCTTTAAATGTTTGGTAGAATTCACCAGTGAAGGCATTTGAAAAGGCTGTTGCAAAGGTTTTGAAAACTGTGGTTTATAAACCACCTGCAGTTTTTTGTCATCAGACAGGATTTAGCAATCTCTCAGTAGACACGGCCCCATGGTGAGGTTGTGTGCATCGAGGTGACTTCCAAAAATATCTAATCTGGAGACATCTAATAAATGCTCTTCTGGAGAAACAAGGTTGACATGCAGAAGTTGTTAAATGGAAGAACTGACTTTTCTTGTCAACTGAAGCTGGAAAACAAAAGCCTAATGTGCAGAGCAGTGTGTGATTCATTCAGGCCGTGACACAGCATGGTGGCCAGGTGGACGCCTCCCTGTATCTCTGGACGCTGACTGCGGACCCCCTTCTCCTGCCTCATGGAAATCTGCTCTCAGGACGAGCACTTTCCCAGTGGTCTCTGTGCTTTAAAGCTTAATTCTAATAGACAAATGAAAAATGATCCCAATTAGTGGAGCTGGTGGGAAAGGTTTTGGCGGAGGAGCGGGCCCAGCCTGGATTCATGGGATCCCTTCGAATGAACCAGGTCCTGCCCCACCTCCCCAGATCAGGACGGGCATCTCCACTGTTACAGGGGATTCAGAGCTCGGGTTACACTGTGGTTTGCACCAAAGTGTCAGAGGAAAATATGCCTTCAGCCTTGCGCTGCTGCAGAAGAGAAAACCCACCCCTACGGGTGAACGTGGGACCTTCAGTGGGCTGTGGGCTCCAGGCTGATGGCTCGATCACGTGGTGGCTGCAGGGCATGGAGAAACCGTCAAACTTCTCCAGTTCCTTTCCTCATCTGCAAAATGGGGCCAAACGTGTCTTTGGAAATCTGTCTTGCAGAATGGTGCTGAGGCTCCGAGGGGCCGGCGCGCATGAACATGCCGTAGGGATGGTCGGGCCATGTGGACACCGGTCCCCACTGAAGGAGCCCGTCTGCATGAGCTAAGCACTTTCTGAAGATCCATTTCATCGTGCCTCCTCACCTTTGCAGTCAGAGGGGCTAGAGGGGACCGGAAATGAGGCTCAGCGGGAAGCAGAGGTGTGATCACCCAGTCCCCGTGGCCTGCTGGGAGCCCTGGCAGCAGAGATGGGCATCTTCATAGTGGGATGCCTCCTCTGGCTGTCACGTGGCAGGGGGAGGGGCTGCACAGCACAGAGCAGGCAGGGGGAAGGGCTCTGGAGTCTGGGGTCCCTGCTGAGTCCCTGCTGCTCCACTGGCAGGCACTTTCCCCTCTGCTGTGTCTGGAGTCCCTCGTAGGAGAGGTGCCCTCATGAGCTGGTTCTGATCTTGCCCATCCGTGCAGCAACCACCACACATACAAGTCCTTTTCTTTTGTTCAAACCTCAGAATGCCATGCACCAGGCGCGGCGCCCCGACAGAGGTCAGAGTGTGCAGGCGGCCCTGCATTTACAGACTGTTCACGGCAGAGACTGAGAGCGCTGAGTTCTGCTCCCTCCCACGCTTTTTAATTTAAGAACCCCGGGCGCTCAGCGTGGGGGTGACAAATGGCAGTGCCTTTACTGCTGTTGGTATTCTGAGGTCAGAATGTGGTTGGAGCCAGAAGCCCAGGGATGAAGTATAGCATTAAAAATAATAAAGATTAAACATATGTAGCCTCCCAAGTCAGCGGAGCGGAGCTAACAACCCCACATAAAGAGGCTGCGTGTGGGATGAGCCTGGGTCTGGGAGGAGGGAGCGGAGCGTACACCGCCATGAATCTCTCCCTGCTCCTCCCTGCACCCACTGCAGAGCCGGGCCAGGGCGGGAGGGAGGCAGGCAGGCAGCAGGGAGACGAGGGCACTGAGCTGGGGGTAGGGAGTGTGTGTGAGAGAGAGAGAGAGGGAGGGGGAGGGAGGGAGAAAGGGAGAGAGGCAGACAGACAGACTGAGACAGATAGGCAGACGATCCTGGAGGGCAAGCAAGGTGGGGACAGACTGGTCTGATAAAAGTGCTCATTTCTCTCTGATGTCGCCTGAAATGGCAGCTTCACTTCCTGGTTTCAGCCCTGCATTTATCTTTTAAAATTGCTATAAATCAAGATTCCACAACATGGTGTGGTTTTTTTCTTCATGTCTGGATCCCCAAGTAAATGTCTCCCTCTCTCCCTCCCTCTCCCCCCCTTTCCCTCTCTCCCTCCATTTCTCTCTCTCTCTCCCTCTCCTCCCCTCTTTCTCTTCTCCTTCCCTCTCTCTCTCCTTCTCTCTCCCTCTCTCCTTCCCTCCCTCTCTTTCTTCTGTTCCTCCTTCCCACCCCCACCCCTCCCTCTCCTATCCCCTTTCACACTCTTTCATCTCATGGATCATGTCCAGCAGGCTCCCTTCTCTTTGACTCCTACTATTAAGAATTTTTCAGGTGACAGTTTGCTTCTCTAGAAGTCAAAGTCTATCTTCCATGCTGCATGCATGCCTTAAAGAGCTGTTCTGTGTTCCTCTGGGGTAGGTGCTGTGTGTCTGTGAGTTGGGGGGCACTAAGAATCAGTAGTGGGTTTGTAAGTTTGGTGCACAAGAATCTGCCGATCTAATGGGGTGAGGGAGGAGCTGGGGTTAGGGTTAGGACAGGAAGTGTACCTAAGTGGCTGTAATATATTTTGAATAGAATAATTGCATCAAAAGTTTAAGTTAGAGGCACAGGACGAGGGGAGGTCCAGGGAAGCCGGCACAGCATCAGGTAGCTTTGTCTTCATGGGGTGGGGGCCGTGGAGGCTGAGCACATCTCCGGGCTCGCGGGGGGACAGCCATCTCCTCGTGCTCCTGATGGATGCTTGTTAGGTTCATTCATTCACTGGGACCCAAGTGAACTAACACAAGATCAGCTCAAACCCTCAGTGGGATGAGGGCTGGAGTGTGACCTTCACTGTAATTAATTCAGGAAAACAAAGCGCTCTGTCTCCTAGGAGATGTACCCATGGCTGAGCCCCCTCACACATCTGGTTTAGATGGTCTTTCTGCAGACGCCCCTCTGCCCCCAGGAGGCGCTCCTGCCGGGTCAGTCGGAAGACGGAGCTGGGCCGGCAGGACGGGCGTCGCTGTCCAGCTCCTGGTGCTGAATCCTGGCCGACGCTTTCTGAATGAGCAAAGGCAGCAAGCTTCTTGGCATATTTCTGTTTCCTCACCTTAAGTCATGGCTGTAAAAGCACCTTCCAGACAGGTGGGGTGGTTGTGAGGAAGAAATGAGACGGTAAACGAGGCAGATTGGAGCAGGGCCACACGACCAGTTCTCCGTTCCTGCTGCCAGCATGTCCTTAGGACGCCTTCTAGTATGATTCCTTACAATCCTACCACTCATGTGTTACCTTCAAGTTACCTGCCTGTGGGTCTAACCAGCTGTCTCCAATGTCAAGCTCCCTGCAGGCAGAAAGGAGGCAGAGGGAGTGCTGTACTGGGCAGAGCGCAGCCCCCTGTGTCAGGGGCCCTTTGATGACGATGCTTTTCTGATGTTTTTGGATGAGGATGATGAAAGTGTTACAGCGCTTTCAAGCTGCTAATGAAAGATTTTCTTTTTTACGTGTGAAGAAGCATCTTTTTACATGTCAGGAGGTTCCATGGTTTGTCCTGTTTGCTTTGAGATTAATGGCTGGTACAAGGCCAGGTTCTTGGGTGGTTCTCCATGTAAGACCACCAGAGAATAGACGTCTGGATGGGCAGATGGGTGGACAGGTGCTTTAACGTTGATTTCTTATGGTGAAAAAATAATGGAGAATGTTATTCTGGGTTGCAATTTGGCAAAAGATTTCTAAAGAGGAAATCCAGATGAGACTTACAGGTAATTCTAATAAATGTGAGGTTCAAAGAGCTATTTGCAGAAGAACAGGAATTCAAGAGGGATCAGGACTGGGGAGTTGGATATTAGGGGCTGAATTGTGTTTCCCTAAAATTCATATGTTGAAGCCCTAACTGTCAACACCTCAGAATCCAACTGTATTTGGAGATAGAGCCTTGGCAGAGGTGATCAGTTATAATAAGGTCATTGGGGTGGGCACTAAATCCAATCTGACTCGAGTCCTTATCAGCAAAGGAAACTTGGATACACAGAGAGACATCAAGGATGCATACAAGCAGAAAAGGCTCTGTGAGGTCACAGCAGCCAAGGAGAGAGCCCTCAGGGGAAGCCAGCCCTGAGGACACCCTGATCTCAGACTTTCAGCTTCCAGGACCTGAGGTCACATCTGCCTCTTGTTTAAGCTCCCTGCCTCTGGTATTTGTTTAGCAGCATGAGCTGACTAATACACTGGAGAGGGAACAGGAAGAGAGGTGGTGAACACGACATTCATTTAGACACATTCGTAAAAGCTCTCTGTTGTACATCCCATGTGCTGTCTCAGTGAGTCGTCCCTGCTACCTGACAGGTGAAAGCTTATGTTTTTTTTTTTTTTTTTTGACAAGTGAAATAAGAGAGGGAAGAAGATAGCTCAGAGAGGTTGATCACTCATAAAAGCACACACACGGGTAAGTGTTCGAGCTGGAATTCACACCCATGTAGGGAAGCCTCCAAGGTGATGTGCTGGCTTCGTCAAGGGCTCAGCCCCAGGTTTGGGGAGGAGGGTGGGGCTGGCTTTTTGGGGAAAGAGCGGGTGGTACTGAGGACACAGGTGTGCCCTTGGGGTTGCTAGCTTTGAGATGGCGTCTGTCCCTGCATGTGGGGTTTGTTAAAGTAAAGCCACTGAAGTCAGCTAAATACCTGCCTCTCACGCTTCTTCTAAGAGGAAAGACTGTGGCTGCCTGCTTGGGTGCAGCCCCCTTTCTGCGCAGCCCGAAACCACTCCAGGCTGCTGCTTCTGATCCTCGGAGGGCCCTGCCCCTGCTCCCAGGGGCCAGGCAGGGTCAGCCTGCTGACGGGGGGTGGAAGCCCAGACCCACGCTGCTCCCCCGGTTGGGGAGCAGCCGCCCCTCCCATCTGGAGGCCCCCAGCTCTCAGGCTGAGCGTCTGCAGAATAAAGCACCAGCCCAGCGCCAGGCGCTGCAGCTCATACCTGCGATTTGCACAGGGGGTAGGAGAGACATTCAGACACCTGAGGTGCTGGTGATGTCTGAGTCGAGGGAAAATAGAGCTGCTTCCTCGCCTCCTCCCACACACTCAGAATCCAGGGCCATGCAGGGCGAACTTTCCATCAAGGTGACATTGGTTTAAAATAGAAAAATGGCACTAATATGTTTAAAAGTTGGACAGAGAACTGGAGAGACCGAAAGGCGAATCAAATCCCTAACCCACCCGGGCCTCTGCAGGGGGAGGCACGTCCAGGCCGGCACGGCCCAGGCTTGGATGTGCTCTCCTGGGACGTGGCTGGAAGGCAGGTTCTCACGTGGCACTTCTAGGGGTGGGGCCTGGGGCTCCGCGTTTCCAAGCTTTCTGGTAACTGGGAGGTTAACCTCTCCCTGGTTCCTTCTCTCTGCACAGCAGCAGGCAGCCATCCTCCAGGCCCCAGCATCCAGGGAGGCCAGCGAGGACAGTGCTCCGTGGTCAAGGGGAGGAGCTGCGTCCCCGAGTGACCGCCGGTGCTGGGCGCTGGTTGTAGGCAGACGGGACTCACGTGTTTCTTCCAGGAAAGAGACCCTGCCGAGGGCAGCCTCTGAAACGCGTGGGGCCCCCTGGCCTCCAGGGGGTCTCGTGTTGGCCTGACCCCTGGGCTGCCCTCACCCCCACCCGGGGGAGGACTTCCGGAACAGCCACAGCAGGGGCGGCTCCAGCTCAGAACAGGGGCCGCCAGAGGGAACTTGACCCCCAGAGAAGTCGCGCCTTGGACACAGCTTGTTTCCTAAGCAGACCGCCCAGAATTAGCGGTTCTGTCTCCTCCAGGAGAACCCCGATCCCCATGGAGCTTAGTGAGGGGCTCGGGTGGTGCTGGAGGGCCCTACTGAGTGACCCCGACTGCAGGACACGGCTAGGCCCTGGCCTTCCAGCCCAGACACAGGATTTCTAATTATTCTTCAAGCAGCTTTCTGGGAGGCTGTTCCAAGCTGTCTCGGGAGAGCTGTCATCCTGAGTGACTGTGTGTGAGCCCCGGCAAATCCCACGGGCACCGAGTCTCATCACCAAAGGAAATGTTCTGCTGCATTTTATTTCCTCTTTGAAATATTTCTGTTCCAGCATCCTGAAGGGAAGACAGAAAATAGTTCCCAGCTAAATGCCACGTCTTCAGAAACGTGAAAGTCAGAGTCTGGAGTCCTCCTCTTCTGGCGGGACCCAGTGCTGTCTCTCCCCTGAGCTCCAGGGTGGAGAGGCCGGTCCGAGGTGCACATCTGTGCACAGGAGGGAGGGAGTCCTGAATCCAGTGAACATGGCCGGTGGTCGCCAGGCCAGCCCCAGTCTGCGGCCACCCTTGGACACAGTGCTTGCCGTCATCTTAAACCTTCACGATGCTTCACAGCTGACATGGGCCATTACTGCTGCCTTCTGTATGAACCCTACGAGGCTGGACAGTTCCAATGACTTTCCCCAGAGCCAATCACTGGACAGCGGCCAAGCTGGGACTTGAACCAGAGGCCCTGTGCAGTCAGGACACCCCTCTCCGGCCGGGACACGCCCAGGCTCACCCGGGGACCTGCAGGCCACTCTCAGGGCTTCCCACGCCCTCTCACAGGTGAGCAGGGAGCGCAGGTGGTGTTGATTCCAGGTTTCTCGATAGATTTCAAGTCGTGGCTTGCCCTGAAGGCGTCTTGGAAACAACGGAGCCTCTGCTCACACGGACCACTCACCCTGAGCCGAGACAGCTGTGACCTGAGTGCTGTCCTCCTCAGAGGGGTGAGCAGGCACATCGCGCAGCTGCACTGACGTCTTTCCTCGGGTCCTGACTAGAAACGGTGGGCTGTGGATGGGGGTCCCTGATGAGACTGCAGAGGGAAAGCCACGCTCAGAGTGGAGCAACTCGGTCTCTCGTGGCCTTGCCTACACACTTGTCCCTGGACGGCCTCCTCCAGGGAGCCCTGGGGTCCAGCCTCGCACCCACTCTACAGAGACCTGCAGCTGTAAATGGCGTTAACTCAGCTCAGAAGTAGGAACCTCTGAGTACGTGCCGGCTCTTCCAACGTCACGTAAGTGTGGGTCTTTGAAAGTCGCAGTCACGTGCGTGGCTTCGTTTTATCTCTACAGGCTGGAGTGAAGGTTTCATCTTCTTTCCACCTGGAAAGATGAAAGTGCACAATTAGTTAGTAAGCGCTTGGCGCAGATTTACCTGCGAGGCTGCTACAGAGCCAGTTGGGGAGCCTGCCCCCTCTGAGAGCTGCAAGGTGTCTGCTGCCAGCCCCGCCCGCCTCCCGTTAACCAGGCCTGTGTCATCGGGAGGGACGCATGCGGGCACCTGGGAGCAGATACCCGGCCTCTCTCGCAGGGAAGGCTGCCAGTCGGAAGGGTCTGGTCCTGGTCCCAGGTCAGGCTTCTCTGCCCGCCCTCCCTCCTCCTTGGAGGGACCCCACGGCCATCACGCACCACAGAGAGGACAGGGGCTCACCAAGGAGACATCGCCCCTCGGCCCCTGACTTTGGGACCAAGCTGCCACCAGCCAGCTGCGGGCTCCTCACTACCCAAGGTAAACATTCAAATATAAGTAAACACGCACACCTTCCGGCCCCTTCAGTCAAGCCTTTGCTGCCTTCGGCCACCCCGCTCCTAACCTGTGCGTGGCTGTGTCCTGCATTGCCCAGAAGGGGCTCAGGATGGCAGGCACCGGCAGAGCAGCAGCCCTGCCCCCCAGGAGGTGTGGGTCCCGGGGTGCAGCCCTCCGGGGGAGAAGCCCCCTGCGTGGAGGGGTGAGCGTCTCTGCTCTCTCCGGCGACAATCACAGGGGACACCAAGCCGTGGAAGCGTGGGGAAGTCGCCGTCGCTCGAGAAGCCTCCTGAGCAAAAGGCAAGGCGAGGTAGATGACTTTAATTAAAGTCTCAGAACAATCAAAGACAATCAGGTGCTTCTGCCCCTGGGATGCTGGCGGCTCCCAACCACACGAGGCTACAGATGGGGAGAGGGCAGGGGTGGACAGGCCGGGAGGGGGGGCTGCCCCAGGTGGCAGGACAGGCGTGGCCTCGGGCTGGGCTGACCTGCTGACCCTCTTGGGCCGCCCACTCCCCTTCCCCACACCCCGGCCTGACCCACAATGGCTTTCTGGGCCTTGTGCCTCTGCCCAGGCAGAACCGGGGCTTCCCCTCCACACTCTCCTGCTGGACCCCTGCTCCCCTGCAAGTGCAGGGAAAGGATGAGCAGGTCAAAGTGTGTAAATGTCATTTGGAAAACAGTTGCCAGAGTGACCTGGGGTATCATCTGGCTCCAAACAGAGACCTCGGAAAAACCACGCAATTCCTCTGTGCCTCAGTTTCTTCACCCAGAGAATGGGGATAGCCCTATCTTTTTCTGCCTCAACAAGTCTTAGAATCAAATGACTTAAAAGTGAAAAACTCACGCTCAGCGTTGAGTACTGTTCCCAACCTGAGGTGCTCGTCTCAGATCAGCACTGCATGAAGACTACGGCTGTGATTTCTAGGTCTCAGAAGACAACTCGGCTTGGGCGCCCTTCAGGGAGCTGCCAGTGATGTCGGGGGGTCAAGGGTCACCAGACATGATTCTTCACAGCACCTTCATTTTGCAGGTGAGGAAACAGACCACAGGGAGGAGAGGCGGGTTGGGCTGCAGCACAGGAGTGGCGGCCTGGCTCTGCTCTGGGCCTGCCTCCCTCTGCGGGCTCTTCCCCCAGCTGTGCCCCCTCACCCCGCCCGAGCTGTGCCCGTGAGACCGTGTCAGTGAGGCCCCGTGCCCTCCGCGGCACACGCTGCCTTCCTGGCACCTGCTGGGCAGCCGTCTTTGTAGAGAACAAGACCCTGTCATTAATAGCAATGACTATTTTTAAACAAACAAATGGCTGGAGGCCGTCTATTCAGGATAGAAATGCAGGGCAGGCAGTGGTGGGGCCCAGAAGGGGCTGCTCGCGGAGAGTAAACGGCTTTAAAACAGACGTGGGAACAGATCGTGCGTGGTCAGAGGCCAGCAGCGAAGTTTTACCTTTTCATGCTACAAAACCACATTGACTTCTCCCCCGGGCGGAAGCGGACGGCGGTGAATAATCACCTCCAGTTGTGTGACGTTGTATCTGTGTCCCCATTTGGCTCAGATGAAAGTTATTTTAAATGTGATCCATTAATGCACTGGGATAAGGCTAATTTTTAAGGACTGGAGGCTGTTGGGCAGAAAAGAAAAATGAAGACAGTGTCTTGAGACCAGAGCGATATGGCCCCAGGCAAGGAGTACAGGCCAGCACCAGCCCTGACCCATTTGAACGGTGGGGAGGGAGACGCGGTCCAGAGGGAGGCTGACAAGTGATGCTCGGAGGCCGGGGAAGCAGGCCACGGGCCAAGGGGAGTCTGATGAAACGGGCTCATTCCTCAGTGCTGAGGAGAGGCCGATGGTGGCCTTTGACCAAATGTAGGGGGGACCTTGACTGGGGACACCTGGGAAAACGGCTTGAGGAGGGATCTGGGCTGCAGACCCGTGCAAGCCTCCAGCATGGGCTGGAGCAGAGAAGCAGCGTGTCCGGTGCTCCAGGGGAGGCCGGGGCTGCTCAGGCCACGGCAGTTCAGTTTAAATCCGCAGGAACAAGACGGTTGGCTTGTGAGGCTGTGGGGCTCCGGGACAAACTGGAAACCGGCACCTGTTTACCTCGACCCAGTTCTTCACCTGGAGCGAGTACGTTGTGCTCTCAGGAGTGACCCCCATAGACGGTACAGTGCAGACAGCCCTGCGAAGTAAAGACAACACTCACACACTGTTTTTTAAACTTCTGGAATTTGTAAAGTAACTTTGGTCACAACGTCACAGGGAAGAAAAACCTGACTCCCTGTGGGATCTGTTCCTTTACCTCTGACCCTGTGCTCTGTTTCCTGGGCTGGGTCTGCACCTTTTGTAAAAGAATGTCACCTGCAGCCTGAAATCTACAGAACAGCCCCTTCTCAAGGCTCTGACCTGCAAGGGGATAACACTCTTCCATTCATATAGAGAAAAAAAATTGCAGAACAGAGAAGAGCATTTGTCTTGCTGGAGGTTTACAGGGACGCCACGACCTGACCCATGTGGAAGGCTACAAGAACAGAAGATTCCGACACCGAAAAGTTTGCAACGACCAACCACACCCTCTCCCCTTTTTAGTATAAAAGGAGCCTGAATTCTGACTTGGGGAAGATGGTTCTTCAGGACATTAGTCGCCCATCTTCTTGGTCTGCTGGCTTTCCAAATGAAGTCTTTATTCCTTCCCCAACACCTCGCCTCCTGATTTATTGGCTTGTCCTGCAGCGAGCAGAACGAGTTTGGACTCGGGAGTGACATGATTCCATGTCACGGTCACTGAAATCTCTCCAGCTGGACACCATAGTCTTCACTGGCTGATGACAGAACTGGGAGGAGGGGAGGTCATGCAGTTTCCCCAGGCCACCAGCAGCGGACCCTGAGTGTCCTCTCCTGCCCGACATCACATGAGAAGCCAGAGTCCTCGAGGAACCCCGAGTCCTGGCGTGACGTGGCAGTCTCGGGGACTTACACCGGGAAACAAACGGCTGACAGAGGCAAGTGTGCCCCAAAGAGCAGGTAAAACAGGGGGAAATGGAGCAAGTCTTTGGTAAGAACCCCTGTTAGACTCAACCTTGGAGAGACTGGGCTTTAAAGACAAGGTAGAACTTCCCTTCCGGCCTCTGATGGTGCGCACGCTCATTTCCACGCCTATTTAAAGCAGTTTGCCTCGCCAGGAGCGAGCCCTTCCGGTTCACAGCGCTTTGTCTTCCCTAGCTTTTGTGCTGAATATAATGCCTGTTGCATTTCTTTACTTAAAACTGGTTTTTGAGGTTAACGACAGGATCGCTGAGCAGAATTACTAGTGAGCGTGACTACCGTAGCTTCTGCAGTTTGCTTACACCGCCGCACGCTGGAACAGGGTTCAGCAAAGTCCTAACGCTGTGATGTTCGGGAAAACGCTCAGGTCACAGGAGTGTTCTTACAGTGACTGAGCTTTCAGGCTTTAGTTCTCCCTCCTCTACCTGTAAGCTCCTTGAAGTCTGGGCTGTGTCTGCTGTTTTTTCTGTCCCCTGTAGATTCTATCTTTGTGTTTAGATAATTCCTCACCAACTTTCCGATGGGTTTATGTCTGTTTCACTGGGCCAGTGGTAAATAAAATAAAACCTATAAATCCCCAAGCTGGGCATCAGACTGATGTGGGTTCAACTTCTCCATCTGTTGATCTGTGTCATTCAGTGAATCCTTAATCTCTTCAAGCCTCAGCTTCTTCAGCTAATACATGGGTGAAATCATCTAATAGTTATGAGGGTGTGTTCATGCACCTAGCAAAATGCTTAGCAAAAAGTAAGTTCTGTGCAAAGAGTAAATAAAAACACAAATACTGCTAATAGTAAGCATAACAGTATCAGACATGGAGAAAAGCAACGTCAACAGACCGCGCTGGCATCATGTGAAGGTGAGCAACAGCACTCCCTAAGCAAAAGCAGCGAAGGCAAAGATGTGACCAAGGGAAGCAGGTGAGTTGTGGCACCGATACGTAGCATTTTAGCAATGGTCAAGTATTATGTGAGCAGTGATCGAGCCTTACTTATTCTCATGTCATACTCACTGTGAGCAGCTAACAGTGTTTTGTTGAATGAATGAGTGGAGAAATAAATCGGAAGTTCTGACACCAGGTTGATTTTGGATGGGAGACCATTCCAGGTGAGACTCTGCCTTAGTTAAGGTTTTAGCATATAACAGTGACCATATACTGCCTATCTTCATAGAAGTTTATTATCAAAAAAAATCCCTGGAATACTCATCATTCATTTGAATGTGTTTGACGGATATTGACAACTTGTCTCACTAGTCACTCTCCAAAATTTAAAGAGTGTATATGCACAAACATATTCTTTTATCCATCCACCCATCCATCCATCCACCCATCCATCCATCATTCATCTATCCACCCATCCATCCATCCACCATCCACCCATCCATCCTTCCATCATCCATCCATCCATCCTTCATCTATCCACCCATCCATCCATCTATCCATCATCCATCCATCGTCCATTCACCCATCCATCATCCATCTATCAATCCACCCATCCATTCATCCATCATCCACCCATCCATTCATTCATCATTTATCCACCCATCTACCCATCCATCATCCATCCACCCATCCACTCATCCATCCACCCATCTACCCATCTTTTCATCCATCCATCCATCCATCCATCCATCTACCCATTCCATTTATCCATCATTCATCCATCTACCCATCTTTCCACCCATCCTTCACCCCATCCATCCATCCATCATACATCCACCTACCCAATGTTTACTGGAAACCTGCATATGCCAAGCTGTTCAGTAGATACTGGAGGATACAATGTAAAAAAGATAGAAATTATCTTGTGCCTCCAAAATTCACTTTGTAATTGATAGACAGACCATGTCAAAAGACAACAATAACACACATAGACTCTGTCTAGCAAGGAAGTATGTTTTCTGAAAATAGTAGTTGTAATAATCCACTCTAACATTGGCAATAACTTTTCCTTTCCTTCAGATTTCCAATAATATAACAATTTCTGAGTCTGTAGCTTTATTCAGCTAGCATTAATTTATATAATTGTTGGTCAATATGCCCAGGCTGACCGATGCTTACAATGCTCTTCATATTATTAAAGCAGTTTTACCAATTCCTAATTGCATACCGATTGCTCTATCTTTCACTCTTAGATCATTCACTTGAAGGCATCTCGAGTCATAAAGCTTGAATTTTATCATCCAGGTTAATAATCTGTCTTCATTTCATGTTGGCACATTCAAAAAAAATATTTGCACAGCTTTTTAATTTTTTCCAGCTGTCATGGATTAAAATTGCTTGTCCTGACACAAGATAAATGGCAAATGGGGAACGCAGAGGCTGCAGGACATGCTCACTTTATGACGTCATTGAGAGTGTGGGGAGAATGTGTGTGTGCCCTGGAACGGCACACACTTCAGCAACACTTTGTAGTTTAATGAGTCAGTGCAGCACGGTGGCCGTAAGTGGAGCTCTGAGGGCCTGGTGAGGGGTGGTTGCTATGGCAGGGGACACATGAGGGGTGAGGGTCCATGCTGGAGGGGTACCAAACACAGCCCTGCTCTGGGGGCTTCCTGGAGGCAGTAAATGCTATGCTGGGACCCAAAGGAAATACAGAACCAGACAGAGGAGATGAACTTATGGAGTGTCATGGGTTGGTTTCCTGGGATGAGCAACCTTGGGATCAACAGCTGTAGGGAGAAGTCAGGCTGCCATGTTGCAAAAGAGCCCACATGTCAGCTCCTTGGGAAGCTCTGCAGGGGTGGCCCTTCCGAGTTCCCCACATGGAGGGGAGTGAGCTAGGTCTTCACGGCCCTGCAACGGTCTGTATCAGTGGGGATGTCCCCATGAAAACGGGGTGAGTTTGGAGGAGATGACTGTCTTCGCTCAACAGCAGTGCCTACGGAGGGACCCAGTGAGAACCGCCAGCAGAAGTGACGGGTACTTAGCCCTTCAGTGGCGTCTGGGGAGGAACCGGGCAGTCCTCAACATCCCTTTCGTCCAACAAGACCTTAAAAACAGGCAAGTAAAATGGTCCAGCCGTTCTCCCTGGACCCCATTCCTACCTCTAGCTCCCGCTCTGTTCCCCTTTTCTCCAAAGAGGTCACAGCACATGCTGCTCCCACTTCTTCCTCAGATGAACCAGTCTGGCTGCCGCCTCATGACTCAGGAACTGCTGTTGCCAAAGTAAACAGTGACCGCCAGGCTGCTAAGTTCAGCGGGGAGCTTTCCATCCTTAGCAAGGTCGATCACGTCGGCTGGTCTTTTCCAGGCTCCAGACTCCTGCTCCACACACACAACAAACAGGGCTGTGCCTCCCCCATCCCCGTGGGTGCCCAGCCTCCCCTTGGGGCCCGTAGACGTTGGAGCTTCTCAGGTTCAGATCTGCATCCTCCCCTGGCCGCACTCCCGGCTGCCTCCCTAGACCATCTCTCCACAGCGCACTGAAGTCACTCCCACGCAGCATTTCCCCCCTAACTCGGCTCTGCAGCTCACACTTGTCCCGAAGCCTGAATTTCAGCCCCCACGACATCTTCAGTCTGTCCCAGCGCGCGGCCAACTCTTTACCCAAACCTCTTCCAGACTCTTTGCTCACCGCAGGCATCACTCGCCAACCAATTGTATGAGCCAGAAACCTGAGAATCATTTGACACCTTCCTTCTTCTGACTTCTCAGATTCAATCTATCACCACGTATCACCCCATATGTCTCCCAAACTTCCACCCGCCTCTCCACTTTCCTCACAACGACTACTCTCTCGAAGCCGCTGCACTGCTGGCCGGGGCCGTGGCCTTGACGTGATGGTTCACCTGCGGCTCCTCTGACCTCGACCTCTTCCACCACATACGCAGTCGGAGCGACTTACCATTTGGCATCTCAGACTTATAATGTCACCCCACCGTGTAAAGCCCTGCAGTGGGGTCCTACTGCTTTTCGTGAAAAGGAAGAAAAACACCCTCACTGTGCCCCTCAGTGCCCTGCCCGGCCTGGCCCCCACCCACTTCCACAGGCCGCCTCCCGAGGCCGCCAGCCCTGCCCTCACACCCGCTCTCCTCTCAGGGGGACGCTGTCCTCTCCACTCGGTGTCCACTTCTCCCCCTCGTCCTTCCTCAAGGTCGCTTCCTCAAGCTAGTATTGGGTAATGAACACTATACTAAACTAATGAACTAAAAGTCACACTCAGAACTTCCCTCTCCATTGTGAACTGGCCTCACCTCCGTGGTACCTGCCCTCCTGTGTCTGAATCTCTCCTTCCTAGTGTGTATTGGAGATGGAATTTTTCCATCGGTTCAGGAAATATCTGACATTCTCATTCTACTGTAAGACCCACACATGTAAAGATGGCTCAGACATGGTGCTCAATAAACGTTTTTGGAAGGATGGATGGGTGCTAGGTTAATACATGAATGAATTCACTGTGATGTGGACTAGAGAACAAAGAACAAATACAAACTTCAGAAGAAAGAGGTTCACTTAGTGTTGGGTGTTGAGTTGAAGACACTCGGGTGACATCCAAGGGCCGTGTCCAGTGTGTGCTCGAACACAGCGATGGAAGCCACAGAGGGACGGGACCACCCAGGGCTACAGCCCAGCACGGGGCCCTGGGAGTCAGCAGCCAGGGGCAGAGGCTCATGAAGAAGACTGGGTGTTATGGGCGGAACTCTGTCTCCCCAAATTCCTGTGTCAAAGCCCTAAGTCCCAGCAGGTCAGAATGTGAACGTGTCAGGAGACAGGCCTTTGAGGAGGTGCTTAGTCAGCATGAAGCTGTCGGGGCAGGGGTCCTAATCTAATACTACTGGTGTCCTGCGAGAAGAGGAAGCGTGGACGCAGAGAGAGAGCAGGGGCGCAGAGACGACCATATGGGGACACGGAGGGGCGCCGGCCGTCTGCCAGCAGAGAAGAGAGGCTTCAGGCGACGCCAGCCTTGCCCACACCTGGATCTCGGACGTCCAGCCTCCGCGACAGAACACGTCTGTTACGGAAGCCGCCCAGGCTGGGGTATTTTGTTATTGTGGTCACTGCTAACTGACACATACACTGGCCAAGGAGAAAACTTGGGCGTTTGGTGTCAAGGAACTTGGGGCAGAGATTTTCAATAAATGAGTGATTGATGTTCTCACATTGCTACAAGATTCAGTAAAATAAGAGCTGAAAACCTTCCATTCGGTTTAATAATAAGGGGGCGTTGTTCTTGTAAGCGAGTTCCCAGAGGGCGAGTTATGAAGAATGAATGGGACGTGGGACCAACAGAGACCCTGGTGGGGGGGGTCACCTTTCTGGAGAAGAGAATAAGACAGGACAGCGGTGGGGACTGACGTGGGGCTGGGGGACCGCGTGGCTGTGGGGTGACGTGAGCTGTTAGAGGACTGGGGAGGCGGCGCATGGGCCAGGGGCTCCCGCAGGGCAGGGGCCTCGGCGCCGGCCCAGGTGGAGAGGCCGCAGAACTCGGAAGGGAGGCAGCCAGAAGGAAGCAGGGAGCTGGGGCCGGGCCTCCGTCCGGTGGTCAGATGGCGAAGGAGGTCTCAGCTGAGAGATTCCGTATCCTCTGCGAAGCTCCAAGGATTCCATTTGTTCACTCTGGGCAGCTCCCAAGGACACAGCTAAGACCGGGGAACATTCAGCAATGCGGATTTCGGTTCAATAACAAGGACATCGCAAGAATAATGATTGCTTCCACCACTGATGATAATCTCCAGTTCCCACTGGGTTCTCATCACGCACCCAGTCATGGAACGAGAACTTCAAATGGATTACCCCATTTAACTCGGTACCCAGCGAAGTCAGTGTTGTTACTATTTTTATTTTGCAGATAAATAATTAAATTAAGATTCAGAAAGAGGAAGTAAGTTCCTCAAGGTCACACGGTTCGAATATGATCTCAATGTAGGAAGGACTGGCTTGACTGATGGTGAGTTCCCCATTTCGGATGGTGTTTTTGCCTAAAATATGTGATGCCTGCAGAGATCAAAAGCAGATGTTTCTTTTAAAAGGAGGAGATAAATGGAACACTGGTCATTTGACCCTCCAAATACTCAAAATATCACTTGTTAGGTATGTCATGAAGAATAATTTCAGCAGTCGAGGTGAGGTTCGGATAACTTGGTGGTTCTAGAACTGTGCTTGGGACCCTGGGGGTCCATGAAGACACAACGGGGTCCTGCAGGAGGCCCTGGGCCCCCTTCCTGTGCACCTCGCTCCCTGCAGCTGGAACATCTGCCCTCCGTCTGCTCCAGGGCACACTGGGGGCGCATGCAAAATTCCATAGAAAAAATCCTGTGGCCAAGAAATGGATGAAAGTCATTGGAATAAAAAGCCAGCCATTTCAGTTCTAGCCCGGTTCTGTGGGAAGAATTTTCCGGTAGAAAGAGTGTCCGAGGGCGCAGTGCCCTGACCTGGCTCCTAGCAGGACTGCCTTCTCCTCGGGAAGATCTTTCAGTGGCTCTCAGCCTGGGTGCCCGTCACCAGCCCGGGGCACGTGCCAGCCCAGGAGTTGCTTCCTCAGTGTGTGCTTTTCTCACAAGTGATGGGGATGAAGGTCTGAGCCAGGGAAGCAACAACCAGAAGCAGTTCCCAGGGTGGCGCTGACGCTGCAGGGGCCCCAGCCGCCTGGAGCAGCCCCAACCCAGCGGCCCCAGGCTGGGGCGGGGTGGGGCCCGCTGCACCAGCCGCTTTCTCCCTCCCCATCCTCTGCGAGAACAGAGCTGGCAGACGTGCTCTGTGCTCACACAGGAAGAGCCTGAGTCAGCTGTTCCTGCGGATTCTAGCAGGGTCCCCGGGGAGAGGAGGGCAGCGTGGGCTGGCGGACCGGCTGTTTACCACCAGTCTCTGCTGGGACACCAGGCCGGCACCCTCCAGAGCCGGAATCCCAGGGTGAGAGCCGCAGGGAGCTGGGGGGCAGGGAGCAGGGGGTCACGCTGCCCTGGTTCCCATGGTGACTCACAGGCTCAGCAGCCCTGGGCTCTCTCTCCCAGCTTCCCTGTGACCTCCATCCATAGAACAAAAGATGGATGAACCGCAGCCGTTTAACAGCTCTGCTGGGGGCAGCCTCAGCTCTTCCGGCAAGCAGGTCCTGGAGCCCGAGGCAGCTGCCTCCCTTCCCCTGCCCTCCCCCCTTCTCCTCCCCACGTCCCTCCCAGCCCCTCCTTCCTCCCTCCCGTTCCCACCTCCCACCCTGCAGCAAGCCCCTGCTGAGGGGCTGCTGGTTTTGGGAAAGACCCTTTTTCTTCATCTCTGTGTGCAGCTCACTTTCTCTCCCTTTCGAGGAAGGAGAGGGGGCGGATACCACAGCCGGGAAGAACTGACACAGACCCACCCTCCCAACAGGGGCGGGTGCAGCCCAGGGTTCAGGCCCACTCGGCCAGAGGTTCCAGGGCAGAACCTCCTTCCTCCACAGGTGACTGGTGCCATCAGGCCCCGATCAGGGCCCGCGGGGACTAAAAGCAGCCCCCTACAGAGGCCCTCCGGGGAAGGGGGCGCGGGAGGCAGCCGCCCTGTTTCTGTTTCCTAAGCCTCTGGGGCTGTCACCCTGGAACCTCTCTCTTCTCCCCAGAGGCGTCTGGCTGGGGGAGGGGCCCGTCTGCAGCTGTGCGTTGCTCTCCGGGTCTCTGCCTTTGCGGCCTTCACCTGCCCCACTGAGCAGCGGGGCGCCCGCAGCACCATGGGCACCTGACGGAGTGTCCCCTGGGTCCATCTTCAGACCTTCTTTCCCTAGAATGATCGAGAGCCTCCTGAGGGGTTTTCTTGGGCTGCGAGCAGCAATAAAATAAACCATCACTGCAAAGGCAGGCTCCCTTCTGAAAGGGTGAGGGCGCACTCTGCACGGCCTCCGACCGCCTCAGCTGGACCCTGGCGGCCGCTGATGCTAGGGAAGGGCTTGTCCTGGGCTCATGTGTTGTGTGACCTTGCTGCCTGAGCTCTCGGACTCCCTCCAGCTCCCGTGTAGGATGGCTGGCGGCAAGGGCTCATGCGCCAGGGCTGGCCATCCCAGGCCCCCAGTGAGTTGTCTGTTTCCTGATCTCTCGTTGCCTTGATCTGGCTCAGGACTGAGACAGCTCTGGAGGCAAAGGGCACCTGAGACCCCTCCCAGGCTGCCTGTAACCACTGCATTGCGAAGCTGTGGGCGTCCTCTCTGGGGGCAGCGTGGGGTGGGCCCGGAGCCCCCGGCCAAGTTCCCAGGACACATGGGTGGACGCGCTCCTCCTGTAACCAGATGCTGTGGCCACAGCGGGCTGCTGGTGATGAGGGAGTCTGGGTGTGAGCATCCATGACCCCGTGAGGCCGCGTGGTCCTGGTCCCGAGCAGGGCCGTCCCCTGACCCGCTGGGCCCCACAGGTGTTGGCCTGGGCCTGGAGGCCAGATGCTGGGGATGGAGAAGCAGGTTGGGAGGCCTGTCCCTGGGCCTCCAACCCTCCAGCCCCTTGAATCTGTGCCCAGAGCTGATTCTCTGTAGCCGTGATTGCTAGCTGACTGTGTGATGCTGGCTGACTGTGTGACTGACTGTGGAGCTCGAGATCAGCTCCCTGTTGGTTTTCTAACTGCAGGGCAATGTCACGCTTTATTTCATGGGATCGGCCATTTGTTGGGTTGGAAGCACTGAGAATGGGAGGAAGGTGATTCTGGTGCAGACCCAGGTGGACAGCTGGCCTCCCCACCACTGCACAGCTCAGGCCACTCTCAGACAGCATTTCTCTGTTCTGTCCTGGGACGCCATGGTCCTCAGAGCTGAAGGTTCTCAGCAACACTGATGACCTGAAAGGTTCTCTCCGGCAGACACAGATGTCGGCAAGGAGAGACTTACACAGTCAGAGTATTTATCCACTTAAAATCACGTATTCACAAAACGAAGGTGGAGAAGGATAAATTAAAGTGCGATTCCTGTATTTTTCTTGTGCTTTGAATTAAGTTCCATTTCCTCTCCTACAGAACGCAGACTAGACCCTGCTCCTCGTCCCCCAAGTCACTAATTACTAGATGTTGGCTTCCTCTGAAGGCGAGTGTGCTTCTTTCCATGTTAGCAGCACATCCAACATTTAATCTAAATTTGACCAAAGCCGTTTCTTTCAAGTTCGTTTCCAGTTCAACCGTAGAACTCAGAATGTGTCCGTAGGGGCCCCACCTGGCACAAAGCAAAAGGACAGTGGTACCAGAGCCGAGCCCACAACCTAGCTGCCCTGAGGCCCCGCTGAGCCCGGACCGAGCCCATGCAGAACCCGGGGGCCCACGTCGCCAGGCTCCACGCGGGTGCCCCGAGGAGTCCCCAGGACAGGACTTGGCTCTTCTAAGTGAGCGAGTGCACACGCACTGGTGAGTGCCTGTGCGTGCACGAGTGTGTGCGCGTGCGTGTGTGAGTGTATGTGCATGCCTGTGTGAATGTGTCCATGTGCATGGAGGTGTAGGCATGTGTGTGTGCACATGTGTAAGCCCGTGTGTGTATCTGTGCATGTGTGTCTCCTTGTCACCTGATCATCCCTTGTGGCGTTCGCCTCCCTGCCTGACCTCTGCATCTGTCATTAAACTTTGGGTGTGCTGTACACCAGAAACTGACACAGGGTAACTGGTTATACTGCAGTTAAGAAGACTTTATATCTGCATCCCTCACTCAAATGTCGCTCCCTCTGCTGTCACCGGCCAGCGTTCCACCTGATGCCGGTGCGCTCCCCTCGGCCCCTCTGGTGCCCTGCGGGTCCCTCAGACACAGCACTCTCGGCAGCTGCAGCTGTCTGCGTGCCTGACTCCGAGACGCGGGAGTGAGTTTCGAAGGCAAGGGCCAGGTCTGAGTCGTTTTTGCCTCTGCAGCATTTACTGCAATATCTGGGGCATAGTAGCCTCTCAGATAGTGAATAAAATAATGAATAAATGAAGTTAATGAAACTACTGTATAAATAATAGATGGGGAAAAGAGCATACTGGTAAACCGTTCACTCGAGCGCAGGTACACAATTAACTCAGAGAAGTAATTGCTCTGTTAGCACAAGGCATCATGTAAGTCGGGGGGCTGTGAGATCGGGGCACTTCACAATTCTTATCGTGCACGTGCCACAGAAACGTGTGCCAGACTTGGCCCAGAACCATTTGTGAAGCACCTTTCCGATGTCATTGACAGAGGGAAAAACAGTACATCTTAAGTGTGTGGCTTGATGGATTTGGATAGGTGAGTGCACCCAGGTAGCCGTCACCAGATGAGAATGGCCCACCCGCCACTCACACAGCAGAAGAACCTGCCTTGTACTTCTTTCGAAGACATGACACGCCAGAATAACACTTCTCGAGTCACGGGCTGTGGCTGTGAGAGAAGCTCCAGCAAGGCTGGGGCTGGAGTGCGGTAAGACCCGTCGGTCCCCACGCCCCCGCTCCCCCGGTGCCCTGCGGACTGGGCTAGCGTCCTGCTCTGGGCTGAACTGTGTTCCCCTGAAAGGAATGTTGAAGTCCCAACCCCCAGTGCCTGTGAATGTGACCTTATTTGGAAATAGGGTCATTGCAGGCGTGATCCAGTTAAGCTGAGGTCATCAGGATGGCCCTAAGTTCAATGACTGGTGTCCTCGTAAGGGGCCCAGACACACACACACACACACAGGGAGGGGGCCATGTGAGGACGGGGCAGAGGATGGAGAGATGCAGCTGTGGCCACGGGACGCCAAGGGCTGCCGCCCATCGCCTGCCTGGCGAGAGGCAGGAACAGAGCCTCCCTTGGAAGGAACCGAGCCCACAGAGACCTTGACCTAGGGCTTCTGGCCTCCAGCGCCACGGAAGAGCACCTGTCTGTTGCGTGAGGCCACTGCAGTGCTTTGTCGTGGCCACCCTAGGAAGCCGAGTCAGACCTGCAATCCATGCCTACGACAGCTAACAGCACTCTTATTTCTTGAGAATTGTCTCACAAACTTTTTCTTTGCTCAGACTCATGAATAACGGATACACTGTGGCTACAATGAAGTGTTCAGTCCTCATGTGGCCAAGAGCCTAAGGTCGCCTCCGCCGTGGTCCAGGGCCCGGAACAGCCTCCTCATTAGGACTCAGCTGTGGTGCCTGTTTTGATGGTGTCCGTCATACCAAGGGTTTACTCGCAACAGCAGTGATGGGAGTCTGCGCTTTCTCTCGTCGCTAGGTATCTGAAAGGAAGGACGGGGCTGTGGGGTTGGGCCCCCGGCTCACCCTCGCAGCCCCCGGCGCACTCCCGCCGCGGCGCTGCTTGCTGGTTTTCCGCGTGTAACTGGGTTGCTTCCACTGGTTTTCCTCTCCCTCACTAGGGACGTTCTCGTTTCGATTTGAAGGTTGGTGGTCACATGCCATCACTGCCTCGTCTAGTGACATCGTCCATTCTCCATAGGACACGTTCTCCAGAGTTCACTGCCCATGAGCATGGATGTAATTCATTCCTTAAGCTATTTAGCAAATGTTTATTGAGCATCTATCAAGACCCTGGAAGGTTGTTCAGCACTGGAGAGAGTGTCAAGACGTCTCAATGGTCCTGAGACAGCCCACTGTGGCTGGAATGGGACAGCTACACAGCACATAGGTAGAGAATTTTTGAACAAATCTAGAATTTTCTGTGGATTTCAGAAGCCCATCTTTGAAATCTCTTCAGCTCTTATTGGTGCTATTCAGTTTGTAACACATTTTCTTCCTTGAAAAGAAATTTCCATCCCCTCCTGGAATGGGTATCGCACAGAGCTGGAAGCACCATCAGCTGAAGGTCACAATTCAGAGTGCTGTGCGGGGGACTTCTGTGTCCTCACGGTGCTGCCGCAGGCAGCAGGCGGACTGTCACATTTACAAGGTTGTACGTGGTTTTGCGACCAGGCTTAGCCTGAAATTGTTGAATCACAGTGAGACTCGGAGACCTGAGAACTCAGGGACGGACATTTACAAAACAGAGTTTGCGGAACAGGCAAAGAAGTACTTGTTCTTGCCATAAAAGACAAGAAGTTTCATAACTACATCTGTGCTCCCCAGTCATGCTTTCCTGTGTGTACTGGTCACAGCCCTGCTGGCAACTTTTTTCTAAAGTTAACACCATTCCCTCCTTTGTCATCAGTAATGCAGTCCACACTGTGGCCAACATTTTGATTAGCAGAACTTTCCAAACCTCCTTTCCGCATAGATCGAAATCTCAATTAAACATACAGACTCCAGAGCTGAAATGTAAATTAAAATATGTCACGTGGGCTATTCTGCACCATGACTGTCTGAATAATTCACACTGCCCATAAGTCACCTGAATTTAAATGATCTTATGGGGAACACACGTTATTTCAGAAGGTAAGTGTGTTACCTTGCTCACGGTGAGCTCCAGCACACCAAGAACTATTGGTCTGGAAACATTACTGCAAGTTATACCTGAAACATACTTTCTCATATTTAACATGTTGGACCGATCAAGTTATTCAATTCTGTCCAACAAAGATAAATCCTTTCCCACGGATAATCCAGAAAGCCTTTTGCTGTTGTAGTAAGTGTCCAGGAGAAAGCGCATCCTGCGTCTGAGCTACGCTGCCCGCACGGTGGGCCCAGGGCTCCTCCCACACACCCTCCCGCACCCGAGCGCACCTTCCGCCGGCTCCCCCGCCTCGCGTGGTCCCGATCTCTCCACGCCCTCATTCCGTCCGCGTTGTCTTCCATCCCAGCACACATGCTGGCACGCTCGTGTTCCCCTCGGGCGCTCTCAGTGCCTTTGTGGTGGGGACTCCGTCCAATGGCACAGGTGGCTGTAGCATCTCTGATGACCTCTGACAGACAAGAGGAGCCCATGTGCAGTTTCTCAGCAAGCTAATGAGTCCACGAACGCACTGTGCAGAGTCCCGGGATTGTGTAGCGGTGATGGTGCGACAGTTAGCATCATGTGAGTCTTTGGAAGTGTGTAGACTAATCCATCAGGATCATCTTCCATGTGCCAGGCACGTGACTGACTCGCCAACAAACACGTCTAACAATTTTCCGTGTCTGAGCTCAGGAAATAACTGGGAGGAAACGGTCCTCCCCGCCACCGTGCTGTTCCTCTGTTTGCACGTGAAGGTCAAGGCGGACTTCGATGGTGCTCTGAGGCTTGTGGAGGCAGCGCCCAGGCCTGGATGCTTCAGTCTACCCCCTTGTGCTCAACCACAGAAACTAATCTCCGGTTTTAATTAACATGTGACGTATTCTACACCCTCGAAATCACCTCTACCTAGAATCAGATGAGGACCGAATTATTTGCTCAATGTTTCCGTTTCCACTGTTTCTTTTCAACTGTTTTTTGCCCCAGGAGTGAGACCTCACGGAGCTGGTCTTGGGCGTCCTGCCTGGACAGCCAGGCTCCTCTGTCATCCCCGTCCAGACGGCAGTGCCGCGGCCTGGGGCTGCCGAGCTGGTGCACCTCAGAGGCTTTCTTTGAGGCGGCTTGACGACGCCAGGACACCAGGAACATAGCTTCGGGAGCTTTTTCGTAGTTCTCTGACACTGGACTTTCTGCAGGACAGCCCAAGCACCAGCCAGAACAGTAAAATAAAATAAGAAAATGTTTCTTTCTTTGGCTCCCAGGAACTGATGAAGAGGAATATTCCTGTAATTGTTCACTTTGTAGCAAATCTGGAGAAAGCTTCTCCCCCAGAGAATCCTCTTCTGTGGTTAAAAGTGGCCTTTGCCAAGTGGGAAGGCTGCAGTGCAGGAGGCGGGTGCTAGGGCGCAGGAGGGCCTGTGTTCAGGTGACTAAAGGTGGAGTTGGCTCCAGGTAGGTGCTCAATAATAAAACGTTACCAAATGCAGCCCCGGGCTTTCTTTCTGATTTTACTGACACCACAACTTCCCCAGCAAATCGTCTTGTCTAGAAGTGTTGAATCAGTATGCCTTGGTGGTCCCTGAGCCAGACCAGACCAGAGCTGATATTTCACTCACTCCCTGTCCTGAGAGGTAATAATGCTACCTGGGATGCTGAGGGAAATACTGGTTTTTAAAGTTTCAGGAAATTGGACATTTAAAACATCAGGACCACGACACCTGGCACAGACTCCTCGGTCATTTCTCCCGTGCGTGTTCTCTCACGGTCACAGCCAAGATAAAAAGCTGTTTCATTCCATGTCTTCAATAAGTTCTAGAACATGCTAATCTTCTTTGGGATGACCACGAGGCTTAATATTTTTTAAATAATGGGAATTAGGACTTTGCTAAGCCTGGTAAGAATTTAGAAGTGATTGGATTTGTTGCTGACATTTATTCCATTGACTCATCAGATCATCGGAGGGCGAGTTCCCAGAGTGCCAGCAGCTACCCGTCAACACGTTCCGTCCCGACGTGCGCCGTGTGCGGAGTCAGGGCGCTGGGCCTGGGGGCACGGAGCGTCTCCTCCCAGCGGGGGTCACGGGAAGAGATAAGACGTAACCTTAAATGACAATTAAACGCGTTTCACAATCTGATAGGACAGATCATTTTAAATCACGGCACTGTATTTCCAGTTGTAAATTGTGCGCATACCGCGAACGTCAAGCTGTACAAAGATAAACGCGACAGGAGCCTCTCCCACTAGCCCTGCCTGGTAGTGGTTCATACAGCAGACGCTTGCTGAATTCCTGCTGCTTTCTGAGCACTGTGCTGGGTGACGGTCGGAAGACCAGCAGTCACGTAAAAATAATCAGCTTGGAAAGGGCTTCCGTAGAAGTGGGCTCAGGCACAGAGGACTGGGGCGGGGATGGGGCCTGGGAAGTCTCACAAGGCAGGGACCAGCCTGAGCTGGATCTGAGGCTAAGCAGGCCCGCCACGGGGGACACAGCGGTGCGCGGGGGGACACCACGGGGCTGCCCAGGAGCTCGCGTGCGGAGGGCATGGCTGCTCCAGGAGGTGCAGGCAGGAGGCTCTGGTGATAAGGGGGGGCGCCGGGTCAGGGCCTCACACCCCAGGGCAGACTCTGCCCCTTGGTCCTCTAGTGATGGGAAGCTGTGCGAGCATCACCAGGCGTGCGTGCGCGCAGGCCAACTCTGGCTGCTCTGCGTGAGGTGGCCTGGAGGGAACCGGCCAGCGGAGCAAGCGACAGGAAAGACCACGGCGGTGCCTTAGTCTGACGTCCATCTAGCCCACTAGGACCTCCTGGGATAAGTGACTTCTGGCTTAAAAGTGTTGATTTGTTGCGGGGGAGGGAAGGGGTGTTGCACGGATTTGAAAAAGGCCAAATTTCCTGCAATTCAGAGAATATGAGCTGCAAAATGACACGAAGAAGTGGTGTGACAAATGTGTGTGGTGTGTTTAGGTTTACACTACATATTACATATTTACATGTATGTAATATAATAAATACATTGAATGCACAATTTTATGTTAAAATAAAAGATTGTATATTAAATACACAATTATTTCTATAAATACATTCATTGTTAAAGTATTGTATACAAATGTATGTATAGTATATTTACATACAATAGGTATACAATTTTTCCTATAAATATATGCACTGTTCATGTATATAAATGTATATATGGCATATTTGCATACAATAGGGATACAATTATTTCTGTAAATATGTACACTGTTAATGTATTGTATATCAATGTGCACATGGTATGTTTATACACAACAGATATACAGTTATTTCTATAAATACATATACTGATAATGATAGTACATTTATACACAATAGATACACAATTATTTCTATAAATATATACATTGTTAATGTATATAAATGTACATATAGTATATTTATGTACGTGTATATAAGTATGTGTGTATGTGCACTGTCATTCTTCCGATGGTCAGTATCTTAGAATAGACAGAACAGACCACGTCTGTGCTCAGATAGTGTTGTTTCTGACGATCCTTCTCTTTCTGAGCATCCAGGCCACGAGAAGTAACTCCAGTCCTGACACCTGCTGTTGCCTGAGTTCCCGGTCTGTGCTGAACACCATGGGGACTGCAGTTACTTTCCTGTTAACCTGCACACCAAATGCTACGAGTACGTTATTCTTGTCTTGTCACAGCAAGGGCAGTGAGATTCATCTGAGACTAAACAATTTTCCAAGGTAGCATGAAAGTGGAAACTGCTGCGGGTAGGGGCAGGTCCACCTGCTCTTTTGGGAGCCCGCATACTCGGGCTCGCAGGCACCTAGGATTGTGATGTTTTCTGATTTCCGATTTGGAACAAACCTCACAGATCATTTACTCGAGGCTTCTCATTTCACAGGTGAGGGGACTGAGGCTGGGAAGGGGGAGAGATGTGGCCTAGTTCCAAGAGCCATGAGGTCAGACCTGCAGCCTGAGCCTCTGCATCTTGCTTCGCTGACCTGATCCTCTCACGGCTCCACGGTCATCTTCATCACGGTGAAGAGTCAGAAGTGAGCACATGGTTGCTGAGACACAGAGTCAAAACAAGTGTTTGGCCAAGTGGAGGAGAAGCTAATTCAAACGTCATTTTATATAAAACAGAGGCCCCACAGTTATGTGTAAATCACTCCTTTGTAGCTGGGATTGCCAGGGCCCTTCACTTGCAGACTGGTCAGTTCGTGGCACCCACAGTTCTTGACTTTAAGTCTCTTTGCTTCTTCCTTCTGGTCGAGGAACTCATAACTGATTACTGAATATCGAGAACCTGAAAGTAGAGCTGGGAGTTTTGGATCCACACGACTTCGGAGGTCTGTGGACATGCTGCAGTTGCACAGAAAATAGTGTGTGTCTGTGTGTGTGTGCCAGTGTGTGTGCACCTGTGTGCACACCTGTGTGTGTGCTTGTGTTTGCCTGTGTGTGTGTGCCTGTGTGTGTGTCTGTGTGTGTGTGCTTGTGTGTGCCTGTGTGTGTTTCTGTACTTGTGTGTGTGTGCCTGTGTGTGTGCGTGCCTGTGTGCGTGTGTGCCTGTGTGCGTGTGTGCCTGTGTGTGCACGCCTGTGTGTGTGCGCCTGTGTGCACACCTGTGTGTGTGCTTGTGTTTGCCTGTGTGTGTGTGCCTGTGTGTATGTGCTTGTGTTTGCCTGTGTGTGTGCCTGTGTGTGTGTGCTTGTGTGTGCCTGTGTGTGTGTGCCTGTGTGCATGTCTGTGCTTGTGTGTGTGTGCCTGTGTGTGTGTGTGCCTGTGTGTGTGCGTGCCTGTGTGCGTGTGTGCCTGTGTGCGTGTGTGCCTGTGTGTGCACACCTGTGTGTGTGTGTTTGTGGGTGTGCCTGTGTGCTTGTGTGTGTGCCTGTGTGTGTGTCTTTGTGTGTGTGCTTGTGTGTGTGCCTGTGTGTGTGCGTGCCTGTGTGTGTGTGCCTGTGTGTGCACACCTGTGTGTGTGTGTTTGTGGGTGTGCCTGTGTGCTTGTGTGTGTGCCTGTGTGTGTGTCTTTGTGTGTGTGCTTGTGTGTGTGCCTGTGTGTGTGCGTGCCTGTGTGTGTGTGTGCCTGGGTTGCACGCTGAGAAGTGCACCTTTTTCCTTGGGCACTAATTCATGAGTTTATCAGATTTCAAGGAAGCACACCCCACATGACAGGTAGCTCTAAGGTACGGAAGCTTTCAGGCCAGTAAGGAGTCACTGATGGAAAAGTGTAATTTTCTGTAATAATGGTTTTGACAAAAAAAGTTGAGATTTAAATTTAGACTGAAAGAAAATTGAAAGGTAAATGTGAAAATGGTCTTCTGAGCCATTTTGTGCATTTACGAGCAACCCCACAAGAGTTTCTGGGCTGAGGAGACTAAAGCCCCTCTCAGCCTCCGGGTACCCCTGGAGTCGCGGCACCTGGCTGCGGTAGAGTTCCACTCTTACCTAGTCAGCTGTCTGCGCTGTGCCTGCACTGTCACGGCTGCGGCACGGGCATCTGCGTGCGTTCCTCTCAAGGCTGCTCGCTCCAGAGTGGGACGGCTTTGACTATTAGACTGTCCCTTGAGGTGCAAACTACTGCCCTGTGACGGTAAATTTTATGTGTCAAGTTGACTAGACTAGGGCATGTCTGGATAGCTGGAAAGACATGATTTCTGGATGTGTGTAAGGTCGTTTCCAGCAGAGATTAGCGTTGATTAGCTGGACTGAGTAAAGGGGCTCGTCCTCACCAGTGTGAGTGGACGTCGTTCAGCCCCTCGAGGGCCTCGGCAGAACAAAATGTGCAGAAGGAGTGAGTTTTCTCTCTTGCTCACGCCGGGACACCCGTCCTTTCCTGCCCTGGGACGTTAGTGCTCCTGGTTCTTAGGCCTTCAGACCTGGACTGGGGTTTCACTGTTGGTTCCCCTGGTTCTCAGGGCTGTGGGTTTGGACTGGAGCTACATCGTGGACGTCCCTGGGACTGCAGCTTGCAGATGGCAAGTCACATTGCTCAGCCTTCATAATCACACATGCTAATTTCCATAATAAATCTCCATATCTGTCTACTTATCTATCTATCCATCCACCCATCCATCCTATTGGTTCTGTTTCTCTGGAGAACCATGGCTAGTACACATCTTATAAATATTCGTCTTGGTTCTCCCCACTGGGGTTAAGTAGAGACATCTAATGCTGTGTCTTCCTCACGACAAGCACCACTGTTCATGTGTCTCCCCTCCCCCCGGCTCTTGTCCTCAGCTTCTTCCCCTCATCCGCAAACGCCATGCTTTCTGGTCCGCTACTGATTTCTAGCCAAATGCACACTGTTGCCAGAGACGGGCCCTGACCAACCTCAAAGTAGTCAGGCAGGCATCACTTCCTTTTTCTGTTATCACTACACTTTCCTTAAAAAAAATCTTAAGGAACAGTAACTTACTTGGCATTTATATCACACTGAAGGCTCATAGTCAATAAAAACTCATTTTTTTCACATGCTGTCTTTAAACTTTGGCTTTTCCCTTATGCCTCAAATGTCCAGTTATTTTTATGGACAAAATATAACATGTTCTATTTGTCCATAATATATTTTATTATTTAAGATTCACAGCCTTCTATGACAAGCCTTCAGGGACATCTGATGGAAAATTTATAGAAAACAATTTATAAGCCAGATGGTGTAGTCTGGTGGTGCCTGACTGTTGCCACAGGTTTGACTACTTTTTATTTATTGTATCTCTATTTGGTCAGATTATTGTTTTCTTTGTTTTTTACTGGGATCCATATTCTACGGTTTGCTGCCTCATTGTTGGCTGTGACGCTGGGTATATGTGAGAGCGAGATACGGGAAACGACAGAAGAGGGAAACAAGGTTCCTCACTCTTTTGAAGTCACTCTGGTTCCATTCACCTACGTCTATGAAGGTTTATTTCCTAACTTCCCCTTTTTATCCTGTTTTCTGCCTCCCACCTCCTTTATCTTCTGGTTTCTTTACTCCTCACTCCCTTTGAACTGCCATTTCCCTTGAGAAGGCACTTCAGGACCACGGACAGAGGTGCAGGAAAGGGATTCATTCCAAGTCATTCTGCCCCGCGAAGAACTGCAGTATCTGGTTCACGCTGATGACATTCTGGGTAAATACCCTTTTAAAGGACGCTAGATAACCTGGCGATTTTAACATATGCTATCAGCCAGAATAATATGGAGATGTCACCCTATTTAAATGTTCTGTTTTTATAACAGAAATATGAAATTTTACAGTAACTTAGAAATGGTGGGTCTTCTTCTTTTTTTTTTTCTTTTTCTTGTTTCCTAGCCCAGGAAAGCTGGTGCAATGCTTACACTTTCCTATATGTAAGGACAAACTCCAGCTTCATTAAAACTCAACCTTCTGCAACCACTGGAAGCCTCTCGTTCTCTTCTAGCACAAGTTAGTGTGAGAGCACCCCTGGTCCACAGTTGAGCTGCTGGGCAGGACTGATGGGCAGCCATGCGCCCTTCCTCCCAGGCCTCTGGTTCCACCCATTTTATTTAAAACATTTATTATTATTATTATGGTATAACTGACATATTCCATTATATTAGTTTCAGGTATAAAACATAATTCAGTGTTTGTTTACATTGCAAAATGGTCACCATAGTAAGTCTAGTTACCATCTGTCACCATACATAGTTACATTTTTTTTTCCATGGGATGAGGACTTCATCATGATAAGATGATAAGATTTACTCTCTTAAACACTGCCAAACAAGCACAGCATTACTAATTACAGTCAACATGCTGCTCCTTACATCCCCAGGATTTATTCATTTTATAGCTGGGAGTGTCTACCTTTTGACCCCCTTCACCCATTTTACCAACCCCCCACTCCACCCTCTGACAACCGCCAGCCTGTTTTTTGTATATATGAGCTTGTTTTTTGTTTTTGTTTTAATGCCACATATAATTGAAATTATATGGTATTTGCCTTTCTCTGTCTGCCTTATTTCACTTAGCATATTGCCCTCAATGTACATTCATGTTGTCACAAATGGCACAACTTCACTCTTTTTTGTGGCTGAATAGTATTCCATTGTATATACCCCACATTTTCTTTATCTATTCATCCTTTGATAGTAGGTTGTTTCCATATCTTGGCATTGTTATTATAAATAATGCTGCAGTGAACATGTGGGTGCATTTATCTTTCTGAATTAGTGTTTTCATTTTTCTCAGATACTCAGAAGTGGAGTTGCTGGATCATATTCTAGTTCTGTTTCTGATTTTTTGAGGCACTTGCATGCTGTTTACCAGACAAATAATTTCCAAATGCTTCCTCCCACTCAGTCGGCTGCCTTTTCGTTTTGCTGATGACTTCCTTTCCGTGCAGAAGCTTTTTAGCTCGTTTTAGTTCCCCTTCTTTATTTTGCTTTTGTTGTCTTTGCTTTTAAAATCAGATCCAAAAAAACTGTCACCATGACTGATGTCAAAGATCTTGCCACCTGTATTTTCATCTAGGAGTTTTATGGTTTCAGGTCTTGCATTAAAGTCTTCACTCCATTTGAGTTAATTTTTGTGTATAGGGTAACATGGTAGTCTGGTTTCATTCTTTTGCATGTGATGGTCAACTTTTCCCAAAACCACTTATGGAAGACTGTCCTTTCCCTTTGTAAATTCTTGGCTCCTTTGTCATAAATTAGTTGACCATATAGTCATGGGTTTATTTCTGGAGTCTGTTTCTATCCCATTGGTCTATGTGCCTGTTTTTATTTCAAAGCCATGCTGTTTTGATTACTGCAGCTCAGTCAGGGAACATGATGCCTCCAGCTTTGTCCTTCTTTCTCAAGATTGCTTTGGCTTCACAGGGTCGCTTGCGTTTCCACACTTTTTTTGTTCTATTTCTGTGAAAAATGCCATTGGGATTTTGACAGGGGTTGGCTGAATCTGTAGATTGCTTTGGGCAGTGTGGACATTTTTGCAGTATTGGTTTTTCCAGTCCATGAGCATGGAATGTCTTTTCATTCATTTGCATCTCCCTCAATTTTTTCACCAGTGTCCTAAAGGTGCCTTTATTTAAATGAAATATTGTGTGTTTATGGTGGCTTGGCCCCATAACATGCTATATTCAGTTATTTCTGAGAAAAGTGCAATAAATGTTTTCTTTAATTTCAAACCAAATATTATTCTCATGTGTTTTCTTCATATTGCTTTGATATGAAAAGACAAAAAAGACACTTTAATTAATGATAATAGTAATAATGACTATAAAGTTATTAGCTATTTTGTTCACTTACGAGAAACAGCATGTTTTCCGTGTGGGTAAGTCCCTTAAATCATCACGCTTGTGGCTATGGAAAGTAACTCACAAAGGCACAAATTGCTAACACGCAGTTCTCGGTCGGACCACACATCATTTATTTCACATGTAAAACTTAACTGCATGTCTAATTAAACACGCTCACAGAAGGTTATCAACAGAAATGTCAGCACCTCATTTTCACATAGTAAATACTCACCTTTTCTGCCTGTTTTCTGTCGTGCTCTTCAGCTCTGTGTACACAATGTGCGACACATGCGGGTGTGACACCCTTGGCGTGTCTCTGTGTGTCCATGTGGTCCCTGCGTTTTCAGAATGGAGAAGGCAGTCTGAAAGGAAATCTAGATCGGAGAGAGAGTGAACGCCGCATCTCACATCTGAACGTCCTCACCAAGAATCAAGCTGGTACGTTTAGTGCGTTAAAACCACCCTGCTTTGCAAATACCACGATTATATGTTTAGAAATTTCAAATATTTCTGTAGACAAACTTAGAATTTAAAAGTCAAGTTAGCAAGGTTACTAGTTAAAAAATCATATATACACAAGTTGATCAGATTCCTATACAGCAACAATAAACAGTAGAAAATTGATAATAGCATTGAAACACATCAAACATATGAAAATAAACAAAAGTATGCAAAGCCTCTACGCTGAAAAGTATGCAGTGTAACTGAGAGAAATTAAAACAGTAAATATATGGAGAAATGTACCACTCTCATAGCTTGCAAAAATCAGTATAGTATTAATTTCAATTTTTCTCTCACTGATCTGAAGACACAATACAATGGCAATTAAAATTCTAGCAGATTTTTTTAGAATACTAAAAAGCTTTTCCAAAAACTCACATGGAAATGCAAATGGCCAAGACACTCACGAAAGACCGAGAACATGACTGGAGGCCTTAAGCTACCGGGAAACAGGACATACTACAAACTGTGGTGATTGAGTCAGAGTGGTCGGAGAGACTGATAAGCCGGCAGAACAAAGCAGAGCACAGAAATCAGCCCCACACATAGAACTCCCTGGTTTTATGAAAACTGTGAGCCTGCATCGGAGTGGACAAGCAAGAGCCTGTTTGATTAATTGTGTTAGGTCAACTGAACACGAATATGGAAAAATTAACTTTAACCCCTAATTTGCCAGTTCACAGAAACAAACCCTTGTGCACTGCAGATCTAAAAGTGAAATATTTAAAAGTATTATAGAGGAAAATGATGGATCATCTTTATGACTTGGAATTGGAAAGACTTCCTAAACAGGACAAAAGCCTGAAAACAGAATATTGACACACTTAACTAAAAAGAGATGAAGTATTGCTATTTATCAGAATAGACCATAAAAGCGTGAAAGACAAATAATGTAGAAAAGGAGAGGCCGCTGGTGATGCATCCACCCAACAAAAGACTCACACCCAGGACACGTAGAGGTCGATTTTACAAATCAGTAAGAAAAGCAGAAAAAAGCCAACAGAAAAATGGCAAGCAACCTCACCAGGCACTTCACGAAGGCAAGTCAGCACAGCCAGTGAACATACAAAAGTGCTTGACTTCATGTGCCATCAGAAACATGCAAAGTAAATTTACAGTTGGTAACTATCAGAAGAGTTAAAATGAAAAGAGACCTCTCGTGCCAATTTACAGCAAAGATGTGGAACAACCGGAGCTCTCTGACGTTTCTGGCGGGATATGAGCTGGAACAGCTCTGGAAGCCAGCCGGGCCGTGGTGCAGAGTCCCCGGCAGCACTATTCACACTGCGAAATGCCGGAAGGTCACCGAGCGCCCAGCACCGGCGCAAAGGATGCATAGTTGTGACGGCCACGCATGGGATTCCAGGGAGGTGAGGACGACCACCCCAAAACTGCAGGCAGCAACGTGGCTGAACCTCACAGGCTCCACGTGGTGCAGAAGGAACCAGATGGGAGCCACCGCAAGCTGTGCAGTTCCATTATGTGCGTCCCAGAAAGTGGCAAATTCACTGTATGGTGTCTGGGTCAGGACGGTGGTTACCATGGAGGCAGAGCAGTGACCGAGAAGGGACATAGGGGTGGCTTCTGGGCTGCCGGTTATACCTAGGTTCTTAATTAAGGTTCCTGTGCATACAGGTATGCGTCTGTGTGCCAAAAATCATTGCATCATGTGCTGAATAACTGTGACTCATGCTCTCACTAGTGGGTAAGTGAGTTTTGATAAAAACTCTCCCAAGTTATGGCTCTTCACATAAAACAATGTAACTTGATGAAACTGATGATTCTTCCAAACTTCAAAGTTCTAAAACTGATTTTCATGGCCGACTGGAGTTCAGAATTCTTGACTTTGCACAGTAACCTTGCTCACATTAGCCAGTTTAGCTCAACAATATTAATTCAGATTCTTAGGGAGTCTTCAATATAAAATTCACAAAAACTCTTTTTGTTAAAAACACTCTACTTTCAAGGTCTCAGGAGACTCTGGAATGTCTTCTTCTGTGAAGCGAGGTGTTTTCCCATGAAATCCTCGGTCAAGACCATCTCTCGGAGCGACGTGCATATGATGGACTCTACGTGTGTAAGTTGGTTACACTTGGGTCTTTTAAGACCATGTCTATGGATACCAGTTAAAGAGGAAGTTTATCAATGCCATTTTGGAAAAGCAAAGCTTATGAAAATGTGATGAAATCCGGATATTTTGTAAATAGGGAAATATCCCCACTCACCGGGGCAAGTTTATTTTTGAGTTCACGGCAGAATACCAAGCTTGCTGCTTCCCCTGTTTTTTTTAACCCTCTGTTGTCACAAGAGGGTGTGGCTGGGGAGGCACCATGCCCTCCCACCCTCCTCAGTTGAACCAGGTGTGCCCTGGATGAGGATACCTGGCCTGGGGTCCTGCTGCCATGTGCCTGCAAAGCCCCGGGCCCCAGTGCAGGGCGGCCTCTGCTCCAAGCAAGACATGAATCTTCTTGTTGGTAAAAGTGTATGTGGTCCAATCCAGCTAGATCTTATTTCCTCTTAATCAAATTTCTCCAAAATTTCTCTTCCTCAGTCTCTACCTCTGTCCCTGTATCGCTCTGTCCCTCTTTGAACCAGTGATTCCAAGACTTTGGGGTTAAAATGAATCCCTCAACCCGGTTTTTAGAGGCTCAGGTGCTCCCGGTCTAGCACGGTCTTGTTATCTATAAAAGTCTTATTCTGACTGGGCGCCAGAATGACGGCAGGCACGTGGGTGCAGTGTATCCCCCCCACTACAGGAGTGCGATGGCCGAAACAGGAAACAACGGTGTCCTTGCTGCTTCAGGACTGCGGGTCTTCTGACCTGCTCTCCCAGCCTCGCCTCAACCCAGGCACTCGACTGCACACACACGCACACACCCACGCACGTACACGCACGTGCTCACACGCTGAATAACTTTACAAACGTTCCTAGCCTGCAGCTTTCTCCTGACGCTTACCCAGGTGCTTCTCCCAGGGTTTGCCGCGCTGCCTCCTGTGCGTGAGCTGCTGAACTGTCTTCATCCTCGACCTGGCTGTTGTACAATCACCCAGGAGAGGCGGGTATAACAAGGCAAGCAGCGTTGCGGTGACTTTGCTGATAGACCCATGTTCTTGGAACACACGTTGTTTTACTGCCCTGTAGTTACGTGAACTTAAAGTCATACTCCGGTCTGAGAATTGTCCTTGAGTGTGCGCTGTCATACGTTCTTTAAGTGAGATGTGGAGGATCTAATTAGTTAATCACCACAACGGGGATTCAAGAATAATTTTGAACTTAAAAAGATGCTGAAAAGGATAAATATTCCATTGTCTCATCTTGCTATTAAAAATTAGTAAGCCTCCTTAAATGACTTCATGTCATGGAAGCACAGGTGGGTTGAACACTGCCCTTGTGCTGCGGCCACGGTCACTGTCAGAGCCCGCTGGCAGCCGGAGCCTAGGGGCCCGGCTTCCCGGTGCTCCGCCCCAAGCACGCGGAGCGCCGTTACTCGCCTTGCGTGGGGCTCTGTAATGCACATTGCGCAGAGCAATGGATCATGCTGAACAGAAAACACAGCTCCAGCCCCCAGGAGGGGACTTAAATTTTAGGTACTGGGGGACGCAGCCTGGTGTGAGTGTGGGGTGCCCTAAGGCAGTGAGGTAGGGAGGAGAGAGGCCAGCAGTCTGGTGGGAGGCAGGCAGGCAGTGCCCGAAAAAGAAAGCACAGTTTCGTTTTAAGAAAATGAGGCCACAAGAGGAGGAGACGGGGGACGGTAGGAGAGGCGTGATGCCTGAGATTCTGGTCTGCCATTGTCGGGCCAAGCCCAGTCCCCCTGGAGCTGCCCAGACCCACCGTTCTGGGGGGCCGTGGCCCTTCCTGTGGGCGCCCCCCGTGTGGGGCCTGGCCGTGTTCCCTGTCAGGGATTCATCAGATCTTTAGCAATTCAGTGACCATGTGGTTCTGCTCCTTTATGTGTCTGTGGGTTCCTGGAGCCACGGTGTCTCCCTCGTCTACCCCACAGCACAGTTCTGCACACATGGTGAGTGCTCCGTGCGTATCACACACAGAGTTTAGTTCAGGACGACCCTTCACAATTATACCCGCTAGTTCAGGACACAGGCCAGATCTTATTCCAGAAGTTCCGGGTCATCCACCCTGTTCACTTGTAATTATACGCAGTTCCTCTCCACGACCAAACCCTCGCGTTCACTTTCCTCTTCCTTTGTATTGCTGAGGTCTTACTCCCCAGCACGCCCCTTATTCCAAGAAATTTCTGACCTGAAAGGATCTGACCTAGTGATACATTTAGCAAGTTCTACCAGGGTTCAGAGAGCAATGCTCAGTAAATCTCAGATAAAGAGATTTGAACCAAATACACTTAAAAAATCAGTATTACCTTTTTTGATGATTAGTCGATATATTTCTTTACATTTCTTTTTTTGAAGTGTTATTAGGGTATCAAAGTGTTAATAAAGATTATTGTTAATGCATAATTTTATCACCTGAACCTAGTTGATTTTATTTTTGTTTCATTTTTTACATAGATTTAATAATAGCAAATATGCAATTTCATTCTGTTTTATTATCTTGACATTATTATTTATTTCCCTCCCATAAGTATAATATTCATATTTATATTATATCATTGTGTTTCTTTACCTTAGATTTGTAGTTTTTTTTTAAATTGCTAGAAACTTATTGTTGTTTCTAAAGCTTTAAATATAACAAATAGTATTAAAAAATGTAGGCATCATAGTATTTTGATTTAATTATTTTGTTTTAATTATTTCCCTAAAATAAATGTATAAGCAATTAGGTCAAAGAAAAAAAACAGTCAATGTCCCAAAACACAATTAATAAACAGGTACCTTGAGATTTCAAGAATATTATTAGCAAATTTCAATATTCATAATAATTTCCCTGAAAACTTGTCTAAAAATACAAGTTTCTTGAGATTCCTCAGAGCTATTTGGATACAGAATGACAGAGATGGCATAGGAATTCAAAGTTTAACGATCACCTCAGGTGATTCTAATGTAGGTATCTAAGTTGTCAAATATAAAGTCAGAAACAAATAGAAAATAGGAGATGTGGAGCCCATAAGAAATCAGTTTTACCTTGCCTCAATTGTGCACTTAAATACTATTCTCAATGTTGCAGTGCAGAAATTCAAGTTATCACCACATAAGAAAAATTATGCTTTTAGTATTTTTTAAAAGTTCCTAAATGTTCTTATTGAATGCATTTTCATCTTATTGTATGGATTAATTCATTTAAAGTGTAAATTTATTTAAAAATAAGGACTAAAAACACTTGAAATAAAATAGTGTTATTTAATTACTCACGTGTTATTCCATAGGAGGTAGACAGAGACTAAAGGTAGCCCTAAAAGTGGACTGTGAATGTTTGCATATGCATCGCCTTTGTAAAGCTTGTGCTCCATAAACTCTAGCGCCATATAGAGCTTTCTCAGAAGCACAAGAGGATCACACACCCTTTATTACATGTTTCTTGTTATACTTCATGCAAATCTTTATTACTGCTGTGGGTTAGGATGGCAAGTTTGTGACTTTCTTTTCTTAAGGCACTTCCATCCCCAGAAAAAAAGACGATTTAACCAGCTAGGGGTTGTTTGCTTGGTTTGGGTGGCAGAGAAGCTGGAGATTTAAAGGGGAGATTTAA
Source organism: Camelus bactrianus (assembly GCF_048773025.1). Lineage (NCBI taxonomy): Eukaryota > Metazoa > Chordata > Mammalia > Artiodactyla > Camelidae > Camelus > Camelus bactrianus. Next base: position 14,593,904 of record NC_133553.1, on the reverse strand, counting down.
GGCAGGAGGGAGCCAGAGGAGGACTGAGATGATGGAGTCTCAGCAGTCCTGGCTGATGGCTAAGTGGTATGTCTGACGGAAGCTCCAGAGCCTGCTGGGAAGCCTGGAGACGCTTGCAGACTTGTTGATGCTTTAAATGTGTCCCTCAGACCACACAACAACATGACCACACGGGAGAAGCCTTATTGACATGAGGTATCTAATTATTGGCTGAGAAGTAAACTAATCAGGAACAAGGGAGACACCTCAATTGGAAAGCTTAAAAAAAATAAAAGCAGAAACACCTGCGACTGATGCTGAACTGAGGAAGGCCTGTTTCACAGCTTGTGTGAAGGCACAAGAATTGCCTGATGAAACAGAACAAACAAACGAATGATAAAATAACCCTCTGGGGGAAGAAAACCAGAATCCAGAGTTGCTACAATGTCCCATTTTCGACCAAAGATTATTAGACACAAAAATAAAGAGGAGAATTTGAACTGTGAGAAGGAAAATTTACTCTGAAGTTGATCTTGGTGTTAGATTTACTAGTCAATAATTTAAAACTAGCATCTATAAATACAGCCAAATGATTAAATAAAAATATGATGAAGTAATTCCATGAAAATATGCTATTAATGAGTGAATAGATAGGAAATATCAATGAAAAGTTGAAGCTATACAAAAGAACCAGATGGAGATTCTAGAGCCCAGAAGTATAATGTCTGAAATAAAACTTTACTGAATGAGTCGATCAGCAGCATATCAGGTGGAAGAACCAACTCAAAGAAGATGGATCAATTCAAATCATTCAATTTAAAGAGAACACAAAGAAAAGACTGGAAAAAAATGAAGACATAGGGATGTATCAAGCATTCCAACAGGTGTGTAATTGGAGCTCCAAAAAAGAGAGAGAGAGTACAAATCATAAGAAATACTTAGAGCAGTGAGGTCTGGAACATCCCCAAGTTTGATGAAAACATTGCTTTAAAAATTCATAAAGCACAAAAAGCCTCAAGTATAAAAAGAAAAAAAAAAGTCTTTTATATCTAAAGACACCATCTTTTAAAATTAAAAGCAAGAGAAAGACATCTTGATAGACAAGCATCAGTAGAGTTCATTGCTATCAGACCTATACTATTAAAAATACCCAGAGAATTCTTTCAGACAGAAGGCGAATGATAACAGCTGAAAACCCAGATGTATGAATGGAATAAAGGACACAAGAGATGGTAAAAAGTTTGGATAGATAAAAAAAGATGGTATTTCACTGATTTTAAAATAAAATATTGTTTTATTATATATAATACTATATACATTTATCTTTGGTTTTCTTGATGTTATTAAAAGACATACAGCTGCTAAAGAAAAATTTATAAAACTGTACTTGGGGTTTATTGAATATATACGACAATAAAAGAACAAAGGAGAGGCAGGTGAAGTGGTTATACAAACCGGCATAGAGTTTTTACATTGTATTGGACGTATGTCAGTATTAACTGAAGTTAAAGATGGATGTTATATTACCCAGAGCAACAATAAAACAAAGGAAAATACTAAATATTCAATATGGAAATTAAGAGGATGTACTAAAACATATTTAACACAAAGCAAGAGGTAGTTGATTAAGAGAGGAACCAAAAAGGGACGAGATCGACACAAAGCAAAGAGGGGAGGGATGGACCCCATCCAGCCATCGCAGCAGCCATCCCGGATGTGAGTAGACTAAGCAGAGGTCACGTGACCACAAGCTGAGGGACAAGCATAGCCGGTAGCCTGTTCAGCTGGGACTTTCAACTTTGGGTTTTTTAGTTGCTGCTGGACCGAGTTAAGAATTTTGGGGCTATTGGGTTGGAATGAACGAATCTTACATGTGAGAAGGATGTAAATTTTGGAGGCCAACCACAGTTGGAGTGTAATGGGGTGAATCTTAATGCCCCCACCCCACTGTGTCTGGAAAGTGGATGGAAACCCTGGTGGGTCTGAAGGGCAGACGTCCAGCCAAAGAAGATTCTTCTCAAGCCCTGAGGTTTCGGACTTGCTTGGAACCTGTCACGTCTTTCTTTTGTCTTTCTTTCAGAATGGGGACGTCTGGTCAATCCCTGACCCACCACTGTATGTTGGAAGCACATGACTTGTTTGATTTCACAGGCTCACAGTGGGAGGAGGTTTTGCCTCAGGACAAATTGTTCCTTGAATCTCCACCAATACGTGGCTTACGCACTGGCAGTGTGGACGGTGAGTTCACGAGGGCTAATTTCAGCAGCATGAGGAGAAATGGGCAGAGGACTGACAGAAATAGCTTATGTTGTCCTGAATCAGAATCTCTCATGTGTTCTGGTTGATTACATTTAAAATTTATTTATTTTAATTTTTTTGGAGAGGGGTTAATTTGGTTCATTTATTTAGTTATGTTTAATGTGGGCCCTGGGGACTGAACCCAGGACCCTGTTCATGCTAAGCATGCGCTCCACCGCTTGAGCTGTACCCTCCCCCCGGGTCGATTACGTTTTAACAAATACTCTAATGCTTCTTCTCTGGACCCTATAAACCAGAATTCAGTTAAGGATGTTAAGGGTGCTTGTTTCATCCATGTGTTAATCATAGATTTTTAAGTTGTTTTTCATTTGCCTCGCTCAAAGACTGGGCTAGTTGTGTTCCAGCTGGACACTTGCAAGTCTCATCACCAGCCCAATAAACTGGTCAGAACATCTAACACATCGTGTAATTGTCAGAGGCGTGATCACCTTTTATGAGGACTTCATCATCAAGCAGCCAAACGACAATGGCCAGCGAGCCGTGGGAAATACACGGGCATGGCTGTGCTTTGACGGGGATGTGTGCGAGGAGGCAAGCCCTTCCACGTGCTTGGATCAGGTGCGTTTTATGCTGGGTGGGTGTCTGATACGCGTGGGACACCGTCCTTCAGCCTCATCAGTGCTGCTCCCAAGCAAGTTTCCTCCTGGGACACGGCTCCGGAGCTTTCGGGGAATCGCACACTCACGCCAGAGGGTCCTGCCGATTTACAAACACCTGAGTTCCAGCACCTGTCTGGTGTGCCGTCCCGTCTGGGGAAGCAGCTGACCTGGCCAACAACAGAGATGGCAGGGGAGTCCAGAGTCACAATGCAGTGGAAGGGACCTCTATCTCACAGGACAGAAATCCCAAGAACTCCGCGGAGGAGCGTGGGGGCCGTGGGGGAGATGCAGGGCTTCTCCTAGGGGTTCTTTTGATCACTGAGGTGGTTGTTTTTTCAGGAGTGGGAATAAATCCACTGAGGCCGCCACACCAAGCTCCCACCACTTCTCTGCTCCCTTCTGGAAACAGGGGCAGAGGATCTGTGCAGTCCACCTCAGAAATGAGGCCTGGGCCCAGTCAGTGCTCACTGACAGCTGACACCGCAGTGACAAGGCCTGCCCACTGTGTTCACGCGGTCGTCACACCTGCTGAAGACGGCCCACAGCCCTGGCTCCTCGCTCGGTGTGGACGCTCCATCGTTGCATGAGCACTGAGGGCTTCCCTGCAGGACCTAACAAGAGAGCATGTGTTCGTGGCAGTGCACGAGTCGGTGCCACACGAAGTCCGCCGTCCACACCGAGCCCTGTGCCCTGAGTGCAGGGGAGGGGGAGGAAGCCCGCTTTGGGCTGGATCTGGGCCTTAAAGGGTGAATGAGAGCAATGGGGAAGCATTCCAGGGAGGGGGAGCCAAGGGCAGAGGGCTTGGAAGCATGAACTTACACGCGGTGTCTTCATCATGCGTGTTTCAGAGGTCCACGGCTGCTCCCTGCGGAGGCCACGCCATCCGTCAGCATGTGAATGTGTGCCATGTGTGGGGGTCATTTCTGAGGCCAAGAGAACAAAGTGTCATGTGGCTTCTTGAACTTGCTGAAGGGAGCAGCCCAGAGTTTCGAGAGTGACCTGTGCGTCCATTCGCCCTCCAGCCACGGGTCACTCCCGAAAGCCTTTTGTCTGGAGTCTCCTTCGTGTGGATGCGCAAAAATTTGTTTGGATGGGAAGACGGTGGAAACCCAGACCCACAAGGGGGATTCACATCCTTCCACGACCTCTGGACACTTGAGAGCCTCTGTGCCCCCAACATGGAGTAACCTGAGCATGTGCGGGTCAGCTGAACTGCGCACTGACGAGAATACGATGCTCACTGGGATCTCTTAACAGCAGAGTGAGTGTTGGACCAGCTTCTGTGCCTCTTAGTTTCTTGACTTGCCAGGATTTTCCAGTTGGTTTCATACAAGCGATGGAGGCCGTCGAGCCCCAATCCCTGGTCTCTTTTCAGCTCTGTGACTCTTTGAACACATCAGTCTGTCGCTCCTGACTCCGCTGTGGTCACCCTCGCACAAGAGAGGAAGGCAATTTGGGAGCTGCAGCTGTCAACCTATTGTTCGACCTCCTGGCCCACGCGGCCCTCTTAGGGCTGCGGAGAAGACAGGCTTCTGCTGCAGAGAGCAGCGGCTCCCACCTTGACATCTGGCTGAGTCCCGGCTCAGTTTAAAGCAGCTGCACTTGCTCCCCTGTTCTAACGACTTTCCTCATTACCTGACAATCTATCTGAACTGTCGACTCATTTCCAACCTGCCAGTTCTCTCAGAAGTCATGGAAACGGTCTTCAAACTGCAGCGTCCGCGTCTCCTCCTCCACACGCCGCCTGCCATCAGTAGGCCCCGCCCTGGCCGAGGGGGAGAGAGGCCAGCCGCGGAGGCCGCGGGCTCCCGGGTGTGCGGCTGGAGGCGGCGAGCTGCCGGCCGCGCCCCGGCTGCTGTGCGCGCCTCGAGGCCCCGGCGGCCGCGGGCTGAGCGCGCGCTTGTCGCCGGCCGGCGCCCCGGGCTCTTTGGCGCTGGGTTGGAAAGTGCAGGGACAAGTGGCCTCCGTGTTTCTGACGTGCTGCTCAGTGTCTTCCGCTCTCGTTTCCCAGAACCCACTACGTTCACATTTTTGAAAGAGACTGTCTGTGCTTTCAATCTTTTTTTTTCTTTCCACTGTCTCCTTCCTTCATTGAGAGAAATGAGGAACTGAACCTTGGAGGATGCGGGGCTCAGGGTTTATAGGCGGCTCACTCAAGCCAAGGACGAGTTTTAAATGAACATATTAAACTCCGCCTCCCCTGAACTGGCACGAGAAGGGGGTGGGGGAGAGGGAAGCCCGCCGGTGCTGAGGGCAGAGGCCTCGGCGTCTGCTCGCTGCTCCTCCTTACTGGGGGCAGGCTGGGAAGGCACCAGCCCCCTCCCCCTCATCTGTAAGGAAGCCTCCCACACCTGTCTTCTGGACCAAAGAAGGCAATGTGACAGTGTTTTGAAAACTGCAAGATGAAGGCACTAACTGTGTGCTGTCGTGGTCGCTGGTGGCGCACTGGGGGTCTTGGCCTTGGTGACACTGCTGGTCTTGGTCTTGGCGAGCCAGCCTGGCTGGGAGAAGGCCGCACAGCACAAGTCATTTGAGTGCAGTTACGCCCCCCTGCGCGGAGCCACGTCGCAGTGAAGGAAGGCACAGGCGTTCAGTGTCATGTTTAGCTTCTTTCTGGGGCCTCGCCTTGCATTTCTGTCCGTAGGTTGCTGTTTAGTGCAAGCAGAGGGAGGTGGTCACAAGGACGATCAGAGCACGAGCAGACACGTCGGTGGGACCCCGTCTGTGTGGGGGCTTCTGTTTCTAGACGAGCGCCGTTTGTGAGAAAGCCCTGACTCCTCGGTATGGCCGTTTCATGGAGATGTGCGGCGGCCTCCGTCCTGGGGCGCCACAATGCAACTTGTGATAGCTGCAGGAGGCGCGGGCTGCCCCGACCCTTCCCCTGCCCGCTCTGCGTCAGCGTGCCGGCCGGGTGACCATCGAGGTCCCACGCGTCCTTCTGGTATTCGTCGTGCTGGGTGTAGCTGTGTGGCTGCCCTCCCGCGGGCCTGCCTCCCCTGCTGGGCCTGCGTGACTTGAGGTCAAGAAAACACAGGATTTTTTTCATGCTTGTACACACAAGGCCTAACATGGTGTTTTGAATGTAATGACATTTAGTAAATGCCGTGGGAACAAGGGAGGGAGGGAGGGAGGAAAGAACATAGGAAGCAAAGAATCCAACACAAACAAGAGAAAATTATGAATTAAGGGTCAAAGAGTAAAACAGAAAAGAATCAAAAAATACACCCAAGGTCAGACTTTGACAGCTAGCAGGGATGTTTATGGGAAGACCAGAGCCAACTTGAAATTGTCTTTCCAAACTCAAGAAAGTCAGATTTCAACTTTTCATTTTGAAGTAATTTGTCATTTATAAGTGAACATTACACACTTTCACACAGTGGAAATGAGACTTATCCTCTCTTGATTTTAGAAATGATGGTCTTGAGTTTCTCAAAATGTGAGATCACTTCATCAGATTTTAGTTTGCTTTTAATTTATTTCTGAAATGAAACACAAAACTATGGTCAAATTATTCTTACTTTCCATCATGAGTGTTTTTCAGCCAATCAAGCAATCAGATTGTGTACAAAATATTTGTCTTTGTTAAAAAGTTGATGTAGGATTTTATGTTAATTTTATGATCAGAAAGAAAGATAAGTGCACAGAACGCAAGTCGCTCTAAAACAGTAGCGTTTCCTGCCCCCCTGCTCACTGTAGTGAAGGTTACTCTCTCCCCCTTACAGGATCCAGCTCAGACACCCCTTCTCTCCTTTCACTCCTCAAATGACTGAGCTAATTTTAACACGTTCACAAGTTTCACTAAAGCTAAATTTTGAATTATTTCTGAGGCGATGCCTTTTAAATATTCCACAGACATCTCACCTCCATTTTAAAAAATCGCAGTGTAGTTGACCTACACTGTTGTCTTAGTTTCTGGTGTGCAGCCCCATGAGTCAGACATGTAGATGTGTGTATACAGTTATCTTCATTTCACGTATGTTCAGCTGATTTTCATATAAGTCTTTTCCAGTAGGTCTCACTGCAGGGTACTGACCGCAGTTCCCTGTGCTCTGCAGCAGGCCCTTGCTGTCTATCTCCTTATGTCTGGTGGTATGCATCTGCGAATCTCTTATCTTTCTGAGGCTTTATTAGGGTGTGCCGCCCGGGGCCGGTGTGTGTGTGTGTGTGTGTGTGTGAGTGGGAGGGTGTGTGGCCGGAGCTGGCAGGGTGATGTGTTCCACCTGCTGTCTGCCGGCCGTGCCCACGGGCAGGGGTCCAGCCTGGACGGGAAACCGTGCCAGGGAGGAACGTGTAGATGTGAACTCCCCTCCTCTCACCATGGAATTGGTAGAAATACAAAGGAGACACTGTATTTCCCTTAATGAAGTGGAGTTGAGATTGGAGACAACATTATGTCAAATTGCAGGGTCAGGGTGTCCCCAGTGACAAGTCTCTCCCTGCTGGACGGTGAGGTCCTGCGAGCAGAGACCAGCTCTCACTTGGGTTTATCTCGCCCCCGTACCTCGCACAGTGCCTTGCCTATAAGTGTGTCCAGTTGAATTGAAATTCTTTAATTTATGTCTTTGTTAGAGTCTGCATCGAGGAGTTCTCGTCTCACCTTTACAAGATGGAAGTGCAGGAGTAACAGGTGCTCCTTTTTGATTAGTTCCCTGTGGGAAACACCAGGTTTTGTTTTGAAACGGCCATCAGCAAACGTTCCAGACACGACAGTGGTTCCCCTACAGTGAGGAAGAGCTGCAGCGTGTCACACTTGGCCGGGGTGGTCAAGGGGCGTGGGGGTCCAAAAGTGAAAAAGCCCTCCCCATTTCCACCTCTGCCCACTGCCTCCCTGGAGTGACCCCCCGACAGCGTCCTGGCCCAGAGACCGAAACAGAAAAACGCAAGCTGTCTAGGGATCGTGTGTGTTTTTGTGTGTGTATTTCTATGTGTATATGGATCTGTGTGTATTTGTATATATGTGTCTGTGTGTGTGTTTATTTTTGTGTATATATTTCGATGTGTATATGGATGTGTGTTTGTATATATGTGTTTGTGTGTATGTGTTGTGTGTGTATTTGTGCAAGTTGTGTGTTTGTGTGTATGTGTTTATGTGTGTATGCTCATGTGTGTTTGCATGTGTTTATGTGTTTGTGTGTGTTGTGTGTGTTTGTGTGTATTTGTGCACTTTTTTGTGTGTTTGTGTGTATGTGTGTATGCATATGTGTGTACATGTGTTTGTGTGTATGTGTGTGTTGTGTATGTTTGTGTTTTTGTGTGTGTGTGTATGCATACGTGTGTGCATGTGTTCATGTGTTTGTGTGTGTATGTGTTGTGTATATGTGTTTGTGTGTCTGTGTATGTGTATGTGTGTGTTGTGTATGTGTGTTTGTGTATGTGTGTCTTGTGTATGTGTGTTTGTGTTTGTGTGTGTGTGTGTGTGTGCGCGTGTGTCTGGAGGCTTGGAGACGCCCCGTCCTCCTCTGCCATGTCCTCCTCTCCACCCGGCCTGTGAGGAAGCAGCTGAAGGGCCGCAGACGCCTCGTGTGCGAGGATGAGTGTGACGAGCGGGGGCGGTGGGGCGGACCCCGCCAGAGCTTCGCTGCTTGAATCTTTGACCAGAGCTGGGCTCCCATCTGTGAAATGTACGTATTATGTCTCACATGTAGTTACATAAACAGTAAGCGCCTTATTTACTACACGTTAGTGGCTAAGTTCTTTTGATGTGCAGCTGAAAAAAAGAAAAACGAACTGAAAAGTAAACATTCCTGGATTTTTTCAAAGTACCCCAGCCCTTCCCCAGGAGCCCCGTGCTCTGGGATGACCCCCAGCACCGGCAAGGGGGCCTTGTGCGCCAGGGCCAGCCTCGGCTGTGCTGGCACCTGCAGGCATGCTGTTTAAGCAGCCCGGCCAAGGTGATCTCAGGACACTTGCTGGAGTGGAAGGTGGAACGGTGGTTTGCTGTCCTTCCACTGAGCATGGGAGAGGATGCCCGGGGGCCCAACCACTGCCACCAGCCTGTCTGTCATAACAGGACTGACAGCTGCCTTCTGAGGGGCTGGCCCGGGGAAGGCGGAGCACAGGGGTGTGCACGCCCGGTACATGAAGCATGCCAGCCAAGCAACTCATGGCTCTGTCTTTAATTTCCAATTATGGGGGACGATAAATCAAGTTTAAGCTGGGTTTTCTGTGATGTGCAGTCTGTATACATATAATCTGTGGGTGATGAAGGGAGGGTGCTGGCTTCAGTATTCCAATCCTCATTCTGCAAGAAAAAATCTGGCAATAAAACCGATCTTGAGCGCACATTGGAGGGGTGGTCAGGAGGCCCTAGACTTGCTTCTGAAACAAATAAAAAGGATAATAAATGAAAAAGACATGGTCCTAATGCTTGGGAATTTGGTGACAGAATCAGTTAATTCAATTCCATAGAAAACACAAGAGACGGTATGGTAAGGCATTTTTATTTCATTTTAGTTAATGGGAGAGCTGATGGATTAAATGATATTAATTTTCACACATTAAAAGGATCATTCTGATATCAGTGTGGGAAGCCTACTGGAGGTTGGTGGGGACCAGATAATTGCATTTTCTGTCCTCTGGATGGAAGGCGAGACTAGGTCTCCAGGAGCGAGGGTGCAGGGGGATCTGGGGGTGTTCCCTGAGGGGGGAGACGGGGTCCGATCACGTCCCCTGCTCCCGCAGACAGACGGGAAGGAGGACTCCCCTGAAACCTCTTCCCTGGGAGGGGTGAGGACCCAGCTTCACCCGGCTGATGAGAGGAACTGGGACTGAGAGGAAGACCAAAATCAGGAGGACAGGTGCAGCCCTAAGCTGAATAGATGCAGCTTGGTTAGCCACTGGGGGAGGTCCGCCTGGGGTTCAGAACGGAAGGTTCCAGAGGCACGAGTTGAGAGAGAAGAGCTGGAGCCGGGGGCGGGGGAGCCAGACCGCACGCTTGTGGGGGGCTGCAGGGGTGCCTGGGGGCTGTCTACGGCTGCACCCCCCTTCAGGAGGTGAGCAAACCTGGCAACTAATGCTAAGGATTCTAATTTTAGGTACTGGTAGGCCGTGATGCTCTTCAACAAATGAATACCGGAATTTGGGGGTGTGATGTGAGCCAGCTCAGTCTGGGTTACGAGGCATCGAAGGTGACTTGAGACAGCTGGGCAGAGCTGCCACTGACGCCCTCTCTTCGGGAGAGAGGGCCGGCTGTGGGCCCAGACGTGAGGCTCGCGCCAGGTGGGTCTGGCTGGAGTCACGGCAATAAATGAGGTCCTTCATCCAAAGGTTCCTGAGTGGGTCTCGATGCCAGGCACTGAGCGGTGGCGCGTGGCCAGCGGCGCGAGGCGGTCAGGTTCAGAGGGACACAGTGCCTAGAGCGCTCGTGGGATGAAGTCCTGGGGCCGTCCCAGCCGCCAGGCGGGACGGAGGGGAGATGGCTAAGTAAACAGAAAGAGTGTGTTGGTAGGAACAAGCAACTGATGATGTTTATTGGTCACACATCAGCCGGGAAGAGAGAAACCAAAAGTTCCCAAGAGGACTGAAGGGGTGGGAGGAAGGGTGGGCGCCCCGGAGGGAAACGGATGCGTCGCAGTCCAGGTCAGGGGCTGCTGCGACCCCACGTGAAGCCAGGAGCCCGAGCGTGCGTGAGTCGGAGAAATGTCACGAGCCCACTCGCCTGCTGCCATTCCAGGAGGTGACACGTACACTGGCTGCAGTCTGAGCCCAGGCCCCGCCGCCACGGCTGCCAAGCAGCCTGCAGCAGGCAGAAGACCGAAGAAGGGGGAGACACAGCTTCCACCCTCTGCCTTCCTAATCTTCATCCAGGGTCTCTCATCCAGGTGTCCCCCAGGATCTGAGCAGAAGCCATCTGCCAAGGGGTACTGTGAGTGGGGCGGGGGGCCGGCCCCGCGCCCCGCAGCCCCGTCCTGCTCCCGCCCACCTGCCACAGGGAGCTCGCGTGCGCTTCCTGAACAGGGGCACTGACTCCTACCTGCCGCCTTCTCCGTCTCTGGGTGCCGCGTATTCCAGTAACAGAAAGAGAAAGAAATAAAAGACAACACCTAAGGGGGCGGGAGGAAGCGCGCTGGGGATGGAGGGGCTGCAGCACAGGCGCAGCGACGGGTTCACGGGGAGAACTCCCCTCCGGCCTCGTCAGTGTCTGTGCAGCAAAGATGCAGGTCCCTGGTGTGTCGGCCACACCCCAGCAGAAGCCCTTTTATAAAAACCCAAAGCAGGAAGCCCACCTGGATGGCCTCTGTTCTGAAGTCTGCATTGTCAAGGTAGCCAAGCCCAGCCCCGCGCAGACAGAACAGCAGGGAAGGAAAGCGGGAAGCGGAAGGGCGGGCTTGGCTAACGCCTCGCGCACGGGCGCTGACAGGCTGCACCCGCGGCGTATGTGCGTGTTACGTAGACACACGTGAGGGACTCCCGGTCGGAGCTACACGCGGACAAGGACACGTGCGCAGACCCGGCGGCCCGCACGCCTTTAGCTGTTCTTGCAGCTGGCGCCGCGGGGTGGCCATCACAGCTTTGCCGTCACTCACGGCGCCGTCCTGCCGGCGGGCGGGGCGGCCCAGGCCTGGTTCCCAGGGGCTCTGGGTCCGTAGGCCCTGCTTGTGGCGAATGGCTGTACTTACTTCTCCGCTTTGGCTGGGACACAGTCGAGACGCTCCAAGGAATTCCTTGCCTGTGAGGCCGGCCTCCCCCTGGCTGCGCTGCAGAGCGTAACTCTGTTTCCTCTTGATAACTGGGGTAACTCGCCCCAGACAAGGCGGTGACCCCTTTCGCCCAGTGGTTCAGTGGCACATGGACAAAGGGCAGTGGCGGCTTCCAGTTCAATGGAACCACCGTCGTCCCTACTACTACAAGTGCTTTCACTCTAGGGGATTAGTAACTCTAACCCAGGCGCCTGGAGTCCAGAGACACACAGACGAAGGCTCAGTGCCTTGTCAGCGGCGCTCACCTGAGGCGCCACTCCCACTTCTCGTCCTTGACTCGGAGACCCACGCTTTCGGGGCTCCGTTAGGGCTGCAGGCTCCAGGCGTGCACCTCCACCTGGGGGACAGCACCCTGACCTCACAGGGCGCAGTCTCCTCGTCGCGTGTGACTGAGTCTCAGCAGGGCTTTCCGACGGCTGGAAGAGCCCCTGGGCGGGGAGCACGCTCTGCGGTCAGGAGGGGGGGCGCCCACTGCTGCTCTGCCGGCCACCACTGCTGTCATGGCTGGATCCCCTCCCCGCCCAGAAGCAGCGCTGCCTCAGGGGCTGAGCCTTGGCCTCTTCCACTCAAAGGCTGGGGGTCAGAAGCCGCAGTGTTGTAGGTTGAATCATGTCTCCCCAAAAGATATGCTTACCCACTGACATGAAATGCACAGCCTGAAAGTTGAGTTATGTTTCATTTGGTGGACATTTCTGAGGACTTAAGCCCAGGACACAGCCTCTCAGATCTCTCTGAGGGACTGCTCCAAAGTGACAAGGGAGAAGCCAGGATGTACGAACTTTTGCAATAAAGACCAGGGAGTTGGAACATCAAAAGATGACTGTTAATTAAAACAAACCAGCCATCTCAAGTTAAGGAATTCAGCACTTTTTTAGTATTGGAGGGTGCAAAGGTCTGGGATCACTGAAATCATTCCTTTGACACGCACCTAGCTGTCTAGGACCAGGGTCCTGTCCTTCCCCGCCCTGAGTCCCCTCGGGGGAACCGCTGGGGGCCGCGGAGGCCAGGCTGCCTACTGGTCCGCGCCTTGAGCTCCCTCCGCTCAGTGGCGGTGGTGGCGGTAGCGGCTGATGACTTGAGGCCCGCAGCGTTGTTTTTCTGATACAGCTGGCAGTATTTTTCGTTCACATACTCAGGTCTTAACGCCTGGTACCTGTGCAGGTGACCTTATTTGGAAATAAGGTCTTTGCAGATGTAACCAAGTTAAAATGAGGTCATATCAGAGTAGAGTGGCCCCTGCTCCAATGACTAATGTCTTTATAGGATGAGGGAGATTTGAGCACACAGACACACCCAGAGGGACGGACAAAGATGAGGTGACGACGGAGGCAGAGACTGGTGTGATGCAGCCACGGGAGAGGAGCACCAGGACTGCCAGCCACAAGCCACCAGCCACCAGCCACAGTGGCTGGGAGAGGCAAGGAAGGCCCCCTGCACAGGGAGGGGCGTGGCCCTGCCAGCACCATGAATTCACACTGCTGGCTCCCAGAACTGTGAGAGAATGAACTTCTGTTGTTTTAAGCCCCCCATTTGTGGTGCTTTGTGCTGGCAGCCCGGGAATCTAACAGAGGCGGTGGCCTGACTGACCTTGGTGAGAGAGGGCCCACTCTGTGGAGACCCCCTCCTGCCGCTGCGCAGTCCTGCTGTGAGCACGCCCACGGACGGGCGCGGGGCACTCGGGAAGGGCATGAGCCAGAGCCCAGAGAGCCGGCCGCCCCTCCTTGGTTATGGCCAGAGCCCGCTGCAGTGGTGTGCTCAGGGACCCAGGGCCCCACACACTCTGTCCACTCTGGGTGGTTCATCTACACTCTTCTCCCACAGACCTAGTCAGCAATTCTCCAACCCTGCTCCTTCCACGTCCTGGCCATCAGGCTAGACAGCTAACCACTGCCTGTACATCCACGCGCGCCCGCACTTCCGGCCACGTCTGGTAGATAAGGCAGGCTGTTGACAGGTTGCAGTTTCCGCCCTTGGCAGGGTCTTCTTTCCGTCACTCTGTGGTGAGGACCAGCCAGGGGCAGACGCTCACCCCCCTGGGGTCAGCACATCGCAGGGACTCACCTGTGAACCAGGGCCACGTTCTCTCTCACTGATCAGCTTGTTACAGGGAGCTCCCCTGTAGCCACGGGTGTGGGGGACGGGGAGGGAGCCCCGCGACATGGGGGGTTCTGCTGGGACTGGGACGCATGCGGACGCGGCTGGCGGGAGCTTCCCGCCCCTCGTGCACACCTCGGGGCATCAGCTGTTTCATTTGCAGGCCGCCTGGGGCCCCGTGCCTGGGTGGTCTGTAGTCACCACGGCCCAGAGGAAGCCAAGAGCTCTCTCAAGGACAATGACTATTTGCAGAAGAGGGAAGAGGGCAAGCTATTTTCCCCTCAGATTCCAGGGGCCTGTGATGTGATTTCCTGCTGGCTGTTGTCAGAGGCTCTGCACAGCACCTTATTCGCTGCAGCTGGCTGGGACCCCACCAGGCCCACCAGGCCATAGAGGACCCAGGTCATAGAGGACCAGGCCATGGGGCAGCCCCCTTATGGTTCAGACCTGCTACAACTTCATTGGGGACCAACTTACCATGGACAGTTGTGTGGGTTGCTTGGTAAATGAATCAGACACACATTCAGATGTGGCATATTTTGTCTCCAAAATCCAAAGGGGCCCTAAAAATGTTGTCTTTTTTTGTGATGGGTAGAACAATGATGTGTCCCCATCATTCAGGGGTTATGCTGACCAGTCTGGGGCCACTAGAACCTGGAAATGTCTGGAAGGGCCAAGCCCCTGTTGCCGTGGGGCTTAACCCCATCCTCTGACTTGCTCTGTTTGCGTAACTTACAAGTAATTCAGCGCGTCTGAAAGACATGACCTGCAGGAGGCGTATAAGGAACGAGCCGGCTCCGTCTCTGTGCGCAGCTGCACGGATAGCAGATGACAAAGCATGATAAGTGTTGTATACTGTGTGTCAGGGTTCCGGCTCTGGGCTGAGCGCAGGGGGAGCTGCCGCAGGGTTTACGCAGGAGCGTCATTGCTTAGCTCGCGCTCAGTAGGGCTTGTCCGGGGGAGCGTGGAGAAAGGGTGGGGGGGCCAAGGCCAGGTCCCTGGTCAGTCGGGCTGGTCTGGTCTCCTCTGTGAGAGGTGAGGGGCCATGAATCAAGGCAGTGGCAGTCAGATGCGAGGCAGTGGATGGATTCAAGAGATACTAATTATTATTAATTACCTGGCGTCATTCGAAGTGCTTGGGGTAGTGTGACGAGGAGGGAGGAAACACCACTTTGTAGAGCCTACAGTAGTGGAAGAGACGTGACCAAAATAGTGACATAAATCATTGCACAATATTGCAAATATAAAAGAGCTGCGAAGGAGGGGAACGCACTTCAGAAGCACGCACGGAGGAAGCGGTCAGGAACGGGAGGGGTCCCGACCGCAGCGTGTGTGAGCACCCACAATGGACCGAAACCTCCCCGCAGCAAGAGGACTGAGAGGAGGGGCAGAGGCGAGGAGATGAGGCCAGTGAGGGAAGCAGAGCCAGCTCGCAAAGACGGCCGAGGGGCCGTTGCAAGTGTGTGCCTTGTCTCGAAGCCAAACGGAGGCCATTGGAGGGGTCTCAGTAGGGGCGTGTGCTGGTTTGCATGGAAAAAAGGTTTTTGCTCTCATTGCAAAATGGAAGCTGGAGGCATCCAAAGGCAGGTGCCGGGAGCCCTCAGCAGGTCACAGAGCCCAGGAGAGGTGGTGCCCTGGGCACGTGGAGGACGGAGGGGCAGATTCCACTTACAGGAAGGAAGGGCCGTTATGCTCCAGTACAGTTTGCGAGGCGAGGACTTTCCTTAGTGGGGGTGGACAAACAGGTGACGAACATGAGTAGGAGCCACTCTGTGGGGTTGGGGCCGGGTACAAGGAACACAAAGCAATCTGGGAGTAAAACCCAAGAGCCGAGACAGGATGGGGCAGGAGAAGGCACCTTCCAGCGGGTGGTCCCGCACGGCCCCAGCGGTGGGCTCTCTCTGTCAGGAGGGTCCTGACAATCAGTCCCCAAGGTTTCTTCTTTGGATGGAAGTAGAGCATTCCCTTTAGGCTCCACATCTCCGTGGTGTTTACTTAGAAGCTGGAGTTTGTCAGCTCTCAGCAGTATCAACGACAACAGTCTCCTTGTGAATAAACTGTAAAGTGCGCAGAAGTAATCGGGTGAAAGCTATGCACGTGGTGGAGGCATGATCAAGTCACGGGGCAGCCTCGTGAGAGCGAGCGTGTTCTGGGCTGCTTCCTTCTCGTGCTGCGAGAAAGGACGTCACAGGATTAAGGGGCTGTAGTATTTTGAAGCATAAGCTCAATTCTAACATGCTGGTGTTTACAACAAATTTATAGTCTTTGCCATCATAATTGTATTATTTCGTTATTTTTTAATTAATAAACTTTACTTTTCGGAGCACTTTTAAGTTTATAGAAAAAAGAGCAGAAGGTACAGAGAATTCCCGTAAACCCCTCCCCCCTCCCCCACGGATTCCTCCGTCATTAACGTGCTCAATTTGAGTTAGTATGACACATAGCTAAAACTGAGGAACTAATGCTAAAACGTTGTTATTAACTAAAACCCATCATTTGCCTTAGGGTGCATTCTGTGCTGTGCATTCTGTGGGTTCCGACAAATACATCGCGTGCGTGTCATTATGGTATCGCAGAATCGTCTCACTGCCCTGACCTTCTCCTGTGCTCCGCGGGTTCGCCCCTCCTCCCGTCCTCCACCCTCTCCCGGCAACCCCTGATCTCTTTTCTGTCTCCATAGTTCTGCCTTTTCCAGAATGTCATACTTTGACTCACACAGTATGTAGCTTTTTCAGATTGGCTTCTTTTACTTAGTGATATGAGTTCAAGCTTCCTCCGCGTCTTTTCGTGGCTAGATAGCTCACTTCTCTTGAGGGCTAACTAACATTCCACTGCCTGACGCAGCCCAGGCATTCACCCACTGAAGGGTGTCTTGCTTGTTACCAAGTGCTGGCAACTATGAATCAAGCTGCTGTAAACATCCCTGTGTAGGTTTTCGTGTGGATGTAAGTTTTCGGCTCCTGTGGGTCAATGCCAAGGAGTGAGACTGCTGGATCGTACGGTAAGAGCGTATTGAGTTTTGTATAAACCGTCTTCCAAATTGCACCGTTTTGCCTTCCACCAGCCACGAACGGGGGCTCCCGTTGCTCCTCGTCTCCACCAGCACTTGCTGTTGTCAGCATTGGGTTTTGGTCATTCTGGTAGGTGAGCGCTGGTCTCTCGGTGTTGTTTTGATTTGCAGTTCCCCAGTGACAGGCACTGTAATATAAAACGCCTCATCTACTCCCACGCCCACTATTTGTTGTTTTTCCTTCATGCCACGCAGGGTGTTCATCATCCTGTTTTCTGCCTGCGTCTTCCCTTGTGCTCATTTGCATGTCTTCTTCAGTGAGGTGTCTGCTCGGGTCTTCTGCCCACTTTTTAGTTGGGCAGTTTGCTTCCTCACTGCTGAGTTCTGAAGTTCTTTGTTTATTTGGGATCCTGGGATTCACTGAGATCTGCGTTTTGTGAAGCTTCTCCCTCCGTCTGTAGTGAGCCTTTTCATTCTCTTAATGGTGCCTTTTGCAGAGCAGAAGTTTTAAATTTTAATGAAGTCCAATCTCTCATTTTTTTCCTTCATGAACCATGCATTTGGTGTTATAATTGTATTTCTAAACATGTTTTAAGTTTTTTGGTTTGAAAAGAGTCATTTCAGTGTTATCTTAAATTATGTTAATTTTGACAGGATTGGCAATAGACAATGGTGTGTGTGATTTTTGAAAGGGACAAAATCCACACTAGTCATGAATATATATATATATATCCCTTTTGTTGTTTCAGTAAATTCGTAGTATTTTTGGTTTCTATTTTTGATTCTGTTGTTGAATGATCTTTTGCCAAAGACATGAGTCATAATACCCTTTCTACCTTTGCTGCCCAGCGTCTCAAATCCCGGGGAGCAAGAGGGGAGCGCCGTGTGTGGAGAAATGACCCATCTGCATCAGTGCTCTGCACTGGGGCAGCCCCCTCCGGAGGACTCAGTAGTTACCATATATCGTCAATAAAGCCGTCATGGAAGCTGGTATTTGCGCTTTTCCAGTTTAAACCTGGGTCGTATTGCTGTGCGCGTGTTGGCCGAGGACCGCTACGCAGTAGGCGTTGCTCAGGGTTGCATGTTTACGGTCGCGCTCTGCTTCAGGGCCATGACGACCGCCTGTCTCTCCACGCGGGGGCCGCGGGCTCTTCACCCACACATTCCCGCCATGCAGACCACCGTGAGGATTTTAAAAGATCCCCTTTCCTCAGAGTTCCCCAAACAGCCATGTAAAGCCTCACGCACTGCACCACCCGCCCCGTCCTGGTTCCCCCGCTCCCTGCCACTCGCGGTCTTCGGCCTTGTTACCTGTCTGCCTGCTCCCTTTCCGCGAGAAACACCGTCTCCAGGAGGGCAGGGCTGGCTCTGCCTCCGCGGCGCCTGACAAACGCTTTCAGAGTCACCTGCACAAGGCACGGGGTAAGTTCTCCACCAAATTCCTCCCACTGGCTTATCAACCACGTCTGCAATGCAGGCTGCTTCAGTCTGCTTGGAATAAGGCTTTAGTAAAAATAACACACACTTTCTGTCTGATTTCACCAACCTTGTGCACAGGCAAGTAGAGCCTTTCGACTGAAAGTGTGGTTCAGAAGGTCTCTTTTTTGGTTTGGTGTAGTTCCTAATTCCATGCCGCTTCTTTTTAAGGCAGTATGAATGCGAATACGAAAAACAGAAGAAAAGAAGTGAATTAAGGAAAACTTACACCATTGTTTCCAAACCATACGACATGGCCACCGAGAAGCTTGAACCCGCTGGTGTCATACGCCTGGCAGATCAGTTCCAAAGCAGACAGGGTAGGAAAGGCTCTGAAGTGCCCAAGAAAGGACAAAAACAAGGAACAGTTCAACTTTGCTTAAGCCAGCCTTTCACAAATATGTTTGATCTCTGTTTTACTTAAATTTATACCTTCGATCTGGCATTCTAAAGAATACTCTTTGGAAAATGTTGTTTTTTTAAAATAATTTTTGTTAATTTGTCTTGAGAAGAAATGAAAGAATTCCATATTTCAGGTAGTTTTCCTGGCTGATAGCAATTAAAGATACAGGTAATACTCCTTTGTTGTCTGACACTGTTGGCTGGAATTCACTGTAAAATGTCTGATTATAACTCATTGCAAAGAAAGCCTCTTTATTAGCACATCGAGCAAAAGCAGAGAAGTACAGAGCATGGTGTAAATTATTAATGTCCTCGTGATTGCCCCCATCAAAATGTGAGTTGGAGTGAATCCCAATTAGGTGCAGTCTTACCTGGGAAACCTTCTGGAATACATGCAGATTGCTGGACAACTATCTCAGTGTTCAGTGAGCTCCCCAAGGCTCGGTCTGCACCCTTGCCTAATTACTATTATTTTGGGGGAACTCACAGCATTTGACAAAATCCCCTAGGAATTTTGCTTAGTTGTTCACTTGCCCGCTGTCTTTCTCCGAGCCCACCACTTCCACAAACATTCCGTGTGGGTGCTCTTGTCCACTGTGTCTCATTGGCACCTGGGCGGTGGCTCGGAGCATCCGGCACAAGCCTGGGGGGTGTCTGTGTGCAGACATCCACCCTGAGCTAGTGTTCGTGATGCAGTTAGAGCGCAACCAGCACATGAGGGGTTAAACTAGCCTCTCATTCGTTTTAATAGGGCAAAGCATAGAAAGAAAACACAAAGCAGGCGGTCAGGTCTGTCAAGTGACTGAGCCCCGCATCGCATCGCGGATGCCGGCCTGCCCGAGCCGCGGCCGCCGGGCGCTGGGCAGCACTGCTGGTGGCACGGGGCGCCGCGTCGGTCGGCTCGCACGTCTTAACACAAGAGGTGCGTTTCATATTTTACCATTTTTTTGGCCTTTGAGTTCATCACCCGTCACCTTGCTTAGGCTCACACTGAGGTTTAGTTTTAAATAAGTTCGTTTAGAAAAACTTAGATTTATTTTAGGGAACTCTAGAGAGTTGCCTGTTTCAAGCAGACTCTAGTAAGTGGCTTTTAAAAAATCAAGTAAACATATCTGTGACCAGCTTCTTTTTTTGTCACATTCACGAGTTCGCTGTAGTTTTTAGTCCACGTGGAAGTGGCATCACGCGCATTTGTACTTCTCTGTCTGACTGACTTCACTGAGCGTAACGCCTGCTGGAGTGGGGCGGGGGCAGGCGGCACCAGGCGGGGAGGAAGAGGTGCAAACCATCAGGTATGGAATGAGCTACAAGGACACCTTGCACGGCATGGGGGACACAGCCAATCGTTTATAATAAAATAAATGGAGCAAAGCTTTAAAAACAGTGAACCACTATACCGCGCACCTGTAACAGTTACTATTGTGCAACAACTGTACTTCCGTAAAAAAGAAAACATGAAATAAATAGCCCTTAATCTAACCTAGATATTTAATGAAAGGAATTAAAACAAAAACAAACTTTCCAAAAGCACCTTTGAATCAGTTAATTCTGCACACAGTTATCAGACTGTCCAAATTTTATCTGTTTTTAATTAATCATAGATGTCCAGGTCTGGGGGAGAACCCTCCGTCTCCTAATTTCAAGTGCAAGCAAGCCGACTCAGAGGAAGCCCTCGCTTGTGGGCCCTAGGGGTCGGGGCTCCGCTGTGTGACACATCTGCAGAGATGGGGAGGGCACGAGGGGGCACTCTTTTTCGAGAGCGTCATTGAGATGTAACTTACAAAGCATGGAATTTGCCCAGTTACTCAGTCCAGTGTGTTCCAGCACATTCACAGCCACCTGCAGCCACCACCACAGTCAGCTCTGGACGTCTCCGTCACCCCAAAGAGAAGACTCATGTCCTTGTCACCTCCTGCCTCCCACCTCCACCCCACCCTTCGCCCTAGGTAGCCGCAGAACTGCTGTATCTACTTGGTGTCTCTAAGGATTTCCTGCTCTGGACACTTCCGTCCCGGAGTTGCATGAAGTGTGATGTTTCGTGACTTGCTTCTTTCCCTTAACATGGTACTTTCAGGATCCTACCACAAGGAAACGTGTCAGCACTTCATGCTTTTTTATGGCCAAATAGGTTTCCGTTGTAAGGATACACTGCATCTTCTTCATGCATTTGAGAACTGATGACATTTTGGGTCATTTCTGCCTTTTGACTATGATAAACGTTGGTATAAACATCTGTGTACAAATTTATGTATGGACTTAAGGTTTCGTTTCTCTTGGGTAGACACCTAGGAGCAGAAATGCTGGGTCATGTGGAAACTCTAAATTTAACCCCCGAAGAACTGCCAGCCTGTTTCCCAGCGCAGCTGCACTGCTTGGCACTCCCACCGACAGCGTGGAGGGCTCCGGATCCCCACGCTTGTCAAAACACTTGCTGTCATCCGGCTTCTGCATTCCAGCCGTCCTGTTGGAGGGATTCAGAGCCTCGTCGCGCTTCTGACTTGATTTGATTTAATCTGACGCCTGCAAATGTGGAGCATCTTTACATGTGCATATTGGACATTTGTGTATCTTTGAGGAAACGTCTATTCAGATGCTTTGCCAATTTTTTAATTGGGTTGTTAGTCTTTTTATCATTGAGTCCCAAGTGTTCTTTACATATTCTTCATACACGTCCTTTACCCAATATGTGATTTGCAAATGTATTCCGTCTGTGGGTTCTCTTCCCACTTTTTTGGTGGTGTTCTTTGAAGCACACATTTTCATTTTGACGAAGTCCAGTGTATCTAATTCTTCTTGCATTAGTACCTTTGGTGTCATATGTAAGAATCCTTTGCTACATCCAAAGCCAGAAAGATTCACCCCATGTTTTCTTCTGAGTTTTACAGTTACTACATTTAACTGTTTGATCCATCTTGTGCTAATTCTTGTGTATGGTGTGAGGTAAGTGTCCGATTTCATACTTTTGCACACAGCCATCCTATTGTCCCAGCACCATTTGTTGGATGGTCTTGCCTGTTGTTGAAGATGTTTGGGTTCATTTCTGGGTTCTCACTTCTCGTCTGCTGAACCATATGACAACCTTGGACAGAATCACACTCTATTGGTGACTGTTGCTCTGTAGTGAGTTTTCAAACCATGAAGTGTATGCCTTCCTCCTTTGTTTTTCTTTTTCAGAAGTGTCTTGGCTACTCTGGTCCTTGGCAATTCCGTATGAATTTTAGAATTAGTTTGCCAGTCTCTACAAGGAGGCAGCTGTGACTCCGTTAGGGATTGTGTTCCTGTGGACTGCCCTCCAGCTCACAGGGTCCTTCCTCAGCTGGGTCCCATCCGCTCACAAGTCCACCAGGGGCGTTCCTCACTTCTGTTGCAATGGTTTTGACATCTAGCATTTGCTTTTGATTTTTTTCCATCAGAATTTCCTTCTCTCTGTCTGTGTTACCCATCTGTTTTTGCCTGTTGTCCACTTTTTCCATTAAAGCACTTAGCATTTTAATCATAATAACTTTAACTTGCTGGTCTGATAACTTCAATATTCTTGCTCTGTCTGACTTGATTCTGAAGCCTGGTCTATCTTTTCAAACTGCAGTTTTTGCCTTTTTGAATGCCTTCCTTTGGTGAACGCTGGACTAGTGTTTCTCAGTGTTACCCCAACCTCATGTGGAACAGGATGGCTACATGGCCTTCCTGCAGGTCAGATGTGTTTTGACAAACCCTGCAGAGATTGGAGTCTGGTCAGATGGTTCCTCCTGAGCAGCTTGTGTTAGGACCAAAGCCCTCTGGTGTCATTCACATGGCTTCTTTCCCGTCCCTCTGAAGAAACATGGTGGAAATCTTCTCCCGTTTCTACTGTGAGAACCTGGTAGAGCTCCCGGAGGTAAAACTCACAGAAGTGTGGGGGCCCTGGGTTACGGGGCCCCTGCTGCTGGAGTCTTCACCCCTCAGACTTGCCCTCCATCTATTTGTCAGTTAGGGTTTAGGGCTTCCTGCCCACTGCCGCCTCCTGGGAGGTTTCTGCTTCAGTAAGTTGTGATTTTCTGTGTCACCTGTCTGTCTCTCTGTCTAACGTTTGGGGCCGTGACCTCAGTACTCAACATTAAAAAGAAAAACCTAAAAAAAAAAAATGACTGACAAAAATATTAGGTGCAAAAAGAGCAGGGAAAACATTTGGGCCACAGAGCACTACAGGAACGGATCTGGACATTCAGCTCTGTGAGCTGTGACACACCTCAGCCCCCGTCAGAGTAGTTAGGACTGCACCAAACCCTGGCATTTTCAGAGCAGGAGAAATCGCTGGGCCCTAGTGCCTTAACTTCCTCCCCTCCCCCAGCTGATTCGCCACATGTTCATGCAGAGCAGGGATCAATGCTAGATGCTTCTGGGCTCCTGGGACGGCAGCGGGGAGCCGCCTTCCTCCTCCTCAGCTGACAGTAAGAAGCCATGAGAAAATTTTAATTACGATAATACATCTAACTGATATCTGGAAAGCCACCCCTGTCAGACCATGACGATGTCTTCATCACGGTCTGGTGACACTGAGTGCAAACTGTGATTCTGCCATGGGAAGGCCACCCTTGCAGCCCTGGACTAGTTTTCTCTTGTTTGAAAACGATGACCTTCAGAAGAAATGGGGATAGATTACAGCTTGAGAAAATCAAAGAAAAAAGGTAGGGCGGGCACTATTTTAGTAAGGGGCCAGGGACGGTCCTAGGGAATCCGAAACCAGAAGAATTGTAAATGGCCTGTGCTGCAGCTCTTCACTAATAAAGGGTCTGACTGGAGATGTGTACAGTGGAAACTCAAACTGCAGAAATGTACACACTGACCCCAATTTGGAAGGCCAGAGTTGGAATGCTTTCCCTGAGAATAATAAGGCAGCTGCACCGACGGGCCTGTGTTACCTTGAAACCTCAGAAAATAAAACAGTGGAGGGAGTTTGCGCAGCGCTGACTTGCTGAGCGCTGCTTCTTAAGAAGGTGAGTATCTGGCACAACCATACGACGCTTATCAAGTTTCCTGGTTACATTCAAATTGTGGAGAAGGTTTTGGTTTTAGTTATTCAACATGGATGGTTCATAATCACAAAAGGTTCAGTGTAGGGAATACGATTTACTTTTTCTTTAAAATTGAAGATATTTCAATTTTTAGACACTACACCCATTTTGGAGAAAAAGTTGGAGCAACTGAAACACTCCTACAATGCCAGCGGGAGCGCAAGCACTTGGGTTTATTGAGCGCCCTGCGCTATGACTGCTCACACGTGTGGACCACAGCCCACGGGTTTACTCCCAGGTGTGCACACAACAGACACGCACTGACACACGGAGATGTTCACAGCTCTGTTATTAGAACCCCGACTGGAAACAGCCCCAGCGTCCATCAACTCCAGAATGGGTGAGTAACCTGGTTGTGTATTTGCGCCTATGACGTGATGTGCTGTCACGTTCTGTCATGTGATGCAGCGTGATGTGGACGTGGTGTGAACCGAACGGTGTGATGAGCCGTGACATGGCATCCCGTGGAATCATACAATGTAAGACGCACGACTGAACCAGGACGGGGCACGCAGCCCGCTGCTGCTCCACTGAACGTGCAAGAACCTCGCAAACAAAGTGTTGAGCAAGAGAAACCGGGCACAGAAGAGCACGTGTGTCCTGTTTTTACAAAGTTCAAAAGCAGGCGCATGAGCCCGGCAGCTAGAAGCCAGCAGAGCGGTCTCCTTCGGCAGCGGCCGGGCCTGCACTCCTGGGGGCCCCTTAGGTGCCGGTGATTCGGTGCATGACGGGTGGTGGTCACAGGTAGCATTTTTGTGATTCTTCGTGTAACTCATCACTATAAATTACATAGGCTCACTTTTCTTTGTGCTATACTGTGGGTTTTTAAAAAATATGTTTAAATGATTGGGAGAGTCCCACCAGTCCGAAGCCCAACAGGACATGGGGCCACTCGGGCCCAGAAGGACCCGGACCATGACAAGCTGCTGGGGAACTTTGCTTCCCTCTGAGGAAGGGGGTCCGTGGAGAGGAGTGAGCCGAGGAATGGTCTGCTCTGATTTGTATTTTGGGATGATCGTTCTGGCTACTGTGATAAAAATACCCTGCAGGGTGGGATGAGAAGACAGCAGGAGTGTGAGTGGTGCATGCATTTCAAATTGTGATACATTTTGGTAAATCGCTGTCTATAGAATCTGCACAAATTTACAGTCTCGCTGGCACCTTTCCACGTCGCCCCCTGCACTGTGGGCTCTAAGACCCTGGGTGCTTGTCCATTTGTTGGGAGGGCAGAACCTTGCTGCGGCTCGGCCGCTGTTTCTGGGGTGGTGGGCGGGGTTCGTGTTACCTTCACACTTCTCAGAGCCACTTGCAGACCTTCCTCTATCAACCGCTTTGCAAATTCTGTTTGATTATTTTACTTTTAATGAAGACTGAGCTTCAGTGACATCCCTAACTCCTAAAACTGCACATCCTGCACCAGATTAAGTATA
Source organism: Camelus bactrianus (assembly GCF_048773025.1). Lineage (NCBI taxonomy): Eukaryota > Metazoa > Chordata > Mammalia > Artiodactyla > Camelidae > Camelus > Camelus bactrianus. The sequence continues at coordinate 14,568,845 of NC_133553.1, read as the reverse complement.
TCCTGCAGCTTCCTGTCTTTACGAGGGTTTATTTCACTTCTAAGGAAAACAATTTTCTCTCTTTCTTAAAAAATAAAAGATACATTGTGCTTTAAAAAATCCTAACATGCTAAAGTCAATCAAGCCTCCTGCCTCGCTCTTCACAGATAAAAATGCAAAAGATACATAAGAAAAAAATCAAATAATTCCTATACTGTAACGAAGAGGATTATACTCTGTTTCCTTGCAGAGGATTCCTTTGAAATTTTCCAGACTTAATTTCAGGTTCAAATGGAAAATTAATACTTTCAAATGTGTAATTTCCATGGGAGTGATTCTCTTTTAGTAAATAGATAATTTAAGTCGCAAAAATACAATAGATAATGTGTCTGCTGAAACCCGGCTTCTCTAACTTAGAGACGGCACATGGCGGTCCTTTCTGGGCTCAGAGTTGTGCGTGGAGTCAATGATCAAAGCACGTTTTTTGTCTGTCGTGTTAGTGTCTCGCACTGCACTTTTGGTGTGTGACACACACCAGAACTGCACACCTGCCATCAGGCCACTGAAGGAGCTTCTTTGGGGATTCCTGTGATTTGTTGTAAAATTCTAGATCCAGTGTCTCTTTTCAAATTCACTGATATTTGGCTTTAAAGAACACTTTTCAATGAAGCGTTTGGTTGGCGCTGTTTCCGTTAGCCAAGCCAGTTTCACATTTTTCCTGAATTCCTGCAGCATCTGGCACAGTTCTGGGTCTAGGTTAACCTGATTAAAATAAAAAACAGATACAAAATTACTTTATAATTTCCAAAACACTGTATAAACATGTGACGTCAATAATGGTGAAATAGTAGCGGGCGCTCAGTTAATACGTCAGCTGTGTGAGCTTGACTTACTTCTCCTCCAGTTTGCCAGCTCCTGCAACCTCGAAGCCTTGTTCGTGTGCGTAACAGATTATGCAACTGGCTCTTACTCCCTTACTGAAGATTGTGATGACTTTTAAAAGGGACTTCTAGGTGCCTGTTGCCCTGGAAATACCATGTTACGTGCGAAAATAAACATCAAATTGACACAGAGCACCGGGAACAATGAAGACTAATCCTGACAAATCACATATGTTACGCAGACGTTCTGAAGATGAAAACTGACACTGTATGAACGCTGCTTAGGGTAGCTTTGAAATGAACTTTTAAGTGAGCACATGATAATCTTCATGCTAAATACACAGCCTTGATAACATCAAGGCAACGTTCACCTGACCCAAGGACACACAGAGTAAGTGAGGAGATAAAACCAAAGTCCGGAAGCCTTGTCCGAAGTGAGAGGCTCCTTCCGCTGAACCAACAATGGCAGCGCACTAATTCTTCTGACTCACGATAATGCAGTTGCTAGACCGAGCATTTCTTTTGGAAAGGAAGGCAGCCTATCCTCCATGGCAAATATAAAGTTATTTCATTCATTAGGTTTTTTTTTTTAACATTTTTTACTGAGTTATAGTTATTTTACAACGTTGTGTTAAATTCCAGTGTAGAGCCCAGTTTTTCAGTTATCCATGAACATACATATATTCACTGTCACATTTTTTGCACTGTGGGCTACCACAAGATCTCGTATATATTTCCCTGTGCTGCACAGTATAATCTTGTTTATCTATTCTATATTCTGAACTCCCAGTCTGTCCCTTCCCACCCCGCACCCCCCTTGGCAACCACAAGTTTGTGTTCTATGTCTATGAGTCTGTTTCTGTTTTGCATTTACACTTTTTTTAAACAAGTAAATGGGAACCCCAACTTGAATCAACTTGAACATTATTATCCTTATAGACAAGGAGTCCAGAAGTGGGATGGCTCAGAGTTGGTTAATTCAACATTACAACCATAGAGCTGAGAATTCAGCTTCTCCCTGCACTTCTGCCTGGCCTTCCTCAGGCTGCTGGGTCACTTCTCAGCTGAACTGTGACCGTGATTACAAGAAGGTGGTCGCCCCAGTGCATCCAGACGTGACTGCGTCCTCCAGAAGTGTAAGGAAGAGCCAGTGCCCCTTGCGTCTCTCAGATGGAACACGGGCTCGTATCCCTTTAGAACAGCCCGTCAGGCTCCTCTCAGATGTGATCGGCCACAGTTGTGCCACACGCCGTGCCACACGATCACGCCCAAACCTGGCCCTGGCTTCAATCAAGGAGGAAGTTATACCCCCAGCAAAATCAGGGCTCCACTCCCAACAAAGCATGAGGAAAGGCTGCTGGGGACAGCCAGCGGCAGCTCTGTGGTCCTCCACTTCCGCGTAGGCCGTCCTCGCCGTAAGGGTCGTGTGTCTCTTTTCCCCAGAGGAACACCAATGTCGTATTTTAAATGTAAAGTTTACCCTTGATTTATAACTTTTCTCGCCCTTAAAAGTTTGAGTTCTATAAGCCCTTGCGGAAAAGAATGCGAGTGCCACAGCCGGCTGGAAGTTTGTGGTAAGAGGGGGCTCGCCTGTGGCTGGGACCCCAGGCAGCAGGTGTGGTCGTGCGCCCAACCCCTCCTCCCACGGGCCGCTCCCTGGGGCCTTCCTGACTACAGCAGGAGACTTCACAGTGAGCCTGCACGAAACATGAGGTTTCTGCTGTTAGAACTGAGCCTTCCTTCTCCTGACAAGGCTGGGAACGGCGCAGCTGGAACCACGAGGATCAACACACACAGACTCGGGAAGTGGGTGAAGTGCCCACGCACAGGGCAGAAACCTTCTCAAACCTGGAGGCCACTGAGGGCAGTCAGACTCCTAGAGCATCACGGTCAGGGGCGGAGAACAATCAGAGAAAGTTGTAGCTCTCCTTCAGAGGGGCCAGGAAACGTCCGTCAGGAGCTGGGCCACCACGGGGGCGGCCCCCCAGGCCACGCAGGGGCTAAGACAGGCTTGTGCGGAGAGACGAGAAGCGGCAGTGGTGCAGGCGACCCCAGGGACGAGGGCCTTGGTCGGCTCCTTGGGCGCATGTCGTGTGCGTTCTCCCCAGAGGAGACTCCGGTCTGACTCCCCATCCCTGAGAAGCAGCGTGCCCCAGCTAGCGAGGAGCCGGCGGGGGGAGCAGCGTGGAGTAGCCCGCAGCTCCTTCAGCACCCTCTTCGGACTCTGCTGCCCGTTCCACTCTCGGCTGCTTCTCCGACCTCACCCTCTGGCCATTAGAACCTATAAAGACCTGCCCGGATACCTGCTCTCCTTCCAGAAGCTCCCAGTCTCCCCACAACCCCCACAACCTGCACTTCTCTCCCCAGGGTTTCTCAGCCTTAGTCCTGTCGACACCTGGGGCCCGACAGCTCTCCACTGTCAGGGGCTCTCCTGTGCGCCGGGGGTGTTTGTCAGCGTCTATGGCCTCCACCCACCTGAAGCCAGTCCCCCCGCCTCCTGTGGCCTCCAGGAGTGAGGGAAGACATTGCCAAATTCCCCCCGAGGGATGGTGGTCCCTGACCAGGAGCCACAGCTGTGGGGAGGTCACACCTCCTCCCGGCTCTCCTGGACTTGCCTTCCCTGACACACAACATAACAGCCCATTTGTATCACTATCTCCCTCTTTAAGCAAAAGCCGAACACAAACGGACAAACAAACAAACAAGAAAACAAACAAAAAACAAAAACAAGAACAAAACCTTAAAAAAAAATCAACACAGCTTCACATGTTTTATTTTGTCATTCATTCGTCCAGAACTGGATTTATTTTTCCAGTTTTGGATGAAATAGAAGTTCCAGCCACAATTACTTACCTGTCTAGTCTTTAAGACTAGTCAGTGTGCTTCCTGGAAAGATGAATCAATCTTATGACTAGCTCACTTTGTTAAAATTCTTTAAGACAAAGAAATGACTTTTTTTTTAACTCCCAAAGGACAGTATTTCGACAGCAGTGTTGGCAGCTTAACTGTACCCCCAAGAAAAACTTTGTTTAAAGCAGTGACTTTACTGTAAAACACGCTCCTTGAAAGAAGGAGGTGGTGGTCAGACATCATCTCAAAACCTGGAAGGTCATAAACACATTACCAAATCAAACTCAGGTCCATTCCCTGGTGCGTGGAGCAAAGTGCGGTCGTCACGGCAGGTGCCAGACGAGGAGTCTGGGAAGCTAATAGTCAGAAGACCTGAACTGCCCGGTGGCTTTCAGGGGGAGGGTTTTAAAGACACGCTGAGGGAGGGAGGCCGTGGGGTGTGTGGTCAGCTTGCAGACACTCTTCTGATTGGCTGGTGGTGAGGTCATGGGGAGTCAGCGCCATCAACCTTCTGGTTCCACGCAGTCTGGGGTCCACTTGTGCTCGTGGGCAGCACATAGCGAACGTCTGCCTGTGGGGTCGCAGTGTCCACAAAACAGCTCAAAGACGTGGCTCCGAATGTGATCTACAGCCCTCGAGGGAGAACTAAACACACTCGACTTTGCTTTATGGATGAACTATGATTATTTTGTCTTGCTCGCCTGTTTCCCTTTGCTTCTGCGCTCTCTCACTTCTCTGATTATGTTTGTTCTTGGAATGTGAGGAGGGCCTGGGAGGCTAAAGTTTTCCTACAAACAAGAGGCAGGCAGAGGATGAGGGGCAGTCTGTCCTGGGAGGGACCCACAGGGTCCTGCTCGGTTACGAACGCGGCCCTTAAGGGAGCTTATGGGCATATTTCACTTAGGAAGCGGTTACTTTGCTGTCCCTCCTTCACACCCTCAAAAATGAAAAGAAAAGAAAAGAAAAGAAAAGAAAAGAAAAGAAAAGAAAAGAAAAGAAAAGAAAAGGAAAGGAAAGGAAAGGAAAGGAAAGGAAAGGAAAGGAAAGGAAAGGAAAGGAAAGGAAAAGAAAGCATTTTCTTTAACAATTCCCCTTACATACTTCATCAGCATGCATCCTCCTTACGAGGCCATGGACGGGGTTTATTTCTATCCTTGTCAGCTGAGGGGGAACCAGGACCAGAAGAAAGCCCACACTGACACTGGAGGCCCAGAGGGTTCGAATGCCCAAGACCAGGCGCCAGAGCAAGAACACCAGGTGTGAAGGGGGAGGCACGGAGTCCTGCCATTCGGGGAAAGTGGGAGCAGAGGGCAAGATGGAATCCATCAAAAAGATTAAGGTCAGGTTCTGAAAAACAATTGAACTGCAACCATCCCTTACTCTCTGTGAAAGCTGGTCTACGGGGTAGGTACCAGTGGTCACCTTGGGGGAAACAAGGCGGGAAGAAGGGAGGAAGTAAAACCAGGAGGCAGAGGAAGCGGCGGGAGGCGGCGCGGACGGGCAGGCCGGCGGCACCGCGGTGAGAGCGCAGCGGGCCGCAGCGAGGGGCTTGCTGGGCGCTAGGAAAACGCTAGACGTTTACACAAACAACCCTTTATACTTCGGGGGTGCTTAACGCTTCACCAGCATTATATGGGCACAGCTGCTGGTCTTAATCTCATTTTAGACTCACGGGAATAGGACAATCTGTAGCCTCCAGAAGTTGGAAAAAGCAAATGAATTGTTTAAGAAAAAAATTTAAAAATCAAACAAAATATAGAAAGTCACAAGGCAATGAATGTTTTACAGCAATTGCAAAAACAAAGGGCATGATTTTGAAGAGGAAGCTGAGCGCTCCTCACCGCCCGGCGTGGCGTGTCGGCTGCCTGGAGCTGAAGGAAGGCATCGGTTAACGGCTCCTTTAATACTCACAAAGCCCCTGGGGTAATCCCCGCCTCACACCACATGTGAGGCAGTTGATGGGATTAGCCACGGACTGAGATGATGCTGGGGCTCAGACCTGCGTCCCGTCTCTGTCCTTAGCCAGGACTGCTCATCTCAAGAGGCACTTTCCTCACCAGTGCCGTTTCCCTGTTGCGTGCACTCTACTCCTTTAGGGGGCAGGGACGATGTATTTATCAAGCCTACTATTTTAAAATTTCAGCTGAACATACATGTGTCAAAAGCACACAGATCCAGAGTACGCAGTTCAGTGAATGCACCCAGGTGACTACGCCCATGTGGACACCGCCAAGGTCATGAGGCAGAACGCTGTCCGCACCCCAGCCCACCTCGCACCACCCTCCCCAGGGTGCCCTTCTCCTGGAAGGTGGCGACCGTTCTGACTCCTTGAATCACACAGGAGTTCAAAAGCCAAAAGTGAGTAACTTCTGCAAAATGAACCATCACGCGTCCATTCCTCTCACCCGGCTTCCTGTGCGCCGCGTTCTCTGTGGGAGGCGCACCTCTCGCGTTTGCATCGCTACGCTGAGCGCAGCACGGTCTGCTTGGCGCGTGGACCTCAGCTCGTGTGCCTGTTCTGTTTTGCAGGGACGTTTGGTGGAAGTCAGGCTGGGGCTAAGTCAGGTTCTCCTACGATCATTCTTCTTATTTCTCGGATGAGCATCTGTTCCCACCCGGCTGGGAAGTGGGGAGTGTAGATTCTGCCAGTTTCCCGACGTGTGTCCAGAGCACCTCAGCCGTAGCTCACTTACTGTGCTTTTGCCGTTTGGTTTTTATCACGCGCCACGCCACCTCCACCCTCGTCCTGCGTCCTGGGGCCCGTGGACCAGCCCTTCCGCCCCGCGTGTGCGGAGGAGCTGCACTGCGAATCATCACTGACAGGCCAGCACTCCTCTAGGGCGCCAGCACGCGCGGGCCTCCCGCTGGCCTGTGCCCTCACCCGCCTTCCTGGCGGCAGTTCACTCCCTTTCATGGCTCCACCTCCCACGTTGTCTGGGGCCATCTCTTGTCGTGGCTCCCAGCATAGACTCTGGGGCTGGAGCGCTCGAAGCCAAGTTTGCCACTAACCTAGTGTTTTAACCCTTTTCAGTTTCTCATATAAACATGGCAGTGAAGATGGTGGAAAGAACGCACAGCTCCTGGAGTGACAAATTAACGAGGACAACAGGTCCTGGCACGCAGGAAATGAGGTATGAAGTTAAATCTGCCTGTATTATTCTGACAAATCTCCACTAAAACAAAGTAGATACTCCATGTAGATGCTCAGTAAGAGTGTGTTTACTGTGGTTCCACTGCTGTTTCTTAATGTATCAGCTTTAGCCGCTTTCTATCAAATTTACTTTTTAATTGATGAGGACGCCGCACTCTCGCGTCATTATCACTGTGTCTCTCTGCCCACACGGTTATATAATAATTCCTAATAAACGTAGATGTTGACTACACCGCACGTCAACACTGATCACATCACGTGCTGATGGAATGACGTGCTCTCATCTCCTAGGGCTGCTATAAAAATTACCACAAACCAGGTGGCCTAAAACAACAGGAACGTACTGTCCCATAATTCTGGCGGCCAGAAGCCCTAAATCAAAGTGCCAGCAGCTCTCGCTCCCCCTGAAACCCGTAGGGGGTCCGTTGCCTCTTCCTGGGCTCTGGCGGTTTGCTGGCGACCTTTGGAATCCGTGTCTGCAGCTGCGTTGACTCCTGTCTCCCAGGAGTTCTCTCTGTCTGTCTTCTCTTCTCGTAAAGATACCAGTCGTGTTGGAAGGGTCCACCCTAGTGACTTCATCTTAACTCCATCACGTCTCCGAAGGGTCTGTTTCCAAGCAAGGTCACATTCATATGGACCAGACCTAGGGTTCTGCCAGGTCTGTGCAGGGGACACCACACAGCCCACAGCACAACTATGTAGACGTTCTATGGCAACACTAGAAGACACCTATGCCTACGCTATTTCTTCTATGTACATATTTTTATTCTTTTCTCAAGGATCCCTGGGCTGTACCGTACTTGTAATATTTTTTGCCAGATGACCTGTTTTAGCAAATGTAGTCATCCCTCCATCCCCGTGGGGCTGGTTCCAGAACCCCCTCACACCACAGTCTGTGGATGCTCGAGTCCTTTGTATAAAGTGGAGCAGTAGAACCAGCCCCTGCATCGGGGATCTGTGCTGAGGATGGTCCTTTCCTGAGCACTCCCTCTCCGGGGTTTCCTGTTCTCCTTCCCCCACCGCACAGCTACTGTCTGCCCCACCACACTGCTGACACGCAGACGCTCAGCTCACGTGCCCCGGCGCTGGGCAGTGTTTCCTGCAGTCGGTACCTCGCTTGTCCTTGACTTTCTCTCACCTGCCTTTGAAATACACTCTCTGTAATCGACCAGAGGAAGAGCACGTGATGGTCAGGTTTCCCAAATCCTTGAATTTTTCTTTTTTTTTTAGTTTTGACTCAGCAGATTGTATCTTTTTTTAAGTAACTATAGGAATGAAACTGAATAATTTTAACATAACAGAACTTTTAAATTTCTGATCTATGGTCACAGATGACAGATTCAAAATTGATGAGAAACTTGCTCCTGACATAACAGATGGTGTCTATTGGACTGTCTGGTGGGCAACTTGACTTTCAAAGAAACTGAAAATTCAAATTGCTTGTATCAATGCTTAAAAAAAATTGAAGTATGGTTCACGTACAATAAATTACAGGTGTACAATGTAGTGTAGATCCCTGAATTTTTGAAAATTCTTTTATTCTATGTATTTCACAGTCATTTGATAACCTGGCTAGGTATAAAATTCTGCATGGTAATATTTTTCCCGTCAAAATGTGAAGGTAAGTCTTTGCTATTATCTCGCATAGACGACTCCCTTAACAAGGCCAAGGCCCTTCCAATTTGTGATCTCTTCCATAGATTTGAATTTTTTCATCTTTCTTTCTGTGGAAGTCTTTAGTAAATCCTTTTCTACTTTTTCCATTGCTAGGGGTGTGTGTGTGTATGAGAGAATTGAGACAGAGAATTGTTTAATGTGACTTCTCATATTTTTAATTTTAATAGCTGTTTCTTATCCTCTGTTCACTTTTCACCGTTTACTGCTCTTATTTTATAGATGCAATGCCTTTTCTTATCACTGTAAGATTTAGAAATTTTAAATATTTCTTTTCCTTCTTGCATCTATTTCTTCCATACTGATTTATTTTGTTTCAGTTGCATTTTTTTCCTTTCTCACTGAAAACTATTTGCAGATTTGAGGTACTGACCCTATATTGGTGAATGACACACTCACAAGCTGATGAGAAGTTCAGACACATGGATAAGGCTCATTGGCTGCTTAACATCACTGGAGAGCAATTGGGCTGGGGGGGTGGTGTGGGGAGCCCGTGCATTTTAGGACTGTGAACGCACTTTGATGGAACAGGCACTATGTGATTTCCCCAGAGAACTGCCTTCAGTCTCTTGCCTGGGTGTACACGCGTGGAAGGGGGTGTTCTAGGAGTTAAAATGCTAATTGTCCTTGGGTGTGTCTTTAATGTAATATTTAAAGACCACCCTATTCTCAGGGCCTCAGTCTACTTCCCTGTAAAGTAAACCTACATTCTCTTCTCCAGAGACATGGGTGAGGCCGAGAGGAGGCTGGTCAGCATGATGCTGAAGGCATCGGGTCGAGAAGGGTAACCGAGGGCGCGGCTGCTCCATGCACGGACGCCCCACCAGCGCGCCTGCCCGTGGCTTTCCTGCTCAGCCCCGCACTTCCCTGCTGCCGATGACCAGCGCTTCCTGCCATCTTGGAGGTTCTGCTTGGCCCATCAGCTTGCTTCCCTTTGACATCAGCCTACACAGGTATGTTATTTGTGGCTTCCTCCCTCCTGCTAAATAAATGATGACTTCTCCATCCACATTTTTCCATTTTCCCTTCGTCCTTTTGGTTGCTATGGATTTCAAGATTTTCTTTTCTAATTCCCCACTATCTTAGGAAGAAGGATATGTAAATACATGGGGCCGATCCACCATCATTAACCAGAAAACTCAACTAAAGTTTATCTTTAATTTGCCTGGAATGTGTTTTAGCTCATGGTGTGAGGGGAAGACCTGCATTTTATTTGTTTGTTCGTCTGCTCCATTTCAAATAACCACCCACTTCCACCAGCAGCACTTGTGGAACAAGGCTCTGCTTGCTCAGTGACAAATGAGGCTTCTCTTAAAATGCTGTGAGCTCTGTAATACACGCTAGACCCTGTTTCAGAGCTTTCTCCTTCTCTTTTTTATACATTGTTTTCTTTCTCGGTATTAAAATTGTACTATTTTAAGCTTTGAGAAATACAGAAAAATTACAACAAAGAATATAAAAACTCCCCTCTTCCCACTCCTCTGTGTTTATCTTTCCCAGGATTCTAATGCACATATGCACAATTTAAACATAAAACTGGGACTTGCCGCATGTATTATTGGGCAATCCTCCTTAGTCACTTAACACTAGATAGTAAACACTTTCTTACTTCATTCATTATTTTTTACAACATGCTTTCTAATTGCTTACGAGTATTGTATTGTGTAACTCTGCCATTATTTGCTTCTTTAAATAGTTTGCCAACACTGGGTACTATGTAAATTTTAAGTTGTCCGCTTCCAGTTCAAAATGGATCCTTCCTTTTAAGTTGCATTTTTGAATGGCTTGTCAATGAACTTTTTCCCATAATAAACTGACTATGCTTCAATAAAAAAGAAAGAAGAAAAGGTTCAAGAAAAGGTCACTTTGAAACTCTGTGAAGGATGAACTGGAAAGGAGACAGACCAGAGGCAGGAGAGCACGGTGTACGGTATTGGTGCAGGCGAGGTGAGAAATGGCAAGGTCCATGCAAAGTCATGGCGGACGGCATCGCAAGAAAGGAGAGCATTTCATACGCAAAGGAAAGGGGGGCAGGTCTTGACGATCAAGGGACCAGGAAATAGATTATAGAAAGTAAGAGGGGGAAATTCTAGGACAAACTCCGGGGCTTTTCATTTTAATAACAAATGAGTGATGTTTCTGTTTACAGGAGGAGATGGGGGCAGGGCAACAGTAATTAGCCTCTTCAGGTGCTTGTCTTAATGTGCACAGTGCACACCCAGGTGGAAGTGTCCTGAGGCCCGCCAGGAGGCTGCGTCTGAAAGTTTAATACAGCAATCCAGAGCACAAGTGAATCTTTGGGATTTGCAGCCTGGGGGTGGTGAGTGAAGCTACAGGTGGATACAATTACATACGATGTGTGTAACCCAGGAGGGTATATAAAAGCGCAGACTCAGTCTGAAGAACGTCTGCAAATAACTGGCAGTGGGGGTGGGGAGCGGAGGGAAAAGCTGGCATCCCCTGAGAATGGGGATCTAGAAAGAAGGAGAGAACCCAGGAAGGAGGAAATGACAAAGCGCCGGAGGCAAGGAATGCTGGTGCTCCTGCGGGGTCTTCCCTCCCCGGGGCATCCGTGACCTTGGGGAGGGCCCGCAACGCACAGCGCGTGGGGAAGGAGCCACGGGGCCTTCAGCACTGGCTTTTGTTTTAGTTTTAAGTGACTTGAACATTTTTTCACAGAGAAAGAAGCAGTGGAACAACAGAATCAGAGAGGAGTCAGGCCCATCTCATCTCGATTTTAAGGAAAATGTTTAAATTTAGAGGAAATGTTTAAGTTTCAAGGAAGCAGTTAAGTCTCAGAGGTGCCAAGGGGTCAGCAAGCCCACACAGTGAGACAGTCTCAGCTGCCTGTTGTCCACCTGCCCGCCTGCGGGTGGGCTTGCTCAGCTAGTTGGGGTTCTGAGAATAAAACACAGCCTCTTCGAACTTCTTTCTTATTCACTTACTTACACTGTGTTTTAGAGACAAATTGTATCAAGGTTGGAGTAACCGTGTTTTATTGGAGAGGATGGCCTTGGTACCAGGCACTTGTCACAGGACCCTAAAATTTCTTCTGGATCAGCCGTATAGCTCTGACACCGAGGTGTGGGCAGGTGGCAGAGACACAGACGCTCCCGCCCCGTCTGTTGTCTGGAAATCCGCAGGGCGGGTGGATGAGTCGGTTTTGCGGTTCACACCCGGCACGACCTAGATGCAGTCTGAGATAAGCTTCAGGCAAAGTCCCTTTTCTGAAGTTTCTGACAAGCTCCTGAAATAGTCACCAGCTCTTCCCTCGGGGATCGGTGTCACCATAATGCAACGATCCTTTGACAGGACTGGTGTTAGTCTGTGGACACGGTGCTAGTGCTGTTTTCCACCTTCGTGAAGCCTGAGTTCCCCAGCCTCTTCCCTGCAACCCACGCCGTTGACTGAAGTCTGAGCATTTCTCTCCTCCTTCCTCACCCGGTTCCTGCTGGTCCATATGCGGGGTCGCCAGGCTAGGTATCGGAACCTGCATCACAGGCGATGCTGCAGTCAACTGAGAATAAAGTCGGTGGGTGTGGGTCTGGGACGTCCAGCCTCCGTGAGGGGAGAGGAACACAGGGTCTGCCAGACACTGGGAGCGCTGGGCTCCGCTCCGCCTGACCAACAGGTAGCAACTCCCCTCGCCCTCAGACAAACCAGACACAGCGCCACCGCCTCTGATTCACATGGGGAGAGACGGGGCCAGGGATGACGTTCTGTGATGTGCGGGCCTCCACCTCCACGCCGGCCTGCGCTTCGTGTCAGAAAGAGTTCTGTGCAGGCAGCGACTCCTCCGTGGGTGGTTGCGCTGCACCAGTCACCGGATCCTTCCTTTCAGGAGATCCTTCATTTCTACCCTCCCAATAAAAATTAAAAACCACGTTTTGTATATGAAAAGGAATATATGTGTGTACATGTCTGACTGAAACATAATGCTGTGCACCAGAAACTGACACAACGTTGTAAACTGACTCAACTTCAATTAAAAAAAAAATCACATTTTTTTCCCAACACTGCTGACTAAAGCCATCTCCAGGTCCCCCACCCCAACAGATTTCAGCCAAACTCTCTCTCTTCAAGAATTTCACATGGTGAGTGTCATTAACGGCATTTTAGTGACGGAGCTGGCCCACAATTAACAAAAGCTTCAAAGAACGCAGCCCTCATTTGAACAATGCAGAAAGTGTGAGGAATTTCAAATTCAAAATGACAGACATCCTGCATGCTTAGGTGCTCCGTGCTTTTACTGCACGACTGGAGTGTCAAAATTCCAGCTTCTTGTCGGAATATTAATTAGTATTTAAGATTCATTAAGCTGGTTTTAGTGATTTATTTCATTCTGTAATTAGATATTATAATTAGATTATCTCTATCAGATTTTCAACTTTCCTTTAATCAGAAAATGTTCAATAAATACAAATATAAGTTCATCAAGTTACAACACGCCGTTTGAACTCAGCGATAAATCTTGTTTTGAAATAATTGAACAACGGCCCAGTGGTGGCGTGGTATTTTGTTTTTACAAGAATACATATTTTCTAGGTGGACAATGCGTCCCAGTGGTATTTTGGGACCTTTGTTAAGTGACATAACGGCCTCATGGTGTTAAATTTTGACCTTCAGAATTCTGAGGAAAATTTATGGACAGCACTGTACACTGCTCGGCTCTGTCATTTATGGCTGTCCTAAAGAATGGCTCCTTTCTGTACACAAGTACCTCCTTATGGAAGACAGCATAGAATAAGATCTATGTAACACACTGGACGAGAACCAGCTAATTGGTCCCTGTCCTTTGTTTCCATTGCTGCACAGGGATGTGGACATGTGTGTATGAGCCAACCCGGAAGGCAGGAAAAGGCAGCAGGGCTGTGCCCATTTGTAGATGCTCCGATAATCCCACTTAAGGAGAGACTGCATCTGTCTACTTTGCTATAAATTGAGCAAAACGGCAGGGTTGATTCCATGGATCACGTAAACTAAAAATCATAGCATGGAGATGAGATCAGAACGCTTTCGGTCTGGATCCGGGCAGGGCAGGCAGGCTGATGTTTCTCACTGGCGCTGGCCGGGCAGCGGCTGCTCCCAGAGCCGCCCGGGATCCCTGAGCTTTTGCATCTGACCCTCAGCCTGAGAGAGAGCAGGGTTTCAAGTCAGGAGCACTTCCCCACGCTTTGGGCCTACTTTCTTGTTAGAGAAATGAATACCGTATTTTCTTAAACATAAATGTGGACATATGGTCTGACACATGCTCTGAAAATGGGGCAGAATATTTGAAGTCAGGTCTGTTCCAGTCAATCGGGACATATGGGCACCGTTCAGAGGGATTCTGAATCTGAATTTCTGATTCCGTGCTGAGGCCCAGTAGCCCCTGCGTCTCTGACTGCCCGGTGCCGAGAGCCCCCCGCCCCCACTCGCTGAAAGCCGTTCCCGGTGCCGGGGTGCCGGTGTACGCAGAGCAAACACAGCCCTGGACGGGGGCTTCTTGCCTAGACCCTTCTGCAATACGAAAACAGACTGAATTTGATTGAAATGATGATTTTCCCACCTTCTTAGAGGAGTTGTTGGGGCCCTCGTGGGGATTAATATTTTCAGCCTGGGGAACTCAGGCAAGAAGTTACCCGTGAAAACGTGCCCTGCTGTTGCACTTGGCACGAGGGAGGGGTGGAGGGGGAAGCAGACCCTCCCCACGAGGTGACATGGGGGCCCAGGAGCGACGGCCTGCGTGCAAGGGGCCGGGGCCGGGGGAGGACACCCAGCGGAAAGAGAACGTGAGTTCGGCACCAGTTACTGGAATGTGATACAGAAAGCGGCCGGGCGACCCTGAGTCACAGGAGAGCCCAGCGTTCTGGAACCAGGGAAACAGCCAGAGGCTCACGTTGCTGCCGCAGGCGCGGCCGTTCTAGACGTCTGCTCTGCGCGCTTCGCCTGGAACAGGGTTTATCCTCGCCCCCGAGGAAGCAGGGAAAGGACAGGCGAGAGCAGAAGGACGCGTCTCCCCTGCGTGCGCCTGGGAGGGGCCCTGGGCCGGGGACCATCACAGCGTCACTGGAAGCTGAGGGAGGCTGGCCCCGGGGGACCACGCTGCGGGCTGGGACACGCCGCCGAGCGCGTGCGCACAGCTGGGGGGGACGGCCGCGCCCTGGACCGGCGACCTCAGTGAGCGCAGAGTGCAAGTCCGCTTTCATCTTCAAAGCTGGTACTTTTGAAGCTGCGTCTTGTCCTTTTAATTTATAAAATATGACAGGCTTTCTTTTTCACCCAGTTTCACGTTTAAGTCTCTCCTCTCACTCATTCTAAGGGCTGCGAGGCGGCTGGCCGGCTTCGCCGCGCAGCTCCCCTGGGTGCCCGCCCGCGTGCCCGCGGCCCCGACGCAGCTCCGGGCCCAGCCCCGCCGCGCCGCAGAGCTTCGCGCTCACAGAGTCGGCTCCGGACTCCACGCGTCTCGCCGCGGGGGCTGGAAGACGCACGGCTCTCCCGCAGGACACTTCGCGGCGCCGGTCCAAGAACGAAACCTCCGCCGCCTCCCACGTGCGCTCGGCTGCTGGAGGGAAGCGCGGAACACGACGGAAACCACGAATTTCTAACCGCACAGTTAGAGGGCCCATGCCTTCATGCGGCCGCGGGAGCCCCGACAGGGAGAACCCACTTTAGCTCAGGTGGGCGGGGCGCGCTCTGAGAGCAGGGACCTTGGAGATGAAGCGGAAGGAAGAGGAACCAGTCACACAGCGAGCAGAGGAAGGTGTTCCAGGCGAGGAGGAGCCCCAGCCGACATCCTGAAGGCAGAGGAAGAGCGATGGCTCAGGCATCGCCCAGAAAGGAGCACCGCCCGCGGCGGAAGTCGGAGGGGTGGGCGGGGCGCGTGGCTCGGAGACGCAGCGCAAGGTGGGCTCTCGGGTGACAGTTCTTGGACTCAAGATCCTAGCCGTACAATTTATTCATTTATTTATTTTAAGATTGAAGCACAGTCAGTTACAACGTGTCAGTCTCTGGTGCACAGCACAATGTCCCAGTCATGCATACACAGACATATATTGTTTTCGTGTTCTTTTTCATTAAAGGTTATTATATTGAATATAGTTCCTTGTGCAGTACAGAAGAAATTTTTCTTTATCTATTTTTATATAGAGTGGCTAACATTTGCAAGTCCCAGACTCCCAAATTTATCCCTTCCCACTCCCTTTCCCCGGTAACCATAAGATTGTTTACTGTGCCTGCGAGTCTGTTTCTGTTCCGTAGAGGAGTTCATTAGAGTCCTCTTTTTTCTTTTTTCCTTTTTCTTTTTTCAGATCCCACATATGAGCGGTATGCAGAGAGAGAAAGGAAAACAGCAGCCCTGCAATGTACGACGGAGAGACCCTGGGAAGGACGTCCCCGCCCTCGTGGCCGCGCTGTCCGGCGGCGCTGCTGCGCGTCTGGGATGGGCTGCCGCCGCCCAGGAGCTGGGTCCTCACCTGCGTTTAATTCTAATTACTGTGAATGTAAAAGCTGAGGCTCAGTTCAGTTATTGGAAAAATCTCAAATGTGTTTAGAACAACTTGAGAATGCGAATCGAGTACTTCAGCTGTCAGTCTTGCGAAACCCAAATGCAGATGAACTATTTCTGATAATAAGCTGGCGTCTTTGTCGTGACGCGCCCCAAAGTGTAAGATACACGCTTCACCTGGAAGACGTGCTACGGAAAAAGAATGTAAACTTCTCGTTAATCATTTTTATATAGGTTAAGTGTTGAAATGATATTTATGTATTGGGTTAAGTAAACAAATATATTACAAACAAACTTCACCCCTTGCATTTTAGTGCTGTGAATGCGGCTGCTAGAAAATTGTCGACAACCCACGTGGCTCACAGGATGTTCCCAAAGGACTGTGGTGGTGGAGACCTCAGTGTCCTCATTCCTAAAACGGGGAACACAAAAGGGCCCGTCTCGCAGCTGTATGTGCCGGATGAAGGGGTGACGCGCGTGAGTGGAGCGTCTGGCTCGGCCCCAGACGTCTGCGAAATATTCAGCATCGGCCTCATTACAATGAAAATTCCGTCATCGATCCTCTAAGTGTTCTTCTCGCACCCCCTCCGCTCTGCACACCCGCGTCATCTCCAGGGCTCGTCCATTTTTCCTCTTAGACGTTCCTCAGCCTCTCCGACCTCAGCACCTCTACTTCGTCCATCCGGTCCAAATGCCTGTCATCTCTCACTCGGACGGCTTCATGCTTCCTAAGCTGGTCTCCCGGTGCTCTGCCCCACAATTCTGTGCACACCATCCACAGCATCTGTTGAAAATGAACGTGTAGCCCAGTTCAGGGCCCCCTTGCTCTGGGGGGAGAAATCCCCGCACGCGCGCGAGCTCCCGCTGCGTTTCAGGCCCATCGGCCGCTGGGCTCCGACTGCGCAGCCAGCCCGGGCTCCCTTCCCCTGCTCAGGCACGTGGCCCTGCACAGCCTGTGTCCGGAACATGTCCCACTTCTGGTTAACACTCACTTGCCCTCCGGACCTCTGCTCGAGGGGTCCGCGCGTTCCTTCCCTGCGTCTGGGGGGCAGAGATCCTCTGTGGGAAATCTTCCTGGCCCTGGCCTTTCCCTTCCCCTGAAGGGAAAGGCCAGGGCCCCTCCGCCAGAGCCTGGGGGGCAGGGGAGAGGCCACTTACCCCAGAAGTGGGCCCGGCTGTCAGCTAGGTGCCATTGTCTGAAAATCAATTTTCCACGGCCGAGTAACCAATTTGCCAAAAGCTAATCAACTGAAAATCAATTCAACAAATGACCAATTCACCAAAGGGCTCATTAACCAGGAGGTCATTTGCCAGGATACTGAGGAATTTCTGCAGGTATCTCCTCAGCTCCTGCAGTTGCCTCTATTGCAGCCCCAGCCGAATCTGTGACCCCCTCCAACGCCCCAGCCCTCAGTCTGGTCCAGGCCAGTTTGCAGCTGCCACTTTTCCACCAGCACAGGGGCAACGGGGGACAGAAAAGTGGCAGGACTGGGGTGGAGCTGTGGTGTGTTGCGGTGACAGCAAGAAAAACCCCCTCCAGAGAGCGGGCAGCACACGGCGGGGGCAGGGGTAGGACGGCACCTTGGGCCTCGAGACAGCAGCGTCCGGGGAGGTCAGAGGGCTGGAAGCCGGTCGGGGGCGCGGCGAGCTCACTGATGGACAGCTCGCTATTTCACTCACGTGCAACATGCAGGTCACTTTCTGGACCATGAAGTCTTAGTATGCGAGACTGTAAGACGCTCCACCTTTCCATGTGTCTGAAGAGTTGTTAATAACTCTGCTGTATTGGGTAGAAACCTGACGTCTACCTGATTTTTGTTACTTTGTGTTTGACCTTTTCTCTCTTCTCCGGAAGCTTTCAGAATTGTCTTATTTTTAAATGGACACGCCCACAAGTTGTGCCCAGGGGTGTGCGTGTGTGGTTCTTTGATCACACATCTCAGGGTCTTTCAACCTGAGATTCTTCATCTTTTTTTTTTTTTTTTAACATTTTTTTATTGAGTTATAGTCATTTTACAATGTTGTGTCAATTTCCAGTGTAGAGCACAATTTTTCAGTTATACATGAACATACGTATATTCATTGTCACATTTTTGTTTGTTTTGATTTTAGAAAATCTATTTTTGTTTTGATTTTAGAAAATCTACTGTGATAAGTTCTTCAACTCTTCCTCCCTCCAGTATTTTCTTTCTGAGAGATTTCTCGTTCGGATGTGAGCACTTACATGTCCCCTGTCCTTTAAGTCTCTCCTCTTTGCGCTCCTGTTCATGTCAGACTTCCTTGCCGCCTTTGAGAAGAGTTCTTTGACATCACTTTCCAGCTCAAGTTATTTTCCTTTGGGTTCATTTCTATTCTATTCTATTCTTTTATTTTTTAAACAAGTGTGTTAAGTATAAGACATATATAGAAAAGGGAGTGAAACACAAATGAACATTTTGTCTGTAAAATCAAACCCCCAAAGCCCCGCGCCCCTGCCTGCTCAGGGATCTCCCTCCCGTCTCTGGTAAATGCCGCTCCTATGTCTGCGGTAATGGTTTCTTCAGTTTTCTTTAAGTTTTTGTCTCTTGTCTCTGTGTCCCTAAGATTTATCATCATCACCATCATCAGTTTAAAGTTGCCAGACACTTCACACACATTCACCAAATTACCCTCAGGACAAACCTGCACACTAGCTTCAGGTATTCACCCCATTTTACAGGTAAAGACAGAGTCTGAGTATCTTGCACAAAGATGCCCAGAGAGTAGCGGAGCCGTGGGGCTCACCGAGGGCTCTGGTTCTGAGCCCTGGGCACCCAGCCCCTGTGCTGTCTGCATTCTGAGCAGCCCACTAGCTCATCAGCAGAGTGGGGTTCGGTTCTGTTTGTTTGTTTTAACTCCTTCTTGCTCACTATTATGTTTGTAAGAATCATCCATGTTTTCATGTGCAGGTTTGTTTTTCATTTTCCTCTTAATGGACATCTGGATTGTTTCCAGCATTTGACTGGTTTGAGAGAATGTGGCCGTGAGCTTTCTGCAGGTGTATCTGATGCCCAGAAAATGGAATTCTCCTGGGCTGCAACCAGGGCTGAGACCGCTGCGCCACAGGGGGTCTCTCTCTCTCTCTCTCTCTCTCTCTCTCTCTCTCACTCCCCGCATCTGTGTATCTGTCTACGGAGAGAGGACAGATAGGGAAAGAGAGACTGCAAGAAGAAGAGGGCGTGGCAGAGCGTGCCCTGTCTTGCTTACGCCTTCTCCCCCGCAGGGTGCGGTGCCCGCTTCTCCATCCCCAACCGACAGTGCTTATTCTTAGAGCCATCAGCAGCAGGGTACGTAAGGGTCATTTATTTTGGTTCTAATTTAAACGTCCATGATGGCTCATAAGGTGAAGCTCTGTTTTATGTATTTATTAATCAATGAATATTTTTCTTTTGTGAGGAAATACTTTGCCCAGTTCCCCTCTTCCCCTTGCTGATTCGCAGGGTTTCTTTGTTTTTTCTAGGTGGCACCACTTCGCTAGTTGCAGGTGCTGGAAATGCCGCCTCTCGTTCTGCGGTTTCTCTCTCCACACTGTGAAGGCTGTCTTCTGACGAGTAGAAGTTTCTTACGTTACCGCAGACGAACGTACCAGTGCTGTCCTTCAGGGCTGGTGCCTCAGCTGCCTTGTTTAAGGTATCCTTATTTCCCAGAAGCAATGAATGCATTCTCCCAGGCAGCATTTCAGTTTTCCTTTCACTGACAGTAGGACTTCGTTTATCTTGAAACGATGTGTGTGTTTTAGAATTAAAAAGTTGATTTATATATTTTTGTAATTGTCCTATAGGTATTTTTAGGAAGACCATTCTTTCTGCTCTGAAGTGGGGTGTAAGCCCTGTCATAACTCAAGTGTCCACATCTGCACACGTTGTTTTTGAGCCCCTGCTCCGCTTCGTCGCTGTGTCTGTCTGTTCCTGCTGCAGTCCTGCCCTTCCGCGATTATCACAGCTTTAACATCAGTGCTGATGCTTCTACAACAAACCCCTCCTTGTCCTGCTTCAAGAACGTATTGCCTCTGCTGGGCCTTTTGGAATTCCATGTACATGCTGCAGTAAGCTTCTGAAAACACACACACAGCTTTGGTCTTTTAGTTGAGATGTTAAATATCTAATAAATTTGGAGAGTATGAATGTCTCAGTCACACTGAGGATTTCAATTCATGAACATGACATATCTTCATATAATTGGGTCTTTTTAAATGTTACAAATAAATTTTACAATGTTACGTGTAGAACTTTTGCACATCTCTAGTTAGATTTATTTTAAGAAATGCGATTAATGTTTTGTCGCCATTTTAGAAGATTTTTTTCAGCTTAATTTGTTCATTTCTTCTGAATAAAAGTTAATTGATTTTTATATCAAATTTTATTTCAGCAATTTGCTAGTCTAACATTTTAGTTGTTATAAATTAAGGGAAGACTCTTTGGGATTTACTGTGCACACAATCGTGCAACAGCACATGCAGATAACAACTTTTTTTTTCCAATACAGACACTTTCTATTTGCTTTTCTTCACTTACTCTCTTGGCCAGAGTTTTTAGTAAGATATTGAACAGAAGTGTGATAAGCAGAGAATGTATTTCATTTCTGCTCTCAGATGTTGGTGCTCAAGGACTCATCATTTAGTGTTACAACAGAAAGTCCTCAATGCCGTGTAACCCCTAGCTATGTCAGCTCAAACTCCACAGCAATAGCAGAGGGAAAGTCATGCCTGTTTCCAGGCCCCAAAACCTGAAAAGCTGTTTACCCCAGGCTCTGCTGTTCTACATAAGATATTACGCTTTCAACAGCAAAGAATGAAGCATGAAAAAATGAGAGAACAAATCCACAAAGTGCAGTGGGACAATGTGAGCATCTGAACTGTGTGCAGATCTGACTCAGGTGTTGGAACTGTCAGACAGGGGACATAAAACAGCTACATTTAACATGTCTCTTGTCTAAATTTCAGCAGAGAGATGGAAACCCTAAGAGAATATCAAATGACACAAAGTCTGCTGACGGGAAGAATGCCCTCAACCTGCACGTCAGTTGAAGTGACACAGCTGAGGAAAGAATCGGTGAACTTGAAGACAGGTCAGTAGAAATTACCCAGCTCAGATGCACAGGTGAAAGGGGGCGAAGCAAACAAGTCGGAGGGTAAGACACCATCCAAAGGTCTGAACGTGAATGGGATTCCTAGAACGAGAAGAGCAGGGTGATGGGGCAAAGAAATATTTTAAGATAAAAAGATTGAGAATTTTCAAAAGTTAATACAAGACACCAGACCACAGATCTAAGATGCTAAGAGAATGCTGACAAGGTAATTACCAAAAATAAACCCTCCAAAAGAAAAAAAACTGGAAAAAGCAGACAAACTCATAGTCATGGTGTAACACTGACGCATACCCTTCTCTTTCAATTCTAAGTAAATAAGCAAATTTTAAAGTAGAAATATAGAAAATTACTACACAAAACAATCACAGGATATATTTTATCTGTAAGTGTTTTAGAATATTCACCACTGCATGTCACTTGTTGGACTATTAAGCAAGCCTCATATTTTATACCATCAACACCATACCGAATGCATATGGTAATCATAGTAGAAGCAACTTGGGGTTTGTTTTATAATAATCTTCACCAATTTATTCAGTGCTCTGTAATTCCCCCATGCATCACGAATGCATATGGTCTCTGAAATGAAAAAATGCCATTAGTTTAGAGTTTCCGAGTACAGCCACTTCAAGTAGCTGATTTCTGAGAGACGATTCTTCCAGGACACTACGCACCCGCCATCCCCCATCCTCACGTCCTGTTACTTTATTTGATGCTCCTCCTTCGGAGAGCCCGATGCTCACTGCAGGGGTGAGACTGCCTCACTTCCTTTGGTGGCTTCCTTTGTGACATTCCTCCTGGATCCCGGAAAGGAGCTCCCCCTGCCTTCAGGGTGCCCCCCCAATGTCGCTTTGGCTAATTGTGTCCGAGAAGGCGTGCACCTTCCCCAGAACAGCCGCTGCACCCTGTTTTGTTAGGAGGTGCGCTCAGTTCTCCAGTCAGGGCGTTCATCTTCTTTATCCGGATCAGTTTAACAGCGTCCCAGCAGCCTTCAGGCTCGGAGCAGCCTGAGACTGGCGGGCAGACCCTGACATAAACTTAACTCCTGCCAGAGTATGCAGGAGCCTGCCTCTGGCTCTCTGCTCTGCCTGCCCTCTGTGTTAACCTACTTTCTCATAATCTCATCTCTAAATTCAGAGCCATTTCAGAGTCTCCTAGTCAACCGCTGCTTGGTGTTTGGAACGTAGCATTGCTTTCTCTGCAGATTTGCTCTAAAGCCTGCACCAGCCCGAGACAGGTGCAGACCCACCTTGGCATTCACCCTCCGCCTCACGTCTAGGATGGGGCCTCCTGGACTTCCCCAAACCCGCCTCAGTTGTCCTTCCCCAAGACTGTTAACCTGGGTTGAAAGCCCACCTCCCCACAGTGCCCCAGCTCCCACCAAGGTCCCAAGCTTCAGCACAAGAACAGGACCACTGCAGACTGCTTTTCTCGTTCTGTTGTTACCCCAGTGCAAGCAGTGCTGGTTCTAACGCTGGCTTGGGTTCTTTCATCAAAGGTCACAGATCAACCTACCCTCTACAGACACCATCTTACTTTAAAACATTGTATGCTATGCCATTCAGACGTATTTATGAACCACCAAGAATGATCCTCACTTTTCATTCTTATAAATAATCTTTGCTAATTCCCTGTTCTGTCTGCCCAGTGTCTCAATGGAGCAGCTCCCACAGAACACAGAGACAAGGTCCTTCCATGGTCCCGGTTCCGAGAGGTCTCCACTAGGAAGTGCGGTGCCGGACAGAACAGCTGAGACAGCGTGGCCATGCGGTCGTCCACGTCGCCTGGTCTGCGGGCAGCACACCCCGGTGCATAATTAAACCCGGCTCTCTGACTACGTGTTCTCCTCACTGACGTCTCCTCCTGTGTCCTGTCCCGCGCGGGCTCGGGGGCGGGAAGGGCCTAAGGGGGCGGGGGGAGAGGCGGGCGCCGCCCCCGAGGACGCGAGGGGCGGGGAGGCCCGTTCTGCGGAGGGGTTTGTTGTTAGCGAAGAAGTCCTCGGACTCCGTCACTAGGCTGTACGTTCCAGGCGGACGGGCTCCTGGATCTAGCTTGTCACGAGTTCTTCAGACGCTAACCAGTACGACCCCCGGGAGAAGTCAGAAGTGCTTGTCAAACGAGCAAAGTGCTAAGTGCAGAATTCTCGAGAATTATCATTTGCTCTGGAAGAACGTTTGTCTCCATGGGAACGAACCCGCTCCTCTCCCTCCTCCTCCGCCAGCAGAAGTGACTGACGGCGCGGTGCTGGGGCCAGGCTGAGCTCTGCCTGGCGGTGGGCAAGCAGTCTCCGGCTGCAGGACCCCTGCGGGGTGAGACAAAGGCTCCTCCGGGTGGAAGGGGTCTAGGCGAGAGCCCAAGACATGTTCTTTCCCTTGAAACATACTCTAAACAAAAGGCATCGCAGGAACGCTGGGTGACGGATCCTGGACCCCCGGCTGGAACTGTTTTGTTCTGACAACTGACACACCATTAACCTTAACCTTAACCAGTGAGGGAATGTCTCCAGCTTTCTAGAAAATTAGCTAGTTTGGTTTTCTTCATTGAGCCGTGTTAGTGGGAACACGAAGAAAGACCGATATCACCACGAACCAGGCGCACCTGTTATGTGTGAGGAGAGTCTCGGCGCTGGGTGGGCGTCGAGGCGTGCCGTGCGCCTTCTGCGCCTCGCCTGTTTCGTTGTGTCACTAGCGGTCCAGCAGGGCTCCCGGGTCCAGAGGGCGAGAGACCAGGGAAAAGTCACAGACAGGGGATCCGCTCGGGGCAAACAGAAGCATCGGTCACCATTTGCCACTTTCCCCAGGATTTCCGTCTCGTAGGAAATCAGCTGACAAAGGGTGTGTTGTGCGGCTTAAGGCAAGTTCCCTGGCCAAGGAAGGTCCCTACGCAGCCATGACTGGATGATGTAAGGGTCCCCGGACTAAGCTTTTCCTCCCGAGGCCTCCCTGGATGCCAGGTGAAAGGGTGGCTCTACAGACCGTCCCCATGGTACCCTTGTGGACTCTGGCTTTTACGAAATAACCCAGTAAGTTCCACGACAGCCAAGAGTTCATGAGATAAGTTCTAATTCTGTTTGTGGTTGATTGCTTTTTGAGAAAAACAAACAAATGTATTCTTTATACTGGAAGCAACATTAACGTCCACACAGTCCATACCCATCTTTTTACAGCTGTAGAACCTGGTGACAGAGCTCAGTGTGCTGGCTCTGATGTGCGGCAGCCAGAGGCAGAGGGTGGCCACGCGAGGGACACCCGGCTTGTCCGCACTGCTGGATCCAGCCCATGTGCGTTACAGGGCCAAGGAGGCCTGTGACAGAGCCCCTGTGCCCTGTGAGTGCATTTTGGAAGCTTGGCACGCAGAAAGAGTGTCCCACGAGCACAGTGTTACAAATGATAAAGTCGTCGCAAAGTCGGTGTCCGAAAGCTCGATTCCCCAGAAATGCGGCCGCCGCGCCCCAGAGACACGGCAAGGGGCTCGTGGAGAGCACTGTTCTGAAAACTGGGTTCTCCAGACAGCCCGACTTGTGTTATTTTAATTCTAAAATATATTTTCGAATTTACTCCATTCAGCACAAATGCTCTGAGTTCCTGCTGTGTGCCCATCACTCCTGGGCTGCGGAGCAGCCGCAAACAAGAGGAAAATCCCGGCCTCGTGATGGCACATCCCGGCCTGGAGGGCAGAAAGTCACCCGGTTACGTAACACGTCAGACACGGAAAAGTGCCGTGAGAAAAAATAAAACAAGCATAGGGGCGTGGGGCTGACAAAGGAGAGCGTCTGGTGTGTAACCAGGCAAGGAAGGAGAAGCCCCGCCATGCAGGGCTTTGCAGACCAATTACGAGAAGTCGGCCTTCTATTCTTGACCGAATGAAGGCCACATCATGATTTTGGACGGAGGCGAGACATGATCTGTTACTGGTTCCTAAGAGGATATCCCTTTTCTTGTGGTGAGGGGGGAAGCCCCATAAAAAGACCAGCAGGACCCCTAGCAGTGCCGCTCCGTTCCTCCCAGCAGTGTCCGGTTCCCTGGCCCAGAGGCTTTATCTCACTGTTTGCCTCTAAAGCGGCTAACTTACACCTAGAATTCTATTGGTTCCCTGGGCTCACTTCTGATTGGTTATTTCCTTCACTCCTGACCGGTTATTACTCTCACTTCTGATTGGTTATTACTCTCACTTCTGATTGGTCCACTTCCCTAACTTCTGATTGGTCCATTTGTAGTACTTTATTTGCATGGAGCTCACTCCTGATTGGTCTATTTCTACAAATCTTGTTCCTGGTTGGTCAACTTCTGTTGTACTTTATTTGCATATGATGTTGCAAAGTGTAAAAGTGGCAGCCTATAAAAGGCCTGTGTAACCTCATAGACGGGGTGCAGAGTTTGGAATGTTAAGTGTTTTGGACTGTGTGGCGTAATAAATCTTGAGTTCTCTAACTCTTCCAGTACTGCCTGGTCTCTCGGTTGGATCCAGGTTGTTGTCACAGCTGAGCTGTAACACCGAGTTGTAACCTTTTATTCCGCAACAGTGGTAGTCAGTAGACGTTGAGAAAAAGTAGAAAGACTTTGTGAAGCTGCGGGAGTCGTCCAGGGAGGCGGAAGGGGGCTGTTCTAGGCTGGAAGTGTTCGGTGTGCGCAGAGGTGGGTGTGTTTTGAAAGTACCCTTTTTGATACGGGTTACAGGAGAAACAGGGTTTTTGGTCTCTGCAGGAAGAAAAGGCAGACGTGCCCTTCCTGGAGCTGGCGGGAGTGGGTCATGGGAGGTGGTGAGCGAGCGTGCCGGTTCGGGGGGCTTGGCAACCCCTGCCGGGCGCCCAAGCGCAGGTATCAAATTGGTCACTTGAAAACACGGGTGGCAAATGTCACCCACTAGTGCAAAAGGCTGAGTGTCAGCTCCAGCCTTTGTAAGGAGAGTATCCCCCAGACGCGCTAATGCCTCTGAGGTGACCGGGGCCCCCATTGCCCACGCCTCTGGGACGTAGGTGGCCGTTCCTCCAGGGGACGCCGCTGTGGTTACTTAGGTGCCGACCCCACGGGCCCGATGCTGGTTCGTGCTGCGCGCGTCGCTGCCTGGCGCTGCCAGCGCTCCTCCCGCCAGGAAGCCGGGGTAGCGCTTCCCGGGAGGAGAAGCGGAGACGAGCGGAGCCCCACAGCAGGCCTGGGGTCCGGAACGAGCACGCGTCTCCACCAGACACTGAGGAAACAGCGTCCGGGGGCTGCAGGAGATGAAGGGTGTGCCGCCGCAGAGCTGGGGGCGGGGCGAGCTCCGGAAAGCGGGGCGGGCTGGCGGGGCTCGGCTCTGAGGCGCCGAGTCAGGTGGGAAGTGAAAGGCGCTGTGGGCCTGAGCCGAGGGCGTCCTCGGTGACGTTCGCCAGGAACGCTTCCGTGGCTAATGTGGGTGTCGGCGTCCCAGCCGTGCGACCCAGGCCCCGAGGACTCCGAGGTGAGGGGGAGGGGCCGCCCAGGGCCGGGACTCGGCGCTCGGGCGTCTCTACGCCAGGCCGCGCGGAGGCCGGGACCCGCCCGCGGGGCTCCCCGCGCGGAGGCGGCGGCGAGACGGCCTGACGGCCGCGGCCTTTCCCCGAGCACCGCGGCTGGTCGCCTCCATCTCACCACGCCGGGCAGCACGTCTAAAATCACTCTTATTTTGGCCCGTTTCCTGGATGTTAGTCTCCTGGCTGGGCCTTCGGGTGTTACACTAACAACAAAATGCTGTGTCATCCTCGGGCTGGCTCAGCGATTCGGACGGTGAGTGAACGTTCATCACGCTCTTGGGGCGGGTCCGCCGCGTTCGCGTCCTTCAAGGACGAGGAGAAATGAAATGGCTCCCCGGGAACCACCGACACGGCGTGGCTGTTGCAGGGCTTTGTCCCCGCCCGGCCCCTGTGGGCCACCTGCTTCTCCTCTTCCTTGTTTTCTCACTTTCTACATATGAGCGCCTGTAGGAGAGGCCAGGTGGATCACAGCACCCGCTTCTGGGAGGCTCTCGCCCACCCACCCTGGTCCTCCAGGTACCTGAGCGTGAGGGTCTTCCAAACCTGGCCTCACGCTCTCACCAAACACCCTTTCATCTCCTCCATTGAGGTGTCTCAGAACCGCTTCAAACCCGCGCCCCACACTGGACTGACCGTGTTCCTCCTGCCGCGTTCCCACCTCAGGGAGCGGTGCCACTGTAACCGCCCAGGGTTCTCAGACCCGTTAATCCACAGAAATTGGCAGGAGACCAAATGGGAAATCCAGGCCAGGCTTTCCTGGGACTCGGGCTGCATCCCGAGGGAGCGAGAACAAGAAACAGGTGCCAATAGTTCCTTAAATGTGGTGAGGGTGGGGTGGGCCGGAGGGCTGGCTGGGGTGGTCTGCCCGCCCCTTGGTGGTGCCGGGAGCAGGGGTCACGTGCAGGACCCTGCTGCTGCTCCTGACACTTACAGGTGGCACATGGGGTTTTGGTCTTTTTGTTTTGAATCTGGTTCATAATTTGCTCCAACGGTGCCAGTTTTGTATCCTGTTGCTGGAGGAGGAACGGGTTCAGGTGCAAGCCCTGTGGACAGGGTGGTGGGTCCCACCTGGCTCCCCACCACCCTTTCTGCCCTGCAAGCTGGAGATGCGGTGGTCATCCGTGGCCACGGTCACTCCTCGACCCGCAAATGCTCAGGCCGCACTTTTCTGCTCCTTTCACTCCTGTGCTGTCTCATCCATCTCTTTCCGTTGCCACCACTGTAGGCAGAGAAACCATCTTGCACCATCGGGACCCCTGCAGCGGCTGCCTCCGAGCCTCTCCAGGCCAGTCTCTCCGCTAAAGCCAGTGAGCCAATGAGATGAACACCTGATTGAGTTACCACCACCTGAGATCGCTGAGGGCTTCTCTCTGTTCTTACAGAAACGACCACCACACTCGATCAGGCCGTAACTAACAATCGTGGTCTGACTGCCCCACACATTGACTCCGCTGCAAAGAGGACCCGAGCCTCAGGCCGGAGCGCCGGCAGGCTAACGTCTTCATTCCGCCTGGGGAGACCTGAGCAGAAGACCCAGCCAGCCAAGCCCAGGCTCCTGATCCCCTGGAAATTGTGAGCTGGTAAACATTTGTGTTTTAGCTGCTAAACTTGTGGTGACTTGTCACACAGCAGCAGACATTTTGTACACCCGTGCCAGGCTCTCCAGAGTACTGACTCCCATCTTTGCCAGTCGAGGGGAGCGGTGCAGGGGAGGGACTCTGGGGAGCGGGGAGGCCCAGCCAGCTTCTTGTGCAGGTTTCACCCACTCAAGACATGTAGGCAGAGATGGTAACTGAGCCGTCGGGGAGCATCAGGCACTGCTCTGGGCTCGAGGGATGCAGCAGTGCGTGGCCCAGACTCCAGCCCTCCCAGAACCTGCACAGTCGCCAAGGGGGACAACGATGATTGTAAACAGTCACACAGCACACAACTCTGGGCAGAAGGCCGCAGGTCCGGGTCCGGGGGTGGGGATGGGGCCAGCAGGACTGTGCGTGCTGGACGATGGGGTGCCATTTCAGGCCGGAGGTTAAGAGTGGGGCCTGTGGTGGGGTGGTGCTTGGGTAAACACCTGAAGGAGGTGAGGGAGTTGTTACCTGTGGTCCTCGGGAGAAAGGGCATCCCAAGCAGAGAAACTTGTGTGTGTTTAGCAGGTGAGGACGCTTGTAGGTTGGAGTGAAGTGAGAAGGCTGAGGAGAGATGGCGTGTGGGTGTGTGTGGGGTGTATGTGTGGTTGGTGTGTGTGTGTGTGTTTTAAGGATGTGGGCTCTCGCTGTGAGTGATATAAGGGAAGATTTCACAGTTCTAAGCAGACAACCGATGCGACCCGACTTACATTTTATGAAGCTCAGTGTCATCTCCCTGTTGAGGGCAGACTCCAGAGGGCAGGGAGGAGAAGAATGGTTTGGAAGGCCACACGGTGATGCAGGGACGAGGTGGCAGTGGCTTACATGGCTTTGGACCGAGGGGGCGGGGCTGGTTTCTGGAACCCCAGTAGTCCTGCTGGTGTCCAAGGACAACTTGCGTCACTCTTTCCTGAGACTCCTTGGGAATCCGCAGTGGAAGGTGGGTTAGTTTTATTCTTTCCTCATTGCTGCCTGGAACTTGGTTTTTTCAGAGAATCTTCTTTACTTGTCTCAAATCTGCTTCCAGCTCACAGCTTTTCCAGGCCTAGCGGTGCTTCTGTAAATGAGCATCTGAACCAAGGCCTCACTGACGTGACGTTGGATGCTGTTGCCGAGTGTGCTGGGACTCAGGCGCCAACCTGTACAGTCGTGGGCAGACTGGGACAGACGGCACAACTGCTGTCTCCACTCCTGCGCCCCTGTCCTTTGTGTTTATAGCTTGTAAAAAAAGTCCCTTTAGAGTTATTTTAGTGGTATTTAAGGCAGAAGCAAAAAAGTTGCAAAAAAAAATGCATGTATTTGGCTTGTTTACTTAGCTAAGAGGTTTTTGTTGTTGGCTTTGTTCAGAGGATGATTACATACTATGTTTTACCAAATGAATTTTCCTCATCTATTGAGATGTTAATACAATTTTCCAAATTTAAAGTATTTTGATTATTTCATCTGATTGACTTTAAAAATTGAAATGTGGTTGGTGTACAGTATTATGTTAGTTCAGGTGTGCGACATGTAATTTGACATTTGCATTTGTTACGAAACGTCCAAGCTGGTAAGCATAGTGAGCATGTGTCCCTGTACAAAGTGCTGGTGCTGAGTGACCGCATTCTCTGTGCTGTACAACCCATCCTCCGTGACTCAATTACTTTATTATAACTTGGGGTTGGTACCTCTATTTCCTTAACCTAGTTTCTTCCCTGCCCCTTCCCCTCTGGAAACCTCCGGTTTGTTCTCTGCATCTTTGAGTCTGTTTTCGTTTTGTTTTGCTTGTCTGTTTGCTTGTTTTTTAGATTCCATGTGTAAGAGATCATACGTGGTCTGCCTTTCTCTGTCTTACTTCACTCAGCATAATAGTCTCTAGATCCACCCATGTGGATGTAAATGGCAAGATTGCATTTATTCTGTCTGAGTAATACTCCACTGCGTATACATTGCTGACGGGCACTCAGGCTGCTTCTGTATCTTGGCTATGCTAAGTAATGCTGCCATGAGCATTGGGGTGCATGTGTCTTTTTGAATTGGTGGGGATTTTTCTCCGGGTAAATACCCAGAAGTGGAATTGCTGGATTATGGCATAGTTACATGTTTAGTTTTTGGAGAATCTCCATACAGTTCTCCACAGCGGCTGTACCAGTGTACATTCCCACCGGCAGTGCACAGGGCTTCATTGTTGCCACATTCCCTGCGGCCACATTTTACTTGGTGTCTTTTTGATGACAGCCTTCCTGACAGCTGTGAGGTGCCATCTCACTGGTTTTGATTTGCATTTGTCTGTTGCTGAGTGATGTGGAACATCTTCTCATGTACCTGTTGGACATCTGTGTGTCTTCTTTGAAAAAATGATCCTCTGCCCATTTTTTTGATTAAGTTGTTTTTGATGTTGACTTGTATGAGTTCTTCATGCGTTTTGGATGTTAACCACTTACTGGAGATGTTTGCAAATACCTTTTCCCATCCAGTAGGCTGCCTTCTCATTTTCTTCGTAGTTTCCTTCACTGTGCAAAAGATGTGTAATTTGCTGTAGTCTCAGATCTAAAAAAAACTATTGCTAAGGCTGATGTCGAAGAGTACTGCCTGTGTTTTCTTCTAGAAGTTTTATGCTTTCGGATCTTACATTTAAGTCTTTAATCCATTCTGAGTTTACTTTCGTGCATGGTGTGAGAAAGTAGTCTAGGTTGGTTCTTTTCCATGGAGCTGTCCAGTCTTCCTAACACCATTTACTGAAGAGCCTGTCTTTTCCTCACTGTGTATTCTTGCCTCTTCTGTCATAGGCTGATTGACCATATAAGTGTGGGTTCATTTCTGGACTCTCCTGTTTCCCTTTGTTGACCCATGTGTCTGTTTTTGTGCCAGTACCATACTGTTTTGATTATGATAGCTTTGCAGTATAGTCTGAAATCCAGGCACACAACGTTTCCAGTTTTTTTGTTCTTTCTGAAGGTGGTTCTGTGTATTTTGCACTTACACACAAATTTTAGAATTACTTCTAGTTCTGTGAAAAATGCCATTGGTATTTTGGTAGGGATTGTACTGAATTCATATATTGTTTCCAGTGATAACGGTAATTTTACTAATGTTAATTCTTCCAGGCCGTGAACCTGGTATGGCTTTCCATTTGTTTGTGTCTTCAGTTTCTCTCATCAGTGTCTTGCAGTTTTCAGAGTACAAGTCTGTTACCTCTTTGGTTAGATTTATTCCTAGGTATTTTATTTCTTTTGATGCAACTGTAATGGAATTGTTTTCTTAATTTCTCTTTCTGATAGTTTGTTATCAGTGTATAGAAAAGTAACAGATTTTTGTATGTTAACTTTACTAAATTTATAGTTCTAATAATTTTTGCTGGCATTTTTAGGGTTTTCTGTATATAGTATGTCATCTGCAAACAGTGACAATTTTACTTCTCTCCAATTTGGATTCCTCTTACTTCATTTTCTTGTCTGATTGCTGTGACTTCCAGGAGTGTTTTAAATAAAAGTGGTAAGAGTGGGCGTCCTTGTCTTATTCCTGATCTTAAAGAAAATGCTTTCAGTTTTTCACCATTGAGTGTGATGTTAGCTGTGGGTTTGTCACATATAACGTTTATCATGTTGAGGTATGTTACCTCTATACCCACTTTGTTGAGAGTTTTATTTCATAAATGGATGTTGAATTTTGTCAGAAGCTTTTTCTGTATCTGTTGAGATGATCCCATGACTTTTATTCCTCAATTTGTTAATGTCATCCCCTCACAT
Source organism: Camelus bactrianus (assembly GCF_048773025.1). Lineage (NCBI taxonomy): Eukaryota > Metazoa > Chordata > Mammalia > Artiodactyla > Camelidae > Camelus > Camelus bactrianus. The sequence continues at coordinate 14,536,880 of NC_133553.1, read as the reverse complement.
TGATTTGCAGACAATGAACGATCCTTGAATACCTGGGACAAATACCATCCGATCATAAAGTAGGATCCTTTTAACATATTGTTAAGTTTGGTTTGTTTAGGGTTTTTGCGTTTAAGTTCACCAGTTATGTTAGGCTGTAACTTTATTTTTGTAGTGTCTTTACCTGATATTGGTGACAGGGTAATGCTGGCCTCACAGAATGAATTCAGAAGTGTTTCTTCCTATTCAATTTCTTGGGCTAGACTGAGAAGGACAGACATTAAGTCGTCATTAAATTATTTGTGGAATTCCTCTGTAAAGCTGTCTGGGCTTGTACTTCTGTTTAATGAAGTTTTTAAAAAATTATCATTATTACTGACTCAATTTTATTAGTGTAATCAGTCTGTTCACATCTTCTTCCTGACCTGGGCTTAGAAGATAGATAAATTCTTAGAAATGAACTATTTTTTTCTAGGTTTCCAATTCATTGATGTTTAATTTTTAGTAATCTCTTATCCTTTGTATTTCTCTTTCACTTCTAATTTTATTCATTTGGGTTCTCTCTTCTTCGTGATGAGTCTCACAAAAGGTTTTCAATTTAATTTTTTCAAAGAGTCAGCTCTTAGTTTCATTGATTCTTTTCTAGTTTTTAGTCTATAATTATTTCTCTAATTTTTATGATTTCTTCCTTCTCCTAACTTCAGATTTTGTTTGTTCTTTTTTAATTTCATTAGATGCAAAGTTAGGTTGTTTATTTGAGATTTTTTTAATTTCCCAAAATTGGCTTGTATTGCTATTAACTTCCCTCTCAAAATTGTTTTTGTTGTGTCCCACAGATTTTGGAGTTTTGTGTTTGTTTTCATTTTCAACAGGCATTTTCCAGTTTCCTCTTTGATTTCTTCAGTGACCTACTTGTTTAGTGCCACGTTCTCTAGCGTCCACGTGTTTGTGTTTTTGCTGTGTTTTTTTTTTTTTCTTACAGTTGATTTCTAGCCTCCTATCACTGTGGTCAGAAAAGACACAATATCATTTCAGTCTTGTCAGATTTACTAAGACTTGTTTTGTGGCCTTGCATGAGCTATCCTTGGGAATGTTCCATGTGCACTTGGGAAACAATGTGTAGCCTGCTTTTGAATGGAATGTTATCTATATAACTCTTTAAAGTCTGTTAGGTTTAGTGGGTCATGTAAGGCCAGTGTTTCCTTACTGATTTTCTGGATATGTCCACTGAGGTAAGTGGGGTCTTAAAGTCTCCTACAATTATTATTATTATTGTAAGCCAGAGTTCACACTTCATTAAGGTTTCCTGAGTTAGTCATGTTCTAATTTATCGTGACTGGTGTTTTCAGAATACTCCAGATTTCTGTCTCACCTTTACATGTACTGTCTTGAATTACTTCTAATGTCCTAATCCGTTTAACTGTAATTCTGTATTAGTTTAAATCTCAGAGGGCAATCTAGTTTCCAGATTATTAAAGTGAGAAAGAGACAACCTCATTGTGTTTCATAAGAGTTCTAATTTTTCTTCCTTTAAAAATTTTATTTGGTCCCATTTGTTTATTCTGTTTCTATTGCTTGCGTAGACTGTTCTAGGAGAACATTTTTGAGATGTATGTCAGATAATGTTTTGCCCATATTTTCTTCTAGGAGGTTTATTGTATCTTGTCTTACATGTTTTAAGTCTTTGATCCATTTTGAGTTGATTTTTGTATATGGTGTAAGGAAGTGTTCTAGCTTCATTGCATTACATGCTGCTGTCCAGTTTTCCCAACACCATTTGCTGAAGAGACTGTCTTTATTCCATTGTATGTTCTTGCCTCCTTTGTCAAAGATGAGTTGACCAAAAGTTTGTGGGTTCATTTCTGGGCTCTCTATTCTGTTCCATTGGTCCATATGTCTGTTTTTGTACCAATACCATGCTGTCTTGATGACTGTAGCTCTATAGTATTGTCTGAGTTTTGGGGGACTTGTTTCTCCAGCCTCATTTTCTTCAGTAATGCTTTGGCAATTCTAGGTCTTTTGTGGTTCCATATATATTTTATTACGATTTGTTCTAGTTCTGTGAAATATGTCCTGGGTAATTTGATAGGGATTGCATTAAATCTGTAGATTGCCTTGGGCAGTGTGACCATTTTAACAATATTGATTCTTCCAATCCAAGAGCATGGGATATCTTTCCATTTTTTAAAGTTGTCTTCAATTTCCTTCATCAATGGTTTATAGTTTTCTGTGTATAATTCTTTCATCTCCTTGGTTAGATTTATTCCTAGATGTTTTATTAGTTTGGGTGCTATTTTAAAGGGGATTGTATTTAACTATAACCATATGTCAAATATTTTAGAACTGGTTGGCCTACATAATAGGTTTTCTTTCATTATCTTAACATTTTCTTTTAAGCTTTTGTTTACTGCAGTGTTTCCCAAACTTAGGTGTGTATCAGGATCTCAGAGAGCCAAGAAAAAACACAGTTACAGGATAATTAAGGAAATGTCTAGGTCTTTGTATTTTTATCCAGATCCCCAGGTATTTTTTTTCTTAAATTAAAAAAAAAAATTACTAAATAAGGAAATACTCTTTTTCAGATTAAAAAACAATTATTTCCCATTATAGGTTATTGCAAGATATTGAATATAGTTCCCTGTTCTATAGAGTAGGTCCTTGCTATTTATCTGTTTTACATATTGTAGTGTGTATCTGTTAATCCCAAATTCATAATTTATCCCCCCTCCCTTCCCTTTTTCCCTTTGGTAACCATAAGTTTGTTTTCTATGCCAGTGAGTCTATTTCTATTTCATAAATAAGTTCACTTGTACCATTTTTTAAGATTCCACTTGTACCATTTTTTAAGATTCCACATATAAGAGATACCATTATTTGTCTTTGTCTGTCTTACTTCACTTACTATGATAATCTCTAGATCCACCCATGTTGCTGCAAATGACATTGTTTTATTCTTTTTATGGCTGAGTAGTATTCCATTGTATAAATATACCACAGCTTCTTTATCCAGTCCCCTATCGGTGGACATTCAGTTTGCTTCCATGTCTTGGCTACTGTGAATAGTGCTTCTATGAACATTGAGGTGCATGTATCTTTTTGAATTAGAGATTTCATTTTTCCTGAATGTATACTAAGGAGTGCGATTCCTGGATCATACGGTAAGTTCCCTGCTGTTACTGTGTCATGGTCTATTTCTGCATTAATGTCTGTTAACATTTGCGTTGTGTACTTGGTGCTCCTATGTTGAGTGCATATGTATTTGTAATGACTGTATCTTCTTGTTGAGTTGATCCCTTTATTATGCAATGTCTTTGTCTCTTGCTGCAGACTTCACTTGTAATCTGCTTTGTCATACACAAGCTTTGCTCTCCTAGATTTCTTTTTGTTTCCTTTTGCATGGAATGTCTTTAGTCTGAAATGAGTCTTGTGCATAACTAATTGCTTTTATCTTGCTGATTTCAAGATCCTTTATTTATCTTTAAATTTTACCTTTTTAGTTATAATGTGTCTTGGTTTGGATCTTTCTGGTTTTCTCTTGTGTGGGAGACTGTGATTCTTGGACCTGGATGTCTGTTTCCTTCCCTAATTTAGGAAAGTTTTCAGCTGTTATTCCTTAAAATAAATTCTCTGCCCCTGTCTGTCTGTCTCCTGGGACGCCTATAATGCAAATGTTAGTATGCTTGATGTTGTCCCAGAGGTCTCTTAAAATGTCCAGATTTTAAAAAATTCTTTATGATCAGCTTGGGTGATTTCCACTATTCTGTTTTCCAGTTTATGATCCATTTCTCTATCATTTAATCTACTGTCATGTATTTTTTATTTCAGTTATTATAGTCTTCAGCTCTGTTTGGTTCTTCTTTATATTTTCTAAATCTTAGATGAAATTCTCATCGTGTTCATCCAATCTCCTTCCAAGTTTGGTGAGAATCTTTTAGTTCTTTTTATGAGGTTTTTGTTTTCCTTTATTTGGAAAATATTTCTCTCTCTCTCCATTTTACTTAATTCTCTGAGTTCTTCCGTTGTGTCAGGCAATTAGTTACATTTCCTGATCTTGGAGAAGCAGCCGCTGTGTAGGAGATGTCCTTTGGGACCAGCAGCTTCTCCTCTGGTAACCAGAGCTGTCTGTGCCAGGGGTGCCCCATGTGGGCTGGGAGGGCCCTTCTGCTGTGGCCGGGCTGTCTACTGTAGGCATGCTGGACAGTGGGGGTGGCTTCCCACACTGTTGGCTGCACGGTCTAGTGGGACATGAGGCTGCTGCTGGCCCACTGGTGGTGAGTCTGGTCCTCACTGCAGCTGCCTGGGCAGCCCAGGGCGGGGATGGGGAGCATGCAGGGTTGGTACCAGCCTACTGCAGGGTGCGGTCAGGTGTCCCCGCAGTTGTCTGCATGTCCTGGGTGGGCAGGGGGCCTGAGGGCTGGTGCATGACCACTGAAGGGTCTCATGGGGTTCCTGCTCAGTTGGCTGTGCAGCCCAGGGAGATTTAATTTGTTAAGTATTTAAATAATACTGTATTCGTAGAAAAAAATACAACTTTAGTTTCTGATGAAAAAAAGTGTATGTTGCTGGATTTTTTGCTAATGTATTATTTCAATTTTTAATCCATTTTCCAACAAGATGTGATTTCATACTGTCTTGTTTTTTAAAATCAAGCCTCTGTTAGTTTCATAAAGTGGTTTTATAAATTTGAAGTTATTTGCTATTTACAAATTGGATATAATTCACCTGTGAAATATTTGACCCTAAAGTTTCTGTTCTGGAGAGTATTTAGTGGCTCAGTTTTGTGATGGTTGCGGGACCGTTCTCGTCTTCTGCTTCTGCCTGAGTCAGCTTTGGAGTCCGTGCGTCGCTAGTAGGCCAGCCGTTTCTCTGACGCTTTCACAGGCGTTGGCGCAGAGTTGCTCATGCTCTTCTCTCCCTAGATTGTGTGATTGGGTCTGTTGTCATTCCTAGCACTGTTCATCTGGGCCCTATCTCTATTTCCTTAATAATACAGGAAGTTTTGCCCCTTTTCTTAGCTTTAATTTTTCTATTCTTTTTACTGTAATTAATTTAGCTTAGCTCACCAACCTTAGGTCTGTCTTAGGTCTGTCTGTCGTCTCCAGTATCAGTGTTTGTCTCTTCCGTTCTCAGTAAGTGCTGCTTGGCCTTCTAGCCTTGGGCGACACCTGGCTTTGCTTTCTGTTCTCTGTGCCCTGTGAATCCCTGAGAACTGAAACTCAGGCGCTCAGGCTCAGCAAGTCAGGGGAGGCCTGTTTCAGGGTCTTAGGTTCCTACTTGCACATTGTTTTTAGTTTGTGAATGTGTCTTCATTTCTTTCCGGTTCAATGATAACGTTAAAGAGGCATTAAAATACGTTTCAGTTTCTTGACTGATTTCCGTGCAAGTTGGGGTGGTTGGGGCTGCAAGCTTCTGCTGCTAGGAATCCTCTTGCCTGCGCCTCTGATGTTTAAGAAACTTGAACCTACTTGGCTTCTGGTCTCATGTGAAAAGGACAATAACTTTTCTATTTTTGTTCAGTTCTTCAGGTGAAATTTCATCACCTGATTTTTTTGGAACCTATGATGCTACTTAACTTATTAAAAACATGATGTCTAAGTGTTTGGGACACTGTTCCTGGCCCCACTATAAACCTCTGGCTCTGAGAACTTGTCATCAAGGCCAAATTCAACTGTAAGCTAGCCAATAAGCACTGAAGACTTGTTCAGCTTTGCTACATGGGCCCCAGCCCTCACCCATGACCCCGGCTGGATGTAAGTTAATACAATAAAATCACCGAAGTAGGCAAGACTTGGGTTCTTTTCACTGGGGAGTCTCACACCCTGCGGGCATCTGCAGATGCAGACGGGGGCAAGGCAAAGCAACGGCAGGGGCTGGTGCTGGGGGCCCACATGTCTTCTTCCCAGATGTTTGTGCAGCTCCGTTCCCACCCGGCCGAGATGCTGCGCTGTGTTTGTATCACAAAGCGGCAGCACGGAGCGACCACGGGACAGTGATGTCACCGAGTGCCACATCGTGCGGCGCCCAGGACTGGGTGTTCAGCGTGCATCACATGACAGGAGGGAGAAGTCGCACTTGGCTCTTTCTGGGGCAGCTCAGAGATGTTATGGAGCCTTCTTAAGTCTTTCTTCCTCTTGAGAAGAACTCTGTGAGGCAACTAAGGATGAACAGTATTGACAGTCTGTAGAGGAGACCAAGGCTTGGGGACGTGAAGTGCCCTGCCCAGGATCACACAGCTGCGACATGGCAGAGATGGCGCTCGGGTCCCCTGACACCCGCTCCCTTTCCTGTACGGCGAGTCATGGGAGACCTTTTCGCCAAGAGGTTTGCCATTCGTAGTTTCTGTTAGTTCGTGGCCACAGCAGCAGGCGTCTGGACTCGCGATTAAGCTTTTGCTTTTGATAGTGGGCTCTCTGGTCACAGCGTCAGCCGTCGCCTTGGGGCTGAGACTTGCAGGGTACTCATGGGAAGGAGCAGGGCCCCTGGAAAGCCTCACCCCAGCACCTTGCAGACCCTGGCAGACCTGCTGGTTTTTTCACCCTAAGCTCAACGAGAAGCTGGCCAGTGCTGTTGCACTGGGTTGCGTGTCGAGCTTGTTAAATGCCAGTTGTATTTCTGTGTGTGTGCCGCAGCCTGCAGGGACTGGGCGGGGTTGGGGGGGCTCAGTTAAGAGTCCTTTGCTGTAGTCCAGGTGGAAAACTTTGATTAGGGAGAGTCAGTGGAGATGGAGGAAAACAAAGATTTCAGAAATATTTTCTTGGGGGAAAAAAACATGATACGCTGATTGGGAGATACAAGGGGCTGGCTGAGGAGAAGAAAAAGGCTCCTGAATTTTTCACACATTGATGACGGTGACTCCGTCCGCTGGGCTGACGAGCAGGCAGAGCAGAACCTCAGGAAGTTGTCTGAAACCTCAGACTGTCCCCCCACCCCGACCCCGAGTTTGACGCCATGGGTGGGGGCCTGGGTGGGACCCAAGTGGGACCTGAGACTGAGTTTCTAAGAAGCTCCCAGGTGGCACTGAACTGCTGGTCTACCAATCAGATGTCAGCTGAAGAGCAGATTTTAGAAGAAAAATCTTGAACGCAGTTCTAGCTGAGCCGAATGTAACACACTTAAACTCCTTTCCCCTCCTTTGGCTCTGAGGCCGGGGGAACATCTCACCACTTCTCCTGGGGAGGGGCATCACGGGATAGTAGGAAATGCGTGGCTGGAGGCTTAGAAATCCTGAGTTCACATCCAAGCTCGCTCTTTTCCTCAGGGTGACTTTGTGACGATTACAGTCTTCATAAGTACCAGTTTTCCGCTCTATGAGGTCGGCATGCCCGTCGTGTGTGTGTGGCCGTGTGCGCTGTGAACACTGCTTGCTGTCTGCCCGCCCTCCGTCCCAGGTGGAGAGAATGGTTTCACGCCTGCTCAGGGATGCGGTGCGTCTTCGGCCACTTTCATCTTCGGGCTTAGAAGCCTCAAAGGGCAGTTCACTCAGGTCTGTCCCTAGAAAGAGCTGGTTTTGGCTTTGCGCATTTTAGTGGCTCAGTCAGCAAACGTTAATTTAATTGGCTAAAACATCAGGTTCTTTAATACAATTAACCAGCATTCTCATCTCTTATTTAACCTCTTCTCTAGAGCTTAATAGGACAAAACTTCCTCTTCCCGTCTTCAACACCACATTATCTTTGAATCATCCTTGATTGAAAAACAATATAGGGGAACCGGCTTTCTATTGTCAACCCCACCCCCATTCAATGGCCCTGGAGTTGCACTTTGAAAGGTAACAGTTTGTCTTGATACTTACAATTTCAGTGTGAAATATACCTATATATGTGTGTGTGTGCAAAATCATAAAATGTGGTTTTAGTTTTAACAGCTTTATCGATACTGATTTTTCTGTTTAATTCTGATGTTTTGTCTGGGTCTATGGTACATACGAAGAACGATTATAATATTGACATCTTTCTAGTTAATTCTATTTGATTTCTGAACTTGCAAACAGCACCTTCACTTGACTCCAGTCCTAATACAGTGAAGTGAGTACAGAAATCAGGCTTGGAAAGGGCTGGGCTGCCACCTGGGTGTCAGCACATTCTGAAATTCAGGAAGAGTGATGCCGTGTATCCGGGCATCAGAGGATGCTGCCGGCAGACACGGGTCTCACTCAGCCTTCAGGGGATGGTGCCCATCCTTTCCCTGAACAAAAAGCAAAGCGAAATCCAGAGAGAGCAGGATGTCCTTCAGGAGGATGGGCACTTGTGCACGAGGTCAGTGCACCGACTGACACTGCTGTCAAGTGTATCCAACAGCACAGTTTTGCTTTATGTGAGTGAAGGACTGTAAGATTACAGACAAAAATTATTCAAATAATTTGCAAGCCACCTGGACCGTGGACATCTTAGAAACATGATTTACCCCCGGAGGGAACGGGGGCGTCTTTGCCAGCGAGCATCCCACGTGAAGTCGATGAACCCAGCCCCATGTGTGGCCTCCCCCTGGGGTCTGGCTCTCCCGGCGTCTGTGAGCGGCACAGTGCCTTTCCTCACGAGAAATCCAGCACCTGCGATGTTTACCGTCGGGCCACCTGTCCTGCCCCTGCAGCCTCAGGTCTGCTGTGTGCTCCCCGTTCCGGGGACTCCTTCCTTTCATTTTGCCCTTTGGATTTTCCAGATGGCGCGTCTAGCACTTTTTTTAGTGTTTTAAGCGGACCCTTGCCTGCAGCGTTGCTTCTCAGTGCACTGGATTTTATCACAGAGTTAAAAATAGTTATAAGCTGAGTGGAAGTTAAGGTATTGGGCTAAAGCCGAGTTGACTCCAAGCCTCCAGACTCACAGGAGCTCAGTGGTCGCTTTAAACGTTCGTGTTTGTGATCGTATAGGACTCGGGCCTCTGTGAAATCAACCTGAAAGCTCAGCTCTCGGGTCTGAACGCGGAGGTAACTGGGTGTGTGAACATGGTCGGTTCTGTCCACCCTGAGCCCAGAATCGGAAAGGCCAGTTTCAGCCCAGTCTGTCCATAACTTATTGTTCGTAAGGATTTAAAATGTTTTCTTTTGTTTTCTCTCTGCTGTGGTCTCTTTTTAACATCGAATCAGCTGATAACTAAATATTTTGATGTGGAAAATTCTAATTTTATTCATAACATTTAGTAAGCTTCATTGCCTTCTCTCCCCTCCTCAATAATTAATTTACATTTGAAACAGCAAAAAACTGGTCCAAAAGCACCTTTTTTTTTTTTTTTTTAATTGGTGGTGGTGGTTTTATTTTTGTCTTTACCGGTTTGAATATGCCAGGGCAACCCGAACAGCTAATCATTTATACACTTATGCTCTATCGGAAAGTTCTTGTTAACTGACCATCAGGCTGTTTTTCTTTTGTTATAGTTTCATTCATTTCGGTGGATAATATTCTTAAAAAGACTTTACTCTTCTGAAGCAGTGGTCGGTAACCTACCCTAGGCGAACTTTCTGTGTAAACTGGCACAGTCACAGTGGAATTATCTTAGCTGAATCTACATTTTCTTAGCCTCAGGACTCCGTGATCTCACTTGCCTTTCTTAGGGCTGTTTAATTATTGTCTCTGAACAACCGTGTTTGTGGGACTCAGCAAATTACTTGGGATTCGTGATTTTACTGATTTTTGCCTCCTTCCCTCTTTTTTTTTTCTTTTCTTGTGTGGGTGGGTAATTAGGTTTGTTTATTTATTTAAAGGGAGGAACAGGGGGTTGAGCCCAGGACCTTGTGCGTGCTAAGCACACGCTCTACCGCTGAGCCATCCTCTCCCTTCTCTTCCTCCTAAGAAGAGTTTTGGAAAGTAAGATGAATACGTCGTCTTAGTTTAGCTCTTTTTTAAAAGCACCTTTCACATACATAGAGGCAATAAAAATACGGGTCTGCAACCTGTCATTTGCAATTCCGAAGTCCAAAAGGCACTGGGGAACCATTTTTCTGTGTGTTTGGCTGCCACTTGGAGGCAAGCCTGCCGGGCTCCCAAGGTGACAGACAGCTGCACCTGCCCTGGGCAGGCGGGACCCCTGGCGCGGCTGCCCGCACGGCTGGGAGGGACGGTTCTCCTTACCTGGGGCTCCCGGGCCTTCAGGTGCCACGGGATTTGCAATATATGCACCCTGGGTCTTTTCTGAGAGCTGAAGGAGGTCTGAATTTGACCCATGTGAAATTCAGAGGTTTTGGGGGAAGGGTTTACAGGCTTATATGTTGAAGTAAAGTTGAATTTGGGCTTTTGAAGACAGTGGTCGTGCTGGGTTAGTTTCAGTATAAGTGAGGAACTGTCAAGAACAAAACCACTTCTCGAGCTGTGGCAAAACGCTGGCTTTGCTTCCTCACCATTTCAGAGAGGGTTAAATAATATCAGGAATTCAGAAATTTTAAAATAGTGACGTGTGAACCAAGCAGGGTCCCTCCTGGTATTAGGGCTTTGTCTTTGACCGACTGTCTTAACCTCTTTTCGGATCAGACCGGCAGGCTGCAGAGTGACCTGAATGTCACAGAAGTCCCCAGGTGAAGTCATGATTCCAGAAACTGAATGTTCAGCATGGGAGCAGGGAAAGGAAAAACCCCAGATGATTAATGCTTAACTTGGTGGTGGTTCCGGGACGGCGAAGGCAGGACTGGCCCGAGTGAAAGTGTGAAGGGGAAGCTTCTGACTCATGCCCTCCCAGAGTTTACTCTGCAAACCCCAGAGCCCCATCTTGCTTCTGGACTGATTTACTGTCCTCGCTGCTGACTAATTGCCCCTGAGCTTTACCTTCTGATCACGATGCCAGCCGAGGGGGGACTCCATCCACGGACAGTTACAGGGTAAAGGGTGGTGCTTGGAGATTTAAGAACGAAGCCTTCAAGGAATCAGCCCCTGATGGTGGAACGAGCAGAACGAGGTGGATGATGTGAGGGAGAACCGACGTCTGTCACCTTCTCATCATCCAAACAGACAGCACCAGCCGCCTCTGGTTCATCACACCTGCTCTGTGTTCTGGAAACAGACTTGACTGACTCGCTCTGCTTTGGTTTTCCCTTTCTACACGTCTTTAAATATCTATCTACGGAAATGTATATGTGAAAGTATGTCTGTGGAAATGTAGACACATGGAAATATGTATATGGAAGTCTCTTTTGCTTTGCTTTAATGGAATGCTTCAAAAGATTAAATGAGTGGCAAGAGACTGTTTACAACAGGTAAATTCACCCTGGAGTCTGGAGTACAGGGGGTCGATAGGAGCTCTTTCCCAAGGTTAAAATACTGTTCTGAAAATCCGTCTCTCAGACCGTCTTTGTGCTTCTCCTGAGTTACACAGTTAGAGGAAGAGGAGGTGTGTTACGGTGGCCAGGTGAATATTTGATTTCTGTCGCTTCCAATACTTGTTTTCATTTGTCTTTCGCATGCTAACAGTTTGCCATCTGTATAGTCATAGCTGCTGTCCAACCCTACGCCAGGGTTCCCTGACGAACTGGAGCACTGTCGCAGATTCTCGGGACGGCGCTGACTTCACACAGCAGAGGGGCAGGCGTGTGTGCGTGCAGCTCAGAGCTTCACGGGGGCGGGTGTGTAAACGGAACTCCTCAACCACCTTGAGTTGATTAAAGCAGTTCCTTTCTATCCGAATGATTATAAGTGGAATATCCAATAACTGGGAATTTTAAAACAAGATTTAACACTGCTTTGTTTCTGTGATGACCTGGAAGCAGCTATGAAAGAGGCTGAAACTTCTAGAACTGTTTACCTACACAATGGATTCATGGCATATGCGTATTTAACTGGCAGACAGTCAGATAGCATTCAGGATTTAAGAAGAGAGAGAGTGATGGAAAGTAATTTAAATAATGTTAGCAACCAAGTCAGGGACTTGTCGCTGCGTGCAGAGCCCAGACGAAGCGGTAAGGGGCAGAGTCACATGACCAGCGAGGGCCGAGGCGTGGGGAGCACCTAAGGGCAACGACGGGCCCCGCGGACAGTCAGTGGAGAAGCGGGGCCTGAGCCCCACGGTGGCAGGGACGTGGATTCAGCCAGCAGCCTGCAGGGGCTTGGAGATGAACTCGTCCCTAGAGCTGCCAGCAGCGAAGGCAGCCCTGCGCCCGCGCTGACTGCATCCTCGTGAGGCACGCGGACTTCACAGAACGTGTGTAAAAAGGAGCCCTCTGGGGGCACAGCGGTCCTTCCGCGGGGCTCTGTGCTGGGAGCCGCACTCGTGGACTTCGGGGCTGTAGGCGTCTCAGCGCGACCACTTCCTACAAGCAGGCAAACCATCCTGCGGCCAGTTTTCATACAGGTGTTAATTGTGCATATTTGTTACGTGTCAAAAATTGTAATCATTTTAGCTCAGAAAAGTTGCACTTTAAAATCTGTTATTTTTCTGTTTCCTATTTCTTACTGTTTATCACTTAGACTACAAATACGCTGAAGTGAAAGGGATGGAAAATGAGATTGACGCACATGATGGGGAGGGAAGCAAACCCCTCCGTGTTTTTGGAATAAAATGAAGGAATTAACATAAACCTAACTTCAGCACCTTAAAGATACATTCCTTTAATTTGTTTCGTTTTGTTAAAATTATACATTCACTGAGCTTTAAAAAATCAAGCAGTCCTAAGGCTTTGCAGAAAGTGATGGTCAGTGACTCCGTTCTCAGAAGCAGCTGCTGCAGGTTTCAGCTGCTCATTCTTAGATGTAACGACTGTTCTGCTTGCTTCTCTGTTTCTGAATTATGCTCCTATTTTGCTATTTTTTTCCCTTTGGTTGTTCCTGGTTAAGACAGTGTCTATGGACTTTCCTTTCTGAAGATGAGGCTTCAGATCTCTCATACTCATTCCAAATACGCCAGCACATCCCCATCCAGTCTCCAAAACCAGTATAGCATGATTTTGAGAGAAGATACCCAGTGTTTACTTCATAACTATTACAAAATGTTACAACTGAGGCTTCTTGGCTGACGGCGCTCCCTTCTCGCACACTGTTTGTGTTTGTTACATTAGTGTAATATCTCTGCGTATTTATGGTTTGTTACAGCTTGTAACGCAGGTCCAGGCTCTTACAGAAGGATGCTCTCTGCATCAAGGAACCTGCGCCCCACCCTCCTAGAGCTTCCCTGCCCGCGGCCAGCCCTCCCTGACCCCGCGCAGCCGGCTTCCCTCCGGTCTCACTGTGCTGCGGTTTCCAGGGAGCTGCACTCACTACTGTTGGAAAATCCCTTCCCCTCCTTCCTGTTTCACATCCCATGCCCTTTTCCTGCTTTGAGTGGCTGCTGAAATTTGGATGGGCCCTCCTGTGGCGGCTTCCTCAGAAGAACACCCGGGAGGAGGCCGAGGATGGACACGCGCATCAGGGTTGCGTTGGCTACTTTTTGACGAGCAGTCTAGGTCCTGGGTGAGGCTGCTTGGTCCGCGACCCCATGTCCTGCAGGTGTGGGTGTGTGTGAAATCCAGTTCTTCCGTAACCACCTCGTTCTCTGTTTATTCTCTTTCTCTCTTACTAGGCATTGAGCTTAATGGATCCTGTAACAGCCGTCTCCTTCTTTGCTTCCATTTTACATCTTTCTTTAGTTCTGCTTTCTAGGAAATTTTACAAGACGGTCTTCCAGTCCTTCTACCGGACTTTTTGCACGTGCTGTCAAATCTTCATATGCCAGGGGGTCTTTTTGGCTCTTTGAATCCCCTTCCTTTTCAGGTGAATTCTCATTCTTGTTTTAGGGGTGCAACGTCTTCTCTTACTGTCCTGAAAATACCGTATTTTTGAACTTCTCTTCAGTAACTTTTGTCCTACAGGTATGAGTTTTTCTTCCCTTTTGTCTGGTTGTGTGTCTGATTTTCATAGTGGAGGCTGTTCTCAGGCACCCGGAAACCCTGCCCCTCAGAAGCTGACTTGAAGCTCCACGTAAGCGGACAGGCTTCCCTGCGTGTGCGCGGCCCTGAGGGTGGTTGGCCTGGGTCGGTCTGGCCGAGCTGTTCCACCAGGGATGCCCCAGATGCAGGACCAGGATGTCTTCCTCTTGAGAGTCTCATTCTTTGTGGGGAAAGTCCTACAAAATTCCACCTGCGGGGTTCGAGTCCATCTGCACTGATTCTCAGGAGGGAGTTTGGAGAGTCACCTTCTGTGTGTGGTGTCTTCAGTATCCCCTGTGCTGCTCCAGGTCTGTGCCTGCACCCCAATTCCTGAGACCCAACCTCTCCTAGAAACAAAGCTCCGGGTCTCTGACTCTGTGAGAGGGTCCATCGCCCTTTCTGTTATAACAGGTGAGGAAATGACCTACAAGAAACATGACTGCTGCTCAAGACTTTCACAGGACACTTCTGCTCCAGCCTCCCCCCCCCCCCCCGACTTTCCAGGGCACGTGGTCCCCAATTGCTCCGCATTTCTCGGACTCTGGCCCAAGTCTGCCTGCCTCTGGGCTTCTGCAGTGGGTGATGGGGACAGCAGGTGCAGGAACCTGCCCTTCATCCACAGGCTTTCCTGCTTCCGACATTTCATCACCTTTCCTTCGGTTTCATTGGTCTTGTTTCCTTGGGATTAAGCCTTCCTGACGTCCCTTTACTGTCACTTCTGTGGGGTTTGAGAGGGACCAGTAATCTGCCATGTTCAATGGGGTCCCAGTTTATTACACCATTAAAATTCTCGCTTCTCATCCCCCACCCCCCACCACCTCCTGCCCACTCAACATGGAAAGGAGCAAATATTCAGCATTTGCTGAAGTAAGAGCTATGTCTTCTGACTCCAGCAGAAATCCAGGAAGCCTCTGTATGGGATGAGAGAACAGCGTTCATAGGATGGGTCCCCCAGCTCAGGAAGCACTGCCTGGCGAGTATGTGGAGAAGTCGGAGGGAACATTTAAAATGTGACCGACCTAAAACGTCATCGTCTGTGACAGTAGGACTGGGGCCATGTGTCCTCAAGAAATGGGCCCTCTCCCAGGCCATCTGTTTCAGTCTGTGGGCGCTGGTCCACCCTCAGCCCTGGGACCCACTGCTCTCTGCCTCGCAGATCACACTCTGTGCCAACATCTCTGCTTCCAGGCGTCCCTGGTTCACAGTCAGCTCTCACTGTTTGGAGGCCGCGTCCACCTAGCAGTCACCTGGAAAGCCTTCAGGTGGTTTAGCAGGTCCTGCATGGGTAGCGAAGGCCATCTGAAGTCTCACATAGGAGACACCTGTAGTCGTACATCTGCTGTGACATAAACGATAGGTCAGTCTTACAGGCTGATCAAAAGTCATTCATGTCTGTGAGTTCTGAATAAATGAGCTTAAGGGGTACTGAGGAGTGATAAACTCATCTAAACAAAAAAATTAAAGAGAGCCTCTGATAGTAAAGAGCTCATTACTATTTGCACCAAAGCTCACACAGCAGCAGTAGCAGGTTGCTAACCGCTGCTAAGCTGCCTGCCAACCTTGCTTACTTAGAACTTAGCTGAGGGCAGCTGAGCAGACGTCAGGCATCTCCAAGGGGCCCCAGGAGACGGTAAAACGTTTTATCGTGAAGATTTTAATAAGAGGGCCTTTCAAACTCTCACTCGGGGTCAACTCTCTTGTATTTTGCACACAATTCAAACAAGAATTTTCTTCTGACTCTAAAGCTGTGTAAACAGGAAGAGACGAAGTGCACTGCTGTGGGTAAGTGTCCTGATAAGAGAAAGCCGGGTGGCTGAAAAGACAGAAAACAGAAAGTCTGTCCTGAAACAAAACAAGACCACCAGAAGGGACCAAGTGGTGCTGAGTTCGACTTGGAGACACCAGCACGATCTTGCATTTAGCTTCACGGGAAACAGGTGGAGAGAGACGTAACTGCAGGTGTGCGTGTTTCAGTGGGTGTGCACATGGATGTTTCCTGTGTTGTTGGCGGAGAGGGCCTGGGAGCAGCCACACACCAGTGGCAGCGAGCTCACCCGGGACGCAGAGCTTGGTTTCTCATGCTGTTCTCCTGCACAGGGAGCCAGGGTCCCGGTGGCAGTCCCAGGGGTTCAGGCTGGGGCGGTGAAGGGAGGCCGGCTCTCTGGGGTGAGGCGCGGGGCTGCAGGGAGACCCTGTGTTCCCCTGCAGGCGCAGAGGAGGCGGGAGCTGCTCGGGACGTCTGGAGTCTGTGTCCAGGGCTGGGGCTGACCGTCTGCATCACATCTGGTCTTTGGGGACAGTGCCCATCCACCAGCAGCAGGTCCCGACCCCCTCTCCCCCGAATCTTTCAACAGTCCTGCAGGCCACGGGCCCTGTGTTAACCCCCTTACATGAGAATGCTTCGAAGGGCTTCTACGTCCTCGACCAGAGCCAGACCAACCAGCCAACCCAAAGCACTGAAAGGGACCGAGCCAGCCAGCCAGTCAGCGAATCTCCCTCAATGACTGCTCTGTCCCTCAGTTTCCCTGTCACCCACAGCTGTGGGAACAGGTGGCGGGAGCTGCCAGGATGCCAGGGCACTGCCCCAGTACAGATGCCCTGAAGGAGGGAGGCTGTGAGCTGGGCAGGGCCCACCTGTGGGTTCAGACCTCTTCAAGTCAGGAGGACCCTGATTCTCCAGTCTGCCTGGGCGGTCATCTCAGCATCATTGCTTCACCCGCATCTGGATGTCTCCTTTCGGGGAACCGTGCTGCTCACGCTGAACGTGCAGAAGCAGGGGGTGGGGGTTCAGGCTGCAGCTTCGTCTTCCCTCCTGGTCTCATCAGGTGGCATCCACAGCACGAGCAGTGAACAGCGTTCACGTGCACAAGGGGCTAAGTCTGGACAACGACCAGTAAGAACCCCCTTCCTGTGGTCAGCACTAAGTCAAAATGAGCAATGGCTCCCACCACAGGCATGCCCAGGGACAAAGCAGTGCTTCGGACGGGGGTTGGGGAAACTGTCCCCGTGGTCTGAGCCACAGTTGGAGACGTATTCAGTGCCATGGGGCCGGCCACCCCCGTCCCAGCCAGTGTCGGCCGCGTGAGGCCCCCAGACACCTACTGCCTGTGACACGCAGAGTCGGGAAGGGGCTGTGTCGTAGCTCAGAGCTTGGTCTGGGTCGTCCTACTGCAGTGGCTTTACCGTTCATCTTAGCGTGAGTTCATCTTCATTTCTTTTGTTATTCAATAATGGTTTTTCTTTTCTTCCGGGTAATTTTTTATTGAGCTGTAACTGACATACGACAGTATGTGAGTTTCAAGTATGCAAGAAAACGACTCAGTATCGGTAGATATTGAGAAATGATCTGAGTCTGCCTCACATCCATGTCCTCGCATAGTCTTTCTTTGATGATCTGCTTCTAAGATCTTCTCTTGCAGCAACTTTCGAATGTGCAGCACGGTGTCATTAACGACAGTCCTCAGGCTGGACCGACACCTCCCCCAGGGCTCACGGGTCGCATAACTGGAAGTTTGTACCTTTGACCCCCTTCAACCATTTCACAAAATTTTGCAATAAACTTTTTTAGCAGCTAATTTTTAGGAAGGAAGACAGAAAGGAGGGGTGAAGGGTAAAAACATACCACAAGAGGATACGTTTAAAGAATAAATTAAGTTCTTTCTTTCGGAAGGCGATGAGCAATCTGCCCTGTCCACAGGGCTGCCAACATTTCCATTAACAAAGGTGACCTGGTGATGTCACATGGCCCGTGAAATCCACAAGTCACAATCTGCCAGGAAAACAGTCACATCCACTTCAAATGTTAGCAGCTTTTGTATAACTTTAAATAAATTCAGACATAAAATGTTGTCCAGTCTCTGCACAACCTGCGCCCAGCTTCCTCTGATGTTAGCAACTTACACACTTGTGAACTGACTATCGAAATAGTGTTTTTGGTAATCGTTAGGCACTGTTCTAACCCTGTTTCTTTTATTAATTTTTATCAGAGTTTTTTAAGTTAAAAAATGACACCATTTTTAAAGGTTACTTTCTGTTTACAGTTGTTACAAAGTATTGCCTATATTCCCTGTGTTGGGCGTACATCCTTGAGCCTGGCTTGACCCCCGACCGTTTGTCCCTCCCACGCCCTCCCCACTTGCCCTTCCCTCTGGTGACCACTCGTTTGTGCTCTGTGAGGCTGCTGCTTTTGTTGGTCGTATTCACGTTCACTCGTTTGTTGTAGTTTTCAGATTTCACATGTAAGTTGCATCATACTGTATTCGTCTTTCTCTGTCTGACCGCTCAGCGTCATGCCCTCCATGTCCATCCGTGTTGCTGCGAATGGCAGGACTTCACTATTTTTCGTGTTGCGTGGTATCCTGTTGTGTGCGCGCACACCACGGCTGCTTCATCCTGTCCTCTGCTGGTGGGCACTTAGGTGGCTTGCGTGTCTCGGCAACTGTAAACAGCGCTGCTGCGAACACTGGAGGGCGTGTGTCTTTTCTACTTAGTGTCTTTGTTTTCTCTGTGTATATACCCGGGAGTGGAATTGCTGGATCACATGGTAGTTCCTTTTCTAGTGTTTTGAGGAGCCCCCATGCTGTTCTCCACAGTGGCTGCACCGATGTGCATCCCCACCAGCCGTGTACGAGAGGTCTCTTCTCTCCACGTCCTCGACAGCATTTGTCACTTGTGTTCCTTTGATGACAGCCGTTCTGGCAGGTGGAGGCGACACTGTGGTCTGGATTTGCGTGTCCCTGAGGATTAGTGCTGTTGAGCGTGTTTGCACGAGCCTGGTGGCCGTCTGCATTTCCTCTTTGGAGAGATGTCTGTTCAGTTCCCCCGCCCACTTTGTGTTTGGATTGTGTGCTTTTTGGTGCTGAGTGGTGTGAGCTGGTTACATGTGCTAGGTGTTCACCCCTTACTGGCCACATAATTTGCAGATATTTCCTCCCGTTCAGGAGGCTGTCTTTCCATCTTGTTGATGGTTTCCTTTGCTGTGCAAAAGCTTTTGTTTAATTAGGTCCTGTTTATTTATTTTTCCTTTATTTCCTTTATGTTAGTAAATAGGTCCCAAAAAATCCATAAATAAGATTGATGTCTAAGAGTGTTCTGCCTGTGTTTTCCTCTAGGAGTCTTATGGGATCCAGTCTTGCATGGCGGGCTTTAATCCATTTTGAGTTTGTTTCTGTATGTGGTGTTAGAGGATGTCTTAATTTCATCCTTTTGCATACAGCTGTCTGGTTTCCCCAGCACCATTTGTTGAAGAGACTGTCTTCTCTCCATTGAGTATTCTTGCCTCCTTTGTCATAGATTAATTGACAATAAGTGTATGGGTTTATTTCTGGGCTTTCTAACCTGTTCCATTGACCTGTGTGTCTGTTTTGGGGCTGGAATCATACTGTGTTGATGGCTGTCGCTTTGTGGTGTAGTCTGAAGTCAGGGAGCATGATTCCTCCAGCTCTGTTCTTCTTCCTCAAGGTTGCTCTGGCTGTTTGGGGTCTTTCGTGCATCCACACAAATTTAAAAATTGTTATAGTTCTGTAAAACATGCCAGTGGTATTTTGACAGGGATTGCTCATCCTTGAGTTGAATTCCGTAAAGTTGCAGGTTACAAAATTAATATACAGAAATACATTGCATTTCTACCCACTAACAAGCGTCAGAAGGAGAAATTAAGGAAACAACCCATTTACCGTCACATCAAAAAGGTAAAATCCCTGGGAATAAACTTACCTAAGGAGGCAGAAGGCTTGTGCTCTGAAACCTGTAAGACACTGATGAAAGAAACTGAAGGTGACACAGACAGGTGGAAAGACACACCATGTTCTTGGATGAGAAGAACCGGTATTGTTAAAGTGACCACCACCTGACTGTGGAAATACTGGTTCAGTACTGTTACCTCAGCCACAGGCCTTCCGGCCTACGTGGCCTGTGGTTTCCTTGTCTCCCTGGTCCCCTCCAGTCCACGTCAGCTCTTGTTCTTTCCTGTCCTTGTCGTCTGATGTGCCTGAGGACAGTGATTGACACGCACCGTTCCTTATCACACAGTGAAGCAGGGCAAAAAGCGTTCTTTTGCATCAGTCTTTTCTCTCCCAAATCCAAGCTTCCTCGTGCAGGTACAAAAAAATACAGGAACCACTGCTACTGTGCTGGTTCCGACGTCTGGGCTCAGCCTCACTGCCGTCTGATGCTTCAAAGAAAGAAATCAGGTAAATCACAGAGCCAGCTGAGCCTTCTGTGCCAGAAGAGCCGAGCGTGTTGGGGGTCTGGTCAGTGTGGTTGAGAGGCTTAACACCGAAGACACAATTGTCTCTGTTTGCAGTGGAATTAAGAAGACAAGTTTTGACGGAGCCGGGCATCGTGGAAGTCGTGTTTGTACTAAATTAAGAAACCTGCGGAGCAGAAGCGCGTTTGGAATTGGTGGTGGTGGATGCAAGTGTAATTTGTTTTTCTGTCTAAACACACTGATATTTCACCATAGAGACAGAAAAAGTTTTCAAATACACACACACCTGTCAAATAAGCGAACTGCAACATTTTTGTGACGATGGCATTGACTACAAAAGGGAAACTTCAATGTGACTATGCGTAAAAAGCATATTTAATTCTTTAAAGAGTTACTTTGTAAGTAAGCATAGGTCGTTTCCTGGAGTGAAATATTTGATGGAGCTCTGATTTTTACATGGATAAATGTATGCTCAGTGAAATACTCAAAAATATTGTGAATACTGAAATGTTACTTGGTCAAATCCTGTCTTAGAGGAATATTTGTCAAAGCAGTAAAATCTACATAGAGCTGGTTCTATAGACAACACGATCAGCCTGTGAACTTGTCTGCATTTTGTAACCCCTCACTGTTGTGTTTTCTCCACGGTTGTGTGGCGGACAGTGTCACACAACTTGAAGGCAGGTGTGCGGAGAGAGTGAGATAATGCACACGTGGAAAGTGCCCACCTTGATGGGCAGCACTTAACATTGTTCTGTAAGTGGTCGCTGTTGTTACTGTCCTGGGTCTTAGCTGAGTATCTGGCCCATTAGAGGGGCTCAATAAATCGATACTGTCAGGTTTGGTAGAAGCACCGGCTGGGAAAGAACTTTGCCAAATTGCTCCTACACCCACCTGCAGATTTACACAAGTGAGGACGCACTTTCTTCTCTCTGGCGTGGCCTGGATTCTGCTTTTAGCTCTATTATGGAATGGTCACATGGTGGCATTTCCATTTGCACTATCGGAGCTGCTCTCTGGGCAAGACTCCAGGTGAAAGCAGTGATCCTTGCAGACGTTGGAGTGGTCGTGCGCAAACACGGGGCGAGCGCAGCCGTCTTGAATGTGTATTATTCTGTATCATCATTACTGTGACTGAAACATAGACGTACAAGCATTTGATGAGCGATAGCCTGGAAAATAAAACGGGGTGGAAGGTGAGACAGTAGAGAGATGGTCTCAGAATTGCTTGGATGTAGAGATGGAGCATTTTTTTCTAGGATGTCTGACCCCAAACCCTCACACTTTTGACCTGCTGCTGAAGAGAGGTGGTTTCCGGAGAGCTCTCTCCCTGGCAGCACCCGTCCCCCAGGGCCGAGCCGCGTGGACAGGCGCTCAGCTCTGCCTGCCAGCTGCAGCCTGAACCTGTGCCCGGCACCCCGAGACCTGGGGAGAGGCGCTTGGTCCTGCCTCCCACGGGGCCACCTTCCCCTGCGAGACAAGGACTTTCCCCGCTGAGTAGCAGAAATCAAACTATATGTAAGAAGGAAGGGAAATGTACCTGCTGTATTTTCTCTCCTATTTTCTTTACAGAAAGTGACACGTGCCTAGGGGTAGGCTTTGTTTGAAGAAAGGAGCTGGGAGAAAGGATGCAGAGTAGTTGGAACGGAACATGAGAAAGTCGGACACGGTGTAAGCTACCTGGGAGGGCGTGGTGATGGCCCCGACAGCTGACGGTGTGCCTGCAGGGGCCTCGGGGAGCCGAAGGAGCGTGAGGAGGCACTGGGGCTGGAGGGGGGAGGGAGGCCTCGAAGCCACGGGGGCGAATAACTGGGCTCAGAAGGCACAGAAGGTAGTTTATCAACAGTGAGAATGCTGGGACGTAAAGAAACACTCATTTTGCTCTGGTCAAAAAGAGGATGAGGGAGACAGAAAGAGACCCGGGTGCCAGAAGAGCGCGCCGTGGTTCGTAACCAGGACTCACGGCCCCGCCGCTGGTGCCGGGGCGGCTCCAGCCCAGGAGCCCCTGAAACCATGGTCCATGGGGCTCCCCACGGCGGGCAGGGGCTCCGTCAGCGTGAACCGACGTCTCCGTGACTTTGAAGGCTGGCGTGTGGTGCTTGCATGTAATACGCGTTTTCATGTTGGCACCTAGTAATTCCAAAGTTGAGGTAAAAATTGTATGTGGTAAAACCCCATCGGTATGATTCAGAAATCTGCTGAACGTGGTGGAAGTCACTGAGAAAATGGAAAACACTGGAGAACCAAGTGTCTCCTCACTGCTGAACATTATGAAGTTAGAGAAAAGTTAAGTCCCAAATGCACCTGGAACAGAATCAGATTATACTTTAACCGCAAAACAGAAGGGCCAAATCTCAGCAGAAGTGACTGGAAAGACAACAAACCTACTTGAGAAAGGTCTCCTGTGGTCACAGATGACTCCACCCGGGCCCGCTCCTCTTCAGGGAATTGATCAAATCTACTGAAGAGAACAGTGGAGAACAAGGTACGGCGTGTGCACGGTGATACAGCAGTATGGACGGAATGTGAAGCTGCGAGAGGACGCTTGTCTTTACAGACATGTTGCATTTCGGCGTGGAACAGGATGTATTCAAAAGCTAGATCTGGGCATGCAGTCACGATACTTTATCCTAAGTCTTCTTGCCAGTCTATTTCTGACACACTGTAAGTATTTATTTATTCATCTTTCCCCTAGGTGGTCAGAGATCCCGAAAAATAATAATGTATTGCAGGTCAATACCAGGAAAATAATGATATTGTTCAAGACTGAGAGTAGACTTGTCAGGACGAGAGATTTCTTCTCATCACTTTTCTCGTATTATTTCTTTGGTCTAAATTGCCTTAGTTCAGTTTTTTGTAAAATGTTTGGGGCTCCTTTTCAAACAAATGGGCCCCTGGAGATGACTGTTTAAATTTGACCGAGTGGAGGGTCGAGGACCAACACTGTTACTTCCACGTTCGAAAGAGCAGTGCGTTTTCCTCAATTCTCCATTCAAATCTGATCTCGAGGAAACATCCTCTCTTGTTTCTGATCTGTTGACTTTCTCAGGAGGGTCTCCATGTACCTCACACAGATTTTAACGTATGTACATATGTATGTGCAGGTATGAAGCCAGACTGTTAAATCTTCGTCAGTGCTTACTGCACATCCTCAAATATATGTCATCTTCTAACGAGAATATGACAGTGGTTAGAATGAAAATACTCTCCAGTTTAATACACCTTTGAGTAATCTATGTGATAAGCTATTCCTGTGTTTAGGAAGGACTCAAAGGGAAAACATTCCTGCTCCGTGGGGAAACCACGCACCTGTTGAATCGCTCTAGTAGAGCGGTCTGTGGAAAGGGTTAAGCCAAAACACTGCCCCAAAGAGGGGACGAGAAGGGGAGAGGGTCGGGGAGAGTTCCTGAAATTGGTCCAGGGCCTTGAAGGACGGATGCGTCCTCCATTTATAGAAAGTTCATTTTCATTTTCCTCTTTGTTTTCATTGAAGATTAAGAACCCAGGGATTCTTAGTTAAGATGAATTGGAATTATAATTAGGATTCTAAAATCTGTCTGTCTTAAAGGATACGTCCTCAGGTTCCTTTTCCTTTCAGGATGAACTTGTATCAGGACATGAAGCAACACGGTTTGGTCACTTGTAAGCTAAGTCCTAGTTACAAATGTCAGGGACTGTCCTTAGTCTGAGAAGCATTATTTTTTCTCCCCTTTCTTTTTTTTTTTCCTTATAAAAACTGTTGTAGTTCCCCTGGTGTTCAGATTTTGCTTGCCAAAGGTGCTCATTTGTCCGTTTCCTCAGTCAACACATAGTCAGGCACCACGGTGCTGTGTGTGGGGCTAAGCACTGTGGTTGGTCAGTGGCCCCCTCGTTGGCTCCGGATGCTGACAACCTTGTGCCTCTGATTGGACAGCAGGGAGAAGTGTCCCCAAGGAGGGCCGGCTTCTAGCCAAGGCAAAGAGGGGTGGGAAAGCCCAAAGAAAACGTGAGAGCTTTGGGACATTGGTTTGTCGGGAGGAATCTGAAGAGGAGGGTAGGAGTGTGTTCACGGGTGTGGTGCCAAAAGCAGAGATGGGGATGCCTGTCAGGCCAGCTTGGTGGGACTTTGTACATGAAAATGGAATGGCATTTTTAAGATGCTTAAGGAAATATGAATCAAGGAATTTTATATCCAGCAAAAAAGACGCTGAAGAACTTAGGGCATGTGCTCTCTTGACCCTTTCTTGAGGATCTATGTGGAGATGAGCATCAGTAAACCAGAATGACCTGACACGTCTGAGGAGAGAGACTGACGGCCAGTGGGCACTTGGCTCCTTGTGAGAATGACACTGAACAAGGGGGAGAGCGAGAGTCTGGTCTTTGACAGCTGTGTCCTTCAATAGTATAATTAAACTATAAAAATGGGGAGAGAATGAGACAACCAACTGTAAAAACAATTCTTAAAAATAGCCAAGACATGGAAACAGCCTAAATGTCCATCAACAGATGACTGGATAAAGAAGATGTGGTATATTTATACAATGGAATACTATTCATCCATAAAAACTGACAACATAACGCCATTTGCAGAAACATGGATGTCCCTGGAGAATGTCATTCTAAGTGAAGTAAGCCAGAAAGAGAAAGAAAAATACCATATGAGGTCGCTCATATGTGGAATCTACGGGAAAAAAAAACATAAATACAAAACAGAAACAGACTCACATAGAATACAAACTTGTGGTTGCCAAGGGGGAGGGGGTGGGAAGGGACAGACTGGGAGTTCAGAATGTAGGATAGATAAACAAGATTGTACTGTGTAGCACAGGGAAGTATATACAGGATCTTGTGGCTCACAGCAGAAGAGAATGTGACAATGAATGTATGTACATGTGTAACTGAAAAATTGTGCTCTACACTGGAATTTGACACAACATTGTAAAATGACTGTCACTCAATAAAAAATGTAAAAAAATAATTATATCGGTAGTGGTAATATGTAGTATTGTTATTTTGAGACTTTTTTTTGTAATAAAGCAAAACAAAATAATTATGAGATATTCTAATGCAATCGCCTGCTCAGCCCTTGATCGGTTTCGGATTTAGAAGAAAGATGCTGGAGAGGTGATGTGTGAGAGACAAAGCAAAAAGCCTGCTGTCCTGGATTTGGATTGTGAGCATGAGAACAAGCTTGCAGGGTGGCTGATTCCAGCCGGCGCTGGGGAAGCCTGGAGACAGCACCCATCTGATGGCAAAGACCATCTCCCGCACCCAGGTTCTAGTCTGCAGGTGCCATCCCCCTGTGAGAGAAGCCAGAGCCCCTGAGGAAACTGGAGCAGGAAAGGGACAGCGACTCTGGACACCTTGACGCGGCAGGAGCGCCGTCACAGACGCCGGGAGTCGGTCAGACGGCCTCGGGACTCAGTTCCACGAGGCCCGAGGAGCCATCAGGACTTCAGGAGGGCAGCGGCTAGAAGGTATAGAAACCTGCTAAATGTGTGTAGGTCTGTGCGTTAGCAAGGCACTGTGGAAACCCTAATTGGTCCCCTTTGGAGGACGATAGGGAACAAATTCATTATCCTGACAACAGTAAATAGGCTGAAATCAAGTGTTAATCCTGCCTTTCCTCTGCGGAGTCTATTGAGGGACCGAAGGGTGGGTGAGTGTGAACTTCTCCCTGGGAAAGTGCTCCAGCAGGAAAAATAAATGACAGACGTCGCTGAATCCCTGTACCCCTCACCCAGCCTCATCGCCTGGCTACAGCACAGCATTTAATCAGGCGCCAGCTCTGTCCTGGTGGAAGCATGCAACCCGGGGCCTGCTCTGCTTGGGCCCCATGACCCAGGGCAGTTTGCAGGACACAGGGGACAGAGGGACAAGCTGAACTGTGCCTGGACGAGGTTGCAAAAGTTGTGGGGACTCTGCAGGACAGTGGGTAACGTGGGGGAGATGGAGGGGACGGGACGGGGTGGGGCACACAGAGGGGTGCCCATGGGGCACACACTAGCAAAGCCCCACCTTCTGGCCTGAATGGAGGGCAGCAGAGTGTTTTGCCTTGTAACCTTCGCTCAGCTCTACATCTGTTCCATGTCATGTTCCTGTATCTGTGTCTTATTTTATAGTTTTTAAAAAGGTTAAGAGATAAAGAAGACCGTGCATTAGTGTTGTTACATCTGGAGGGATAAAGATGAAAAGAAAAAGGTGTTAGGCTACCCTGGCAAGGTTTTTCCATATTTTAAATTACGAACAATTTCAGGTGCACAGAAAAAAGAGGAATGCTGTCTGACACCAACTGCACATCAGCCAAGATTGCCTAACGCTAGCAGGTTGTCACTTGGTTTCGATTTTTTAAAATAAATAGAATATTGAATATAAATTAAGTTCTTTTTCTTCCTTCCAAATTCTCAGTCCCTTTCCACTCATTCCGAGCGGAAATCACCATCCTTGTTTGTAGTGACAAGAGCAGTACGGTACCTCCTCTGGCATCGATGGGACGTGTACGACGTACCGAGAAGCTGTGTCAACATTTTTGCTATACTTTACATGAATCAATTCTTTGAATCCTCAGAGCAACCCTACTATTTCCCTCATTTTGCAGGTGAGGAAACAGAGGCAGGGAGCGATGAAGTAACTTGCTCAGGAAGTTCCTGAGCCAAGAAGCGGGGAAGCCGTGCTCAGACTCGGGCTGCGGGATGCCGAGCACCCGCCCGACGGCAGGGCCCGAGCGAGAGCGTTCGGGGCGATGCGCTTGTCTGCAGGGACCAGGCTGTGCTTTCTTAGGCTTCTGCGAGTTCCAGATTCTCTTGGGTTTTCTGTATATTATATAGTTTGTGTTAAATAGCATATACATAATTGTACATGGTAAATAGTTATATATTCTAAAATATAGCTATATATATAAATTACATGTAATAATACGTATAATTTTTTCTTTTCTATTCGTGTTCTAGTTCATAAATTAGCTAGAGCCACCAGCATAAAACTGAGTACAGCAACATGAAATCCTGATCAAAGAGGGGCGTGTTTTTTATGCTGTCTCCCTTCCCTTGTGACCTCTGGGCTGCATGTAAGCAGTTAATAGGCTGGCCCGGCCACCGAAGCAGTCTTGGCAGAGGCAACACCCCTGACTTCTCGGGGCCTCTGTCGCCTCAGCTGTAAACGTAAACGAGACAGCAGTGTTCTCTAAGGTTCTCTGAGTTTGAAGTTCTGTGATTCTTCAGCCTCCAAGTTTTGCAAATACTGTTGAATGATTAAGTGGCAACTCAGTTCTCCTAGTTTTTGGTAACTAAGGACTAAAAGTTAGAGGATCGCATTGTGACTCTTAAACTGCAGAGAGACGTCTCACTTAAAAACAGAAGCAGCTGAGTAACAGCCAGGTGGATGGATTTTGTTCTTTAATGATTCGTTTGGGGGTAAGGAATAGAACGCGGTATTTAAAAATGTCGGGGCGTGTGTGACATAGGCTGACGGCGTTGAAGCTGGTTGGCGGAATTTTACGACACCTTACTGTTTCTCTGCATTTGATAGTGGGTGACAATACACACATAACTTGAAAAATAGAATGGAAGCTACAGCTAAGATGCCCTGAGCATGCTCACCACGTTTGATCTGTGTATCTTTCTCTCTCTCATCACCTCACCTGTGAACTCGGGCCAACAGCTCTGCCTTCTCCCCTGAAGCCTCCACCCAGCCCATGGCCTCTGCACATCCTGCATCCCACCCGCCCCCTTTGGGTGTCCGCTGCCCTTTCTCCCAGCCCTGCCAGGTTGTCGCCCGGCCCCCATGCAGCCCTTCCTGATGGCGCAGGGCCACAGGGGAGGGATGGCAGGGGGCTCAGCCCCACGGATCACCTCCAAGTGACCCCCACTGTGAATGCACACAGACCTGGGACAAACGACGGTGGTGAAGGGCCCGGCGGCTTCCCTCCTCTGCTCACTCAGCCTCTCTGGCAGGCAGGGCTGCCTCGGCTGCAGGGGACGCGAGGCCCCTGGGCCCTGCCGCTGCCATTGCTGCTTGTCTGTGTCTACAGTGGCTTTGTCTGCCTCTCTTGTTGTTACTGCGTTTGCTTAAGCTGCACCGCCTTCCTCCACAGCCAGGAGCCATGGAGCCGCAGCCCAGTAAGTGATTTGGGGGAACCTCCGGGGCTTCTTGTAGTCACGTCGTGGATGGTGACACGTGTCTAAATGGCCGTGGTCAGCATGTGTGATCTTCTCTTTTGAGAGTTGTCTTTCGGAACCAGTTTAGAGGCCCCATTTGAGAGTCCACCCGGCTCCCGTCTGACCGCATTTGGCCTTTGTCTCCAGAGTATCAGTAAGTGTAGCATTTGTTTTATTTATTAGGATTGATTTTGGCTCTTCCTAGAAATTCATCTTCCTTGGAGTTGTGCTGCACTGAGGAAATGGTGTGCGATGCGCCAGGGCTCCTGGCGGTACCCCAACGTGTCTTGAACAATTAAGCCCAGTCTCAACCAGCATGAAGCTCTGGGGTCTTGTGGCTCAGGTCAAGGGGACAAAGCTGTTGAACGAGTTTGAGTGCTCCTTGCATCACTCACGTTGTTCTGTAAGTATGTTTTCTGACTTTCACATTGAATGAAATAATGCCTGGAAGGCGTGTCACGAAGCCTCTGGTGTATTTGTCCCCTCTCCCCTGGTGTACGGGGCCCAGGCACAGGAGACAGCAGGTTCCAGGCTGTCCTTTCAACCTTAGCTTGAAGCCCTCGGTGCAGATGACTTACTCATTTGAGTTCATGTCCCAGTTTGGGCTCTGTAGGCCCACAAATAGCTTTTTAATTTTCTGCTAACCAAATATTCTTAGAAGTCTTTAAGATGGTGTGATTGCAGTGGAGAGATGGCCGATTCTTTCATGGAGCCAACACTCCATCTCCAGTGAGCGGCTGTGTCTTGTTAAAAGCTCCTATTAGTTTCAAATTGTGACCCTCCTTTCCCTCCCCCTCCCTCTCCTTCCATTACCTCCTCCCCTCCCCTTCTCCCTCTACTCCCCCTCCCTCTCCCTCCCCCCGTCTCTCTCATCATTGACTGTGAACCAGTCCCCACCTCTCTAGGCCTCGGTGTCCTACACTGTAACATCGACAATCTCTAATGTGGCCTTTTTACTTCTAATTTGCTGTAATTCTAATATTGACTTGTGCTTTTATTTCTTTTTGGAAAGTAATTGCTTTTGGGAAATGAGTTGCAATCGTATATGTTAAAGTCAGCTGTTTAAAATAGACAACGGACTTACATAAATTGGATCGTGGGTGTCCAATTCCCATCTCTCAACGGCCTCCGTGAAGCGGACTGGTGTCCGGCCCCAGCCTTGGAAATGCTCCTCTGCTGCGGGTGAAGGCAGGCCCAAGGACAGACAGCTGTGCTCAGGGACCCAGACGTTCAGGGGAGCTCTGAAGAACCCCAAGCCATCGTCCTGTCAAAGCCGCCCTCAGTCGCATAAGCAATTGATCGATGCAGGGAGAGGTTTGGAAACTGACATTGGTCAAAGACGGACAAGAAAACACACTGCATGTTGCTGCCCATACTGGACGTGCGGGAGGTTAGTGAGTGGATGGCAGAAGGGGTGCGGCAAAATTCAAGCCCTGAAGCATGGGGATGACCAGGGAGAAAGCAAGGAGGGCCCCAGCCGACCCGGGACATTCGGGACTGACAGAGCTCCCACCCGGAAGCCGCGGAGTGGCTGTGCCTCTCTTCCTGTCATGCTCAACAAAGGCTCCAAGCAGAGCCAGAGTCACCAGACAGCAAAGACTAGAGCTGCACACAAAAAAGGTAAAGTGTCTTGTTAATGGACTTCACGCTGATTACATTTGGAATAATAATGTTCCAGATACACGGGATTGGATGAAGTGTATTATGAAGGTTAAGTCCCCTGTTCCTGCTTGCTTTATACATGTAGCTACTGGGAAGTTTCGAATGCGTTTGAAGCTCGCGTTCTGTGTCTGTTGGGAAGTGCTGGTCTGATCCAGTGTTTCTCAAACTCTACCTTCTGTGCAGATCACCTGGGAGTTACGCTCAAGTGCTGATCCTGGTTCAGGAGTCGGGCGGGGCCCCCTGGAGACGTGGTGTGGTTGGTCCTGGTGCTGCTTGCCTGGCTCCTGTGTGTGTTTCAAGAGCAGAATGAGACAATGGCATTTTACTCTGTAGCTGGGAAGCAGAGCTCCTGCTGTGGAGCGTAGTAAAGGGCAAACCAGGCATCGTCCCTAATCACAAACGAAGACCACACACCAGAGAGATGCTGTTAAGATGTTCCTCCTGGCGAAGTCTCTTGCATCTCGACACCATGATGGGCAGGAGCCGACAGAGCCAAGAAGAGCTTCATTTCGAGCCTGCTCACTTGCTTCCTTCCCGATATGGTGTAGACTCTGGTTCAATGTATGTCCGGTCCTGAGCCTAAGAGATTTTGCATTTGTAGCGGGAGAGAGAATTCTTAGAAGTTGAATGGCGTGGGATCCGGGGTGAAGAGCTGCCTCCCGTGGAAGTGGTGTCTTCCTAAGTGACGGGAAGAGCATGCCGGCCCAGGGAGCAAGCAGGCCAGGATTTAGCATGATGACAATAGTGCAAGGGATGGTGGGACTGGTGAGCCCTGGAGGGGCTCTGTTCCGTGGCTTGGGGTGGGGTGGTGTTCGTATGGGTGCCTGTGTGTCTCTGTGTTTTGTGCTTTTGTGCTGTCGGGGTTCTTTGGCTCGAGAAGGAGAAACCAATTTGCTCAAGTAAGCAGCAAAGGCAATTTATTAACAAGATAATCATCTTGGAGTCCACAGTGCCTAGTTGGGGAGGACAGGGGAGGGCTGTGCGGCTCCACTGATGCCCGTGCCACAGCTGGGCGCATCCCTCGGAACATCCCCACTGTTACCTCGGGCACCAGACCTGCCCCAGTTGCCCGGGGCCCCATCCTGCTGCTGTGGCAAGGCTCACAGGGAGAGAAGGTCCTCGATGAAGGATCAAAATGGAACAGATGCTCACTACTTCGATCCCTTACCGCCCAGTGCGGGCGTACGTCTCGGGAAAGTACTTGCGCGTTCACTGTAACTGCCTTTTGCTCACAAGGTTCCACCCCTGCAAAGAAAGGATGACCCCAACATCCGTGCCGGCTCCAAGCCCAAGATCTCGGGGTCCTCCAAGCCGCAGTCCCACGTCAGTCTTCTGAATCCCACAGCCCACCAACGCTGTAAGGTCACTCGTGAGAGAGAGGGGAGGAGACAATGTGCAGTGCGATGTGAAGTGCGTGTGACGACGCAAAGGAGAAAAGCTGGGTTCCCTCCACTCCCCGGGTCTCCTCCCACACCCCCGGCTCTGCTGCTTTTGCCTTCAGTCACAGCCCCGCCAGGCGACTCCCTCCCGGGGACCCCTGCGTCTGTCTGCCCGGGGGGCCCTGGTCTTCCCTGAGCTGTTCCCACCGGACCCGGCGTTACTGAAAGGTGCGTGGGAACCCGCATTCCTTTTGCCTCCCCCTCCCTGTGCACTGCACAGTGGTCACCTGTGCTCCTTAATCACCGGAATCAGGCCCCTCAGCCAACACCATCTCCCTCCTTGGTCTGTCCCCCCCGTAACACGAGGACCCGAAAAGAGGGAGCAGAGAGCATCGTGTCCTCTGTTTATAGACAAAACCTGGTTGCCCCCAGACAGTCACCCCAGGAAAGCCGTACAGTGCACATCCCTGTGTTTTCATTGAATTTGCCCCTGGCCACTGGTGAGACTGTATCTTGCCAAGAAATTCAGAGGGATTCCAGGCCTGCCCTTGTCCCTTCAGCCTGCAGTAGCTGCTGCAGTGCGCCAGCCTCACGTCCTGCAGGTAGGAGGGGGAACCTGTTTTCTGTGAAGACAAAGAATGAATTCAACGTGCGGCAGGTTCGTGACGATGTGCTGTTGTTCCCAGCACACAATACACGAGGGAGAACCACCTGGGCCTGTCTCTTACAGTGACGAGACCCGTCTCCTCGGGTGCTGATTTGCATTGGCAATGCACGTTTGGGACGACACCCCTGGCTGTCACCCGTGCAGCCACGTCAACGAATGAAAGGGGACAGGCAAGAGGAGAACCCCCATGGCTGCATCTTTCAAGAGTTCACTGATGGCACGCCACGTGTGCCTCTCCCGCAAGACTGCGGAACTTCTGGCCCGTTTGTTCGGGATCTGAGGTGGAGGTTCCGCCAGTTGTTGAATGTCTTTTTCATGCCTACACTTAGGAATTTGGGAGGAATGCAGGGAGAATTTAAGGTTCCCCCTGAGCTAATGTGTCACGGGCTCCTCTCCCTGTAAGCCCCCACTTTGCCCAGTGGACCACGTGATGTTCTGGGTTCCCGGGAATCTAAGCAAGACAGGGTCCAGTGACTCCATGAGGTCGCCGTGTTTCTCCTTCCCTGCCTTCTGTCCTGTCATTGCTCTGACAAACAGCTGCGAGTTTGTCTGAGAAAGATCATTTATCTTCATGAAGTTATTCCAAGGTCTCTCTTCCAAGATGCCGTCCACTCTAGAATCCCTGGGCCGGGGAACCCACTCATTTCCAGGACTGGGTGAAGGACCTGGAATCTTTACAACGGGCTCGTGTCAGACCTCTCGCAGATGTCCAGTGTCCTCCGTTCCACAAACCAAATGAACCTTCTTTTTCGTCAGCAAATCATCACATGTGGCCGTGGCTGACAGTTTAATTGCTTTGCCCCAGGGACCATGAGTGGCAAGTTCCTAACCTGCTGGGTTTTCTCTTCCAGCTGAAATGATAAACCTTCGTTTCTCCCACTCCTACCGTGATGTGTCTGCTGCAGCCTCAGTCTCAGCGTGTCTCTCGCTTTGTGTGCACAGCCGGTTGACCCGAGCAGGAAAGACAGAACTACCAGGTGGGCTGTGCTACCAGACTTCAAGGCTCATAAAGAACGACCCTAAAAGTAAGCAGCAGGGTCGACCCAGGGCATCGCTACGGTCACCACGGAATAGCCTTTGAGGGTCATGCTTCTTTGTGCAGCCATCTTGCAACTGAAATCTGGGGTGGGCGTGTCGGAATGGCGGACAGCAGGTCAGGGGCTCACGTCTGCTCTGAAAGGGGCGTCGGGAGGATAAGCACCGAGCAATTTTCGTGGCTGTGGTGGGAGGCAGCCCCTACCGACTAGGGGGCTCAAACGTCGGGGACGTGCTGGGCACAGGAAGCAGGTCTGGCGCTGGGGACTCAGGACGCTAACTGCGCTCTGAGCAAGAGATGTGGCTCCTCCCTCTCCTCAGCTTCTAGTGTCTTCTCTGCGTCTGTGTTTTTTCCGGCTCCTTTTTCCTCATGCGTTTCAAGACTGGAGCTGTTCCAGACGTGGGGCGCTCATTGCTGTCCTCAACACAATGAAGGAAGGTGCAGTTCCAGACAAGGTGAAGGTCTGCAGGGAGTCTGTACGTGCACATACACACATAAATATCTTACGTTAGTGGTGAGACCCGTTAGTGAACTGGAAAATTCACCCAAGTGCTTTTGCGAAGCACCGGATCTGCAGCAGCTCTGCGCCTGCAGGCTCACGAGCGAAGATGCAGGAGTCCCTCTCGTCAAGGAACTCGCACAGCTGTAGAGAAAGGAAACAGACGATGCAAGGATACGGACGTGATACAAAGACTGGGTGCAGGGCAGTTCAGAGGCAGGAGTCTGGAGGTAGCCTGGGAGACCTGCTGGGAGGCGTGGGGTTTGTGGATTTACTGAGCTACGAAAGGGGGACTGAAAAGCACTTGTCTTTAGAAAACGGCAGATCCTGGTCTGAGCATTGTGAACTCGGGGATGCGACAGGTTTCTGTCACAGGTTACCGTCGTTTTCTGGGTGTTGTCATCTAAACCGTAGATGCTCAATGGTCTTTTAGATCTTGGAATTACGTTCAATACAATTTATATCTGTTTTTCCAAAAATTGACCAGTTCTGTAAAATAGGCCAGCCCTGTGAAATCAGAGATTCTCCATAAAATCGGACAAAGTCTGATACAGATGCAGTGCTCTGTAATCCTGTTCCTCCCGACTCCCCCAGCATCGGACGTGCAGTGGACGGTGGTTCCAGGACACACGTAGAAGCACATCAGTGACCCCCGAGTTCACAGCCTGTCCTTCCTCATCCAGCCTGTCCCCTGAGGTCACGCAGGCACCTTCCCGCTGCCCGTGACTGCGCTGACCCGCCGGCCCGTCTGCGCCATGTGGTCCCCAGGCCCTTCTCGTTCCTCTGTCTCCAGTTAATCACGTAACCCGTATTCTCTGTGACCGCTTGCTGTTGACGCTCCCCCCCCTGCAGTGAGTGTGGGTTTCTCGTCCTTGTCCTTGTCTGATCCACTGATAAACTAGCTCTTATCTCATCAGCGTCAAACTCAGAAAGTTTATTTTTGATGAAGTAGGGGGCTTGCATCGGTCACTTAGCGCAGCGTCCGTGGCGACAGTGGACATCCAGGTTCCAGACTTTGACCCTTTTCCGCCCACTGGGGTGGCATCGCTCCGTCTGCCGCTGCCCTCCATGGGTCTGGTGCTCCTACTTATGTCACAGCACTCCATCCCTGATGGGGATATAATTCTGAAGGAAAGCAAAAAAGGTTTTTTGGGACATGCCACGTGCTTCCTGAAGCAGAAGGTGGGTAGACTGTGCTCTGGCCTCACGTGGAGGTCCAGCCCCCGTGCCCCTGCCTTGCTGGGAAACACGGCATCTGCAGCAGGGAAAAGGCCCTGTGGCCACGTACCAGGCTGAGACCAGAGTCTGCCCCGAAGTCCCGAGGCCTGTGAGGCAGAGACACCGCTCCTCACACGAAGAGAGATCCGTCCACTGTTGGAACTGTCAGAACATGCGTCTGATGGTCGGAAACACAGCCTCATACATAACCCATGTGCTTTATATTCAAGACACAAATGTACCTGGGTTTTGGTGTTAAACGGAAGGACGTATCTATGAGAAGGGGCTGTGTGTCCCAATTTATATTCCTTTCCTAATTGATCTACTAATGGAGCTGAGCTATGCATTTTCTAATACAGAGGGGTGTTACCTGCACGATGACCCTGTAAGGGCAGCAGAAAGTTTGTTAGAAATAAGAGTTTGATAGCTATTTGGAGGCAAAGATGTTTCACTTAAGGTTTAATTGCAAAGCACAGAGAGATTTTTCATCTAAATAGCCTTTGGGGTGCTTCCCAGCCCTTCTGTGTCCTGAAGGGTGTCACTTGCTCCCCCGGACTGAAGAGCCCTGGGTTTCATTTTTTAAGGAATCCTAACATCAAGCGCACCTACAAGGTAACGGCGAAACGCAGACTGACACGTTGCTCTGCCGCGTGCACTTGGGCCCTGCGGCCTTGGGTCTCGGCCGCTTCCTCCTCGCCTTCCTCTCCTCACGGCCCTGACGTTGTGCGGGGGGCGGCTGGGAGGAGCACGAACGCTGGGCTGCGGCCAGAGCCCGTCTGGGGCGACTGCCGTCAGCTGGGCCAGGGAGAGCCGCGTGTGCGGGCAGCGAGGGGAGGGGCAGGCACGCTCTGGCTGCAGGGTCCAGAAATGCCGCCCTTCAAGATAAAACACGAGGTTCTAGCCTCCTGACACAAGGGCCTGTCATTTCACAGAGACACCCTGGCAGCTGCAGCCACATGAGCTCAGGAAGCAACGTTGCGTGTGTGTGCACATGCGCGTGCGTGTGTGTGCTTGTGCGTACGTTTTTGCGTGTGTGCAGGAGCCCAGTAGCTAATGTGTCTTCATAAGACAGGAACGTGTGTAAGAAGCATGTTCACATATGTAAATTTGTGGCTTGAAATCATGGCTTAGTCTCATTTAGAGATCTCCTCCTCTTTTTCCCTGAAGGTAAGCTATCTGGGGACAAATTTTAACTTAAAAAACTGAACTTACTGCTAACACAGCTAAGATAAGGCAGAGGCAACTCACAGAGGGTGCTTTCCTGTGTGTGTCTGTGTTGTGTGCGTGCACGTGCATATGTGTATTCTTTTCATTTGCACTTTATTTTCAAGGGTGTATTTGGAAGTATTTTGAAATCATAATATATATTCAAACCCTTAAATAAAGCGCTGGAGCTGTTTGACCAAAATGGTTTTTTTTTTTTTTTTTTTTTTTTGCTGTAGATTTTATTCTGCTTGCTTGTTCAGAGGAAGGCTTTGTCCTGTATAAAATGGAGAAGCTTCCACTGTGGGAGGTGGCAGTTCTGCACTGGGTTTGGGGCTCTCCTTCGCTCCATCACGACCACACCACCTGAGGAACTGTTCTTCGTCAGCGGGCTGGCTGTCTGGGGCGCTCAGGGTCCATGTCTCAGACACAGGAGAATACATGCTCCCATTTCTTTTTCCACCGGCTATAAATGATTCCTATTCTTTGCTCCATAGAACATCCGATGTGGTGCCCAATCAGCTTAAGAAGCTGCACGGACGTCATCAGTTCTGTGCGTGTATGTGCGCGTGTGTGCGAGAGGGAGGGAGAGGAGACGGCAGCTGCCCAGCCGAGCGCCGAGCGCCGAGTGGAGTCTCCATTAGGGCAGCTCTATTGATTTCTGATTCACTCTGCAGCACAGCAGGGCTGGCGGTGGGAGGGGAAGAGTCACATCTCAGAGGCGGGATTACTCCAGGCAGAAACAAGTGTGTGTATATACATATATGCGTCTATATGCATATGTGCATATGTGACATAAACTGCTTATGTATGTACATGTGCATATATATGGTTCCACATAAAAATCATGCATCTGTTACCAAAAGGAATCAAAAAGTGGAAATTTAGGCAGCAAAACTGAGAGATTGTCAGTGATGTAGCGTGAAATATATAGAAATGGTAGAACATAATGAATTCAGAAAAACCCTTGCTTCTAATTTTTAAGGCATTTTTCCTGAGAGATAATGATCTAATTTCAGAATGCCTTGTAAAAAAACTGAAAAATTTGAGATTTTGAAAGGTACAGTTTATTTGAGGGTAATCTTAAAGCTGTATCTGAGAATTTTTTTTAAAGTCAGTTTCATTTTTATTCAATTTTGTTAGATTATTGCATCAGTGAGTCACCTTTCGTTTTTCTATTTTTGATGCCTTGTGTTGCAGAGTATCCAGGATACAGTAACAAGCTGGTTGCAAATGCTTGAAACAGAAATAGGTTCCTCTGGAGGCTGCATGTCAGAGGGTCCAGCTGTGAGCCTGGGGAGCAGAGCTGGTTCTCTCAAGGTCTGTTGCCCAGGATTTTGGTTAGAAATGAGTGTGTCTAGGTGGAAAACCATCACCTTGGTTTTTTAGGCAGCTTGCGTTTACCCTGGCTCTTTTACCCCAAGACTTACCAGCTGCCCCACTCCCCAAAAGAGAGACGGAGTGAGCTCAGTTTCACAATCCTGGTGTCAGCAGGCAGGCAGTCCGCATGTGAGCAGCAGGGAATCCATCCTGTCGTCCTCCCTCCCCCTCCCCCTCCGACCACGCACACACGTACAAGTGCCCATGCACACATACCACACACGCTCACACACACTCCAACACCAGTCGGTTGAGGGGATAAATGACGATACCTTTTTAAAAACCGAAAGGCAGTAAGCCATTATTAGCAGGAGCTATATTGAGCGTGATTGCCAGACAGGCAGCAAAGCCGAGCTCCAGTTCCGCCCAGACATGCGCCTTGCCGTTTTCATTTTAATCAGCCTGCTCAGGATGGTTGCTGATTCATTTTGCAGGATGTCCCCCTGGGAGCCAAGGTGGAAGCCTGAGGCGAGCTGCTCGCATCAATGCAGCACACACATCAGACCGGGAGGGGGAGGGCGGGATGGGGGTGGGAGGAACAGCCTGCAACACACCACATCCCCAGTTTCAGTATGGCTATTTAAGAAATCCTTCGTAAAACCAAGTCCATTATAGTAAACATGATAGAAGAGAAAGAAAGAAAAAAATATGTCACGTTGTCATGTTGTTGTCCAGCTACCCCACCCCAACACACACACACGCACACACGCACGCACGCACGCGCTCCTCCACAGAAAGGCTTGAAATTCTAGTTTGTTTTATGGTCACTGTAAAATGGAGAAGACACACATAGATGCTGATTTTCTTTACCTGGTAGCTGGCTGGGCTGCAGGCTGATTTGCAGGACTGACAACCTTATTATGCAGCCAGCTTATTATTGATATTATTCTGCACTCGGTTGCCATGGCCACCTTGTGAGAGACATTCAATTTTCTCTCTTCCATCATCATTATCTATGAGGCCATCTGTTGTGGAGAATGAATTCAGCCTCATTTGCATGACTGATAAGCAATTTTTTTTTTTATCTATTTAACAGAAGGTCATATGCCGGGGATTTGGAGCTCGTGAAAAAAAAATGTGGAAAAAAAAAGCTTATGGAGAGGATGAGTGGGAGCGCGTGCACTAGGGGATGCGTGTGGAAGTGAGGCAGACCCCTCAGGCCCGCCAGCCTATCGCTCCGCATTTGTCATTCCTGCCCGGGCGACATTTTTTTTTCCCTAAGCTGCTGCACACTAAACAGGGGGAGAGCTTTCCTTGCAGTCTTCCTGAAGCCCCCCTGATTTTTAGACTCATTCTTGGTGGGTGTATTTTAATTTTTTTCCATTCCCTGGACTATGGGTTATGATATCAGTATTCACTGAAGACAAAAAGCAGCGTTTTCTGCATCTTGGTGGTAGGCATGTTCCTCATCATCGTTTCAGGCTTGGGGTGGAGCAGGGTTTGCTCTGCTTTCTGTGGATGTTGAGCTTGTCTCGCCTGTGAGCGCTCGCGGCCGTGTTGGGAGGTATGTGACGGCCGGCAGGTGGATGCTGGGGACGGCGTGGGCAGGTCTGCGTTGCCGTAGTTCGAGCACTTGTGCTTGAATGCCTATTGTTTGCTCCTTTTTAAGGTTGTTTTTATAGCATGGCTGGTAGCTGAGATGTTCCTGGCTAGGAGTTTATAATCCACGGAAGTCTCTCTTTAAAGCAAAATTGGTATGATGTTGCATGCCTTAATAACCATGATGCTGCTGATAGAAAAAGACCTTGCTGCATGGACAGTACTTGGATGACATGCAGCCACTGAAACAAAAACTTCCCAGAGACTTTACTGGATTACTTTACATTGCAAAGAAAGCACATCATTTTTTACAAAGGCTGTTAAAACATTAGATACTTTTGATGTAATGTTACATTTGCCTAATGGCAAGAAAGTTAGATGGTTTCAATTGAGAAACTCACATAAAGATTTTTAACTGTAACTGAAATGTTTGAAGTTCATAATAATGAAACTGTTTCACTTATAACAGGACTATACCTTTTAGTGCAACTTAAATTAATAAACTAAAAGTTCAAACTGCATACTTTATCTTCGAGGTAGATCAGAATAGGGCCATAAATATATACACATATAAATATTCATATAACAGCTAACTATTCAAAATACAGAGCTCTGACTTTGAATTTAGCATTAATTTAGCCATGATAATTTCTTGTGCACTAAAATGATATAATCTATGAAATTTTAGGTTATTTATTTACTTAAAGGAAAAATATTTATTATAATAGGAGCTTTTTTGTTCAAGTGTTTGTGTTTTTCACTGAACAAAACTAACTTCATAGACAAAAGCATCCTAGTACAACATGAAGGAGGCTTTCTTTCTGATTGTTCAACTTCATGAAAGTCACGCAGCTTTTTAAATGATAAAAAAAAGCATGTCTTTCATACAGAGAAAAATGGGACTGTTTTTAAAAATATAAAAAGGGTTTTTGCACAATACTCCTTTTTGAAAAACACCACCACTGCATTCCTGTAAGTGTTCATCTCTCAAGAACTTTGCATCTAAAGTGTTGATTGTGTATTATACATGCTACTGATACATTCTAGAAAAAAAAGTAAGTTTATTTTTTCTAATTGACTTAAAGGAGAGTATATGATTCTCTCACTTCAAGTGCAATAAGTCAGTTGGTTAAAATTCTCCTTAAAGTTGTACTGCAGTAATAAATTTTCCTCATTAAATACAGTAGACCAGAGCTGATATGTTTGTGTAATAGTTCTTCACTTGATGGCACTTTTTAAAACTCTCACCACAGTGTCATGGACTTCTCATGAGCAAGCAGCTGTTACATAA
This sequence comes from Camelus bactrianus, assembly GCF_048773025.1. Taxonomy (NCBI): domain Eukaryota; kingdom Metazoa; phylum Chordata; class Mammalia; order Artiodactyla; family Camelidae; genus Camelus; species Camelus bactrianus. The sequence goes on along the minus strand of NC_133553.1, from coordinate 14,496,865 downwards.
GTCTTCCTTTTTAAATCAGCCATATTTTTAAAAAAATTTAGCTTGAGTATTGGAGAAATAATTTCTTTGTAAATATTAATCTTACAGTTAGAGAGTTCAAAACAGTAAAAGCCTGATAGTTTATGAAGGTTATTCACAGTGACATCACTTTTCTCAGAGGACCGTACTTTAAGCATCAGTAATGTGATACCTGGGTTTATGGCATAATATGAGGGGTTATGCTGTAGCCTTTTGATCAGAACATACAGCCTTCCGATCTGTGGAGCAAAATTGTCACCTTCTGAGAAACCTAGGAGATATCACAGTTGATTTTTTTCCTTCTCCCCACCAAAAAAAAAAAAAAAGTTAATTACCAATCTTGGTTGGACCCTTCCTTGCCTCCCTGACATTTGACTGCTGCTAATTCGCTGATTAATCTCATTAATGTGATTGTAGCCGGATTTGGAGCCGGCTGCCATTGTTCTGCAGACAGTGCTTTTCAGCCTGAGCACTTGCCACCTCATTCAGTTTTGCTGTGATTTTTCAAAGGCTGGCTGAGTGAGCTATTGTGAGCCAGGCTCCTCTCCTTTCCCCTTTCAGCACCAGGAGCTGTCCGCTGCTGATAGCGGTTGTGTTCAGCAGTGACTGACTTCCCACTAGTTAACTGGCAATGCGAAAACGGCTCCCTCTCATCACCTTAATGATTGTACTCACTGAAGTGGAAGCAGGCACAGGCTTTATGGTCACAACTGGATGTTTTGAAGATTGTGGCAGAGAAGATAGGCAATCTCTGGATCTTTCTTTTGCACATGAAATTGTTACCCTACTTTCCAAATTACCAAACATGGTTTCATTAAAATTACTTGCATACATGTAACTGTGAGTTAGCAAACCTGTAAACACTGCGTGGATATGCTTTTAAAATGGAAAATCTTTATGCAATGGACATTTATGTAATTATTGATAAAATTTCATTTTTGAAAAAGGTGAGCCAGGGTTACCAAGATAAACCAATAAGGCAGAAAATATACATGAAACACCAATTTCAACTTGTCTTGAGTGAAACTTGCAACCTCCAGCAAAACTTAGGCCAATGTCATGATTTTGTGCTGGAAGCTGAGATCAAGGTTGAGGGCCCAGGAGTCTGTGACCATGTGTGGGGGGTATACAAGAATTCCTAAAGACATATGAGCCCACCATTTCCTCTTGGACTGTAGAAGCAGCGTGAGCACATTTTAGGGAAATGCAAGTATTTTCAGAGAATGAGCCTCTTCAATATACTGCCTTTATTGTTCCTGGCATATTTTTCACCTAACTTATTTTTATTTTTTACACTCTGGAAAATGTTTATATTTCAAACGTTACTAATGAACACACCCAATTATTTCACTGTCTGATATTTTGTTTTATATGCCAGCTTCCAATAGATTAGGGAAAAATAAGTTATTTTGTAACTTCAAAGCTTTTTGAAGTTTATCTGTTTGTTAAAACTATACTTCAAATTCAAAATTCAGAGTTCATAATCTGATTATTTATTGAACTGCTTTTAGAAATACTTCACATGTGTGATAAAAAAAATCCAATCCCTTTTCTGAGAAAAATTCATTTTAGTGTCTAAACGATATTTTCAAAGTCACATGCGTAAACTAGACTTCCAGCTCTCCCTGTAAGACAGCCTAACTTGAGGGAGAGGTGCTGTTTGTAAAAACACATTGTATCGTCTCAAATACTTTACTTATTGCACAATTTGCTGGCTACATTTTTAACTGTAAACAACTTCAAACTTTATTTCCTCTTAAATATTTTATATTAAGAAGCCCATTCAGTGGAGGAAGAGGGACTAGAAAGATGCTTTTCTGTAAGACCCCGCTGCTCTGACATCGGAGGGCGGCTTGGCTGGAGGCCTCTGCAGTCCAGGCTATAATTTCCAATCAATCACCAGTTTTTCAAATGCATCTAGTACTTGGCCATGAAGTCTGCCTCGATGCGAGGTGTCCCCAGACAGAACTCTGTCCAGACAGCAAATGGATGGCAGTCTCAGAGAGACCCTCGGTTTTGCTAAATTCTTCTAATCAAATGACTTCATATCACAATTTGATTGTCATAATATTACACATTTTCTTATTTTCAAGTTTTTGAAAAAAATCTTTTCATGACTCTTTTTTTGTTGTTGTTTTCTCCAGGGGAAAAAAATGTGTAGCATTCCTTAGAAAAGAGTAATAGAGGATAAGCTTGAACAAAAACTTGAACATGATTAACATAGTTTTCACCAAATAAGGTCCATCACAGTGTATTCTCTATACCTGACACTGAGCTACACTTACTCCAAGCTAAACTGAAGAGAAAAGACACCACGAACTTTAAGAAGAAAATACTTTTATAATTTTTTTTATAATTTTCTTTGGAAGTTGTAGCAGGTAAACCACATCCATGTATTGTGTGTGGCTGATACAAAAAATAATACAGCTTTAATTGGCAGACTCCACAGATTGGAAATACTGCCCATAATAATCATAACTTGCACAAGGAATAACACTAAATGCTCTACTTTTGTGGTAATTTATCGTATGACTTTTCTGATACCAGATCATTCTAAGGTAGCAGACACATTCTTCCATCATCAGGCTGTGTTTCAGGGCAACACGGTTTCAGCTGGAGTGCGCTTTGTGTCCTCCTGTCTCTCTGTCTACCCCCCTCCTCCCTCCCTCTCCTCCCACGCCCTCCCCCACTTTCTCTCTCCCTCTTTCTCTCTCTCCTGTCCTCTCTCTCTAACTCTGTCCCTGGTCGTCCCTTTGGCCTCCCTGTCTTCTCTCTCTGTCTCTTTCACACCTGCATTGTTCAAGCAAATACAATGATTTTTCTATGCCTGTTTCACAGTGAAACTGTTTGCAGCTTTGACATCATAATGAGTCCTCAGGACATCTGCAGAAGTACTCAGAGATGGCAGAGAAAATGTGCACAAGGCCAGGTGTTATAAAACTGGAAAGAACGCATAAATGCTTATTTATTTTGTGAGGAAACACTGATAAGCACTGCTGTTAGGCTGTGCTGTTCGGAAATTCTTCCTAAAATGTATCTTTTCAAAAATCCCTACTCCCCACGTGGTGATTATTGGAAAAGTTGGGATGGGGAGGGAAATATTTTAGGTTAAGGTAAGGGGCATTGTGCTGTGAGAAGACGGAACGGTCAGACTGCAGTGATTTCCAGCAGGGCTGGACGGGAAGGGAATTGTCACCTCCGTAGGAACCAGTGTGTCTGGTCTCAAGACATCAGGCAAGAAGCTCGGGATTTAGAGACATCACCTTTGAAAGCTCGAGTAAGGTGTCTCGGTAACTTCGGACCTCTGTGCCGTCCTCCCCACAGAAACCACAGTCAGCACCGCGTTCCGGGGAAACCCTGCAGTGGTTTGTCACGGGGGCGGCGCTGCCCTGGGCTCTGCCTGCACACGGTGAGCGGGCGGAGTGGCGGCCCCGGAGGGAAGGGGCCAGCGTGGAAACGCATAGGGCCGCGCCGTGCACACGTGCGATGCTCTCTCTCCGCGGCAGACGTAGCCCTGCCTGGGTGGAGAAGTAGGCTGCGGAGCGGGAGTGTGCTGGATGGCCGCTGACTCTCCCACAGACAGGTGCCTCTTTGTCTTTATTAAAGGTTGCATGTGGGTACCTGGTTGTGGCCACTTGCAGCTCCTCAGGACGATTTCACCGGATCGCTTAAGGACTTTGGCAAATAGTTATCTCCTTGTCTCCCTGACTACCGTCAGCTCTTCTTTGATGACAGATTATGACAGCTCTTAAAATTGCCTGGTTTGGCGTACAAATGAGCCAACAATGGACTCGTTCTCCAGCAGAGCTCCTCTCCCTGTCGATCTTTGTGGGCACCCGGTCCGTCTGCATGCTGTCTGGAGTTGTTACTAAACAGGCGTCTGTGTATTCAAGGCTAGTGTCCAGGGGAAGGGTGGGAGGTGCTAAGTAGCCTTTATGATTTAACGTGGCCTTTCACAGTGCTGAGTGTTATCAGAGTGAGGTCTGCAGAGAGAGTGCCATGGCATGGTTATCGCGGGAGTGGAGCATTTGTTGCTGGACTCAAGAAGCCATGTACAAAATCAGCACTTTTTTTTTTTTCTATCGGAAAGATGCTAAAGTCTTATCTCTCTCTTCCCTTTTGTGTTTTGAGACCGTATTAGGTCCTGCCTTTTCAGACAGAAACTTTCTCTGAGCGATACTGAAAGGCTGGCGGAGCTTTAACTTTCTCAGAGAAATAGTTGTGTCTTTTGTTCGAAGAGAAAGCGATAAAGGGAAGGCGATGCTGAAACCAAGCAGAATGCGCTGCAGCCCGAAAGGGGCTTTAGGAGTCAGTTGGCGTTAACTCTTGTGTCACTGTTCCTCCCTTTGAGGAGGTGGTGGGGCAGGTTTGGGAGCTCTGTCTGTGTTGTTTTGGTGCTCAGCAGTAGGGCCATGGGAAATGGCTGTGGGTTCAGCTGCCTTTCTGAGGTCTCTCTGGCCACGGCATGAATTTACCATCACATCAGTGTTGGGGGTGTATTTTTAGATATACTGCCTCGCCGGTGGCTGTCAACAGCCTGACTCTGGTATTTACAGTTCTCATCTATTACATGAAATACGGCCCTGCACATGCTACACATTCTGCTCTAGAGATTTAGGGGCCTGTGGGTACGATGTAAGAAGCATACAGCACGCATCCCCAGTCTTGTCTGACTGTGTTGCCAGCTCAATAAACAGGAAGGTTGGGGACGACCGGCTTATTCTACAGCCGCAACTTGAAGGTTACCTAGCTCAGGGCTGAAGTTCCCTCCGTGCTCGGGTCTGGGGAAATGGATGTGTATTGTGGTGCTTAGAGGATGCAGCCTGAGCCGGGGTAAGTCAGCAGGGCTGCTGAGGCTGCTCTGCTGCGGCTCCGTGGCCTCCCAGGGAGCCAGCCAGGGCTCGCAGCCCCTCCGCCGGGGGCTGCTGTCAACGGAAGCCCCACTTCCTGCACCAGGCGGAGCGCGGCACGCATGCCTCTTCCCTGGCGTTTCGCGGTGTCAACTTATTAATTTCCATCTTGGACTTCAGGCCTGTTGGTTTCCTGTCTGAAAGCATTATGACTTTTGTCCATGTGGCAAAATAATTAGCATAGAGATGAGCAGCGGCCGGGTGTCTGCGCGCCACTAGGGAAGAGGTGCGGTGGGAAGTTGATTGGATGCTCGGAGAACGAACGGTGGGCGTTCAGAAGCAGAAGAGTTTGCAGCGGTGGAGCAGGTTGGAGAATTTTCTGGGTGAGTCCCTAAGATGGAAGCGGGGTGGCTGCCGTGGGAGCGACGGCTCGGCGGAGGCTGGCCTAGTTGAAGGAGCCCGGGGACCGCAGGCGCGTTCCTGGGACCACTTTGTGTGCAATTCTTCAGGTTCCCCTTGGTATTCCCTCCAGGTAAATATGTCCTGTGCTTGTTTCCCGAGCGTCGGCTCTGCTTCCCAAAGTGGAGCAAAGTTCAACTCCCGTGGTCAGTAACAAAAGGATGGGCGCTGCTGCTGGGGTGGGGAGGCTGGGGCATCCATCTTCTGGTGCTTGTGTCTGGAGTGAAAATGAACTGTTTGGAGATTATTGTTTTCAGAAATTTACAGCAGCCATTATTCAATGTGTTTAATTAATATTTTCTGAAACACTGTATCCAGACCAGGAAAATGAGCAAATGTTGCTTCAGTGAAAACCCAGACATAATTAGTTTTGACTGGTGTGTATTTTTCCTAGCTGGAAGAAGATTTTAGCTGATTTAACAAGCAACTTACTGGAGATTTTGCAAATTGAACTGAAGTTCCTATTGATCCGTAGGATCTGCAGACAGGAAAGAGGAGAATGAGCATTACCTCCGATACTTGCAGTTCTTTGCAGAAAAATGGAGACTGTTTTTCCAAATCAGTCTTCTGAGTTGAGAAATAAGTCAAAAGCCGGGTGGAATCCTAATTTTCTATTGTCATCGGTGACACACGTTTCTTATGTAATTCTGTGGTTGTGGTCCTGCAATGTGGTTGTTTTGATGTTTAGTTAGAGCTGCTTTCGCCTCAGAACTGACGAATAGTTCTCTCTTGTTTTCATAATCTCTATCCTCTCCTTAAAAGGCAAGGTTTTCATTTTAACTGACCTAATTATTTCATCTGCTTTTAAGGTAGAACTTAAGTAGAAATTACTACCCTTTAACTGTCTGTCTATAGTTTCCTGAATATTTGAAATCACTTATGGGTTTTATTTTGCTTTTATTTGGGGGCTTTTTTTTTTTTTTTTAACAGAGTTGCTTTACTTTAGCTGTTTGCTTTAGACAATGACTGAATATTTGACAAAAAAAAATGCAACTTTTTGGAGGGTTATTTCTTCTCTTTTAAAAAACTATGCCTTTCCAAAAAAGAAAACTACCTTCAATGACCCTAAACCTCAAACACAAGGTACTGGAAAACATATTAACCCTTTATATGAAGCTTCTTGGTTTTGATCATTTTACCCCTCACACTTGAAGTTTCTGAATACTCACACTGAGCTTTTATTTTTTGCATAATATGTGAATTTTTCATGTTTATATCAATGAATATATATGTGTATATATGTATATGTGAAAACTTTTTTATCTGTTTCATTTTTAAACTTGCTGGTAAACCAGAATGAGAAAACAATTGAGGGTCTTTTTTTTTTAATTATTTAACCCAAACAGTATTAAATACCAAATTGTGCTAAAAACAGATTCATGAACTCTTGCCTAGAGAAAAATATGTCCAGCTCTAAGCTGAAATGTAGCAACAAGGAAGAACTGCTAGTTTTCATCTCAGACACGAGCCAAGGCTGCTTCTACGATTAAGACAATTCCTTTTAGTTTTATGATGGGTGATAACTTTCTTGGGGCAAAATATCGATGTTCGGTTTTTAACCCCAAAGTGCCCACGTGCACCCAGAAAGGAGCACTTGAGTGTCACCTACCACGCTGCGTTCTTTGTGCCTGACTGCCTTTCCAAGGTACAGTCGAGTTTTCTTTTTTAAGGGCCAAAATTATGTCATATTAGTTTCCACTTGACAGAGTTACTTTACGCCACTGTCTGTCACACGGGGTCTCGGACACCGTGGAGGTGGCAGGGCTTGTCCTTAGAGACAGCGAAGGATCCCAGGGCCAGGAGGACGGTGATGTGTACCTAGCTGAAAATGCGGTTTCTACAGGCAATTTTCTTTTTTCTTTCTTTCTTTTTTTTTTTTTTTTTTTCAGTTTATCTCTAAGGTTGCAGATCAACTTTGGAAAGAAAAGCAGCCTTTTATAGCACATATTTTAAAGCTCAGTGAGTTGCCAAAATACTAACCTGAAATCAGGCACTCCTTCAATTCCAGGGGGGAGAGAGGTTGGGGGGGGGCTTCTGTCCCAGGGGGCCTCTCTGTGCCAAGGCTGTTCCCAGGGACATTCTTCCATGGGTTCCTCATGATGCTGGATGGAGCGGGGTATCAATATTTTTTATCTTTCAAAAGCTTATTTGGCCTTATTTCTTTAAAATTCTGTCCTACAATGTATCTCTGCACTTGCAGGGGTCCTACAATGAATCTCTTCGAAGGTTTTGTGAGGGCAGGCGTGTGTGCTTTTTAGAATGCCAGTGTGGACATGCTGTCTGTAAGCTGGCAGCATTCGAGCCTTCTCTGAGCATTGTGTGAGGCTGCTGTAGACATATCTGGGTACTCATGAAAGCAGTTGAAAGGAACTTTATAACTCGATGTTGCACACTGACTGCTTTATGCTGAAGTCTGACTGCTTGGACAGTGCACTCAAATGGCTTTAGAGGAAATGACCTCAAGATTATTGGACCTTCGCTTGAGACATTTGCAGGGGTGGAGAGTCGGGCTTAGGTCTCTCAATCAGGAACTCAGGGATTAAAAATGTATGGGGTGGGAGCTCTTTTTAGGACGTTGACAGAAATTTTTGTTAGAGGCTTTCTAGCTCCAACCCAGTTTTGAGTGGTGCCTGCCTGCTGTTTTCTCATCCTGGGCTCAGAGTGTATTTGAATGGTACTCAACAGAATGGTTTCAGAGGAGTCGAAGTCACCCCTCGATCCTTCAGCCCTGAAAAGGCTGGACAGTTCCTGCAGACAGACTCCAAACGTGGCCCAATCCCCCCTCCCTGGTGCATGTGTTCCCCCAGCCTCTCGCATCTGAACAGAAGCAGAAAGCTCAAGGCCGGGTCGCCATGAAACAAAGCTAGTCAGACTGGTTGTGGAGATAATCGCGTCTGCAGGGCACCCCGTGGAGAGCCATCAAATCAGGGCTGCTCTGGAGCTGTCTGCTAGATTGTGAACGCTCAGAAATCAATGCTGCATCTGCCAGTGGACCCTCTGGTTCACTGAAATCCCACCTGCCTGATGCATCTGGGCAAGAGCTTTTCAGAAACCAGTTTCCTTCAGGATAAATTTAATATGTCTTGAGGGCCAGACGCAAGCGAATTGATTCTGTCTCTGCACCAGGAAAACGCAGCAGCAGCTGTAAGAGTGAGGCTCCCAGCAAGCCCAGGACTGCGGGCTGCTATGTGGTGGGCCGCCCTGCACACCTCGTGCCAGCGAGGCGTTTTCTAATTAGGAAGTTGATTAGAAGGGCATGGAGACCACGGATGTGTGGTCCTGGGGCATCCACCCAGCTGTTTGTTGTCTGGCTGGGCTTGTCACCATGGCGGGAAAGAGGGGAGCTCGTCCTGAGGCCAGGGGGTGACAAGACTGAACTGTCCTGTGCATGTGCTCACGGCAGCCGTGGCCTCGTCCACACCAGCCTTCTCTGCAGACAGACTTGCCGGCTTCCTCTGGGAAACGGTGATCCCTACACCGGGAGCACATGGAGCAGTGGAGCCATTGCGCTGAGAGAGCCTGTGGCTCTGATTTCTCAGGGGCCTACGTGATGGGTCATAATTGTCTGCATTTTCTGGATTAAAACATCTGACCTCACGCCCTGCTGTTCAGCACGAATGGTCTCAGTTCTCGGCAGAGTCTGCGCCGTTTATCTTCAAGAGCAGCTGGCTTTGTTTTTGCCTTTTCCTTCTCTTTTCCTTGTTTTTTTTCCACCCACCCCCAAGGGAAACTGCTTTCTTCACTGGCTCTTTTCAGGGCGCAGAGTGTCTGACCAAAGAACAAATGTGGTGCCTGACTGAAGTGGCCAGTGTGGTGTGAGTGCCATGTGATGAGTGCAACCCCGCCCCTCCTGGACCCTTCCCGGCCCGAGTGCCCCAGAGAAGCAGGACAGACGCCCGAGCAGGCTGGGCCGGCGGGTTGGCGCCGAGGCCCCAGTGTCCAGGACAGGTGTTGACTCAGGCTTCAGAGTGGGGGGCTGTGTCTCCTTCCAGGGGAATTCCAGCTGCTGGGGTGATGGTTCTCCCTTACGTTCTACTCCCCTCAAACCCCACTTGCAAATGTGTGAATTAGGTTTAGATTCTGCATTTACAAGAGTCCAGCAACAGCGTAGCTGGAGTCAGTAACAAGGACGGGTTGCCCGGAGCGCCCGCGCACCGTCTCCTGGGGGAAAGAAGACCAAAGTCAGGGCTGAAAATTAAAGGCACAGCTCCTGAAAATTGGTTCCTCCCTTCACTCTTAGCACAGCCATGAACAGTTCATAGAACCTACATGCATTGAGCACCACTGTGTGCAGAGCCCAGACTAAGATAAATTTCTAGCCCACATGAATCAGGGTATAGATATAAAATTATGCCTATGTTAAAATATAATATATAAATATATATTTTATATTATATGAATATATTTATAAATTTGAAGATTTATTTAGATATATAAATATAAACATAATATAGCTATTGTTAATGTGTTATATTACACATGTATAACATTATATATGAAATCTATACATGTTATATTTTATATCTATGTTATATATGAATATATACTTTGATTTTAGCATGTAAGCTTTTGGTAAAGGGCAATCACAATGTTTCTCTATCTACTTTGTCTTGAATACATTTTGAAGTAGATTAAACCATTTTGCTGGCTGAGTCAGGAGAGGAGGGTGATCACTGCCGGCCCTCCCTGAGATGATTAATACTTCAGGGATCCGGGGGATCCTTCTGAAAATTAGCTCTCAATTGCATGGCATCAGATAATCATATTTCTCTACTTAATTGAATATATGAGTTGAGTTTGTTGCCTTCTTATAAAATCCAGAGCTAAAAACTCCAGCTTTGGGAGGGTCCTGGAGAGCTGGTCCTCATTCCTCGCACTGTATGTTGTCGGTCCCTTACGAGATGCGGTTACCATTGGCACGGGTCTTTACTTACCTGAGAACACATGAAACAGTAAACAAACTTATACTTTGAGGACAGAGTGGTGGTCAAATGTCAGGTGTCTGTCTGGCAATTTCTGAACATCTTAAAGCTGGGCCTGCCAGACACCCACAGCGGAGTGCTTGAGTCAGGCACGGCTGAGCGCCGATGGTGACTCAGGGCCAGCCTCCCAGGGCCACAGGAAGATCCCTGCGTCCTGCTCACTCACTCTGACTGGAGTCTGTGACATCAGCTGTCCGCCTTGACGCGGGCGGCTGAATGGGGCAGCGACGTGGTTCACGCACGGGCTCCCATTGGCTGAAGGGACATCAAACGGAAGAGGAGAGAATCCGCATTAGAAGCTGGCCACGCACTGAGGTGTGCAGACGACTCTCTGCCGTGTTCTTTCTGGAGTCAGAGCTGACTGAGCATCCCTGCCCGTTCAGGATTGAGGACTTTGTGATGAAATCTTGCAGGAGAAAAGTTAGATTAGAGTTAGTGCTTTGTATTTTTTCAGAGTCCAGAAATTTGAGTAGCCCAGACATCTGAAAGCTGCCTTGTCTTTGCTTAAAAATGGAAGTCTGTGATGACACAGACGTGACAAGTGCTGCTCGATGCTGGATGCTGGTCTACGGCGGGACGGAAAACCTGAATGGTTTGCTCGGATAAACTTCAGACTAATTTATGACTTCCTCTTTGGCTAATGTGGCACACTTGGTACTGAGCTAACACTTGGAGTTTTCCACGGACTGTGTGTGATGAAGCCTGCAATGTCTTCTGCAGTTCTTCCTGTAGAGCCGAGAACAAGGGTGGAGGTAGCTTCACTGCCAAATGTTTTTTAAGCTAATTTGCTGTTACTGGGATTTTGTTAGCTCAAAAACAATCCTTTTCCCTAAGAGACCCACACCCATAGTGCAAGCCAAGAAGGGTTGTGTCTGTTCTCCGGGGACGAGTTAACACACCTGTTTACAAATGGGCTAGGCCACCTGTTCACCCAGTTTTAAAGTTAATGATCAAAACAGCGTCTGATCAAAGGGTTGGCTTGATGGGAAGGACAATGACATTGGTGAGACTAGATGTGACTTCTCATTTTTGATACATAACATTTCGTTGATGCTAATTTTGAATATGTTAGAAAACGCACTCGGCCCAGGATAAGTGTCCACCGACGTCAGCTGGCCAGGGGTTAGATGTGTGGAAGGCAGAGGATGGCCGGTGGCCGTTTACGTCTGGTGATTCGCAGCTTCAGAACTCAACACGTGCAGATCGAATCACTTGTTTTTGCTTCAGAGGCGTCACTGAAATGTGAGGGGGGCAATCAGCATTAGAAAAGTAGGCCTCTGTCTCAGAAAACAGCCTTGGGCACCAGATCTCTGCACGTCACCCCTCCCTGCACGGCTCTGCTGCTCCCCGGCCCCCCCCCCCCCACCGTTCTCCCCAGTGGGCACGTGGACCACGGTCTGTAACCTTGGGCGTCAGCCTCCCTACGTGCTCCTGCCCTTGGATTTGCACGTCACTAAGGGCAGCGTGAGGGGGACCGTTTCCAAAGCTCTTCACTGATTTTCAGGTCTGTCCCGGAGTCAGAAATGCTCCCCTGGTTTGGTTCCGTCAGTTGGGTTGGACATGTCCCGTAATTCTCCAACATGGCAAAGATGACCAACACCACCAGGAAACTTCTCTTTCCCAGTAATGTCTCAGAAGGGACTTGCACCTAACGTTGGACGTTTCGGTCACCCTTTGTCGTCCTCTCCTTTCTGTGGCCCTTTTTATTTTCTCAGTGAGACCCTGCGCCTGTGGCTAACACACAGCGCCGGCACTCACGCTAAGGCCCTCACCTCTGCTTAGCTCTCCTTACAGTTAGGGGATGACTGACTGAGCCGCTTCGGCTCTCCATGCCTCAGTCTCCTTGCTTAGGGCGGGGCGTTGCGCTCCACGCATCTTGCCTTCCCCTGGTTCTCACCCTGTGTCTCTGGACTTGCCGTCCTGGGCGGGTCTCCTCTGCAGGGCGCCCCGCGCTCTGGTGGGGCCCGGGAGCCTGCCCCTGCTCCTTACTGGGGCCGTTTGCAGGGAGGAGCAGGGCACAAGCCTGATGCCGACAGCCTGGATGGCCTGGAGGCGGGGCTCGCTCTGGCGGGTGGCTCTATCCCGGGATGGCTGGGCCCGCCGGGCTGGCGTGGGAATTGCCCGGTCCCGCTCTGCGGTCATCTGGAGAAGTCACTGGGCTCCGTGTGAAGCGTAAACACGTAGCTGGAAACCAGCTTCTCCGAAGTTCTTCTCTCTCTTGGTTTCACCTGCTTTGTGACCATGACCTTTGGCTTTAGGCCGGCATTCTGTTACTGCAACTCTAGAGGGTGGGCGGTCCCCGTAGACGCACGCGTGCGCGTGCCGAGCTGGCTGCGTCATCTCTGCTTCGTTTCCTTCCTCCCCACCCAGGTGTGGTGGGTCTTCTCCCCCTGCCAGGATGCAGGCAAGTCAAGTGCATGCAGTTCGTCTCACCAGCTTCCATGCTTGAAGCAGCAGCCCCAGTGGTTTCCTGCCCCACCTTCTTTTCAAGAGGCAGCATTTTCGTAGCAGCAACAGCCTGGGCAGGCACAGGCCACTTGGAACACATCTTCAGCAGCTGAAGTCGGCTATACAGTTCATGTCCTACTTCTGGGAACCCAGCGCACCCAAAGCGACAAACACGATCTTGTGGGTACAAATAAACACCAAGGTTTTACCCCAGCGTCAGTGGTGTGTCCAGCAGTGTGAAAGAGTGGGCGTAATACTGTCCGCAACATTCCCCAGTGAGGCGGAGGGGGACGTGGAGCCATCGTGGGGGAGGACACGGGGCAGAGAACCCCCATGCGCCCACCTGTAACTCAGACTTCTCACCTGACTCACAGAAGCCTTTCCAGGTCGCTCTGAACAAGGAGGGTCCTTGGGGAAATTTTAAATGAAGGTGTGTTTTATTTAATTAAAAAAAAAAATCCACTGTTTCCAGTGCTCACAATGCCATACGCAGAACTTTTCTCCAAGTGTTGAGATGTGCTTCTCAGCCCAGGGGCAGTGGAGAGATGTGGCTGGAGAGAGGTAACTGCGTGCGCGTGAATGAGGGCTGGGAAGAGGGAAGGACGGAAAATGCAGGGAGAGGAGCCTGTAAGGAGAGAAATGCGCGGGCCATAGAGACAGGCTTCAGACACAGACCCTGGCTATTTCCAATTCTAATTTAAAGCGGGTGGTGGTTGTGAAGACAGAGCAACTAGTAAAATCATACTTTTGGAAGATCAGAGGTTCAGTGTCATACGAGAAACTACTAAAACGGCGACTGTCGGGGAAACGTCACAGTGACAGTTACAAGCCCAGCTCACGCTTAGTAGCAAACGAACGCGGGTGAGTGCTTCACTTGTGGGTTTACAGCGTGAAGCCCGTGCGGGTCTGTAGGGTTGTGGGCACTGTTATTCTTGCTGTAATTGTAAAAGGGCACCAGAACACACTCCTCCAGGGGTTCATGTCATTAAGCATATACACTGTTCAGAAAGTAAGCCCCCCGATGGAGGCTCTCTCTTGTGTGGGGACGTCACTGAAGGCACTGTGCGTCCCAGTTTGCGCTTGTCGGGGTCGCACCGCGGTCTTCATAGATCAGCCCTCGCCCACTGAATGTCCCTGGGGGCAGGCATTAAACTTGTGTGAGGTGCCTCCCTCGCCCAGGACAGGAAACCTCCTTGAGGACACAAGAGGCGAGTGCAGAAAAGGGTGAACAGCGACAGGCAGGCGCACAGCCCTGTTGGACGGTCCAGGCACCAGAGGAACGCGCGGGCTCCGTGGAGGCTTCCCGCCGCGACTGGGCGCAGCAGCTGCACAGAGGACGCGGAAGGGGCCCTGTTCCCGGAGTGGGGGCGGCCCTCGGAAGTTCACCAACAGGTGGGATTTGGGATGATTCTTGAAAATGAGTGTAACCTGGATCTGTGGGGAAGAGAAGGCATCCCATGGTGATGCTCACGCAGGGAGCGTCGTGGGTTAGCACGGTGCCCCTAGTGGTCGGTGCCGGCCATTTGCCGTTGTGCGGCCGCTCACTGTGTGTGCCCAACAGGGCATGTGCGGGCTTCTCCTGGCGTCCGGGCAGTTACACAGACAGACAGGGAAGTTGCAGTTTCACTTAGAGAATTCTTAACAGTTTGCTTTTTAAAGAGTTTTCAAAAACATATGTCATTTCACCCTATGATCTAAATATGGGACCATCAGGGAAGGCACAGCTCAGGGGCAGAGCGTGTGCTTAGCAGACATGGTCCTGGGTTCAACCCCAGTCCCCCCATCAAGTAAATAAATGAACAAACCTAGGTACCCCTCCTCCAAAACAAAAAACAAAACAAAACAGACTTTCACTGGGGAGGGCACAGCTCAGTGGTGGAGGCTGTGCTTGGCTCGTGCGAGGTCCTAGGCTCAACCCCTACTGCCTCCACTTAAAATAAATGAGTAAATAAATAAATGAGCCTAATTACCTCCCCCCAAATTAAAACACAAATGAATATATAAAGTTTAAAAAATTAAACATGAGACAATCGAGGTTTATCATTTCTACTAAATGATCGAAAGAGTAAAGACCTTTCGCCCTGTGGTTTTCAAAAACAATCCCATGAGCTGCCTCCTAAAACTGTTACAAACTTAAAGACGTGATGGAAATAGTTATTTCTTCTTTGCCAGGTTAGGGAGTGTCCTGTTTTTCGCAGAGGGAGGGAGGGAGGTTACAGAGGTAAGTTTGTAACGAGCTCCATGCCAGGGTAAGGGTTGTGCTCTAAACGTGTTTATAAAATTACGTGTGAAGAGAAGTGGGCCGTGCCATTCAGGCTTCCTTGCGGCTTTCAAATTAGTAATGGCTTATTCCTCTATGTTAAGATCACATTTAAACATGACTCACAGATTGATACATGGTAACTGACTACACTTCAATTAAAACAAATGTTTTAATTAAAAAAATAAAGGAAGCAGCACTATGAGAAAAAAAATAGTACAATGTCTCTAGAACAGAAGTATAAATCCTGCTTCACTCCTTTCACTCCAGGGTTGGACCAGCACGGCGCTGGGGCCACGCCCTGAGGCTCCTCGCAGTGGGAGCCCGTCCTCCCCGTCCCCGAGGCTTCTCTGAGGTCCACTGGGACGTCAAGGAGGGTCTTTTTCCGTCCTGGCTCTTGGAGGATGTCCAGCCTTCCTCCTTCTTACAGGATTCCTAACTTTTGCAAAAGGAAAAAAAATAGTCATTTCAAACTAATTAATAAACCTAAATCATGCTCGTCTAGAGCCGCACTCAGGATGTCAGACTTACCACCTGTGCTCAGGTCCTCAGAAGTCCAGCAGGCGGCGCTGCCCCAGCCGCGGACCCTCCGGGAGCCCCTCCTGCAGGGGCGTCCTTGCACCTGGAGTCCCAGGTCTCGCCTTGTGCCCTTGGGCCCCTTAGACTCCGCCCTTCCCATGAACCTGCTTCCCAAAGCCCAGGTGCCTAAAGTAGTATCTCGCACAGCGGCTGGAAGTTGCAGGCGCTCCTCACTGCCACCTGTGGATCTGAGCTTCGTGCAGGGAGCGTGGTCACATGCACGGTTAGACCCTCAGTGCCTGTACTGGAGCGTGATGCTGCACACGCAGCGCAGGCCGAGACACAACCCACCCAGGGACCCACAGGCTGCGAGGAGACGCGGCCGCACCCGCCCCGGCCCCCCGGCTGCTGCGCGCCCAGTCGCAGGTCGCCAGTCTCTGCTGGCCAACTTGCTTAGCTAATCTGAGGCCAGAGACTCGCTCCCTTGGTGGGGCATCTGCTCCACCAAACACGCGTCTCAAAGGAGACTTCAAGTCTAAAGCAAAGCCGGCATGCCGTGTGTGTAACTGGGAGGGGCTCCTCATGTGTGGGGACAGGGGACAGAGGGCGGCTGCATGTCCCCATTCGTTCCTGCTCCCCGGAGCCAGACCCGGCAGCAGGAGCGAGGGGGTGGGGGCCTGGACGCACAGGGCTCCAGAGTGTTTCACACCGATGGCAGCCCGATGGGGCGCCCAGGCGAGGGACACCGCTGCCCGTCCTCGCTCTGCAGTCGCCGCCGTCCGGCACTTCATCCAGCACGAGGAAGGTGGTGCAGGGCTCCCCCTTGGCCCTTCTGGAGGTCAGCTGTGCTGGGCCTCCCACACCTCAGGATCTGTTTCCGCGAAGCCTAAGGAGAGTGGGAGAGTGCTTATTAGATGAGGCAGGGCGGTCACCCGATCCGGCTGCCAGGCCCCGTCCCCGTCTGGACACATCAGCCCGCAGGCGCAGGGTGGACGCCCATGCGCGTGTGACTGGGCCCGCGGAAGCTGCCATGTTGTCTGTGTCCGTGTGCCCACGCTCCGTCGGCTCGGATTTACCATCAGCCTCCTTTTCTGATTCCCCTGGGATCTGGGTTATCAAAGCCTTGAGTTCCTCTCTGGTCGTCCGTGGTCTTAAATCGGATTCCACCTGCTCGTTCAGATCAGGATCTGGAGGCAAAAAGTCTGGTGAGGGGAGGTGTCAGCAGGGGCTGGGAGATGAGGCCTCGGAGTTTCAGTCTCACCCAGTGGGGACCGTGTGTCCGCAGACAGGGCTCAGGAGGAAGTTCCTCCCGTTTTCTCCTGTTCTATTGGCTGCTTTTTGTTCGCTGCCTATAGGTAGAGGAATCTTGCTGTAAGTTCCCTAAGAAAGTTGTTCGTGTAATTATTCTCTCATCTGTCTCCTCAACCAGTTCCTGATCATATTAGATGCCGTGGTTCTAAGAAAACACATCAGGATCACTCTGTTCTCAGAAACTGTACAGACCGACAGGGAAGACAATGCAGATTTATAAACGACTCAAGTGCAATTTGAAATTTGATACAAATGAAAAGGAGCCACAGATTATGTGTGAAGAGTTCCTCAGAGAAGGGAGAGGCACGGCTGGGGGGAGGATCCGTGAAAACGGTCGTTTTGAGGTCATCCTTGAAGGGAAAGTGAAAGTTCCACGGACAGCTAGACAAGCGGGGCAAGAATGCCAGCAGGGAGAGGAAGGTGAGGTGTGCCTCTGGGAAGAAGCGCCCACTTTCGGGTGGGGGTGTTTAGAGACCAGTTCTGCAGGGAGGACGGGTGGAGCGGAGCGCAGACCTGAAGCCCAGGTTGGGGCCGGCCACGGGGGACACGCCGGTCACACTCACTGGAATCTACACGGGATGAGACGGTGACTTTGCTCTGCAGATAATGGGAAGCCACTGAAGGTCTTTGTGCCGCTGAGTGACAAGGTCAGAGCTATTCTTCGGGATGATGAATCTGGCAGCCAATCAGTGGCTGCTTCCTGCCAATTCTGTCTCCAAAATAGCTTCCCAACTGCTTCTCCCCGCTCTTGCTTCTACCGCTTTTTTAGAGTAGACCATCCTTACCTTCCTGTGACTCTTACAGAAGCCCTGAGTGCCGCCCCCAGCGCCACGCAGACTGCGCACACACGTGCAGACGCACCTGACCTTCTGTTTGCGGGTTGATTATCCCGAAGTTCTGTTCGGCGCTTTCATGCCCGCAACCACCAGGGTCCCCCAGTTCTACAGCAGTGAACCCAACACCCCTTCTCAAGCCTGCTTCTCATCCCTGTGCGGTCCTCTTCAGGGCGACCCTCCCCCCTTCACGCTACCCCTCCCGGCTGCCTGTCCATCGTGGGGTCCACAGACACACCCTGTCCACCCTCCCAGGGCTGGTTCACGCAACACTTCTCCACAAAGACCCACCTGTTCCTTCTGGAGGAAACCCAGCCCTTCCCCCGAACCTGTACAGCGTTTATCTCTGTGGTCTTACCACTGCCTCCCTCTCATTCACAGTTGTTTGTCTGAAGGCACGACCTCCCCTGAGAGGCTACAACATGCTGCTCTTGGGGTGTTGTGTTCCTGCCCAAACAGGGGACACAGTTGGTTCTCAGCAACCCTGTTGACCCCGGAGAGGCTGGTGGGAGAGATGGAACACAGCGCCCTCTTTGCGGCTGTTGGAGTGACCGACACACCATCTTTTGTGGGGACCTTGCAAGCCCCAGATTTTCCACCCTGATTCAACGCAGTTATTTATCCCAAGAGTGGGGACCACCTCATTTCAGTCTGTGTTGACACTGTGTCCCTTAATCTTTGGAAGCGGGTGAGCTGCCCTTGCCTGGAAAGCAGCTCACAAGGTGCTTAGGACATTTGGATGAGCGGCTATGCCCTGACTTCTCCCTGAATCAACTGGGAGACACCCTGTAAAAATGTGGTTGCCTCTAAACTCCCTGAATGCAGATTTCATCAGCCAGATGTCCAGGTCCTATTTGAAAATCTCAGGCTTCCACACACTCCATTTTCCTTCATCTACTTACTCAGCGAGTGTGTTCTGCCTCATTCGGACCATTTGATACCACTTAAAAAATAAGTAGTTGTGGATCCGCCACTTGCGTGCAAGCAGCTGAGAAGGGCCCTTGCAAACCCAAAGCCCCAAGGCTTATTCAGGGCAACCCGTGTCAGCGCTGGGCCAGAGGCTGAACTGACTCCTGGAAAGGAGAAGCTCCCCCACACACACACCCCCATTCTCCCTCCCCCCAGGGCAGGGGCCAGGATGGAGCCAGGAGGAGGCTGGGCACTGAATTCCGGGAGCTCGGTGCTCTCAGAGAGAGCGTCGTGCGGCAGACAGGCCTCTGACCTCCTCTCGTCCGGGCGCGGAGGTGTCACCGCTCTGGCGTTGGGGTCCAGTGGGACAGACTGACCCTGGGCTTGGGGAGGTCATCACGGAGAGCGAGGCGCCCCCAGACCCCTGCACAGCTCCGTCGGCGGCAGTGACCTCAGGGCGGAGAAGGCTCAGGGAAGCGTCGGCTCCGCAGGCAGCGAAGGGTCCTCCGTGTCTTACGGTCATTTCAAAACCCAGCTTTTGTTTTAGCAGTGTGAGCAGTGCGGCCGCACTGAATCAAACTTACTCAGGGAAAATCGATATTCAGATATCAGACTTCATTTCTACGTGTTTTAAACCAAACGCTGGCTTAAGGAGCCCCTTTCGGCCGCCTGATGTAAGGATGCCTGGTGTCCGCCTGGCCCACTTAAGTGGACCGTGTGTGGTGACACACAGGTCGCACGCTCTGCCCACAGCATCTAAGTGGCATTCGCAGTGCCCCCTCTGTCCACTGCTGGGCTCTGCCTGGATGGTGACGGGGCTGCCGGCTGTGCGGGGCTGTGTGGTGGGACACGCAGCCGTCATAGTCTCACCTGGTCTCCAAAGCGAGTCTGAATTCCAGATGTCCCAGAATAAACTCTGCCCAGCCTCTCGTACAACCAGAGATGCAGGCACCAAGGGCCCTCCTCTGGGAAACGTCTTCAACAGGCGCGAGCTGGAAGGATTGAAAGATTAAGAAAGAAAAGGGGAGAAAAGTGGTGGCCTCGTGCTTGTTATTAGTAAGAGTGAAGAGGATGGGGCAGACCGCTAGGACGGAAGCCCGGATCAGGCGCTGGGTGTGGACGGTGGGAGACCGCGGTCTAAGTCACCACCCTCTTTCCGAAGCCCAGGTGATGCCCGTTCCCGTGTGAACGCACGTCACGCACCAGGCGCTGTCCCTCCTCTTGCTCAGTGCCCAGCGCCCGTGCGCCGCTCCCCGGCCGGCAGTCCAGCCGCCTGGCTCCCCAGGCTGCTGTCGGTGAGCGTGTTCCTGGCAAAAACCAGGCGGTGTCTCCTGGGGAATACGCATTTTGCCTTAAGCATATTGATTTCTACCACGTGGATTTTCAGGTGCCTCACACACGTAAAAGGTGTTCAGTAGATGCTTGTTTGATCACTAGACTGATTTGGGGTGTAAACAGCTCACATTGTTAATATTCTGTTAGATCCAGTATGGCTGCAACATCTTAGTTTGCCTGCTGGTGTCCTTTTTATTTGCTGTTTCCACATAATCCCAATACAAATTTCTGTTCTTGTCAAA
Source organism: Camelus bactrianus (assembly GCF_048773025.1). Lineage (NCBI taxonomy): Eukaryota > Metazoa > Chordata > Mammalia > Artiodactyla > Camelidae > Camelus > Camelus bactrianus. Next base: position 14,476,699 of record NC_133553.1, on the reverse strand, counting down.
AGAGTCTTCCAGAGACACTGCAAATCAAAAATACGAAAAAGGGAACCCAGTCATTGCTGACTGGCTGTCGCGGGGGCAGCTATGCCTGACTGGGACCCTGGCGGGGCCACGTGGGGTGTCCCCCTGTGGGCAGCTGTGCCGGGGACAATCCTTGAGGGGGTATCCTGTCCCCTGCGCTGCTCTCCTGGGAAGGAAAGTGGCAAATACCATTCTCACTGACGTAGGTGCTTACTGCCCACCCAGCCGTGAACTGTGCTCATTTTCTGATAAGCTGGCTCTTACGTTGTTTTGGTTTGGTTTTTAAAGTCTCCCCTTGGCTTCCGGGATAAATAAATTGCTCCCAGCGTGGAATTCTGCAGGATGCCCGTGCCTGTCCAGCGCGAGCTGCTGAGAACCGTCCTAACGCGGTCCGTGCGCCACCCGAGTGCGTTCCTTCAGCCAGAATAAACCCACGGTAGTGACTCCCACTCAGGAGCCTGGCTCCCGCCTCCAGCCCAAGTCTAAGGAAAGGTTGGCGGCTTTTCCTTTGAAACAGTAACAGTGATTTTCGAGTTTTGACTACGTTGCTCTTTATTGCAGTTTGGTAAACAAAAATCAGCGACAGGAACTTCCCGAGCCCTCGTCTGTGCGGAGATGGCGCTCAGCGCTTTGAGGGTGTGAGGGAGGGATGGTGGGGGCGGGCGGGGCAGGACCGAGGATGTGGGAGTGGCGCCCCACGGAGCACCAGGGAATCACAGGGCTTCCCCCAGATGTGAGCCAGGCGGTCACACCACTGCCATTCTCCTCTGAAAGTGCCCACTTTTTTGGCAGACGGCTCTATACCTGCGTGCATGGGAGGGCGCACGACCTGAAGGCAGTATGCTGGCCAGGGTTACTGTCAGAACAGAGTGAGACCGTGCTCGTGAAGCGTGAGAGAGGCTTCAGGAAACCTGTTACTGTGGTGATGGCTGTTCTTTTTTTTTTTTTTATTTTAATCGTTTTTAACCCAGAATGAAGGATGGAGCCTGATGCTGGCTCTCAGGCACGTGGTAGATGTAAGCTGACCAGACACGCGCGTCCACAACAGGAACGCGGCGCCGCCTGAGGCTGAGGGGCGTTCGCGAACAGCCCCCGCGTGCGGAGCGCTTTGCCTGTGCGTTAGAAGTCCTGCTCGCTAAGGCAGGCGGCTGGCCCCTCTCCCTGGGACCTCACGCGCGCGTCAGGCCGTGCTTGTGCCTGAGCACGCCTATAATCCAGTGAACGGCCTCGACGTCAGCCGAGTTTCGGATGAGACAAAAGCCCATTTACATTCTTGAAGAGTTACCAGTGTTTGATCAGGTTTCTGCTTTTTGCTCAGTCCCAGCCGTTTGAGCACACAAAGCTGTCTGTATTCCCAGGGAAGGAAAGGACTCATTGTCCCCGTGAGCAGACAGCAGCGCAGGCGTGTGCCTCCATCAGCGCACTTGGCGGCAGCGCTCACCGCCGGCTGACATCCCAGTCTGAAGCCTGGCAAAAACAGGCGTGCCGCGGCCCCGCCTCCTCGTCATCGCAGAGTAAGAGGGGCCCCCGCTGCCAGAGCTCCCCGAATAGGGAGGATCAGGCTCCCAGGGAAGAACAAACCGAGACGCATCTCTGCATCTGTCCTGCCACTTTGCACAAAGCCTTCTGAATGTTAAGACAACACTTACTGACTAGTCAGTTCGTTATTCACTCGTGTGTTCAGTCTGCCAAAATTTCAACCTCAAGTCTAAGTGCCTGTGCGCAGAGTTAGCTTCTGTGTCCAGTGCTTTGCATTTGTGATGACACTGCTGCATCAGTTTGTTCTTCCTGCGCTGGTATGTGCGTTGTCCACGATGGTTGTGAAGTGCGCTTGGGCTACCGGTCTTGAAAGGTCATTGATGGACGTGCTATCAACCTGTTGTGAGTGAAGGTTTCCGAGTAGACAGAGGGCTGTTCACGACCTGACTTCTATGCCGTGTGAAGCCATTTTTTTTCTTTTTAAATTTTGGTGTCATCTGGATCTAGCTCGGGGCCTGGCACGGGATGTATTCAGTTTTCTGTTTGATCACGGTCACGTGAACTGAAAATTTGGGGGCTGGGGGGATCCACGTGGAATTCCCATATTTAAGTTTTCAATTAATAAAGAACATTTAGAATGGCTGTATTCTAAGCAGAGCCTGGCACAGGGTTGGGCCCAGAAGTGTGAGTTGAGTATTTGCTAATAAAATGATGAGAAAATAAAGGTGCTTACCCACAGAGGTGGGATGGGGCCCACTGGAGTTCAAAAGGAACCTTCCATGTGTCTGTTTCAAACAACGTTCCTTCTGTAGAGAGAAAATGCGACACAGAGGAAGGAGAAACGACGGAGACGTGGGCGACAGAGACTAGGAAACAGAGAGAAAAGGGAAGAGTTGAGAGAGATGAAACACAGGGCCACTCGGAGGGCAGAGAAGCAGCGTTTGGAGCCGACGGAGGCAGGGAGGGCAGTGTGAGCCTGACTTCTGTACCGGGGTCCTGGGGCAGAAGACGGGGCTGCGCGGCAGGTCCTTGCCCTGATTCCCACCAGCACCGCCGAGATGCAGAACTGCTCTGGGCTCCTCAGGAGTGAAAGCAGCTCATAGGACATAGACTCCCTGTGAGTCATCTAAGGAAAATCGCACGTGTTTGAGAATGTCCAGCCCCTCCCGCCCCGCCCCGTGCTCACACAGCCCAGGATGCACAGTGGGTGAGGTTCCTGTAGCTTGTCACCTCGCTGAGAGCAAACTGCTCTGTCACTGTCTGGAAAGATGTGCTTGCTTTGTGGTGTGTTGCTCGCCGTGGGAGAACCCACCATGTGCTTCACTGGGAGAAACAACAGGCCCCTCGCTGATGAGATGCAGAGAGATTTGGGTGATGTCCTGTGTCATTAGCCTCCAACAGGACTGGCTTATGGAGAGCCCTGTGTTGCCTAAAACTGATGGACACCTGAGAGGTGCCTACAGAGTAACACGCTGCCCTGCATCGGCAATTCCTCATGAAACAAAGCAATCAGGGACATTTAGATTACATGTCAAATGTTCTATAATAAAAACTGAGAGTTCCGTAGGCAATCAGAAGTTAAATGTCTCTATTCACACATAAACAAACAACCGTGTTTTGTATCTTACTCGATTATTTGAAACATACCGTATTAGTTTTACTCCCAGGCAGTTGCAGATAATATTATGCACAAAGAAGAAACATTCGCACAAGAGAACTTGAATTTCTGAGTGAATTCAGTCCTCTTACGTGTTTCTTGACATGAAGTCACACTGGCCATTCCACTGTTTTGCACTAAAAAACTGACTTTAGGCCAGGTTAAACGGTTTGGGAATCCCTCCAAAGTCACTGACATACCAAACAATATTGATTTTTTCCCCCTTTGCTTTAAACTTAATTAAAAGAATGCAATACATCAGCAAGCTGGTGGAGAATGACCCAGAGCCAAACGATGATTTAGAAACCAGACAAGGGGAAGACTGTGATGGTGCGGGAAAAGGCTGTGACCAGATTGGATGCTTCTTGGGTTTTTGTTTTTAAAAAATCTTGAATGACTCCGTCTTCTGGTCTGTGTGCAGGGGAGACTCTCTCAGTCAGGTTTAAAAGGGTGTGTGAGTCAGCAGTAAAGAGAGCTGAAGAAAACAGATGATTAACTGTTCACGTGTCTGTGAAGTTTCCAATTTCATTGATAGTTATGCTTTCACATGAGAGACAGACATCCAGCCGTGTCTTGTTTCCGTCATAAGCGCGGAGGAATGCGGGGGGCGGGGAGTAGCCCAGTAGCAGACCTGAGCTGTGTCTGGACTGGAAGGGAGACCTCCCTCCCTGCCTCCCCGCAGCCCTGGCTTGAGATCTTGAGGTCTGATTGGTGGTCTGGCTGTGCCCGATCGCAGGCACAGCCTCCCTCCCCAGGGCCTGAGTCCTGACTGGTAAACCCAGAAGCATGGACTGAGGTCTCCTCTGTCCCCAGTGAGGTGACAGGAGGCAGGGATGCTCTGCGGAGGGACTGTGGCTGCGTCTGTGGTCTGGGTGGTGAGCCCCAAGGTGCACAAGTCCGTGGCTGTTCTGTCTTGTAAGATGCGCTGGGTCAGGTCCTTGGAGAGGAACCCGGTGCTTTGGTTTCTTGAACAGATCACGCTCCTTTTGAAATAAACACAGAGTTCTCACGGCCAGAGTGAGAAGCTGTCCCCAGCAGCGTCCACCAGCTACAGTGCCGGCGACCTTCAGTGGGAGGTGTGGCCGCACGGGGACAGTGCCGTCCAGTGGCTCTCGGGTGAAGATTTCAGAGCTCACAGAGCTCCCGTTCCCCTGACTATGGGCGCCTTACTTCACCTGCTCAGAACAAAGGCTTTTAATATCGATAACAGAACCGACGGTGTTTATTTTTAAAACACGGAAGAGGATTGATCACATTAAGACTTCTGCCCTTTTTTAAAAAAAATCTTAAATTTGAATGAAAATCTACAAACTTTATACTATTAAGGTCTCTCTCTTAATTGCAGCTGGGAAATTATTACAGCAAAATCATTCTTTAAGTTAACACATACCTCCTCCTTGAGGATGTCCCTGGCAAATCCCATCCCAGAAGGAATGTTTATACTTTAGCTGCACTGAACGATTTCACATCTAATTATGTATCATACAGGGTTTCATTGTTTATATATATGTGTATATATAAATATTATATAAATATAATTCTGTCTTGTTTCCTCAAAGAGATCAGATCATTGAGCAAAAGATCTAAGTTCTCCCGGCATCTCCCATTGTATTTGGTCATCAGTCGGTACATAATAAAAAGTCACCAAAAAATGTGTGTGTGCTGCTTGGTGTGAAGGTTGCATGTGTCCGTTCACGGTCCAGAGCAGAATGACAAGCAGGGCTTCATCAAAGGCCGCCTGGTCCTCAGAGGCCAGCGTTGCTGATGAGGAGGGTACCTGGGGGACTGAACCTGCTAAAAATGTTTCTTGAGTGTTCGTGTTGCGCAGTTTCCTTGTGGAGGCAGGCCGGCTTCCCAGGGTTTCTTCTCTGACCCTCCCCCCAAACTTAGGGCTGTGTGAACACTGCAGGTGACATGAAGTGGCAGAGAGTGAACGGGAGTAAACACTGAGTCCTTTTCAGGGGGAGGGACTGGAACAGGGTTTTCTATTATTTTTTTAAATTACAGTAAAAGTACTGAACATAAGTTTAGTCTTAGATGTGTAAGTATGGCGTGGTTACCGTGGGACAGCGTTGTCCAGCAGAGCCCTGGACTCCCCTCGCCGGTGTCACTGACTCGTGAACGGCCCCTCCTCCTGTCCCCAGCCCCCTCCCTGTTCCTAAGGGCTTGACTATTTTAGACTTTTCATGTCAGCAGAACCACACAGTGCTTGTTTTCGGCATCTGGTGCATTTCACTTGGCGTAACGTCTTCCAGGCTCATCCACGTTGTCACAGACGGAGAGTTCCTCCTTTTTAAGACTGGATAATACTTCACTGTATGTGGACAGCGCGCTGTCGTCATCCACTCACCCCTTTGTGAGCATCTGCGCTGTCTCCGTACCCTGGCCGTTCTGAGTAGAGCTGCCGTGAGCGTGGGTGCGCGGGTAGCTCTTTGAGATCGCGATTTCAGTTCTGCTGCTTGAGTGTTCAGGAGTGGAATCGCTGGGCCACAGGTGCTCTATCTTTAGTTTTTTGAGGAACCTCTGTGCCGCCTCCCACAGTGGCCGCCCTGCTTCACACTCCCACCAGCAGTGCACCGGGGCTCCCCTTTCTCCACATTCTTACCGACACTTGTTACTTCGGTTTCTTTCGGTGACAGTCATTCTGACAGGTGTGAGGTGGCACCACACCGTGGTGATGTCAAGCATCTTTCCATGCACCTGCTGGCCCTCTGTGTGTCGTCTTTGGAGAACTGGCCATTCCAGTCACTTGCTCATTTTCACATTGAGTTCTTTGCTTGTTGTGGTAGTTTGTTGTAGCGGCAGCCCCGTACGTGTTGTGGGCACTGACCCCTTCTCGGGCACGTGGTCTGCAGCCCTCTGCCCGGCTCTGTGGGCGGCCCCCCACCCGGGGCCCCTCTGCCCACACGGCCTGGGTTGGTGCAGCCCCTCTTGTCGGTCTTGCTTTTGCTGCTTCATGTTGTTGAAATGTCCACGCTGTACCATCGATCTGCAGAGTCAGTGCCATCCCTTTCAAAATTCCAATAGCATTTTTGTGCAGAAATAGAAAAACAATCCTAAAATTCATGTGGAGCCAAAAAAATACCCCTGCTGGCCAAAGCAATCTCTAGAAAGAACATTACCCTTCCTGATGCAAAACTATGCTGCAAAGCTACAGCCGTGTAAACAGCACGGTCCTGGCCCAAAGCCAGCGGAGCAGAACAGAGAGCCCAAGGAACGCCTGTGCGTCAGCTGATCACTGGTTTCTGACAAGGCGACAAGAATGCACAACGCAAAAGGGACAGTCTCTTCAGTAAATGGTGCTGTGAAAACTGGATGAAAAAAAAGAGATGAAATCGGACCCTTACACCATGCACAAAATCAGGTCAAAACGGAGCGAAGACTTAAATGTAAGGAGGATTTCCTGACGTTGGCCTTAGCAACGCTTTCTCGGAATAGCTTCACTTCGCTAACATGCAGGGCTCCTTTCTCACCTAGGACGGCTCCTAAAGGCGCTCGCTGTATTCTCTGCCCTTCCTCCCTCACGGAAAGTGCTCAGATGGTGACAGGGAGGAGGAGGAGGAGGACAGAATTTCACTCTGCATAAAAGGGTACATTTGTTCTTCCCTGAGAAATCCCTGACACCCTCGCTGGGAGCACACTGAGCAGCGCGGCTGCCACGTGGTGGGAGGGGTAGGCTGAGAGGCTGCCATGTGATGCATTTTAACCCTGTCTCTGGGGGGGCTCGTAGGAATCCACGACCCGCAGGCTGGAAGGCCTGCATTTGTTGGGGAGTTTGTCTTCTGACCATGGCGGGCGGGTCCTGCCCGCCACGGGCACTCGTGCTCCGGCGTGCTGGGGGCTGTCCTGCTTACAGCCACTGTCCAGGTGCCCTGTCCAGTTTTTTTGTCCCAAACAAGAAGCCCCCGTTGTGTTACCTTCTTGTCAGGGCCATTCGAATAAGCACTTCAAGGTGCTTCTGACTTGAGCCCAGTGAGCAAATGACTCACAAGGCACTTCTAGGATACGGGGGCTTTTGCTACGTGGCTGAGATGCCGCTCGGAAGCAGAGAAGCGGGGAAACCCACAGAACTACCGTGCTGGGGCGCGGATATTGCCCTGTGCTCAGCGCAGCTTGTGGGAAGCTGGTATCTTGCAAGGCCCCTGGCCGGCTCTGAAAGCCCACGCTGCAGGTGATTCCAGGCATCTCTGGAGGGGCCTCCAGATTGGTGGGAGCAAACCTGAGGAGGGGACCTTGGCTCCCCTGATGCTGGTGCCGCGCCCCAGAGCAAGGGGGCTGGCATCCTTTGCATCTGGGCTGATGGTTTGGCCTGAGGAGGCTCGGGTGAGGCGGAAGCCCTGCGCACGCTGAGCTGGGCGTGACAGCGCTCCAACCTCTCGATGACCTCCCACGCAGAGCTGGAGCATGATCCCGGTGCCAGTCCACCCCGCCTTTCTTCAGGCGGAGGCTCCCTTCCATCACGGAGGGACACGGAGCGGCCCCGGGGCATAGGAGACCGCCGAGGGCATCTGCCCCCCACTTCTGTCCCCACTAATCTCTTTGTCTTGACATTGACGGAGCCTGCCAGCTGCCTCCTCGCTCCCTCTTTCCCTTCCTTTTCTCCTGGAGTTGATGACATTAGTGAGACAGCATTTCTCGAAAAAGAAAACCTATCACTGCTGAAATATCAACAAGAAAAAAGAAATCATGTACCTTCCATGCTCAGAAAATCTTCTCAATGTTAATCACAAAGCTTAAGTTTATTTTAGTTTCTTAAACAAAGGATAAAACCTTCAAGATGGAAATATTTGTCCTGAATCGCACCCTTTCTCTGAAAAACTCTCACCTGAGTGGGAATAACCCCAGCTCAGTACGCAGGGCAGGCGTCCTTGGCGGGATCTGGGCTCTTCTGAACCGCTCGTGTGCTTCTGTTTTAAAAGACATGTTTCCTGTTGCCTTTTTTTTTTTTTAATCTTTAAGAACTAAAGACACGCGTTCTCTGATGTGGAGTTTGCTGTATTTCTCCAAAAATGCTCCTAAATTCACTGTACTTATAGGGACCTCCCACGCCCCCTCCTCCTGCCTCCTAAGCGGCTTGTCTCAGGGGCGGTGACAGGAAATGTACATGCATTCCAGGTAACGTTTGTGTCAAAGTTTCCTAACCACTCATGGTTCCTTTTAACTGATTCTGCCTTGGTTATAGGCACTTCTTGGGAAAACAAAATAAGGTTTTCCATATTTTCAATATTTATCCAGCTGGGTTTTTTAAAATGTAACTCTGCTCTTGATTCTATGCGTTGGGGTTGCCGCCCTTTTGAAATAAACTGACCTTGAGGGGACATCGCCCCCCAGTCAAGTGGAGCATCAATGCTCTGGGGAAGCGCCGTGTCCTGGCCGGATGGATGCTGGGGTCTTGCTGCATCTAATTCACCAAATGGATGACACACAACAGAGGACACTCGTCGGGACACTTGGCGTTGGGGCACCGCCGTCATCCTGGCCTCGCGCGCAGTGTGATGCAGTTCCCTCCACTAGAACGTCCTTCCTCTCACTCCTCGTTGACTCGTAGTCAGGATTCAGGCCAAGCCCCTGGCCCCTGCCCAGGCTGCAGTTCCCCTTTTCTGAGCTCATATGTCTGCTCCAAAGCCCTCAGCACTTCTATGTAGAGTCTCAGAGAGAGAAAGGTGCACGTGCGTCTCCCGGAGGCCAGCATGTCTCCTGGTTCAGGAGTTCTCCTTGCGGCCTCCCTGGCGCGTCTCCAGCAGCTGATCCCGTCTCTGCCTGAACACCCGCCGTGATGGGGAGGTCACTGCCTGCCAGGAGAGCACGCCATTTTTAACTGCACGTACTGGCCCAGTTCACGGACAAGGGCTGCTTCCGTCCCCGGGGCTCAGCTGCGTGAGGCCGTGGCCGAGCGGGCAAGAGAAGTGCAGGTGCGCAGAGCAGGAGTGACGCAGGCCTGGGCTGTGCAGACGAGGGTCCCCGGCCTGACGCCAGCAGAGGGCGGTGCGCAGGCTCCTGCTCTCAGCCAGTGCCCGACAGTGCATTTCCTGTCCAGGAAAAGGCGAAAGTGCCCAGACCCAGCTCACGCTTGAGTAGTAACGGATTCCGTATTTATTCACATTTACGTGGGCCTTAGCTCGCCTCACTCCCGCTATTACAAAGGGACGAAGTGAAGCGCATTTAAAACGATTTTGGTCCCATTTGTAAAACAGAGCTCATTCCACTCCAAAGCAGGCCTTCCTCCGTTTGTACATGAAATGGCAACGCGCTGTCTGTCCGCAAGCAGCCCCGGCGACGGGCCCTGCCCGCCTGTGCGGCCCCGGAACCCTGGCACGAACGCCGCTTCCGGACGATGGCTCGCTGAGCTCAAGGCAGGAGTCGTGCAACCTGGGGCCTCGCCAACTCTCTTCCCAAATTCTTCCTAAAGTGAGGCCATTCTCAAACACGCAGCGGGGACCCAGGCTCACGTGCCGGTGCCTGCCCAGACCCAAGGGCCCTGCGCGCTGGCTGCCTCCCCGATCCAGCGGCCGTCAGCGTGGTCTGTGACCCAGCGCACTTGTCGCCCGGGCCTGGCTTCACCAGGGGCCTGTTTTGTCCTAATTTAATATTTCACACTGAAAGATGGAGCAGCTGGTTGGACGTGAGTATGTCTCCCTTGCACACCCGCTGCCTCCGCCCACCTGGCGCCCCCGAGGGGACCCGGTGCTGACGGCCTTCCCTCTCCGCGTCCGGGCCCCGTCAGTGCGCCTCCACCGGCTGCGGGCGCTGCCATCTGTGTCTGGCAGGCGTGATGGTCGGGGCCCACTCCCCCCTCTCCGTGCCCTCTGTGAGCCCGCGTCTCCGACAGCATGATAACAGCCTCACAGGCAGCCGTCAGTCTGGGGGAAGTGAAGTCTCCCCGTTTCTGTAACTCCTGCGCTCTGGGGACAGTGCCCTGAAACGTCTGACTTCCTCTGCCTTGGCGCTCTCGCCGGCAGGCCGCACACTAGATGGCGCATTTCTCCCCCTCCTCGCTGGTCCCCAGCCCCGTTCTCCCTCTCAGCCCCTGGGGTTCTAGGGCCAGACCCTGCTCTCCTGTGTGATGGGGGCTCCGCGTCACAGAGGTGCTGGGCTGGGATCGCGGGCTCCCCCGCCACCACTGGGACAGCTGCCTGGCCGTGACCATCACCTCCACGTCCTTGACCTTGCCTCCTGGGAGTTAAGAATTTTCCTGTGAGCAGGGCTTGCCAACTGCACAGGAACACGCACGACAGAGAAAAATGTTCCTCTGTGGCGCGTGTTTCTGGGGAAGGACGACGCCAGATTTTGCGTCTCTCGCTGACCTTCACCCCTTCGCCCCCCCAGCCCCGGCTCCCACGTTTCTTCTCGGTTGTTTTGCTCACAGACCCGCGGTTAGAGTAAGAAGGGCCAGCCCGGGAGAAGTCTGTCAGGTGCTGCTCAGCCCACCCGGCCCGGTGACAGCTGGCTTTCCTGTGAAGTGGGAGCGCAGAGCCACTTCGCAATTTTTCAAATTACGAAGATAAACTTCACTCCTTCTGTGGCTTGAGCACAGGGCTGGGTGTGGCAGGAGCCTGGGCCCCCAGCTGCTGTGTCCACCTGTCTGCTCGGGGCCCTGGGCTGCGCGCCCACCTCGCGGACCTGGCCACCTCTGGGGTTTTCTGTCTTTTCCCAGATGTCGTGTCACATGGTGAGGGCAAGACACGGTCCAGGCACGTACAAAAAAGTTAGAAACAGCAAACAGAACTTAACCGGCGGATTCGCCCCAGAAGGACCCTGTCGAGCCAGACTGAAGGCTCCTGTGCACTGAGTCAGTCTTCCTCTAACCTCAGACTCACTGTTGCATGAGCTGTTGGGGACAGGATTGTGTCCCTGTCCCACAGCGCGGAGGCTGCAGACCCCACCTGGGGACAGCCACAGACCCAGGTGGCCGGGGGTGTGAAGTCCGCTTGGGAAGGACCAGGTGCCCTTCCCCCCGTCGGGGCCACCGAGGCGGCCCTCTGAGCCCCAAGCGCCCTTGGCCTGTCCCTGCTTCTGGGGCAGCGGCCCCTCTGCCGCTTTGGACAGGGTCTCCTCCTCCCTGCCATGACGACAGGGTGCAGAGCGCCCTCAGCCCTGGCCCGGCCGCACTGGCCATGAGGATGCACTGGGAATCCCCGCCCAGGGCACAGGGCCCACCGTCGCCCGCACTCCCCCTGGCTCCCCCACAACTGTGCTTTTTCACGTTTCAAGAGACCCCAGTGAATGCTGTAAGACTGCTTAGAGACATCACGTGACAATGATGTTCGGGTCCGTCCCAGACCCGGGCGCATAGAATCATCTAGGCCGAGGGAGACTCCAGGGCGGGGCTGAATGGGCACCCCCACCCCCGTCCCAGCCCACGGGCTCCCGGCATCTGCTGCACCTGCAGCAGCAGATGCACTGCGGTCACTGCGCATGGGCCAGGGCGTGGCGCCTCACAGGCTGTGGTCCACCTGGCTCAGCAGAACGGGGTGGCTTCACGCCTGCTGCGTTCGCCGCTGTGTCACCTGGGGCGTCGCCTTCCCGTCTGCGAGGTGAGCTGTTTTAGGAGAGGACACGGGTCTTCCTCCCTGCACGGCGCCCTGACTCTCAGGCCCCAGCCTCCTGTGGCACCTCGTTGCAGAGGGGGAGCGCTCGCTGGGTTAAAGCTGCTAAACCGCAGGCTCAGGGCTCTTCCCGCTTCAGGTCCGAAGTGTAACTCCGTGGGCTTTCAACCCTCAGCGTCCAGGGCCGGGACACATTCATTCAGGTCGTCACGGGATGTAAGCCCAAATTGCAATCATGGTTGCAGAGTCGGGAGACAGAAAAGCCATCCCGCAGTTTTATAGCTGAAACCCAAGAATGTGACACTTTTTTTCTGATTTTCGGTCATCCTCCCTTCTCCCTTCTGTGCCTCGCCCTTGGCCTCGACGTTTAGTTCTCCAGGTCTCCCTTGAGCAAAAGCAGGAATGACACAGAGCTGGGTTTTACCAGGCCTTTGCCTTGCGTGTCCAAGTTGATTTTCACAGCAGCCATGCAGGTGAGTGTGGGGGGGGGGTTCATCTTTTTCTCCTTCTGATAGAAGAGCCAGTGGAGTCGTGCAAAGCTCACGCTGCTAGGAAGTGGCAGAATTCCGATTCAGACCTGGGATCCTTCCGCTGGACTTGAAGCCTTCCCTTTGAGCCAGTGGTTCTCAGTCCCGGCCACACAGTGGGGTCCCCCGGGGAGCTGTTTGAAACACTGAGGCTCGGGCTTCGGCTCACACCAATTAAGCCCCAGTCTCTGCAGGTGCCTGACAGTGTGTTTTAAAAGCTCCCCAGGTGATCCTCAGGCTCACGGGGGCTGAGAACTGCGCTGCTTCCCGAACCCTGTCCCTCAGGGGACGTGTGGGGGAGACACAGCCGCTTGTGCGGACGGACGCACGGACAGCCAGGGGCCTGTGGGCCCGCCTCGGCTCCTCGGCCTCCCAGCCGCTGTGCACGTCTGTACGTGACTGGGCTCCGGGGACCCCTCCTTCCTCGTCATCCTCCTGCCCACACCAGCGCCGTGCTTCCTTACGTGCAAGGCCTTGGCTCGCACAGGCTGGATTAAATCCACTTGGTCTTGCCTCACCTCAGGTGCGGTAAAGCCGGCACCACGGCTGCCCTTGAGCGGGGAAGAACTCAGAGGTCACTGAGGCCAGCGGCCTCCAAACTTCGGTTAAAAAGTTTACCTGTAAAGAAAAGAAAGCAGGTGAACTGGATACCTGGGCCCCGGACCCCCTCCCGGCTCTGCCCCAGCGGCCCAGGGGCACACTCCGGGCTGTCCTCAGCCAGGGGCCAGACGTGACAGGGAGCACGTGGGGGTGGACTGTGTGGTCTGGAGGCCAGCATTGGAGGTCTTGTTTTACTCTGGAAGAAAATGAGCACAAGAAACGGATTGCACGCCAAGCGGAGGGGCTGAGCCCTGACCCGAGCCCTCCTGACTTGCTCTCCGCCGCCTCTCGGCCTGTGCGCTGTGGCTCGTGGCGGTGTGGCTGACATCACGCCCCTCCTGTGGGCTGTTGTGCTGGTGGGCTGCCAAGCCAGAGTCGAAACATGAACCCTGGCTCCCAGCAGGGACCCTGAGCCCCACTTGGGGAGCAGGTTGCCCCAGGGAGCAAATTTCCTTCCACTGCACACACTGCCTCTTCTTTCCTCCACCTCCTGGGATCCACCCCCGGGACCCACCCCCGGGACCCTCCTGGCGCTGGGCTGAGAGGGAGGCTGTGTTTGTGCCGTGACGCAGGTGAGCCTGGGGCTTGGGGGTTGCTGACTCTGTAGGCGATTAATTGGATCCCCGTCGAAATCTCATTTTTTTGTCTCCTCACGTGATGCTAAGAAAGTCACATCATTTCTCAGGTATCAAATGCTTGAAAAATACCCGTCCTGTGCTCACCCCTCTCAGAGAAGGTTTTCGGTCTGTCGCTTGGCCGGCTTGTATTCTGTGGGCAGTGCCGACGAGTTACGTTTCCACGGCAGAGCGTGAGCGAGGGCCCGGGAACCCCCCACCCCAAGCCGCGCGGGGAGACGGCTGCTGAGGCTCACACGGCAGCTCGCTGGCTGCTGGGATGGTCTAGTATTGCCGCTGCAGCGTGTTGCTATCTGTTTGCATACTTGAAGATACCTTGTATTTACTTCTCACAGCCCAGCTTTTCCCTAAGGTGTACATGGAAGTTAACTCGCTAAATGAGACTAGTCTGGCCTGAAAAAAATAATAACCTAATAGTGCATTTTTTAAAAACTTAGAGCATGAACCACTGTACGTCTGCCGGACCACCTGAAGTGCAGGGGGAGGTGTGGGGGCCTGAGAATGGCAGGAATAAACAAACGGAAGGACACAAAGAAGCAAAGTCTTAGGCTCCTGTGCAGAAAAGCCCACGCCCACCTGCCAGCACACGGGTCTCGGGGTTTCTCAGAGTTAAGGGACAGACAGTCGTCCTTTACACTGCTCAGTCCACTCTGTCTCCAGTGGCGTCTGTCTTCCCCGACAAGCATCCCCATCACGCGGGCGCCCGTGGGGGAGGAGCCTCCACCTGCCTCTCTTGTCGAGGCCGCAAAGCCTGCAGGAGAGCAGAGGAGGGAGCCCGTGGTTTATATCAAAACATAGACAGTTTTTAAAAGTGTAATTACCTTGGAGAAAATGCCTTTCGTTATTAACCAACTTTGAGTTAAGAAGCTGTGAGTTTTAAGAAGAACATAACCCTACCGTTCCTGAGCCTGGACGTGTCGTGCTGACCTCCAGCAAGAGTGTGTTTGCTCTGAGCGTATATCCTTGGCTCTGTTCTGATAAAAATCCAGAAGGTAGCAGATCATAAAATTAAGCCGATAAGGGAGACTCCGGATCGGCCCTGTCCAACAGGAGTGTAACGTGAGCCACGAAATTGTGTGTGTGATGTGACCTGTCTTGCCAACAGTAAATGGAATCAAACTAAACAGATGGAATTCATTTTAGTGCTACATCTAACCTATAACGTCATGTCAGTGGGCAACCAGCACACATTTATTAACGAGATATTCTGCGTCCTTCCTTTGTGCCGTCATGAAATCCGGTGTGTATTCTACGTTTATAGCGCGTCCCAGCTTAAGCTGACCAGATGTGGCGTGCGCAGGTGCCTGTGTGGCCATGTCCTGGCGCGCTGGACCGCAGGGCAGTGGGTGGTCCAGGCAGCGAAAGTCCTTCATCCAGCTCTTCCCGGGCCTTTGCTCTGTCTGGGCGTGTGACGATTTTGTTTAAGAAGAGTGAGCTCTGCCTGCACTGAGGACCTAGAGTGGTGCTGAGAGCGCGTGTTGGGGACTTAGCTTGCCAGGGTTCAAATCCAGCTCTGCTGTATTCACGAGTTAATGACCTTGGCCGGCTGCGTAGCATCTCTGTGCATCGTGTTTGCTTCTGCACAGTCAGCGTTAGGGTGCGCCCGCTGTGCTGCGAGGATTCAGCGACGCAGCGAGTGTTCATCACAGCGCACGGTAGCCTCTAGTTTCAGGTCATTGGAAACGTATCTTCCTTTCTCCAGAAATGAGCCACAGCGCATCAGAAAAGGAGACAGGAAGTGTAACTGATGAAAAATAACGCTGCAGTGATCGTGCTCGGGGAACCTCTCGAAGGGGACAGGGAGACGCTCCAGCAAGAGCCCGCATCGCCAGGAGCCCCACACGTCGGACCCGAGGGCTTCGCCTCCAGTGTGTGCAGCTCCACGGCTGGAACCAAGCTGCAGGGTTAGCCTGTCTATTGAGGTTTCAGTTCCATTGTTATTATTTCCACAGAAACGTATCGCTTTTCTTCTGTTTGAAAGTGCTAATATCGATGCAGAGATGACTACGACTTTGTGTGTTTGAAGACTGTGAAATAATCACTCAGTGACTGGAATATTCGTGTAAGGTAGAGCGAGTTCCCTGACGTGCTAGTAGCTGAAGCCCAGTTGTGGGGTCACGAGGCTCTCAGAGATCACCCCGTCTGTTACCCTCCACTTACAAACGAGAAGGTCACTTCTGAAATATGCTGTCATTTTCTCATCCACAGTAAAAAGGTGTTCCATAGTCTTAGACTTAAAAAGAAAGGTTGGGAGGGACCCACGCTACTTAACGATCCTGTAAGGCCCTTAGTTCTGAGCGTTTGTGTAAGTTCTGCGCTGGGGCCGGGATGCTGGCTCCACGGGGCGTAACAAAGGTGTGAAGGATAATGGACTGAGTAACTCAGTCATTTTCCCCAGCGTTTTAAAATCCAGTAGTCTGTTTTGACAAACCTGAAATCGTGTAAACATCTTTCGATTCGTTGAGGTTTTTAAAAAGAAAAATCTTGATTAAAACCAAATCGGAGCAAGGGCAATTTTACGTGAGAGGCGTGTGCGGCGTGCGCACGTCAGCTGGCTGTGCCTGCGTCTCGGGTGCAGAGATGGCCTCGTCTGCCCCGCCCAAGCCGGGACCCTCCAGGGCCATCAGAGCCGCCAGAACGCTGACCGACGGCTCACAGTGGCGTGTGGGACCCAGGCAGAGGCCGGAGTTGCCGGCACTTTCGGTCACGCCCCCCAAGGCCTGAAATTCTCCTAAGTGTCTTCTAACGGCTTCTTGGTTTTATTTTTCCCGTTTATTAGAAATCACCAGACACTTGATACGTGCTCCACTCCCTTTAAAAGTGTATCTATGTTTTATTGATCTTGAATGCTCTCAAATGGCCTCCTCCTTTCAACGATGATTATATTGTCTGGGAAGAGTCGCCAGTATCATCTGCAGAAGACTGTTTCTGCTCTTGGGCCAAAGCCTGCCCGCAAGCCCTAGGGCTCAGGGCCGACGTGTTAGAGGGTCTGAGAAGCGGGAGGGTGGCCTGGAGACGTAGGACGAGGCCCTGAGTCAGGACGAGCTGGTCTGGACGCCTAGTTGCGCGTCTCAGCGAGTGGCGTAGCGCCTTGAGCGAGTGGGAACAGAATGGCCTTTCCTGCCTCAGAGGAGTGAGTGGCCCGGCCGCTGCAGGGCACTCGGCTTCCCGGGAGGTGCTCAGCAACAGGAGGGGCCGTCTGCGCTCCCCTGCTATTAGCACGGAGGCCCTGCTCTGGCCGCACCCTGCCCTGGAGGGAGGGAGGGAGGGAGTGTGCTGCCGGGCAGGCGGGGGCAGGGCGGGAGGGCATCTCAGGCGGAGGGAGAAATCCGTGCAGAGCGGGGCGCCTAAGTCTCGCGTTTCTTGTCTCCTCCCACAGAGCTGCTAAGATGGGAGTGAATCAGGTCAGGGGTTAGAAAAGTGAACTCACGTTCCCAAGGGGTCCTTTTCCTCAGGCAGCCTGGAAGACAGGAAAATGCCAGAAACTTCCTTCTTCCCTCGTCCCTTTCTGTACTTTTATTATTAAAAAAAAATTATTTTCATTGCTGAGTTAGTCCTGTCTGGCCTTCCGTGAGCGATCTGTGAGATCCTCGTTTGACCTGGCAGCACTGCCGGGTGTATTTAAGCCCAGGTGCACACCCTGCCCTGCGGCCCAGGAGCTTCTGCGGACAGCGGACTGCCCCCTGACAAGCAGGTGGCGCCCTGGGCATCTGAGCTCATCTCTGAGTCAGCTCCCTTTGTCGGTGTCTTTGCAGGGAGGCCAGGGACCTAGGGACTGACTCAGGTTTCACACACCTGCCCTTGTTCCTTAGTTTTTACTAAAGAACAGACTTCTGTTTTGAAAGCACTGCCCCTTGGATGACACATGGCAGGGACGTGTAGGGCCAGGCCTCTTCCCCGGCTGCGGGGCAATGAGTGTAAATGCATGTGTGAACAGCCTCCGCTAATTTAAGGAGAACAGCTTACACATGGGGACACCATGCGTCCTCATCGAGTCGAGGGCCAGCCTCAGTTCCACTAACCCCTTGTCCTGCTCTCTCTCACATGCAGAGAAGCCCACTCGGAGGCGGACCCGGGGTGCACGCAGCTGCTGTCTGGACACCTGTCTGCTCCACGTGGACCCCTGAGGAGTCGCCGAGCATGGTAGGTTAACATAGCGGGGCTGTGGTCCACTAGGACCGCATGGTCACCTGAAACAAGCAGACCTGGCAGCGCAGGGATGCCTGCTGCCAGATCAGGCCCTTGGAGAAAGGGTCTTTTCTACCGGTGTGTCCTGTTGTTTGGCTCTTTAGATGCTTCGATTTCATGCTTTGTTTAGTTGATTAAATAGGCCTGGGTTAACGGTACATCAGCCATGACTCGTTTGGAAATCGTTACATCTACAGAGCCTCGCACGTAACGCAGATATTTCAGAAATGAACCGAATCAAGCCAAGGGCACTGACCAGCCAGCGTATTCACATCTCTGCGCGGTGGGTTTAATCTCTTCACTGTTCGTTCCTGACACTCACGTGGGGTCTGCAGATCTCAGACGGCTTCCGAATTTTCCGTGCGGCCTCATGACGTCTTAAAATGGACTGGTGGGGATCCTGACTGAGCCTGTCCTGGAGCACACAGGTCCTGGCACCCGCTTTGTCTTTCCAGTGGGCGTGTGGCAGACTCAGAGTAGGGGGCAAGGGGGATGTTTGTTCAAATGTCATTCTTCTGTCAGACCCCTCTTGACCGCTGACCCACACATGGAGAGGGAAACTGTTCACGGCCGGCACGCGCTGCCAGCGTCCTTGCGCTGTGTGAGCCTCCCCCGGTCTATTTCATTCCTCACCGCGCCCTCCAAAAGGAGGGAGCCTCGCCTCCTGGCAGACGTGAGGGCCCCGGGCCGGGCGAGCTGGACGGCCGGCCTGGTCACACCGATTTCGAAGAATCCGCCCGGAGTTTCGGCCCCAAGTTTCCTTTCCCCGGGGTGGTGCGTCCTAGGGGGTCATTTGTATGCCTTTCCACATCTATCCTGACATGTAATTTCATTAATTTCCACCTCTGTAACGGGGAGCATTTCCTGACCAGAGCGTGTTGGCGACCTCTGCCCTGACCTGTGACCTTGAGGCAAACCCAAGACTTTTCTGGTCCCTGCTTTCCCCTTGGACCATGAGAGGGGGCATGGGGGCTGAGAAATGCTTCTCTTACAAACAAGACAGCTTCAGTCCCCTTCAAGGCTGTGAGACATGAACCTGTGTTCTTCATTTACCAAACGATTCGCTTTTAATTGTTCAAAAATGGCGCATTTTCTAGGGCGTCTGTCTGTCCTCTCCCTCGCGTTTTTGTGGCATCGTCGGAATCCCGTCTTCAGAATGTTGGCCCTCCTGCTGACACTGAACTGCCAGCGAAGGAGGCTTTTTAACTTTTGTTTTCTTTACCCGATTAAGATATGCTCATTGTAGAAAAAATTAAAATATTAGAATGCAACTATATAATAAAAATGTTAACACTCTGAAAAAAACAGAATTCAGCGAAAATCACAGTTAACGTCTTGACTGAAAGCCGGTGCTACTGTTTCCTGGTTTAAGACAGATCATCCATACACCTCGTTCTTTCCTCCTTTTCACTTGGCAGATCGTGTGCTGACATGTATCTAATCTTCTGCTGTCGCTTTATCAGTCGGCGTTTAAAAATTCTGCTTTCCAAAGAAAGCTGTAATGGCCAACATTTGACCTCTGCTTTCGCATGCTGTCATGTCCTCACGTGAGTTCACAGCACAGTGGCTGAGTCAGAGGACGTGCACCTTCTAATGCGCCTGAGAAGGACATGCTTTCAAGGTGCGCCCCCTCTGCACGTGTGGCTGTGTGACCGTGTGTGCTCTGTGATTCTAAACGTAGCCAGTGTCGGTGTTTCCATGATCTGCACACAACTTCTGTGTTTGACTTTAAGAAAAAGTAATCTCATCGTGTAAGAGAAAAAAGGCTAACGTTTTATTTCTCCATGCATTACAAATTCCCGAGAGCTCAGCTCCAGATCCTACACTTTCATTCTCTTGTTCGTCGACGGACTCGTCATTTGAAGTACCTGCTGTGCGTGAGACGCAGCGAGGACACCACTGATCCATCAATGGACAGGGCACAGCCCTGCTGTCGAGGCTCCGCCCTTGCCCTGGGTGCCTGAGCCGCGGACCAGGAAGCGCTGCCGTGAAGTCGCTCTGAGAGCGCAGTCTCGTCGTTAGCTTTTGCTCTGGTGACCGTGGCTGTTCTCCGGGCCTCACTCGGGGTTCTCTGAGGTCCACGCCCATCAGGGCGCGTCTCCTCGCGTGCATCACACTGCGCTGCAGACTGTCCCGTCCGACGTCTCTGTCCCCACCCAGCCCCAAGGGGAGCTCTTCTACTGTGCTGTGAGTATTCCCCGGAAGGGCCAGCCTGCTTCCAGGCGAGGTGGCCCGTTCCGCCGTGGGGCTGTGCGAAGGGCTGGGGTAGTATTCACGGTATTCTTGAGGTGAAATTACCGTTTGAAATTTTGTATTATGTACCTACTGTTCCTAATTTCAGCCTCTGGGGAGATAGAGAATCAGTTCCCTTCAGTTCAATCCAATTCAAGGGATTTATGTTAAGAACCTGCTCTGGTCAGAAACTGCTCTAGCTGTAAGGGGCTGACTCCTGTTTCATGTGATAGCATTTTGAGCATTTGATGACACTATGTTTTCCTAAACGTACAAGTTAAGCGACTTGCCCTATGCAAGGTGATGAAGTGCCGCCGTGCCAAGCCCGCCGCATTTCTCGGCCTCACCTGTCGGCCGTGCTCATGGCCGGTGGGAGGGGCTCCGCCGTCGGGCGTGAGGACAGCCATACTCCCCGCCCGCATGCAGGTTCCCGGAGTTTTGTTAAAAAGTAAGCAAAGGCACTTGCCCTGAGCTGCTAGTAGCGGTGCCGTGAGAAGCTGCCGTGGGCACAGATCGGAGGAAGAGACAGGCCTGAAGGGAGCGGGGGGGAAAGCTCAGGGCGTGTGCCCCACATCCGCCTCTTCCAGCCCCTCCACCTCCCGGGGCCTCGCTCTCTTTGCCTCCAAGGCGGAGGCCTGTGTAACGTCCACAGGGCTCTAACCTCAGACCCGTGGGATGGCTTCGCATGCCGGAAGCGCCCACGCCTCTCAGGCTGGGGGTCTGTTTTCCGGAAGCTTCCGCTCGCTCAGGCCGCGTGCCCGTGGCGCAGTCGCGGACACGTCTGTGGAGGGACGGTGTCCTGCCAGGCCGACGACCCCCCAGCTAGGGAATATCGCCGTCGCACTTCAAGGAGGGGAACGTTGAGGCGGAGGATGTGTGGGGCGCCCCAGGCCGAGTGGGGGGCAGAGGCTGGTCGGGGGCAAGGAGTCGGGCTCCCCGCCCGTGCACCGCACTGCGGGGTCAGGAGGCACTCGCTGCTCCGGGTCTGCCCTCGTTTCTCGACCACCCGGTTGTCTTAGAGGTGAAGACCGGCACCCAGGCCGATGACGTGTGTGGGTGTGGGAGTGACGGCAAACGTGCGTCCGTCTATAAACACGCGACCCGTGCAGCCCAGGTGTGGGGGCGACGTGTAGCCGGCGCCTTTAAGGCTGGTTCCCGGAAACGGCCAAAGCTGCGGTCCGGTGGGGTCTCTCTTGCCTGCTTAACCCCCCCTGTGGGAAGAGAACCTTCTTCGCAGGTTCACACTTTAGTCCATGGATGTGTCCGGTTGCTCGTGAATCTCGTGTTACTTCTAAAGCTTTCTGACCGGTTCTGTTACTTTTCACTTTCCCCCTTTTCTGATCCTTCTTTTTGCTGCTTCCTATCTCCTAGCTCTTTCGGATTCCGTGTAATCTTGCCGTCAGTGTGCGATCGCTTCTCCCGGGGGTCCCTTCGTCCGGGTCTGTCGGCTGGTGGGCTTTGAGCTGAGTGCAGGGCCTCCCTGTCTCTGTCTCTGTCTGTGAGGGGTTTTGTTTATATTGTCAAACGGGCAGAAGCTGGACACACATTTCCTTTCCTCACTTTTCTCAGAGGCTGTACTTAATCAGATGCGATTTCTCGTAAAGAAGCAGAGTCAAGCGTGGAGCCAGGTGAGGGATGGGATCGGAGGTTGTGCACGCAGGACCGTTGTGACGACCACGCGTGGTTGTGACGGGGCGAAAGCGTGGGGGCTCTGTGTTCCTCACACGTAGGCGGCAGTCCCGTTCAGGAGCAGCCCTGCAGGATAGGGACAGCCCACACCGTTGGCCCTTATAACGTCCCAAAGCACAGAACAAACAGTTCTGTCTTTCGTGCCCAGACCAGAAGCCTGTGGGGGGTCCTCGGTGTCACAGCTCTCAAGACACTACGAACCAGTCAAGCACTGGACAGGCCTGAAAAGGAAGAGTCACTTGGGAGGGACCTTCTGAGATACCCCCTCTGTCTTCACCACCACGTGTAAGTGTCTGGGGTCAGAGATGATGGCTGAGATGGTCCCGAGTCCTGTCCCCCAGTGACACTCGAGTCACAGTGATTCGGAGTTGGGGGGACGCAGAGGGGGCCAGGGAGCCCGGCAAGTGGCCAGCACAGCCCCACGTCCCCCAAGCTGGGCCAGGAGGAACCGTGGTGAACGAGCCCAGGCCGTGGGCACGTTGCCGAGACGGTTAGAACGAGGGCCGGAGAGGTGCCCAGCCAGGAGCGGCTCGCGTGCGGCAGGGCCCCTGCACACGCCCCTGTGGCCGCGTCGTCAGCTCTGATGGGGCCGGAACGTGCCTGCTTACTTCTCACGTGGAATTTCCTTTATCGTAACCACCACGTGGGAGAAGCCCTTGGTTTTGTGTATGAATAGCTTTCTGGAATCAATAGTCACCTCTTCTATTTTAAAATCAAAAGCCGGATCGATTTAATAATTTGTGACTTTTCTGTGACTCGTAACGCTGAATGCATTTTGAAAAGTATTTCACGGAATGACATAAAAATGGACATTGACACTTGCTGGGGTTAGAGTATGATTTTTTTCCTTCAGCGCACTAGAGCTCAGTGGATTTGTAGGTTAGGTTAGCCACAATCCAGACTGTATCTTGGATATTTAATTGCTTTTTATTTTTTATTTTTTCTGGTGCAAAGGGTAAATGACTACATTTTTTTCTGTAAATGCAATCCCTGAGTTGCACTTCTGTCCTCGCCCGGCACTTGGGCGGTGGTAACTTTGCAGACGCGTACTTAAATTAATGCTCTTTTCCACGTTGCTGAACACCCAGCCCACAGCTGTTCTAAGGATGGGATCAGCACTGGGAATTTGGACAAGTCCTATTTTCTAGAGAACACACTTTCACTGATAGACTGAGTAGAGGCTTGGGGGCATGGACGTGTGTGTCGCCGTGGTGTGCGCCGTTCTCTGCCCTTACTGTCCATCCTCCGCGTGTGGTCTGCTTGTCCCTTCCCTTCACCTTGGGATGACCTGTACACCCCCCGGAGCCCAGCCATCCTTTCAGTGGAGTAAAGACTGCAGGAGTGCTTCCCACAAGGTCTGTCTTGGAGCAGCTGCTTTGTGCAAATCCCTGAGCTGGGTAAGAAGACGGGCAGAGACTGAGCATCCTGGAAAGCACCTTATGATTTAGAGGAGAACAGGAATAGTGAATGCTGGGTGCCACGGGCAGTGCTTGGGCAGCCCCAGGGGAGGGACTTCACCTCTGATGGGTAGAGCTGGGAGGGCTTCCAGGAGGGGGTGGCATCGAGCATGGAGGACGGGAACAGGAAGAAGAGACAAAGAGAGGAAACGTGGTCTGTGAGTAGCATTTGTTATGAACGTCTGTGGCGGGGTGAGAGTCTGTCCACTGTCAGCCTAAAATGAGTAGATGGTCATGTTGAGGTCTGCCTTCTCTAAGCCGCTCCTGTGGCTCTCGCTGCAGGAGGAGCCCCAGCCTCACGAGCATGTGGAGCGGGACGCTGTCAAGGTGAGCAGTGGAAATGGCCGCTGGTGGGCAGCGCAGAGATGACCGGGGTCTCCCGCGTCCCTCCTGCCCCCCAGTCTCATCCTCAGAGCTGTGAGGTCGCCTCTGTGTGCACTTGCAAAGGGAGTTTTCAAAGTACCCGACACATCGGTGAAAGCCCCAGACAGCCCGAGCCACGTCGGTCTGCTACGTGGTGCAGGGTCACCTGGTTCCCAGGCCCGCCTGTTCCCGGTGGGCGAGGCGAGCAGG
Source organism: Camelus bactrianus (assembly GCF_048773025.1). NCBI lineage: Eukaryota > Metazoa > Chordata > Mammalia > Artiodactyla > Camelidae > Camelus > Camelus bactrianus. The sequence continues at coordinate 14,453,098 of NC_133553.1, read as the reverse complement.
TCTGCGGGGCCGGCTCCAGGGCCCCGTGCACAGGTGCCGCGTGGGCGCGGCAGGTGTGTGCACTGCTTAAGACCACGTTCTGTGTGGCTCTCGGCATGACGGTCATGTCCTCCTAACTTCAACCATAGACACCGTCCAGGAAGACAACACTCGTTCTCTTTAAAGGCAGCCTGACAACGGCGTGTCTCGCAGACGCTGAGGACCTCCTGCGGCCCAGTGAGGTGAAGGGGGAGGGTGCCCGGCCACCTTGGCGACCTGGGGACCTCGGGGAGGAGCACGTGCGTTCCCAAGACGTCACCTCAGCACGGCAGGTGCGCCCTGTCCCAGCTGTCCCAGCCCCCCCCCCACCGGCCCGTGTCCCCAAGGAAACCACTCAGCCCCTCGCACTTGGTGGTCCTCGACCGAAAGGCTGGGCCGGCACCCCAGGTCGGAGGACAGATTCTCGAGGCGTCACACGGACAGGAAGTCAGCTCCCTGGGACCAGAGGGAGCCCAGAGGGCAGAGCCACGACCAGACGGCAGAGTGGAGCTGAAAGCAGTTAACCGCGCAGTGTCTGGAGCCCACTGACTCTTCAGGATGGAATTTCTTGATGTTCCTGTGTACTTAATGTCCCCAAACACGTGGTTAACCTGCACCTCCCTGCTGTACAACACACACACGTGTGCACACAGCACACAGCGCACACCCCCGCACAGACGCATACGCACATGCACACACATGCCATGTGCATACACGCTCCCCCCCCGACGTGAACACACGCTCACACACATCTTTATACCCTTTTTAAATTCCCTTTCCAAATGCATCCCCCTGTGGGGCCCCAGGCATCCTCAGCACCCACTCGTGGGGACACCACCTCCAGGGCCCCAACTCTGTGCCCCACCCTGTCCGCGTGGTGCCATCGCACAGCCCCGAGACACACTGACCTTGTCTCAGTGAACTTGCATGGTGACCGGCTTCCTTGTTCGGGCTGCCTCGTGGTGCACAGTGGGGTCACAGCCTGGCCGCCAGCCCCCGGCGTCTGATGCAAGGACCGTGGCGCAGCGGGCGCTCCTGCTGAGTCTGCCCGTGGATGACACCGTGGGCACCGCACACAAGGCTGCATTTACCACGGTGAGTGAGGGCTTTGGTGAGACCGTGGTCATAAGGAGACAGACACACAGACACGCCATGACGTCACCGCAGACGTCGCGCACCGCAGCTTTGTAGGCAGAGTGAGCGTTTACTGTCTATTTAAAAACACGCTTTAATTGCACTAGACCTTCCTTCTCATCACACTCCCCCTTTGTCTCAGAATTTCTTTTAGGAAAAATACTGAGCGCAAACCTCCTAGCACATAGACACTCACAAATCAGGGCCACTGAGACCAGAAGCCGGGAGTTCGCGCTGTAAGAGTTCTCCCAAACAGTTTTGGAAGAAAATTACATTTGCACTGCAATTAAATTGTGACATTTGAGGACTCTGAATGCGTGAGTCGGTCTTTATATCATATTTTTATTTTAATGGAAAAGGCCAAAGGTTTAAAAGCCCCCGAAGAGCATGAACACTGACTCACCCACAGTGGTGCTCCTGTGGGGGGTGAAGGCAGCCCGGTTCCGGTTCCGGGCGGCAGCTGCCTTTCCCGGCATTTCCCTTCTTGTAACCCAGACCCTCCCTAGTCATCTTTCAGACTCGCAGCGCCTTAGAGCTCGCCCTGGCCGGGGCAGGTTGCAGCACGGCTGGTCCAGAGTGGGTGTTTGCCGCGAGCCCCGACGTCCCGCCTCCCCCCAGCACCTGGTATGGGTCTGGCTCCAACGGGCCGGAAAAGACCAATCCTCAGAAGCATTGCTTTCTGGGTGGATGGAAGGCTCCCCAATGAAACCTGGAGTCTTTCTGGCAAGAACCCCTTAAAAAGCTTGAAAACAGCACAGCCCCACACCCCACAGGGAAGCGAGTGCCTGTCTGACACCCCACTTTCCATGCTGGCCGCTGGTGTTTCCAGAAGTTGTGTTCATCAGTCGTCATCTTTACATGTTTTTAATCCTTGTGTGAAATCTCTCTTTTTATTGTTTTTCCTGTCGTTTATTATTTGACATTTTCCTCAGTACTGAGTATTATCCACTTTATATAATTCAGTTTGTTTTGCTCAAAACATGATCACATAAACTCCAAAGTTAGCATAGCAAGTAAAACAAAACCCTTACCTTTTAGGAAAGAACATCTCAGTGTGTGTATGTTTGGGAGGGCAGACCATAGCGAACAGATAGAAACACATTGTGTTGGAACAGAAGCCAGAAAGAGGGAGCTCAGAGCTGGAGTAGGAAAAAGCCAGGGCTACTCTGTATGTGGCAGTTTGGAAGGTCTGGCTGGTTGGGGAGTTTATAAAGCAACGAGACAGGGAACATCTCAGCCGACAAAGCTGGTGCAAAGGCCCTGGGGCAGGACCCCGCAAGGGGACCGCGAGGGGCAGCATGGGGAGAGGGGGTGAGGCCAGGCCAGGGGAGGGGCGGGTACCGTGTGGAACGCCGCAGATGGGTGGTGGGCAGAGAGCACTGGGAAGCCGCCCTTGGCCTTGGTCACGTCCAGCTCATTGGCATCTGGGACCACAGTGTGTCTGTGGGGATGAGGCCGCCCTGGTGGGGAGAGAGAAGGAACGAGAGGAACTGCAGACAGCGAGTGCCGGCAGCCCCTGAAGGAGGCGGGGACTGGGGCAGGAGCTGTGGGCAGATCCAGGCTCCGGGGAGGCTCGTTTTTACTGTTTTTTGAAGACGGGAAGGAGCAGCCTGTGAGCGTGAGAGTGGGAGAATGAGTGACGCGTGCAGCGGGAGGACCTGGGAGCTACTTCCTGGAGTCACGGGTGAGAAAGGCAGCCGGCGCCTGAGCAGGATTGGTGCCTCAGGGGGGCCCAGGGGTCCCACGAGGTGTCGGGGGGCGTCCTGGGTGCCGAGTTCCCCAGGGACTGGGCGCCTCCATGGATGGAGAGAGGAACAGAAGAGACGAGACAGTGCTGAGGAGACAAGACCTTAGACGGGGTACCTGGTCCAGCCTGGGGGGCCGAGCCCGGGGACAGCAGGGTGGCCCCGGGGGAAGGAGCTTGAGATGCAGGAGGAGGAGTGAGCTAAGAGGTGGCAGCGGGAAACAGACGAGGCAAAGATCCAGCTGTGGCTATTGAGGGAGCTCAAGTGTGACGACGGGAGGCGAGTAAGCATGTCGGGGAGATGCCCAGGCCCCGGGGGGCGAGGAAACGTCCGCACAGGAGAGCATGGCTGGGCGTCCAGAGGAGCCGAGAGGTGGCCGAGCCGAGGGGCACGAGGCCCGGAGGCGCCAGGCTTTATCACCTAAAGATGGAGATGCAAGGGTCTGCAGGCAGCGGGGAAAGTGAAGACACCCACCCCACAGGGCGGGAGGGGCCTCCCAGGGCAGCCGGGCTTCGGGTCCGGTGAGAGGAGGGCGAGGAGGGGGATGGGCGGTGAGACCCTGAGCCCAGAGGGCAGCGTGGGGACAGGAGGGTGTGCCAGGGCGGGCGGTGCTGGGCAGGCTGGGGGTGGCCTGGCCACACCTGCCTTCGGGTGGGCAGGGGGCACTGCCCTCTTCCAAGAGCCAGGAGGCCGGGCAGGCCCGGCCGGGACCCCTCGGAGGCAGCGCCGCGGGCGCTGGGGCCCGAGCCATGAGGGGGTTCTTGCTCCCACCACCCGGTGGCTTTGCATTTCCATGCCTCCCTTTAAAGTGGCCACCGTGTCCCCACCCAGTTAGTGGGACCCTTGCGGATAACAGACTGAAGCGTGTGTCTCAGATAAGCACGTTGAAGCTCCAGCCCCCGAGGAGAGTGGCTGTGGAGGCTGAGGCCTTCGGGGCGATGGAGGTTAAACGGGGTCACGCGGACGGGGCCCTGAGCCACAGGGCTCGCGTCCGCACAGAAAGAGGAAGAGACCCCGGAGGTCTCTGTGCACACGGGAGGCCGGGGAGGACCCGGAGGTGCCGTTCGTGCGGCGGCAGGAGGGGCCTGGCCGGAAACCCGAGCTCCTGCCCCCCATCTTAGACTCGGTCTCCAGACCTGAGAAGGCAAACGTCTGCCGTTCCTGGCCCGGCGTCTGGGAGGCTCGGGGCTGCGCACACGTGCCTGAGCGGGCGGCCTGGCGGGGGCCTCCGGCGACCCCCGCGAGTGAATGAATGAATGATTTTTTTAAGGGAAAGGGCACGTGGTTGAGGGAAAGCGTTTGATGTACTTGCAATGTTTTGTTTCTTGATCTGGGTAGTGATTACAATAGTCGTTACAATTATTCATTAAGATGCTCACGCTTTATGCGAAAAATAATAAAGCCCCGTGAGCTGCAGCACGATTCCTCGTGCTCACGCGGGCCAGGGCCCTGCCTGCTCGCCAGGCTCCCGGGTCCCGTGGTTCTTCACGTGTGCGCCTCGTCTTAGCGGCGCAGGGTGCCGTGTTCGTCGCCCGGAGCGCGCGCATCTAGACGGAGCGCCCGGGCGGAGGCCTCAGGGCTCTCGCTCCGTGTTGGTCACGGACTCTTCACATCTTTTTTAATTGAAATACAGTTGATTCAGTGTTGTGTTGGTGTCTAAGGAACAGCATAGTGATTCAGTTACACATATACATTACTTCTCATTATAGGTGATTGCAAGGTGTTGACTACAGCTCCCTGTGCTGTGCAGCAGGGCCTGGCTGTTCATCTGTTTCGTATACAGCAGTGTGTGTCTGCAAACCCCAGGCTCCTGGTGTACCCCTCCCCCCTCCCCCAGGTGACCGTAGTTGGCGCTCTGTGTCTGAGTCTGTTTCTGAAGAGCTCCCCGAAGTTCTACCCCGGAAATCCGCATCCTAGGGCCTGTGTTCACTTGGGACCTGAATAAGGACGGGGAAATAAAGCAAAACCGAAAGAGGTCGCCTGTTCACACGGCTGCAGGTCAGAACCCTTCACATGGGATCTGGCCCCCGGTGGCGCGAACCCTTAAGCAGATACGTGCACACAGGCCTGCCGGGGTCCCCGGGTGATGCTTCCCCACCTGACCCCGGGATGGTGGCCACCTCTAGGGGGCCCTCTAGGGGGCCGAGGCCTGGGGAACCTGGGTGTCTGTCCTGACAGGTCACCAGGTGACCCAGGAGGGCAGAGACGTGAAAAGGGGTTCGCTTCAGCTCATTTTCAGACGAGGAGGGTCGTTATTAGCAGGACCCTCGGGGGCCTGTCCCATGCTCAGCGCGTCTCCGCAGCCCCTGAGCTGGCCTGGCGGGCGTGAGGCGTGGAGTCGTGGTGTCGTGGTGCAGCTCCAGCCGGGCTTCAGGTCCTCTGCAGGCCGCACCCTCCCTTCTTTGTTAACTGCTTGTGCGTGATCGCACGTCGTCTATGATGTCCTTTCGTTGCTCTGCTTAAAGAAGGTCCGTGTACATTGAGAACCAATTAGGGAGACTGCTTGTCATCTCCCCTGCTCCTTTGTCACCTCTGGGGCCGACCCCCGATGTGACAGAGCTGACTCAGTGACAGCTTTTCCCTCCCCGCCTCCTTACTCCGTCCCCGTGTGCGCCACCTGGTCGGGGCCGGGAAACATCCTTTGGAAGGGAGTGGATCATTGAGTGTGAGTACAGAGGTGTGGCCCTACCCGTGGAAGGCATGGGATGAAGACGACTCCAGAAGCTCACAGGCTGCTGCTGTCTGCACACGTGCGGATTCCTAACACGTGCCGACGTGCAACGTCTCGTGTTGGATGGAAAGCCGCGAGGGCCTTTGCAGGAGCTGATGAAGGGCTGTGTGACCTGGGGGTAGCAGGAGGCGGCGCTGGCTGAGGGAGCCAAAGAGAACTGAGCTCCTGCAGGTGGAGGCGGCGTCCGGGCAGCAGGTGCTGTGCGGCTGGGGTGGGCCGGAAGCCACAGGGTCGCTCATTCAGATGGCGGGGCTGTGGGGCAGAGGAGGAGGAGCAAGGGGACGGCGTGTTCAGTGTTGAGGAGCACTGAAGGCCAGGCTAGGCTGGGGGACTTACCTGGGGTCACTGGGGATCACCCAGCCGAGGTCTGAGAGGACAGGGCAGAGATCGGAACAGGGGATTTGTCAGGACCCCTGTGGGAGCTCGAAGGCAAAAGCAGCTGGAGATACAGTCCCGTGAGAAGTAAGGGATGCAGAGGAAGAACCACCTGGGGTGGCGATGACCCGACCCCTGCCTGGACGCAACGCGCTCACATCATGGTCTCACTTAACCCTCCCAGCACCAGTGGGGAGGAGGGTGTTTGTTCCTCATTGTAGAGAGGGAGGAGGTGGAGCGAGCGTGTAGCCAACCGCCCAGGCTGCCATCTCAGCCCAGGCAGGGTCACCCGTGCCGAAAGCCAGAACGCCAGTCTTGAAACGCCTGTGGCCACCCGGGGGCGTTCAAGGGCATGGCCATTTTTCCAGAAATTCTTTTGATTGTATTTTACCTGGACTGGAATTATTTTTAGTCTTATCCTTCACCTCCGGACAGTTTGGGACGTACCCAGCAGTATTCCTGGGGCAGGACCGCATTGCTGCCCGTGGCGGAGCTAATGTGCTGGTCACTGGGCCCAGACCCCTTGTCGTCCTGACGGCAGGGAGCACAGCTAGGAGTTCCCACGCCTCCTGCCTAACGTGGGAGCACCGCGGGTCGCCCTGCGCTCCGGGCATGGTTGGGCTATTCGTTCCCCTCCCCCGCCCTCCAGACGCATCTCCATAATTACGTTCCACTTAGGCTAATAATTAAACGAGTGTGAATTCCCTAAACATACACCGCCTGGTTTCAAGGCCGAGGTGACGTTAAAATGTTGAGAAGGGAAGCCAGTCCGAGACCCAGCTGCAGGGTGTCCTCAGGCTGAAGCATGCGTCATGGGGAGTGGACGCCACACGCTGGAAATCAGTGACAAAGGGGTCCCTCCGAGGGCCTTCCTGTTACGGTTTCCCAGCAGGACTCGGGTACCGTTGGTCTCCATTTGCCAGTGCACTATTCACCCTCATGGTCTCCAAACTTCTTGAAAGTACTTGTGTCAGTGTTAAGCAGTGGTTGTTGTTAGACCTCTGGCTATTTCTTGAGTTAAAACGTTCAAGAGCTGTTTTCACTGGCCATGGCTTGGTCTAAATGCGGGAAATCAGGCCCCGAAGTTATACATCCTGTGTTTCAGTCACAGGCGTTTCCCACCCCGTGTTTTTCCCGCTGCTTCTCTCTTTTCTGCTGCCTCCTCCGTGTAGGCAACTGGTCACCTTCACGTGTGACTTGACAGCGACCTCAGTCCCCTCACCTCTCTGGTCATTTACGCAAAATGTATGGAAGCTGAATGTCTGTGTTTCGGAGATCGATTACTTTTCCCCACACTTTCATCGTTAACCTTTTATTCTTAGTTAATGACAGAGAAATTGATTATTTGCAGTTCAGAAAATAAAATACTTCCGTCCAAGTAGGCGCACACATGGACCAACATACATGGGCTTTTGGGAAATTAGAAAATGCCCTCGTTTTAAACTCGGCAACATGCTTCACATGTCTGTGTCTGGCATTTTGGAATTCCCATCCGCTCTCCCGCAACAAATCTCATCCTTTATTAATATTGATTAGAAACCTGAATCTTAAATGAATTTTCAAGTCAGACCTTCAGAGCAAGTATTGGATTGACAAATGTAAAGGGAACTGAGTGTGGTGGGATCTTTGGATGCTGTTCTGACCCCTCTGTCCTTGGTCCTTGTCCTGTCTTGTCTCCTCATGCTTGCTTTGAGGGTGGTGTCCACTCCGCAGTTTTAACTCTCATCTTGGCAGCTCCCTGTCCGAGCTCATGGGATGCAGACACTCGCATGTAACTCTCGGCGGGACACTCCACCCCGTGGACAGCTTGAGCTCAGCGCATCCCCCTGCACCCAAACACCTCCCCCCGAACCTCTTCCTCGGGTGAGTTCACACTTGCTGGGCTGCGTCTTCCTTCTCCAGCTGGTCGGGTGTGGCGCACGGGGCCTTTGGGGCTTCCAGATGGGACCCCTCTGAGCCCCTTAGGCTCCTGGGCGCGTTCATCTTTACTGCACAGTCTGCGTAAATATTGAGGTCTTACCGTGTGAAACCACCCGGGGTCCTGAAGGAGGGTGCGCTGGCTTCCTGTTGCACACAGGCGGGCGATTCCTGTGGGGAGCCCTGTCGTGTTTCAGGACAAGCACAGACATTGGAGTGAGAGATCTGAGTTTCAAGCCTTCTCTGCCATGCGCTGACTCTGTGAGCCATGCCCCGCTTCGTGGCTTCCCTGAGGACCACGTGGTTAACCTGTGAAGTGGGTACAACCCCAGTACCTGCCTTTGGAGCTGCCGGGAGATGAACTGTGCCGCTGCTTGTCAGCCTCTTAAAGTGATTCCTGAGACGTGCCCAGGCTGTGAGGGCGGGGCTGAGCCACGGTCCCGCCTGCGAGACGCTCTCGCCGAAGCCCAGCACAGCCCCGCCTGGAGCCGGCCCCCCACCCGGCCCCACTCAGGGCTCTTGATGAACCACTCCCTGTGCTTCAGCTGTGGATCTCACGCCCTCCGACTTCCCACTCCCTTCACCCACACCAGTGCCTTCGTAAGGTCCTCCCCTTCCTGTCTGTTACCACCGTGGTCAGAAGAGAGACCGGCTGCTTTCTGTGCACCGTGGGCTGTTCTGTATGTCTTACTCTCACTCAGCGTGGTGCTTACACCCCCATGAGCTGCGGGCCCTCACGGCCACTAGCCCACAGAACAGGGAGCTTCCCCTAGAGGTAGAGTCACTCGTCCACGGCCAGGGAGCCGTGCAGCCCGTGCTCTTGAGTGAGGACCTCCTTCAGATGGTGAACTTGTGCTGCCTGGAGCCTCCAGGAGCCCCGGCTGCACTCAGGGACGTGGGCCCACCTGGGCCCCCACGGAGCGCGCGTCAGGTATTTCTCCGCGCACCGCGGACTCTCTATTGCTGAAGTAACAAAAGCTCCCATACACTGAATTTCCTTTGCACCAGGCAACGTACTAAGTGTCCCACTTCACCCTAATGACGACTTTAAAAGGTAGACGTCATTATTCGTATTTTCAAATAAGCTGCATTCTAGTTGCCCAGGGTTTTATTGTCGTTAAGTTGTAGAGCAGGAATTTGAACCCAAGTCTGACCCCCTACAGATTTCATGATTTTAGTATCTTTTTTCTCATCTTTGTGCTCCTTCTGGCATCTGGCCTGGTTTCTTCTTGCACATCAGAAATGACTTTAAAAACAGTTTGCCGGCTTAGTTTGGGCCCCCTGGGTTCTGCTGTGCATCATTCTCCCCACCTTCGCCACAGAGCTCGAAGCTCCACCAGCCCTTTGGTGACTCACCGCCACCTGACGTCTGTGCTTGCAGGGACATCCAGTCCAAGGCTGGGCTTCACCATGTCACCCAAGCACCCCACTTCGCAGGGTTCCTGGAGGCATGGGCCTCAGCCCAAGCATCACCAGTCCATTCAAGGAAATGATCTCCAACCCCTCCATGGTCCCTGGTCAGTGTCACGAGGAATCTGGAACTGAGCCCTTCAAGATCAGCCACAGCAGAAGCACTGTGTGATCCACAGCAGAAGCGCCACATGATCCACAGCAGAAGGACCGTGTGATCCACAGCAGAAGCGCTGCGTGATGGTTTCCTAGGCTGCTGGTTTCACTAGGTTGTAAGAGCGCTGGGTGTGCCCTGCTGGTCCAGCGCTCTTCACTCTGTAAAGAAGCGTTATCATTCAGTACAAAGAATGATTCTTGTTCGCCTGGGGATCACTGGGTGTTTGAGGGGAAGTGGGAGAGATGCTCCTTTCAATGTCCCAGCCACTGTTAGACGTGAATAGAGACAAGGAATCAGACCCTGGGCGTTCAGGGCTCTGGGCGTGGTGGGGGGTGTGGGCAGCAGGGACACTGGGTCTGCACACCAGGGTAGCTGGAGGGAGGGCACAGTGTGCCAGGCAGGCTGGGATGGGTCCAAACCCAACACAGGACAAGTGCACAGGACTCCACGTGCGGGGGTGGAATCCCAACGTTATGCGGGGGTGGCTTTGGGCTTCTGGATTGACTGGATCCAGGTTCGGATTCTGACCTTACTGCCCACGAGCCAGGGGGCTTTGGTCAACTAAGTTAACCTCCCTGAGCCTCAATTTTTTCAAGTAAGAAACAAGGATATAAAATTCATGTCATAAAATTGTCACAAGGATGAAATCACGCAGGGTACACACGGTGCACAGTCTAATGCTCAGCAAACTGGGAGCAGGTGCAGATAATGCTCCCCTGAGGTGTGGCTTCCTAGGACTCAGGCGACTTCGAGAACCTGGGAGATCTAGGCAGGAACAAAGGACTCGGAGTCAGGATCAAGTTAAAGGGTGGAGGGGTCTCCTGGCTGCGACCGCCGGGGCTCTGGGAGGATGTGAGCTGCTGTCTGCTCGAGGGTCTGTGTGTAAACCCACTCTGCTGCGCGTCCCGCTGCCGGCCGGCTGCCCACCGTGCGCGCCCACGCTCTGCGCGCAAGCAGCCTTTTCAGAAGCAGAGCTTGCACTACAGACAAAAGTTCATCTGCACCACGCGGCGTGGCGTTCACCCGTTTTACGTCGGGAGGGTCCTGCCGTCCTGAAGCTCCTTCTGGGATGGGTTTGCATGTGCACGGTGGCCCCACTGTCTGGGAGCTGAGTCAAGGCCAGTGTGGGTCTTCGAACTGGGTGGGACGTGTGCTCCAGGCTGGCGCCTCAAGCCGGCAAGATCCTGCTTCTCTTTCATTTTCAAGGTGTGTGTAAACGCGCTATCTTAAATACTGAAGGAGGGAGGGTTCATGGGAACAATCACTTAATTAGCCAAAAAAAGAGCTGTGTCGGTCGTTCAGGGAAGAATAAATGTCTCCACCCTCTCCAAGGGCAATGGCGATTCTCAACTAGAAGTTATTAGTTTCAGTGTGTTTTATATTTTAAAAAATTAATTTGTGCTTTCCACGTTGCCTTTTGAGAAAAAGAATTACACTTTTTATGCTGTTCTCAGTTGAAGAGATGGATTATTTATTGCTTATGATGTATGTGTTAGTGCCTGTCATATAGGTAGGACCTCGAAATACTTTCCAATTCACTAAAAATAAAAAAACCTCTGCCCACAGCATAATCAATGAAGAAAAAATCTTGTGTACTAAAAAAGTGACTTTATTTGGATTTGAGCAGAAAACTTATTTTGTCATTTAATTTGCTAGAAAATTCGAGTCAGTAGCAGAGAAACTCAGATCAGCTGTTACAGTTGCAGCTCATAATTATTAATGAAAAAGTTTTATTTGGGAAGATATGAAAGCAAATCGGGAGGTTTGTAAAGAATCTCAAAATGTCAGAGTATCTGGGAAATGCGTGAGGCACTGGAGGCATTTGTTCATCATTTTCCCCAAAGCTCACTCTCCCTCCCTCCCCTCCTTCATTCACAAAAAAAAAATTTATTCAGTGCCTACTATGCGCCAGAAAGCGTCTGTTCCAGGTGTTGGGATTCAAGAACGAAGGAAAGAACAAAAAACAGCCCAGCCCTCCTCAGCCTCCTGCTGTGGCTGCGGCGCAGGCCCAGCCCTCAGCGGGCCACAGAGTTGTCACTGCCCCACTTTGAGCTGGCCCTATGTCGTCACGTGGCGACGTTACTCAAAACCACTCTTGGAGGAGAACAAATATTGGCAGGATGTGTCCCAAAGGCTGCGTGCGAGTCCGTGCGCTCGAATTTGATCTCACTCCAGTTTGTTTCCATGTGAATTTTGTTGAATTTATTTTTATTCTTTTAAGGCATAAAGGGGGTTCTCCATGCATATTCTTTCCGGCTGGTCCCAGAGGAGATTATGATAATATCTAGCATAAATTTCCCGAAGTCGGTTTCATTTCTGTCTCATCTTACCAGAGTGCACCGTAATCCAGCCACTCCCTGCACCGGTGACGGTGTTACCGACCTCCATGACTCCCTCACGTCTTTAACTGTGGGTTGTGCTGGTGTCTGCACAGCTCTCTTCTTCATTTAGTTTTAGTTTGCTTCACACAAACATGCTCTGTACCTCGTTCTGCTTTCTGCCTCATTGGCCAAATCCGAGGTTCCTCATCAGCCAACGCCCACCGGTGAACTTTCTGAGGACTAGGCAATGGGAGGTGATTCCGTTTCACACCCATCCGGGAGGGGGGACCAGGATGTGGCTCCTGCAGTCACTTGTTAATTCTTGTCTTTGTTCCAGTCAGATGACTGTGCCTGCTGAACAGTAGGAGATGCTGGGGTCATGGTCCCAGCCGCTGATACTCCTTCACCTTCTGACCTGTCTAAAAGACTGTAATCAGATTTACAGTGAAAATAAGCAAAGATACCAAAAGACATGTGTCTACCTGCGTTAGAAATGTAGTTTTCCGTTTTGACAATTTCCAAGAACAATGAAATGGGAAGACATTGCAAAAAGCTGTGTTCAAATAATTAAAATGAAAATAATAAAAAATGAGCAAAACCCCAAAACTGGAAGAAGAGTTGGAGACGCCTGCAACATGTGTTTTGGAGAGACCACGAAACAAACACATCCGGGGAGACAGGCGGGGAAGTGAGGGAGGGTCACTGAACAGGGCGAATGTCGCTCTGCCAAGATTTCCTGAGACCAGACGCCAAGAAGGCCAGTTACTGTGAGTCACATAAGTACTTGGAGCTGGGAAGCAAGATGAGTTCCTAGAATAATAGACTGAAATTTTGGAAAATGACGTTGTAACAGCAGATCAGGGAAGGCTCCTGGGAGCAGCATGTGTTAGTGTTTGGCGCAATTTCCCCCGAGGACTGACATCCCTGAGGTTGTTAAAGTGACACCACAAAACGGAACGAGTTCTCCTCCTTCTGCACTGGGTCAGGTGAGTGATCTGGTGACAATCTAGTTTCTGGTTCTGAAGAAGCTCAGCGGGTAGTTGCACCATTTAGATGGGAGAACAGGCTTCCGTTGTGAATAGGAACTGTCAGAAGACAGGAAACCTAAAGGTGTTTCTTTTAGGCAATTTCAGTAGCCACGTGTAATGTAGTAAAAAAAAAATAATAAAAATTCTACTGCTCATTAAGCTTCTGGAAGATAGAAATGTGGAAGAAGATAAAAAAAATAAATTCCCGAATCCTTCCACCTGGACAGAGGACGTGGGCTGGACCGCAGGATGGCTCTGTGTTCATCATTCAAAATTAGAAGCATGAACGATGCGAAGCGGTGGAGGTAGGTCACAGGCATCGCGTTCGCTTTGTGGTTCGAAGCTGCGGCTCTTCGTGAGCCCTGGCGATTGCACTTGCCACACAGCAGCGTTTCTTAGCGACGTCTCCCAGCAGCTCGCGCCGAGGTCCGCACACGCCGCGAGAACGTCGCTGTTCCACCCTCAGGCGTGACCTAGTTCAACCCTCGGGAGAAGAGCAGGCGCCTTCAGGGCCCCCAAACGCCCGCCTTGTGGGTGGGGTCACCGAGGCCAGAGCTGGACAGTCGATTCCTGGGTCCCTTGTTGACAAGGAGCAGCCCCCGTCTGTGAGCCCCATCCCCGCCCCTCATCGCACGCTCCTGCCGGTGGAGCAGGCTGGGGCGCCCGGGGAGGGGCTGGGCCCGGAGCGCGGGGAAGCAGCGCGCGGGGCTCGTGCCGAGGGCGGAGGGAGCGCCGTCTGGGCCCCGGCTGGTCCCAGGCATTTTCCTCATCGGTTGACTCCTGGCATCTTTCAAACGGCCCTTGACAGTGTTACTGACAGTTTTTTCTTGAGAAAGGAAGCTGGGGCTCTCGGAGGCGCCCGCCCAGCCCTCTGCTGTGATCGCTGAAGGGAGCACGACCAGACGGGTTTCCCACAAGGCGAGCGGTGGGTCTGGATGTGGAACGTTCTCCCACTGGTTCTGACGTCCTAGAGGCTTTCACAGGTCTGAAGTCCCACTGAGGGCGCGCGCTCCTGACCCGTAGCCTTTTGAATATGACACCTCAGCACGAACGTCCGCCCCTCGAATCTCCAGCCTCGCGGTGGCGCAGCTCCTGACGGCTGGTGTTTCTCTCCAGGACTCACGCCCCCTTTCTGGCTGGGACTTCTTTCCTGCTGCCCTCACGAATGTGCCCTTAGACGGCACAGGAATCGCTGGGTCTTCCAGGCCAAAAAGGCCACAGAAGCCTGCAAGTCCAGGAGGTGGCCTCCTGCAAATTCTAGTGCAAAATAGCTAGAAAGAAGAAAGGTCACTGCGCAGGGGGGCGAGCGTCTTTCTGTAGATTGTTTTTCTGATGCAAAGGTCTCGTGTGATACGTTGATTTTCACGTAGGAAGACTGGTTCTGCATTTCTGAAGAGAACGCCTCTCTGGAGGCCTTTCGGGTAGTTTTCAGTGGGCTCTTGAGCATGAAAAAGAAATTCAAAACCATAAATTGCTTCAATTACTGAGGAGACCGCCTGACGCAGTCTTGTGTAAAGATGTGCAGTTTCTTACTGATTCGAACCATTTGATTTTGCAGCTATTTCTTCACCACCCCCATGGGCTGCAAATCAGGAGTCAATCAACAAACACAACTTCAGATCTGATTTCAGATCTGATCAGTGCTCTGGCATTAATCAGAGTAGAAATAAACATCAAAGCAGATGAGGATTTCATCTCAGCAGGAGCAGAGCGTCAAAGAAAGGTGTTACTTTTTCTCGTTAGATTAATCAGTAATGTTTTCATTTATACCAACTTCAAAAAGTTTGATCTGTGGGAAGCATACTTTGGAAATGCTTCCAAACTGAGAAGTTAGTTTTCTTAAGAAATAAAATTATGTAAAGCTATGGAAATAAGTCATGAGTACAAGGTGGAAAGAAATTTTAATGCAATGAGTTTGTGTTTTTTCTAACATTTTGTAGAAATCCTGGATCTGTCATCATATAACTTGTTTCATGCAAAACCTACTTTTTAGAGTCAGTCTAATCTGCTGGATGTCACATACAGGATTTTGGCAACATGGCACCCACAGGGTATCCATGCAGAACAAGACAGAGCCACGGGTGTGGCGTGGACGTAGACAGCAGACCCGGAAAGGATCTGAAGTCCCTTAAGACTGACCTTCCCATTTTCAGCCACGAAGAGAAACTGAACAACAGTTGTTTAAAATATGAGCTCCCAAGTCAGAGTTGTAACCACAGATCACAGGGGCTGCTTTTCACCTGGATGAGTCCCTGCTCTGTAGGAAGCATCAGGAGGGTTTACTAATTTAGTAACTGTGGCTGTTCTTTTAAGCAGTGTTCTCAGCGGGGTGCTGAAATCAGTAGGAATAGCGGGGAACTTGTTAGAAAAGTGTATTCTGGGCCCCACCCCAAATCTGCAGACGCAGAAACTCTGGGGCTGGGGCCTGGCCATCTGCATTGTGATCATCCGTCCAGGTGAAGCAAGGTGAGGTTTGAAAGTCACGGCTCTTCAGTAAGGCTGGGGAGGCAGCAATGTGTGCATGTGTGGTTGCATGCATATTGGTGAGTGCGTGCTTGTGTGTGTGGACATGTGCGTGAAGTTGCACAGGCATGCACACACACACCCATGAACAGACACTAACAGAAGGTGTCTGCGCTTCCCCTCGGCTCTTTCTCCCCGTCAGGTCCTCAGCTGTCTGTCACTCCTGGCGCAGGGTGCTATGCCTTAGTTTCTTATTACGGCTTTGACTGCTCACATCAGCGTTACCTGGTCATACAGTGCATTTGTTTCTCTCTGGCTTTTTAAAAGTGCAATTTTCACTGTCATGCAAATCACAAATGCTGTTTATTGTCTGGGGCTCAGCCTCTCTGTGTTCCCTTTATGCTGTCTTCTCAAGGCTACAGCCTCTCTCTGGGCTGTTTCTTAAAGAATGACCAAAAGCAGGAGTTAGCAAACTTTGTAAAGAGTGAGATAGTAAATATTTTCCACTTTGGGGCCATGTGGTCCCTGTCACAACTACTCAGCTCTGTAATTATGATGCTAAGCAGCACAGAACATATGAAATTGATGGGTGGGTCTATGTTTCAAAATCTTTATGTACAATGCCAGGCAGCGCCCAGTGTGACCTGTGGTTGTGATCTGCCAGTCTCACTGATCTAAACCCCTACTCACTTTCCTAAGAAACCCCGATCTGTCTACTGGGACAAATAATGTTACTTTTCATGCATGACCTTCAAGGTGGCCATGGGGGCCTGGGGTCTGCAGGCCAGCTTGGCCTCTCATCCCTCTGAAGGTCAGCTCTCCCTCAGGCAGGCTCCACTGCATTTAGGATACTCCAAGTCCAGCTGCTTTTGGAAACCCATCTGCCCACTCCTGTGTTTTGTCTTTGACCAGAGGAGTTAGAGACGGTCAAAGAGGTGATCGCCAAAAATCTTGACATTCAGAGACACCAGGAGGATGCTCTCTTAGAAGACAAACTGACCTCTTGCCCTGATATATCTCCCTCTTTCATGAGTCTCCCCAGTTGCAGAAAAGTGTCGGGGAGCAAAGCTGTGCTTTTGTCATGAATTAATTTACGGTCAGTAAAGGAAAGGATGTCCACAACTTCTGACACAGCAGCTGGTCTCTCCTCCCCGTGTGTGGCCGCCACTGCTCAGAGCCCAGACTAAGGGCCTTTCCCACAATGGGCAGATAAATACACTGCAGCCCCGGGAACAGCTCCCCGGAACAGGGATTCCTAACTGGCAGCAGCCCCTGCAGCACAGTGACGGGTCTCACGCGGGTGAACCAGTTTCTGTGCACGTCCTGGTGGCACCTGCGTGGGTGTGTGCTACAAATAACTACAAAAACTGGAAAACTGACCCGGTCTTAGTTCTGAAAATCTCTTTTGCTCAGAAGATTCATAATTGGGGAAAATAAAATTCTCAATTAAAATCTTGAATTTCCAGTAACAGCATGGGGACTGACTTCATTATTCCTTCCAGAGTGATTTGAATTTCCCATGGAAGCAGCAGAATTCCCTTCCTTGTCTGGCTCCTCTCCTTCCCACCCTGGGGCACAGCTGCCCTTTCCCCAAGCAGGGGATGTGTGCGAGGAGACCTCTGGCTGGGCGGAAAGGTGGAACTTGTGCTTGAAAATAATTAACCCCCAGTACATCCTCTTGACAGTTGCATCACACGGACTAAGTAGCCGTGGATGAGCACTGGGGGTTGGAGGGGTTACGGGTCACCAGGCGGCAGGGCTGCCGGGAGGCTGCAGGGAGGAGGGGACATGGGGCGAGCCATTGATGAAGGCAGTAGAGGGAAGGGCGTCCTACGTTTAGGAGAATAAAGACTTTAAATGCGTCACCGTTGTTTCCCTGCAAACTTCTCTCTCACCCTAGCCGTTTCCCTTTGATCTTTTATTAATGATGAATTGTTCGCATCCCTTACTTCAAGTTGGCTCACGTGTTTCCTGAAAGTAGACGAGTTAAAAGTCATCACAAAGAACACTGAATTGGAAATGCAGAAGCAGGCAAGGGCGGGCATGTGGAGACTGGAGAAGTGGAAGGGAGAACCTGGAGCGGCAGGTCGGGGCCCCCAGCAAGGGGAGAGATACTGGCTGGAGTCAGGCGGAGGGCGGGGGCCTGGGGCCACTTCCTGAGGCAGAGGAGGAAGCTGTGCTTTTTGTAACGATGGCTAAACTTTATTAAGCAAAAAGCGAAGCAGGAGATGCCAGTCAGCATTTTCACTAAAAACGTGAGGATTTCTCATCCTGGCGTTTTGCTTTGTAATTCTGTACCTGTATCACTTCTGCAGGAGTTTAAGCCGAAATAATCCCTTAATAATAGTAATGGCGCTGAGATTCATTGATGGAAGTGCCCTGAGGGCTCTCAGGGCTGTCTGCGTGTCGGTTCATCTCACCCTCAGGACATCGCCGTTTCCCAGACTGGGAAGCCGAGGTCGGGCCGGCCCGCACCCTCGTCCCGCGGCCCCGCCCGCGGCGCCCCTAGCCGCCCCCACGCCTCCCGCAGGGCCCGGGCCGACCGGGCCGGGAGCGCGGTTTCCCGCGACCCGCTGACGGGCTCTAACTCAAACCCTGAGCCGTCTGCTCAGCCGTCGGTCCCGTGCCTTCGGGCACATCCGTGCAGAATTGTGCGCGGGTGTGCGCACTTGAGCAAAGGGGACCGCACGCGCTGTGAAATGCACGCAGCAGGCGGCCCGCGGAGGAAGGACCCGGGGGAGCGAACGTCCAGCCTGAAGTGAAGGCGGCGCCGGAGCCCGGCCGCCCTGGCGCCCCGCCTCCCGCTGCCTGCGGACCCCTGTCCCCACCCCCGGCGCCCCGGCCCCCGCGTCAGCCCCACCCCTCTCTCCTGCTGCCCCGCGGCTTCTTCCCCTGCGCGTCCGTCCGGCCGCGGTGTTTGGCAAGCTCCCCCCCAGTCCTCCGTTAGCGGCGTCCCCTCGCCCCACGGGGCGCTGGGCGTGGCGGGCCGTCACCCGAGGAGCTCCCCCGTAGCGCTGGCCTTGGCGTGGTTCAGGAGTCCCAGGGACCCACTCAGCCCGAAGTCGGGGGCGAAGGGGCAGCTCTCACCCTGCAGCCAGCGCCGTCGGGGCCCCTCCTTCATGGGGTGCCGGCCCGCCCTCCCAGTTACCGCGCAGTGCGGGCGCGTCCTCGGGGAGGCAGCGGTGACAGGGCCACGGCGCCAGCCAGAGCCGCAGCCCCGGGGAGGGAGGCTGCCTCTGGAGTGCGGTGTCCCACGGCTTTCTTCATTTCCTCCTTCCTCCTTCCTTCCTTCCTTCCTCCCTCCCTCCTTTTTTTCTTTCTCTTTCTTTGGTGCCATAGTAGCACTAGCCAGGCTATTTTTATAAATTACTCTGACTCTAAAAAGTTGCAGAAAAAGTTACCTTTTAAACTAAGGTGTGGAAATTTGATTTAAATACATATATGGTTTTTATTTTAAAACTTGAAAAAGACATTTCTTTGTACATAGAAATGAAAATTTAGGACATGAGCGTTAAGAATTTGTCCTGAAGAAGGGAATGATCTGGTCTGTGAATTGTTCAAGCAGCAGAATGTTCTAGAAAGATTCAGATACAGGAGGAAAAAAATCTTGGAAGCTAGGTAGGGCACAGCACAGAGCACACCCAGAAGCCCCCCTTGGGGGTGGGGGACAAACAGAAGGGAGAGGGGCCCTTCCTTTGTCCTGAGGACATGACACTGGTGAGCTAGGGGCGTGGACAGGACCTCTCCCCGTTCCCAGCTCCTGTCCCTCCTTCCTCACTCTCATCCAGTCTGCCCACAGTCTGCCCACAGAACACCTGTCCTACAGTGCGTGCTCTCGTATTTAAGAAGCTAGAAATCAGTTTTAAGAGATACGGCACTGACCCCCAGGCTGCAAAGCTGAAGAGATGCCCGGTGTCTCCTGGAGCTAAAAACACCGCCCGCCCCTGCAAGCTCACCAACGGCTGTGAGCACGGACGGCTGAGAAATCACTCGGCGGAAAGAGGCCCTGGAAGGGGTGAGCCTTAACCTGGAATCTGCAGCTTGGGCCGGAGGGAGAGGGAACAGGCTGCCCTGACGAACAGCGAGGTGACAGGAGGTGGGAGAGGACCTCGGACCCTTTGGTCCGGGACCGGAAAAAGGGAGCCAGAACGGTGAGCCGGGCACGGTGGGGGCTGGGGTCTGTCTTCCTCCTCCCAGGCATCCGACCCGGGGATAAAGTGCTGGGGGGCTGAGCCTTAGTTTACATTTTGCCCCTGACTGAGACTGGGGTAACTTCAGACAAACCTCTCTTCATGTCTTGGGTTCATTGAGTACCTGCTATTCTCACCAGATGCTCAGAAGAAGCTCTTGAATCAGTTGTGGGTCAGTTTGCTGTGAGGATAAGGCGTTCTAGAAAACGCTCTCAGACCCTGGTCACACAGCTTTCATCCTTGGGCCAGCTGTTCGCTGGTGCCTCGGGTGGTCCAGTTACACGTGCATTTCCTGGCCCTGATGGAGACACAGTGCATCTCGGCTGGCCGTGGTGCACCCCTCCTTCACTTCTGCGTTTCTCCCGAGTGCCCTGCTTGCACTGACTGGACTTTACAAGAAGGAACAGAATGCTGGTCTGGGGAGATGGGGTCACCACCCGACGGCAGGCTCCCTCTGTGGTTGGAGGTATGGTGCGGGCCTCCCCGCCTGGTGACACTGGCGTCCACGGTGCAGACACGGGGCTGCCGGAGGGACGTCCATCACAGGGCAAGAGGCAAGCCGCATGGGGAGCGAAGCCTGAAACATCAGGCATATTTCTATTTCTGGTGCATTTAAAATGTTTTACTTGATCTTTGATAACAGAAATACAGGCTCATTGTAAGCAAATTATAGTAAATAAGGAAAACAGAAGAGAAAATAAGAACCACCTCTGGAACCACCTCTGGTTTCACTATTTCTAACATATATAAACATCTACTAGGTTTTGTTTTGTTTTGTTCTTGTTTTCGTTTTTAATTGAAGTAGAGTCAGTTTACAACGTTGTCAGTTTCTGGCGCACAGCATCATGGCTCAGTCATACATGTGCATATGTATGTTCGTTTTCATGTTCTTTTTCACCACAGGTTACTAGAAGATACTGAAAATACTTCCCTGTGCTGTACAGAAGTAGTTTGTTTTTCTATCTACTACATATAGTAGTTAATATTTGCAAATCTCAAACTCCCCCAATTTACCCCTTCCCACCCTCTTCCCCCTGGTAACCATGAGTTTGTTCTCTATATCTGTGAGTGTTTCTGTTTTGTAGATGAGTTCATCAGTGTCTCTTTTTCCCTTTTTTTAGATTCCACACATGAGTGATATCATGCGGTATTTTTCTTTCTCTTTCTGGCTTACTTCACTTAGAGTGAGGATTGACAGTTCCATCCATGTTGCTGCAAATGGCATTACTTTAGTGGCTGAGTAGTATTCTGTTGTATAACTATACCACAACTTCTTTATCCAGTCCTCTGTCGATGGGCATTTAGGTTGCTTCCATGTCTTGGCTGTTGTGAATAGTGCTGCTATGAACTTCGGGGTGCATGTATCTTTTAGAATTACAGTTTGCTCTGGATATATGCCCAGGAGTGGGGCTGCTGGATCATACGGTAACTCTATTTCTGGTTTTTTGAGGAATCTCTATGCTGTTTTCCACAGTGACTGCAACCTACTAGGTTTTGATGCCTCACTTCCTGTTATGTTCCTTCCTGGTGGTGGTGAAGTCCTCCCTAAACACTATTTTAAGAGTCTGTATGATGCTTTATTTAGTAAACTTACCCTAACTTCCTTAACTATTTTCTAAATTAAAACATTAGATCAGTTAAGGGTTCTCAATGGTAAACAGAACTATGACTTACATTTTTCTTCACATTTTTGTCCTGGGTGCCAGTGTTTTCTTTGTAGAGTGGGATGTTTAAGGGGAAAACGTGCTGGCGATGCTATGGATGAATGACTTTTGAAAAAGTTACAGCAACAATCCTGCCCCCTTGGGAAGCGTATGGGGTCGTCCGAGTCGGACAACCCTTTGCTGAGTCACAGGCTATCCCCCAGACACACCCCGGCCTCTTGGGGCCACCAGCGGCCCCCTCACCCTTGGGAGTAAGCGCATGGGCCAGAGCTCTGGCCCTCAGGCTGCCGAGCCTGCCCTCAGTCCGGGTACGCAGCTTTCGCCTGCAGCGGTAACTCGAGTTGGGCAATTTGTAAAAACCCATCAACCCTCACCTGGCAGAAGAGCTCAGGCTCCTTCTGGCTGATTCCCACGCAGGCACCGTGATTGCTCACATAAATACGCGGGAACACTAATGGCGACTGAAGGAAGCAAAAAGCCTGGAAAGCCCAGCACGGTGGGCTCCCTGTAGGAGGCGCCCGACGTTCAGGGGGCAGCTCTGCGCGGAGTCGGGCAGCACCTGGGACGTCGGAAGGGAGGTGGGAGACAGGCTCCCAGACTCGTGCTCTGAGGCTTGGGAAGGTTCCCTCTCCATCCACCCCTGGAAGGAGGAGTCCTCTCCGCAGACCTTGTGCACACCCAGTCCCGTGCCCGCCCCTCTGGCCCCAGCGCCACTCCATCCACCTCTGGGAGGAAACAGAGAAAGCGGGGTCGGGGCCTGTGCGGGAGGGGCTCCTGCAGGTGGGGGCCCTGGCAGATGCAGGACAGGCCTCCCTCCTGACGCTTGACGGTTCCGCCCTCGGGATGTCAGCGTTTCCAGGAGCCTGCTGCGCTCATCGCCACCGCGGCCTCTCTTCCTGCCTCTTCCCTAGACGCTCAAGTCGCGCAGAAATAAGCCAGGCGCCGCAGGTGGATGTGGCTGCATGAGGTCTGTGAGAAGCCAGGGATTCATTCCGGCGTCGTCCCCAGGGCTGCTGTAGCAAAGTAACAACGTGCTTAACGATCATCACAGTGACCTTGCCGTTCCGTGGCTCGCAAGTCCAACACGAGCCCACGCAGACGGAAGCCGCGGTGGGTGGGCTCCTCTGGAGGCTCGGGAGACTCCGCCTTTGCCTCTCCAGCTTCTGGGGCGCCTGCACTCCCTCCTCCAGCCTCAGTCGGCAGCATCTCCCGCCTCGCTCCGTCTCTTCTAAAGCCCCTTGTGATGGCACTGGGCCCAGCGGGGTGACCCAGAGAAACCGCCCCATCTCCTGAGAAACCGCCCCATCTCCTGCCATGTGAGGTTCCGGGGATCGGGGTGTGGACAGCTCTGGGGGCCGCTGTTCTGCCCCGTCATCTCCGCAGACCCTGTGACACACGAGCAGTGTGTGTCAAGCAGACATGTTCATCAGATTGGAAGATGATGTCAAGAGTTCAAAGATAATTCTTGTTTTTCCTGTAGCAAGCTTTTTACCTTCATCTTTATTGGGTCTGTTTCTTCACGGCGTGTTTGACTTTTTTAACGGTAAAATGTCGAAGTCCAAGGACACGCGTTGTCTGAATAAAGCGGGACGGCCCACCCCACAGAGCACCACGGAGGGCAGACCGCTGCCCTCATGTGTTTAGGAGGGTTTTCTTTCCTCCTCTTACAAGTCCTCCAACCAAGTCTGGCAAATGTTTACTGTTTAGTTTTGCAAACGGAAACAAACAAAAACCTGAAGGCTACTGATGGGTCTTTGGGAAACCGCCCTTTCCGAAACAGAACCGCAGCTTTTCCCGGCTTTGCCTTTCCGTAGACGTCTGTGTCTATGTGTGTGCATGTGTGTGCGTGTGTAGTCTGATGCATACGCGGGTTTGAATGAGCTTGAATGTTTTCTTAAGGACTGAATACACAGTATCGTGAATAGCAGCATATCTGAAATGACCATCTCCAAGGTTCTGTGAGTGTTTTATTATGAAAACTGCATTTAATTGCTCTCGGGCATGTCCGAAATTTATTCAAAAAACTGAGTCTGCTGGGAGGTACTGTGGGTCTTGCACGTAGCCGTTCTGCTGAAGCAGCTGCTAACAAGGTTGCCAATTAGGGTGACTTTTTCTGTGATGTGAGCTTTTTCTCACCAGAAACTAACTTGAGAGGCATAGTTACTCCACATCCTGAAACGCGTGGTGTGACTGCTGCTTACAGCTCCCACCAGAGTCCAGAAAACAACTGAATTCCACTTAGTCTCCTTACAAAAGTGGAAGGGTGGTCATTCGTACAAGAAAGATGCGATCTGGGTTCCTGCATGCTCCCCGTCGCGGCCTGGTGCGGCCTGTGGACAGAGACCAGCGGGGGAGCGTCCGCATGCACCAGCCTTCCTCCACTCGCCCCGCTGGCTCTTTGAAACTAGACACGCGAAATACAGGTTCAAACATTTGTTCTGCTCTGCACCGTACATAACTGGTCAGCAGGGACATGGTGACTTTCCACGACGTTTGTCCACCGCCATAAACAATTTTGCCAAGTCTGTAAGTCCGTGCTTCTCGGTCCCTGTGTCTGTGTCTCTGTCTTTCTAGCCCTGAGTCCCGCTGTCCTGATTGTGGACTAGGTTATGTGAGGCCGTGGTCGGATCTAAGCAATCTTAAAAAGATAGGTTTGTGCAGCAGATAAAAGAACATCGCAGTGGGAGCTGCTCTCATCGCCGGTTTTAGAGAGCACTGATGCCTGAGTCACCCCCCACCTAATCCATGCTTTTCGATGCCCTGTCCCCCCACCCTTTGGCGGCCCAAATCACAAAGACCAAGATGGTCAGCTCCGGCTCCAGGCAGACTGGGATGCACATGGCTCTGGGCCGCTGGGTGGGGCTCGCTTTGTCCTGTCTGGTCTGGGAGCACCACACGTGCAGCCTGGGCTTGGAAGTGTTGCATCTGCAAACAGCCTGTGCATCAGGGCATCTCTGAGGGTCTTTAACACGGCGCTCTGACCCAGTGATCCAAAGCCTGGAACCTTCGGGTACATGCAGTGCATGGCTTCTGTCCAGGGCTATGATTTTCCTTGAAGATGCTAAGCCCTCTGCTCCCCCAGTTACAAGGGAGGGGACCCCCCCCCAATAGGAAAGTGACAGTCCCCCTCACGTGTGAGCACGCACACTTGGTAAACAGTCATCTTCAGATACCTTTGCAGCAAGTGTGTGCTGAAGCCTGATGCGTGTTGCAGGTGAACCGGGACCTGCACTGGCACTTCTTCCATGCGGGCTGCCCGACTCCACCCCTTCCCGGCCAGAGGGTGGGCGTCTCCCTGGGAGCCTGACGCTGCACTCTGCAGGTCAGAGACTGAAGTCCGAGGACACACAGCCGTGGGTGTTCTGGCAAGGGCACCCTTAGCACCAGTGGATCTTGGTCTTGATTAACCTTTGTTCCTTTAAGAAAAATGCAGCAAATTCGATTTTCCCCGTGTTCCACCGTCCAGAGGAAAACCCGGGGTCCAGTGATGTGGGGAACAGTCCAACTAAGAACCCACAAAACGTGCCTCCTTCCACACCCAATGCCCTCATCTTTTTCTTGCAAAGAAATCTTAACAGCTTTTGGTCAGAAGGACCTGAAACAGGGAAATAAAAGTCTGTGGACGTTTGCCTCCACGCCGTGTTCTTTAAACACATAGCTGTCGAGGTGGGGTGACCAGCGGGGCTCTGTCCAGACAGCAGGGTTCCCTGGGACACCCTATCCAACAAGGTGGGACCTAGCTTTAAAAGTCATCCCTGCCACTCACAGACTCCACCTGTGTGACTCCAGGAAACAGCTTCAGCTCCTGGGCCTCCCTGTCTCTCTTCGGGGAAGGACTTTCTGTCCATCCAGGTGCCGAGAGGAGCTGGCTCGCCGAGGGCTGGGCGTGGGGGCCTCAGTCGTGTCCACTTGTCACTGCACCCCACAGACACCTCCTGCCTTCTGAAGGGAGGCCACTTCTCCCTGACCTGTGGGCATTCAGAATAAAGGGGTCGTGGAGAGAAGGTTTAGTAAAAGGGGACCTGCAGGGTCACAGTTCAAAACACCCAAGTGGCTGTGGATAGGAAGGAAGGCAGTATTTGAGGGACTGGACTGCAGACCTCGCCTCGCTGTCTTCATCCAACCGCCCACACTGTGATGGGGGAAGTCTGGGGACTGGCTGTAGAGGAGGGCCCTTTCTGCCCTGGTCTCGCCCTGGCTTCTGTGTGACGGTGACGGTGACGTTTGGGCAGACGGCATTCCTCCCGGCAGGTTCCAGCCGGCTCCCTTGTGCCGTGGTAACAGCTCGGTTTGCGGTTCGGTGGGGCCGTCCCAAGGCTTCAGGTGGAACTGGGTGGGGGTGTGGGAGTGAAGCAAGGCTTGGAGGAAGAAAGCCAGGGAAGGGTTGGGGACAGGGAAAGGAGCAGGGGGCGGAGGATCTAAGAAGGGGCCTGTGGGACGGGACTATGCCGGCACCTCCTTCCAAAGCACCTTCATTTAGAGACGGGAAAGCTCCTGAGTCTTCAGCAGCTTGAAGAGGCCGCAGGACAGTTCTGAGCTGGCCGCAGGGACGTCGCGCTGCAGGGAACACGCAGGGAACCTGCGGGTTCTTGGGTACTGAGGGAAGTGGAGGCGTTAACGGTGCATCCGGCGGGTTCACTCCGCAAATTCAAGTGCAAGGCACACGAGTGATTGGTCCTTCTCCGCGGAAGAGAGTCTCTGCTTCTGTCCCACAAGCAGGGCAGTTCGTCCACGGCGGCTGACCGTGTGAGGGAAATCTTGTTTCATTTAGAAGGAAGGTTATTTGCTGGGGGCACAGGGAGGCACGTTGTAAAAAATACGTAAGTTAAACAGTGAACTGACGATTTCCTCATTAACAAGCCGGTTTTCTGAGGTTTCGGTGGGTTGCCTGGACGGGATGGATTTCGGTGCGGAAGCGGGGGGGGGGGGGCCGCCGAGGGCCGCGCTGTGACCACGCCCGCCGGGCCGACCGGTGCGGAGGGCCCAGGTGCCCCGGGGGCCCGAGGAGCGCTGGTCGGGAAGCAGCCGGGGGAGACGGGCCCGGCCGGCGGGAGCTGAGAGACCCGGGGATGGGGGGGGGGGGACGCCCCCGCCGGACGCGCCGCGGAGGCGAAGCCGCCACAGGCCCCGCCGAGAGGACGGGATGCGCGGGTCCGACAGGTGCTCTGGTGGGCGGACGGCGGAGGCGGCGGCGGCAAGCCGGAAGGGGGCGCTGGGGAGGGGGGGTCCGGGAGCGGCCGCGCCCAGGGCCCGGGCTGCACACGGAGGAGCCGACTTCCAGAGCAGGCTGATCAGAGGGAACGGAGCGTCCTGAACGTTCCCTTTATTTCCATCTCCAGCCCCCAAACAAAGCCCGCTTCAAAGACGGTCTAGACTGGGGTCCTGAGCCCTCCAGGCTCCCCCGCCCGGCTGGGCGAGCGCCTGCCACCTTCTCCCAGAGACCTCAGCCTCACGAGAGCCTCCCTGGTTCAAGCCAGGACGTTCCTTTAAAGTCACTGCTTCTTGGAATCCGCTGACCTGTGCGTCCTGGAGTTCCAGGTGAAGCAGACCCTTGAGGAACGAGGTCCCGCACACTCTGTACACAGGGCACAGGGGCGCCACCAGCACCAGCACCAGAAGGTCCCTGCCAGGCTGGCTTTCTCCTCGGGCCCAGTCCTTCCGTCTCAAGTGCTGACAAGCAGCCAATGTGTATACTGTGGATCCAGAAATAATCTCTAGAGCTCTTCAAGATTTGCCCCCTGAGGCACCTACGGGACAGCCGAGAGCCTGGTGCTCGGTCCCCTGCGTGCCCCTCTGTCTTCTCCACCTGCAGAGTGTCATCGGGGCCCCTTCCTGGATTTATGATCTTCAGAGCAGGAAAGCCAAGATGGGTATGAAATTGTAAGCTCATCCAGCACTATTACTTTTAATTGAAACGCCCTGGAAAACAGCATTGTGTGTGAGCTGTGCTCTTTCTCTGCTCTGTGCTGAATTCCAATTTGTAATGAGCAGAATGATGTGAGCCCATTAAAGTGACAAAGACGCCCTTGCATTTCACAAATCTTGCTTCTTGACCTGATAAATACAAACAAGCTGCCACTTAGCACGTACAGAATAGGTTTCCCTGGCAGATTGATTTCACATTTTATTATAGAAAGAACACGTGGACTTCTGTAAGGGCTACGAGCCTGGTTATGAGATTGGTGCCTGTGCACACCCAACTCCATCCCACCCTCATGCAAAAGAAGACAAACTCTCCAAAACAAAAAACATTTCTGAGCAGGGATGGTTTCTGGCTGCTATTCAATACTTAATACAACAAAGTGCCAAATTATTAGTATGCTAAACCAGTATCACTCTGGACCCCTCCTTGCAGCCTGCTATGGACTTCTTTCTGTTCAACGAGGCAGTTGCTAAAACTAACTTATAATCACCCAAGAGCTCGGTCTTTTGGGTTCATGTGATACAAACAGGAACTGTGACTCTGAGGAGTTCATTCTATTGGGTGTGCCAAAGGCCACCACTTTTTCTGCTTACCTGCCACGTGCACATCAGTGGCCTCAGGCGCCAGTGGCCGTCCAGCCAGATGCCAGTCTGCACTAGGTGTGCGGACACCACCAGGCAAAGGGAATGCCCGTGGTGGCACCACAACGCAGTGACTCCTGATACCTCCATGGACACCACAAAGTTTCCAGAGTGTGTGGTGTGGGCTCACAACCCCAAGAGCAAGGCAGGACATTGTTCCTTCGTCCCAGTCATTGCTGTCCTGGAATCCTGGCCATTCCCTTTGCTTGTCTCCCCCTGGGACCCCCACTTGCTTTTGCCTTGCTAGGCTTGGGTGTGAGGGCTGCTTGTATGCCCAATGTGACCCTCGACCTGAGCAAGTTTCAATTCTTAAGTGACCCAAGAAGAGAAAAAGATTGCATACCTCCACATCAATGTCCGATTGCCTTTCATTCTTTTTAACGGCTGCTTCAACTCAAACACAAAATGAGAAATTCCAGAGAACAACACTGAACCAGAAGCTGGAACTGAAGTCTCGTCCTAACACTGTCACACTGAATGACCTTGAGAAAGCTCAGCTCTGTAAAATAGTTTCTCCAAGGTTTCCAAGACATGAGATGTGAGGACTTTTTAAAATCGCTATTCATTCATTCAAAAAATACTCATTGATCACGTAGTACATTCAGGGAATGAGTAAGTGGCATTTAGTGAGTACCCGATGTATGCTCGTGCGGACATTGTCCAGGCCGATCAGCTCAGTGGTTCTGCAGGGTAACTGTATAGCTGTCTGTTCCACGGAGGCACCCTGAAGGGCCAAAGGCATGGGAATTATGGCTTAGGTGGGAGTGTTGGTCCAGATGATAGATGGAGACAAGGAAAAGAGGAGGAACCAGGCTTTGAGAGGTTAAACCTGCACGGTCACAGTGACAACACGAGACCTCAGGTCCACATCTGCCTGCCCCACGGTCCTGCCTCTTAATTGCACAGCACCACATCCTGTTTCAAACACGTACCATCTTCCTTAAACTTCAACAAAGGTGCTGACCATCCCTAAAGTCTGTCACATCTCCCAGGAAGTCACTTTGTCCAATGAGTAGAACCAAGAACTGTTTCCCTTCCTCGGACGGGCACAGTGACACTGCTCTCGGCACTTAACTCTGTGCCCGCGTGGTGCTTGTAGCTCAGAAGACCCTCCCATCAACCCCAGGAAGTAGCCGTTATGCGCATTTCACAGGTGCACCTACTGGACGGAGAGAAGTCATGCGGGGAGATGGAGGCGGGGTCTGCAAGTCCAGCGCTCCTTGCACCAGGGAACCCTGGCTGGAAAGTAGAACCAGGACTCGTGCCCACAGGGCGTTGTGACTGCTTATCCTCCCGTCTGCCGCCACCACGCCAGCTGGGACCCGCGCTCGCCCGCAGTGAGGGGGCTGCTCCCAGCAGGGCGAGTCCATCACCCACGCCTTCCCTCTCCTTGACGCCAGTTCCCCTTCCTCACTTAACACGTTTCTCCACTACTGAGTACACCCTCCCCGCGCCCTTTCATGAAAGAGTCTAGCCAAAACAATTTACATCTTACCTGCGTTTGGCACGGTCTTCTCTTCCCTGGGGAGGCCAGTGTCAAGCCTGTGCTGTCACTGTGGAGGGAAAACCTTCCTCTGTTGCTGAGTGGATTTGCCGCACGCATTTTCAGGTATCCCGGGTTCAGGCAGAACTTGTGTGTGTCTCTGAAAAGAGCCGTCAGAACCAGCTGCTTATTCCCATTACTTTAAAGATCAAATCAAACTAGAATATAAAGGACAAAAGACTGAATGTGAGACTCAGTGATCAGAGGAGGTAATTAGCAATGCAGTTGTGTGGATCCCCAAACCCACTGTCAATGTTTGGGCGTGGTTTTATTTTTATTGTTTTTCCCCAACGAACCTTGAACATCTTGAGTAATGACTTAGTCAACCTTTAGTAATGACTTAGTCAACCTGTAAGTTTATTGAATTAGTCAATGGAAAATGGAGAGAGACATGGAGATAGAGGAATACGTAGAGATACTGAGAAACGGAGATGGAAGAGAGAGGAACAGGGAGGCAGAGAGAGAGGTGAGCGGAGAGGTGGAGAGTGGACGTTTCTCCACTGCGCTCCCTCCAGCCCAACTCACCACAGCATGCACATGGCTGAGATCAAAGGCAAGTTGGAGAAGGGCTTCTGGAGAATCCTTCAGCGCAGGGAACCCGAGCCCCAGCCGCATCCAGCTGTGAGCCTCGCTGCCTGGAGGCCGCTGGCGCCCCATCGGCAGCCGCTCAGCGCGGCATCTGGGTCGGGAGCTGGCTCCCCTGTCATCGCGGGTGGACACAGCTCAGGGAGTCTCCCGGGTCTGCCAGCACAGCGCGGTTAGCACGGCCCAGACAGTCCTGTGACCGCACGCCTGCGCTCCGGGGACCTGAGGGCAGCTTGGCAGGTACGTCGCAAGGAGGGGGAGAAACGCAGTGCTCAGCGCACGCGCTCGTGAGTTATCCTCAGAACTGGGGCAGCAAGTTGGGTCCCTGCCGGGCCGGGGCCATGTCCCGGGGTGCGGCGGCCGCGCCGGCCTCCCATCACAGCAGACGGTTCCTCCTCCACGCTGCCGCACGCACGGCCTTCAGCTGTGAAACAAGGGCGGTCGCCTGGCTGCTCACGTTGAGAAATCACCAATCGCTGTATACAAACACTGTCAGGAAAGCCACGGGGCTCTCTCTGTGACAGGTCATCGTGCAGTGCCAGACGCCCCTCGGATGGAGGAGCACTGTGAAGTCAAAGCCACGTGAGGCAAATAAAACCAAACCAAAGGTCGGGTCCAAGTCCACGCTAAATAACTACAGCGTTGCGGAAAAACGTGTTACAGCTCAGTTGTGACAGCAACCTGGATCCAGGCGAGAAACCAAGCAGCACCCAGAGAGCTGGAAAACTCAGGTTTATCACCCCAACGAGCCCGAACAAGTTGACACTTCAAATTCTGGACCCCTTCCGTAGCTTTACACAGGCCTTTTATAGGCGGCCAGTTTTACACTTTGCAACATCGAATGCAAATAAAGTACAACAGAAGTTGACCAACCAGGAACAAACTTTGTAAAAATAGACAATCAGGAGTGAGCTCCATGCAAATACAGTACTACAAATGGGCCAATTAGAAGTTAGGGAAGTGGACCAATCAAAAGTGAGAGTAATAACCAATCAGGAGTGAGAGTAATAACCAATCAGAAATGAACTCAGGGAACCAATAGAATTCTAGGTGTAAGTTAGCCGCTTTAGAGGCGGAAAGTGAGATGAAGCCTCTGGGCCAGGGAACCGGGCGGTGCTGGGAGGAGCGGAGCGGCACTACCTAGGGGTCCTGCCGGTCTTTTTGTGGAGCTTCCCGCCTCACGAGGACTTTAAAGCAAGTTGCTTTTCTCCAAAGGAACTCTGAACTCATACGTTTGTAAGCCTGCTCTTCCTGTTTGAACTGAGATGAGCTATCATGTTGTGGGGGAAGACGAGGGCTCCGGAGGCAGGGGACCTGGGCCCAGAGTCGGATCCCCTCTCCTCAGCCGGGCGACGGGACGTACCTTGGCTCCCAGGTGAGCTGGACGTGGGACTAGGTGTGCACACCTGGCTGGGCTGGTGTGGAGTTCGGGGAGGATGCAGGTAAAATGGTGAACGCAGTGCCTGGCCGGTGTGAGCACCATTCCTTCCATAGAAGCTCCTTATGTTGAGCTACCACCATGCACAGAGCACAAGGATTTGGGTGTCTAGTTCCTGCTTGTGGGAGTGCAAGCTGGTGCCACCTTTTCACTGATAAATTTGGCAAAGTCAACCAAACAGTAAATGTGATTGCCCTTTGACCTGGCAATTTCATTGTTCCACTGACAAAAACGTATCCTCTGGAAACACCTTCACTTCACGACATCCAAGGGTACGCGGCTAAGGATGCTCATTGTGCTACGTGTGCGGTGGCGAAACCACAGAAACTGGCTCAGTGTCCCCGTGGAGGGAAGGGTGACCAAGTATGGATCCAGATTGGGGGGTGGGGGGTGCTGTGCATTTAGAAACATGGAGAGGTCTAGAAATGCTAATAGACACCCACTGCCACAGGTCTGCGTCGTGAGTCCATTTTACTGAAAGATAGTCGTGTTAAATGTGTATCACGGCCTGCTTCTAACAGAGACCCACATGCGTGTATACTTATGTTTTCACGTGGGTACATACAGACACATTTGCAAAGGCTCAGAACCTCCCTAGCCGACTTCCCAAAAGCTGTTTTCTGCACAGAGATGGGAGTGAGAAACCCAATCGGGTCCTCGAGAAGATTTCTGCGTTTTACTTTGCTCCCTTACCTGCTGCTTAAGTTCTTGTTGTAGCTTGCACTTGTCCTACAATTCTTAAAATTGCATAGTTGTTACGTACAAAGACACAGCACACCTTTCCTGTAACGTGCTACTGTCATCAGTGTTCCTGAAGATCGACGTAACTTTCCTGTGTTGGTTGAGTAAATATTCAGTTGTTATCAGTTGTTACCCGTTACCTTCAAAAGAAAAGGCTAAAATGACACGATATTATGTGAATTTTAAGGTATTTGGTGGAAGATGATATGACGTATTTACAACTCATCTAGGTAGCGTTAAGGCTGAGACCTTTTCTGTGCTAAGGAAATTACATCTATGAAGGCAATTTTAATGTTTTATAGACACGTGTTTCTAGACTGTACTGTATATTCTTAGCTTAAAAAGGTTTAAATTTTTTTTCAACTCAAAAAGATTTATATAAAGATAAATAACTTATCTGTAAAATAAGATTTACCCAAAAAAACCTCTAAGCTCCTTCCAATTTTAAAATTCTCTATATTTGCGATTTGGGCAAGAAATCCTATGCTAGTAAGTAACAGAATCGAAAATGTTTGATATCATTGAGACAAGACCCACGCTCATGGGATGGAAGTTTCTCTTCCATTTGACTGTGTTGAAAATCTAACTCGGTGGCGACTTAACTATGTCCCTGGTTAAATCATTGTTTTAAACCTGTTGCAGAAATTTTAAATGTATCCCCTTTGATGATTTGGAAGACTTATGACGGACTTCTGCATAATTATACCCCTAACTAATTCCGAGGTCAAGTCCCTGCCGGGCGTCACCTGTCAGAGTGCATGCTGCGTCCCTTCCCCATTGCTGACATTGTGCTGGCTGTGGTCGCCAGTCCTTGCTCGGGGAGGTACCAGGTGTGAGCATCAATGCCCTGGTGTCCAGTCCCAAGTGCTTGCTGGTCCTGATGAGTGATGTGACACTGGGCAGTTAGCTGATGTCTCTGAGTGCCCATTTCCTCAGTTACAAGATGGGGTCACTAGCATGTGCCTCCGGAACGTCTGGAGGATTAAATGAACAAATATGTGAATCAGAGAGCACAGAGTCTGACGAACAGTTGGTGGTTCAATTATTTTTGTTCTGAATGGTAGAAATTATTTTAAATAATTGAGTGCGATGTTCTTGTAGAAAGTATGTGATGCTGAATTTTAACTTAGTGGGTAGCCTCATGTTTTGAGATTATTTCAACCAGTTTTAAATCAACAATGCTATGGATTATTGTTGAAATCCTATCCCCTCAAAGGAAAGCGTCTTTTCCTTTGCTCGAGCAAGCAAGCCAGTGAGGGGCAGTGGACTGGGAGCCTCCTTAGTGGGCGGCCCGGCCGGCTCCCCAGGTGAGCCTGTGCGCCCCCGGGCAGGCAGGGGAGAGGTGAGGTCCTCCTCCTGGAGGCGCTGGCTGGCCAGCACCGTCTGTACTGGACCACTGATGGGCTTCTCAGTCCAACATCTCCCCGGCCTGGCAGCCGGTCCAGGAGGCACATGTTTGTGGGAAACCCAAGGGGCTGCAGTGTGGACATAGAGATGCCAGAGACATCCTAAGTGGAGACGCCAAGCGGGGAGTCGAGGTCGAGGCACGTGTCAGTCTGGAATGATGCTTCTGGGGTCATGGGTGTAGAGACAGCCCTTGATGCCGGGAGACCGGATGAGAGCGGGGAAAAAAGAAAACAGAGAAGGGAAGAGTCCTGAGCCCTGAGGCCGGCAGCACTGCAGAGTCTGTGCTGCAAGGAGGGCCCAGTCCAGACCCCTGGGAAGGAGCTCCTCTTCAGGTGGGGGGACACCCGAGTGGTGGTGCCCGGCGTCAGGAGAGGAGGGTGTTTCTGGCAGGAAGGCATGAGCTGCTGCTGAGTCAGGTGCTGGGAACCAAACCGGTGAAGCACGAGGAAGGTGAGGGTGCCTGTCCCTGAGAATAATTCCAAGACAAAGCGGGCGCTGAGTGGAAGAACAAAGTATAAGCGTCATTTTTACTAAACGTGGAGAGGACGCGGTGAAGAGGGCATTCCTTCCTGCTCTCCAGGAAGATGCAAGGCGTTACAGTAGGACCTGGAAGTCCGCCTCTACCCTCAGAGTGTCAGGGAGGCTGTTCCAGAAAAAGAGATGCAGTTCCACCAAGACAGAGGCAGTGGGAGAGGAGGGGCGTGTGGCGGGTTGAGTGACACTCTGGACTGAGCTGGGCACAGGGCAGCTGCTGCCGGAGAGACAGAGGTCCCACCGCGGAGGGCTGGGGAGCCCATGGGAGCTGCACTCCGCCCTGGGTGTTGGGGGGGACACTGGAGCCGGAAAGGTCACAGGCAGGATGGCCTGGGGCGCACTGCCTTCCAGAGAACGAGAGGGAGTTAGCTGGAAGTGCCCAGAGGCGGTGGGTGCAGCTCTGTGGCTGTTATGAGGACATTTGAGTTGGACGCTGTGAATGGGTGCATTTTGTTGCAGGTAAATTATAGGTCACTCACCTACCTTTTATATTATATAATTAATACATTTTATTAGTCACTATTTATGTTTAAAAGGCACTGACAGAGGTGCCCCTGGCTAGTCTTGACTTTCAGAAGTGATGGACAAACTGACACACCGATGACCGTACAAACAGCCCTCACTAGTGTGACTGAGTACAACGCGTCCCGGCAGTGGGCTCTGGCGCCTACTTAGAGCTCTTCCTGCACCGCAGCCTCCAGGTCCCAGCTCATGGATGACCCTCAGGAAGACTCAAGGCTGACGGGACCAGAAGTGGACACAGTGGTCAGTCCCACTACCTCTCGCCTCCTCATAACTTAGTGCACGAACCTGGACTCGAGCCAGACCAGCCCCGGGTCAGGGCCGGGTCCATCCTCACCCTCGGACCGGGCAGGCTGCGAACCTCTCCGGCACGCAGCTTTCCCACCTGCGGGATGGAGAACTCCGACCTCTCGAGTTGTCATGGGGACCAGCGGAGCCCAGACGGGCGCGGAGGTGAGCACCACGGAAGGCTGGAGACGCACACGCTTGCCTTCCTTTCGGTTTCAGAGACTTAACTCCTCCTCGCGCTGCTCTTTGGGGATGCTTTTCCCTCTCAAGCCTCCCATGATACGCCTTTAGTTTTTAATCCACGTACCTAGTCAATACATGCTGATCAAGCAGCCGTGCCGGACTTGGCCTCCATGGGGGACCTTAGCCTGAGAAGCAAGTTCCCGTTTGTTGGGGAGCAGCGGAGCTGAAGAAGAGGGTCCAGCATTGAAGACCGGGTGAGCGTGTGCACAGATCAGCGGCTGGGAGGTGGGGCGTGCCGGCTGCTGACCCCGGCCCGAACCCAGAGGCTGCAGAATACCTGTTACCCGCTCGGGGGCCGTGGGCACAGAGCACCCGCTGGACTCACACAGGCGGGCGCGGCGCCCGCTAAACTAGGATCCTCTTGTCTCTCACCTCCCCCTCCGCCCCTCCCTCCAACCCCCGCTCTCCTCCTCCACCGACCAGAAGGGAATCAGCTATTTGGGTGACTTCAGGGGCCCCGGGGAGGAAATACAGCGCGATGGAAAGTGAAGGGATCCCCAAGGTCACCTGAAGCTGCAGCCGCCGCACCCGCTGGCTGGGAAGGCGCCGGGCTCCTCGTGTGTCACCTTCTCACGGAAACTAAATCCAGGGGCGCTAGTGTGGGCGCGGTGCTGTGCGCCCCCTCCTGTCCCCGCCCCGCGCCCGTTCGGCCCCAGGGCGCCCCCTCCTGTCCCCGCCCTGTGCCCCTCCGGCCCCGGGGCGCCCCACCGCGCGGAGCCTGGGCGGCAGGGCCGTCCCCAGCAGCTTTCAGGGCTGCCGGACGCCGTGGAAGGCAGGCTCCTCGTGGCTGGTGTGAGGACCGTTCTGGTTTGGTCTGTGCGTGGAGAGGCTTCGTTTATTCCCGCCACTGAGCGCCTGCGCTGCGCGTGGTGGGACCGTCAGCACAGGGACCCAGGCCTGTCAGGACGAGCGTTCTCCTTCCTCGCGCCTGGTGATGTACCGGGCAGCTTACTGGGTTCTCCTTCCAGAGCTGTGCCCTGTAGATCCTGGTGACGTTGACATCCTCCTGGTCGGAGCCTCGAGTCCCCTTACCCAGTAGGACGGCCACGCCTCCACACGGGGCGTGGCTGGTGCAGGGAACCCCGCTGCAGGGCCACCCTCCTTCCGAATCCGTGCCCCGCCCCAGGGCTCTGGAGCCCGACTTCCTCCAGCACTGGGGGCTCGCCAGCCCTCCTTCCCTCGCCAGTCTGCAGAATTCTCTCTCTCAGACGTGTCTATGGGAATGCCTTCATGCCAGCAGTGTGGGAACACTCGGGGTGTGTTACGGGGTGTACGTGTGTGGTGGCGAGAGGGGTGGCTGGGAGAAATAGTACCAGCACCGTCACTGACCACTGACCTGTGATTGAGCACAACCATCGGTGGTGGATCCGGGCTGGGGCTGGGCCCCCACGGCCCAGGAGCTCACCCTTCTGGTGAACGGACAGCTGTTTCCCCTGCGATCAGACTGATCCCCTTCCTGGGGTCCCATGAGAAAGCTGGGCACTGTGTCCTGCTGCCCCAAAGAACGGGCAGCATGGAATGAGGGTGTCATTTTTCACCATATCTTTGCTTGAATTATGGAAAATGAATTGGGGGCAGCAATGCTGGAGTTTCCAGGGTCTTGGACTAGCCCCTCATGGCATGAGGGCGAGTGATCTGGTGGCTGCTGGTGGGGTCAGAGCTCGCAGTCAAGAAGGGAGAGGAGGATGGATTGGAGGCAGGTGCCCAATGTGTTACCTTTGGAGCTTTCAAAAGGGGGAGACTGCCGATTCCCACCCCAACCTGTGACTCAGACACTCGCGGTGAGCACGGGAGGGTAATTACGACCCTCCCCGGGCTGATGACCACTGATTTACCGGGGAACCAGAGAAGGTGGTTCTGATGAGGCGAGGGAGTGAGGGAAGGTGAAGGCAAGGGCAGATTCGGGGCTGAGTTGGCTCACCATCCAGAGGGCAGGTCTGATTAGCGGCAAGGAGATGGGGAAAAACCTTTTAACTGTATCAAAAAAGGCATCTGTCTAAAGGCGGCTGCCTGAGTCAGGACCAGCTGCGTGGTTTGCAGGGCCCAGTACAAAATGAAAATGCAGGACCTCTTGCTCCAACATTATTAAGAATCCCAAGCCGGCAGCAGCAGGACTGTAAACCAGGAGCGGGGCCCTTCTGCGCACCGGCCTTCTGACTGCACAGGTCACACGCCCGTGAGCCAGGTGCTCTGAGACCTTTCTCAGGGATCCTTATTTATTTTCCTAGTGCAAAAAATAGATCGAAGCTGCTCCACTTTCTTTCCTTCTCACCTGCAAACACTTAAAAATTAGGGAAGAGCAGTGTCGGAGTCACCTAATGGCCTCTCCGTCTCTCAGGGACGTTGACTTTGCACAGTTAACGCCGAGCCACCAACCCTCGTCCGTTGCTGTCTGTCAGAGACCCTCAGCTGCGCTCCTGTCCCAGGCGGCCATCGGTTGCTATTACGCTTCTATTTTTAAATAAGGGGGCGCACAAGAGGCTCTTGGGGAGGCGAGGAGGGAGAAAGGTTTCGCAGGTGCTCCCTTGTACTAAGGGCGGAGGATGCAGCCCACCGGACGCCGGTCTGTTCTCCGTGGGCGGCTTGTCTTCGCTCGTTATCCTTCCTTCCCGGCAGCGGGTTTAGATGAGCTTCTTTTAGATGGTACAAGAGCATCACCTCTCAACACAAAGCAACAGGAGAGTCTGCTGGTGTCCCAGCATCCTTGACCTTGAACTCCCCATGAGGTCACTCTGTGTCCCCCGTCACTGACCCACTTGGAGTAGGCTGGTGGTGCGTGGCTTCAACTGTGAGTTTGTTTTTTCACACAGAGCCCTCCTGTGTTTGCAAAGCTTTTGCTGAAAATTTTTTTTTCTTTCCTTTTAGAAAAAACATTTTAAAATGAAAATAAAGGAATAAAATTATCATTATAAAACATGGTATCTTTCCCATCTGAAGGCTAAGTGCAAAACAGACTTTTGGACTTTGAACTTTCAATTACCTTTTTGAATCCAATCTTATAAAGACAGGAATTGGTCTATGCATTCTTGTGAAAAAGTATGAAAGCAAATGGTGAAGGAAATCATTTCAAAATTAAAAATTTCCTGCCACCTAATAAATCTGCTATGTTTAGAAATGCCTAATGCCACATGTCACCAGAGAACCAATCAATAATTAAATTTTTATTTTTAAAACCACAAAAAGGTGGCCACTCTTTGTAGATGGAATTTCGTGAAAGTTTATGAATCTGAGTTCATTTGTGCCTGATTCAACTCTGAAATAAATAAATTCACTTAAATTATTTTTTTAACTTTCTTTTTTTTCAATTTATGTTATTTTAGTCTTTTTATCTTAATAATGTGCAATTGACACAAAAATTGTATATATATTTTTTCAGTTTTTGTTTATTTTATTCATTTGCTGGAATTTAAGAAACATTTTAGATTTTTGATTGTTACTTTTTTCTATACATGGTCTTTATTTTTATTTATTTAAAAAATTTTTTTTACATTTTTTATTGAGTTATAATCATTTTACAATTGTGTCAAATTCCAGTGTAGAGCACAATTTTTCAGTTATACATGAACATATAGCACAAGGAAATATATACAAGATCTTGTAGCTCATAGTGAAAAAAATGTGACAATGAATATATGTATGTTCATGTATAAACTGTATATTTTTGAAGTGTGTCACTTCATGTTCTGATTTATGGATTCACTGTGAAATGATTACCACAATGAAGCTGGTTACCATATTCATCACCTCAGTCACCTCTTTCTTCCCTCCCTGCTTCCCTCCCTCGCTCCTTTTTTTTCAATAGTTTTATTTTTATTTTTGTATTTTTGCCATTATTCTTTTTTTTTTTACATTTTTTTTACTGAGTTATAGTCATTTTACAACGTCGTGTCAAATCCCAGCGCAGAGCACTTATTTTCAGCCATGCGTGAACATGGGCACGTTCATTGTCGCACTTTCTCGCCGTGAGCCACCCCCAGAGCCTGTGTACATTTCCCTGGCTGTACAGTGCGGTCTTGTTTATCTGCTCTGCACGTGCCTGTCAGCAGGAACGTCCTTTGACAGAGAGGCCACTGCAAAAGGCCTGCGGGCGGCCGTTAGTCTGCAGGGCGTGGAGGGGCTGGTGCTGGGCTTGCTCCGCGCTCCCAGTCTTACTTTCATTACTGACGTGTAGCTGATGTACGATGTTTCGGGTGTACAGCAAAGTGATTTAGTTATATACATAAATGTTCCTTTTCAGATTCTTTTCCCTCATAGGTTATACAAGATACTGAATGTAGTTCCCTGTGCTCTGCAGTAGGGCCTTGTGTTTATCTGCTTTATATACAATAATACGCCTCTATTCTAATACTTTCATTCATTATCGCTTTTGCTTGTCTTGATCCGGAAAGGCGCTGACTCAGCTCTGGCTTTCAGAGGTGACACAGGTGGAGGCAGGACACCCAAGGCTGTCTCTCCCCCGCAGCTGCCTCACTGGGAGGGAAGGGAAGGGAAGGCCACATCCACCACATGCACTGCAGGCATGCAGGGTGCAGGGAACACCCCCTCACGGGCTGACGGAGGACAGGGAGGACGCCCACTCTTTGTATGCAGCGAGAGCTACGTCTTCTAGATTCTGTCTCTCATTATGGTACTTTTTCTTTCAAATCTGTTTTATAACAATTTCCAGTATCGTTTTTGAAGTGTCAATTGTCGGAAATATTTTGTGGAAAAAAACTAAAGTTTTACATTCTCTTGCCGTTACGTCAGATTAGGACCTTGTCATGACCAACTGAAAGTTTTACTTTGAAGTATCAGCAGGTATTGTGGAATTTAAGATCCCTCCTCTCAGGGCAGAAGAACAGC
The DNA here is from genome assembly GCF_048773025.1 of Camelus bactrianus. Classification (NCBI taxonomy): domain Eukaryota; kingdom Metazoa; phylum Chordata; class Mammalia; order Artiodactyla; family Camelidae; genus Camelus; species Camelus bactrianus. The sequence goes on along the minus strand of NC_133553.1, from coordinate 14,413,238 downwards.
AATGAAAGCTGGGTGTGTACGTCTGGGCAAGACTCACCTCACCCCTCGCTGAAACGTCTTCATGAGCCAAGAAGGGATCAGCTCTCTACTCTTTCCTTACAAACATCTGTTTAAAAACACTCAACCCTATAGATGTTCATAAATCCACAACTTGAGAAAAGTGTAGGAGACAGAAACGTATTTCTAGAAAGACACTGAGCTCTTCCTCATTGAGCTTGGAGGCTCCAAAGTGTATTATGATCTTGTGTGTCCTATATATTGAATACAAAATATTCTATTAAAACAGATGTATAATTTTAAATATTATATAAAATATATAAAAGTACATGTTCTATACATACATGCATGCACGTGTATTTCATGGCTCCGAAGTGCAAAAGCCTTTAAAGCACAGCAGGAAGGAAACGTGCTTCTATCTGTGAAGGTTAGGAACAGGCGCGTGCAATTAACAAGACAGCGTGTAGTGTTGGTTGGTTCACTACAGACGAGGTTGGAAGCCCCAGGGTTTCTGCCTCGCTTACTTCTCTGTGGGGGAGGGGGTGTGTGTGTGCTCCTCGGTGCTTCCTGCTGCAGCCCTGGATTGTAAGGCAGCGTCCACAAGAACCGCTGTGTATTCTACAAAAGGATTCTAATGCTTTCACCCAGGAAGTGTGTCTTTAAACTGGCACTCTTTTGGAAGTTGGAAGCTTTTTTCTCTAAACTCTCTTCTTTGACACAAATTTCTCTAAACTGTTCCTGTTTCCGGGTGTGTCTGTTTAGATCAGACACAGTCTCATTGCAGCTCGGCTAACAGAGGAGGGCAGGCCATAGGGTGCGCTTGCAGAGACAGAGCTCCGGTACTGCAGGCAAGGAGCCCGGTGTCTGCCTCTGTGGGGGGAATCTGTTCCTTGCATTCTCTCTCTCTCTGTCTCTCTCTCTCCCTCTCTCATGTTATTCAGTAGTAGTATTTTGTGCCCTTTCCTATGACTTTTTTCTCAGTGGCTGTGGATGGACACGGTGGCTATGGGACAGGCTGGTCCCTAAACAGGGACCTCAGACGCATCCTGCACCTGTCGTAAGCCCTTAACAGTCTCTCTCTCCACCCAAGTCAGATTTCTGGTGCCAGTCCTTATGACAATATTGAACCTAAATTTTTTGTTTTGCATTTTAACAAATATATAAATATGTATTTATTCATTGAATAGAAACACTTTCTTAGTTATTTGGATGTAAATAATGTTTATACATTTTTTTTAATTATAAACTTTAAGTGATAAATGTTGTAACCACTCAGGTAAATGCTGTGTATATTGCAAGACATTTGAATTCTTGAGACATCTTTTACATAAACATATACAAATAACATCAGAATCACTCTAAAGATGTTGATATTAATCTGGACATTCTTAAAATTCTGAGTGGGGATGAATATGTCATAAACTTGTCAATTGAACCTAAATTTATTCAGCTAGAAAAAGTCAGCAGGCTCACACTGATAATTCACCATCAAGAAAGTCCAAGAGATTCACACACCCAACCTGTGACAGTCTGTCCTCCTTGGGGGATTATGACTTAGTCCCCAGTCCTTCAGGAAACATCTGAAGTGTCTCTATTGTTGCTTGAAAAAGAAAAAACCCTCATAGCCTTAGTGAACTTCTCTGGAAAGAAGCACAGTTTAGCAGAAGAAAAGTGAGGGTGGGAGGTGTTTACGAAAAAACACGTATTCTGAGGCACACCCTTCCATGGCTGGCTCTGCTAACAGGTGTCTGTCCAGTCACTCTTTTTATCATGTCTGTTCTCTTCTTCAAATTCCTTCCTCGCCTTCTCCCTCTCAACACTGTCCTTGTTGAGGTCATCATGGCCGACTGGCGCTGTCCTTGGTACTGGAGATAACCTGCACTTCCATTTTCTCTTTTCTGTGCCCCCCTCTCACCGCTGGGCCACTGACAGGCACTCTCCCCTGCCCTGTGTCCCTTCATGTTGGGGCTGGCCTTGAGTGGGACAATCAGATCACACTCTGCAAGGGAGTGACGGCTGGAGGCAGAGTGTCTTTTGCCCAAATGATGGAGAAATCCAATGCTACACACTTCCCACTTTGCAATTCTAAGTCTTTCTCCTAGTGCTGTACCCAGGTCCTGTGCTAAACTGCGTGTGGGATTAGCTGCTGACTACATAAAGAACTTCTGCCCAGAGTTTCCTCTAGGACCCTGGGAATGAGAAGACACCAAGCACCGTGGCTCACCAAGCCAAAGACGGTTTCCACTGCCCTCAGCCTCTGCGTTTACCAGCCACTCTTCCCAATGAGACAGCATCCTCCTCACTCAGAATCCCCTCCTTCCATTAAGACAGGAGATGTCACTTCCCCTTTACCAAGTGTATCCACTCGTGCAGATGTTGTCTCTCAGGTCAAGTCTGTATCCCACCTCTTGATCTCCAGACTCGATTGAGCTCTTACGGATGATGGACGTTAGAGACGCGGGGACCCCAGCACTCTGTGCTCACGCTGAGCCCCGCACCACGTGTCTCAGGTCCTCGGAAGGACAGGAGGGACAGACTCTGCAGATAAGTCGAGTGCACTGGCTTTTTCCTCTGGTTGACCAACTCTTCTTGTTGTTTTAACAGATCAGTTAAGTTATAACTGATGTAACGTAAGCGCCTGCGTTTAAAGTATACAGTTTTAAAAGTTCTGACATATGTGCACCCCGTCCAGCACCACAGTCAAGATGGTGACCGCAGAACCACCCCAGTTTCCTCAGCTTCTCCAGAGCCCCCTCAGTGTCCTCCTGTCCCCATCCCCAGGGATCCCCTGAACTGCTTTCTGTCACCAGAGATGAGCTTGCATTTCCTAGGTTTTGTGTACATTGTATCATACAGCAAGTGCTTTCTTGTAAATTCTTCCCTGAACAGTAGAATTTTGAGATTCATCCATGTTGTTGTGCGTTTAAACAGTGTATCAATAGGGCAGTGATTTTTACTGCCACATAGTATTCCATGGCATGGGTGTTACACAATCTTTTTATCAAATCACCTTTTAATGAGTATTTGGGTCATTTCCAATTTTTGACGATTTCAAATTAAGCTGCTGTAAAACGTGATGTGAAATCTGTGTGTGGAGAAAGCTCTCACTTCTCTTGGGTAAATACCTGGCAGGGGATGACTGGGTTGTGCCGTCGGTGTAAGTTAACTTAACAAACTGAACACTGTTTTCCAAAGCGTTATCATTCCACATTCCCGTCAGCAGTGTAAGCGCACTCTGATTCCTCCACATCTTCTCCAAGACTTTGCACGGTCAGCCTTTTTATTATTAGCCTTCTAACTTGCGTGTAGGACATCACATCGGGGTTTCAATTTACATTTCCCTAATGTCTAGTGATGTTGAAGATCTTTTCATGTTCTTATTTGCAGTACGTGCCTTCTTTGGGGAAGACTCTGCTCAAATCATTTGCCCATTTTTTAAAAAATAGCTGGGGTAGGTGCTAGTTATTACTGAGTTAAGAGCCCCTTGTGTGTTCTAGATACACATCTTTCATTTTATCTTGAATAGTTTCTTGCAGATTGTGGTTTATCTTTTCAATCTCACAACTGTGCCTTTTGAAAAACCAAACCTTTTTAATTTTAGTGAAGTTCAAATTGATAATGTATTTTTAATAAATTGTGTGTTTGATATTGTATCTAAAAAATATCTGCTGACTCAGTCATTAAGATCTTTGGTGTTTTCTTCTAGAATTTTTGGTGTTTCATTTTTCACTGTTGGTTTATAATCTATTTTAATTTCTATATGGTGGAAGGTATGGATCAAAGGTTACTTATTTTACTTTTATTATGGATTTCCAATTGTTCCAGCCCTGTTTGTTGAAAAGAGTATCCTTTCTCCATTAACTGCCTTTTCATCTGAGTCAAAAATCAGTTGTCATGTATGCATGGGTCTGTTTATGCCCTCTCAGTTCTGTTCTGCTGGTCAGCACGGGTGTCTTTATGTCAATACGATGCTGCACTGATTTCTGTAGCTGTATAGTAAATACTGAAATCAGGTATGTTAGTTCTTTGACTTTGTTCCTCTGCAAATTTGCTTTGGCTAAGCTGGTCCTTTTCTTTCCCATGTGAATTTGAGAGTTGGGTTGCCAGTTTCTTTAGCAAATGGTGGGGAGGCTTTTGATTGAGGCCGCACTGAAACAGTAACTGGAACAATTGGGAAGACCTATGTTAAAAGTACTGGATCTTCTGAGCCACAGCGTGACATGTGTCTCCATGTCCAGGTCCTCCTTAATTGCGCTAGAAGAGGTTTAAAAATTTTTCAGTGTATAGACCCTGCAGAAAATTGTCAGTTTTCTACTTATGTATTCAATATTTTTGATGCTATGATAGTTTTATCTTTAATTTCAATTTCTGAATGTTTATTGCTAGCGTAGAGAATTAAAATTGATTTTGAATATTGAAATTATATCCTGAAGGATAATTTACTTACTTGTTCCAATATCTTTTTTGTGGATTCCATCATATTTTCTACATATACCACAATGTCATCTACACATACAGTTTTCCTTTTTCTTTGTCAGTTCAGCTCAAATGTCTAGTATAATGTTGATTAGAAGTGGTAACGGAAGACATCCTGTCTTGTTCATAATCTTAGGGATAAATTAAGCTACAGATTTTATGTAGATGCACTTTATCAAGTTGAAGAAGTCCCATTTTATTCCTGATTTGCTGAGTGTTTAAATCAGAAATGCATGTTGGATATTTCCACATGATTTTTCTGCATTTATTGAGATGATAACATGCATTTTTTTCCTTTCTTGGTTTACGTGTGGTGAACTACTTTGGTTGACTTTTAAATGTTGAACTAATTTTAATCAAATTCCTCTTGGTCATGGCATATGGTACCTTATTCACGTGGACTTCCTTTGTAATTTTTTTTTTTTTAGAATTTTTGCATCTATTTGTGATGCTCTGTGTTTCTCTTAACTTGTAATATTTTATCTGGTTTTTTTATCTGAGAAATGCTGAATCATAGAATGAGTTGAGAGGTATTCCCTTCTCTTAAAATTCCTGGGAAAATTTGTAAATAATTGATACTATTTCTTTCTTAAATGTCGGGTACAAGTCACCAGTGAAGCCATCTGGACCTGAGCTTTCTTTGTGGGCGGGCTCTTAGCACCTTTCTTTCTAGATACAGGCTGTCTGAGACATCCACCTCGTTAAATGAGCTTGGCAGTACGTGTCTTTCAAGGAGATGTTTCCATTCCATCTAAGTTGCTGAATTTATTGGCCAAGGTCGTCCACATGCTCCTTTATTATACTTCACTGTATGTGTACTCGGTATTGATCTTCCCTCCCTTTATCCATTTAATTATCTCCCCACCCCCAGTCTCTCTCTCCTTATCTCCCTCTGTCTCTCTGTCTCTCCCCCTCCCCTCCCCCTCCCCTCCAAGACAAGCCTGATTGGAGATTTATGCATTTTATTGATCTCTCTAAGGACAAGCTTTTGATTTCATTGATTTTTCTCCATTTATTTCGTCTTCTGTATTTCATTGATTTCTGCTCTCATCTTCATAATTTCTTTTCTTCCACTGACTTTGCGTTTAATTTGCTCCTATTTTTCTCGTTGCTTAAAGTGGAAGCTGAAGTCTTTTCGCCTGTACTCTTTCCTGGCATAAGCTTAGTGTACCTGGTCCCCGCTAAGCACTGCCCCACTGGCAATGCATACACTGATGTGGGGGGATAGTTTTTTCATTTTTCATTCAGTTCAAAATGTTTTCAACTTTTTAATTTCTTCTTTGACCCATTGGTTATTTAATTTCCAAATATTTGGAGATTTTACAAAGAAACTTTCTATTATTGACTTCTCTTTAATTCCATTGTGGTCAGAGAATATACTTACATAACCTGAATCTTTTTAACATTTTTTTTGAGACTTGTTTTATGCCCCAGAGTTTGATTTACCTTGTCAGTGGTCAGTGTGCATTTGAAAAAAAATTTACTCTTCTGTTGTTGGATGGAGTGTTCTGTAAATGTCAGTCATGTCTGGTTGGTGATAGTGGTGTTCAGAACGACGCCCTTACTGATTTCCTGTCTCCTTGTTCCGCCAGTCACTGAGAAACGAGGTTGAAATAGCAGTGGCTTTGTCTGTGCAGCAGTGCAGTTCTTCCAGTCCCTGCTTCACGCAGCTCATAGCTTGGTTACTAGGTGCGTTCGTGTTTAAGAGTGTTTTCTCGTTATTCGTGTACTGTGACGAAGTGGTCTTCTTCAGCCCTGGTAACGTTCCTCACTCTGAGAGGTGCTTTGCCTGCTTTCTTCTCACTGATGATAACACCTGTATCATTTTCATCCTTCTATTTTAAACTATTTTTTCTTTATATATAAATTGTGTTTCCATAGATAGAATATAGTTGGGTCTTTTATAAAATCTAATTCAGCAGCTTCTTTTCATTTTGGTCTTTAGACTGTTTAGGTTTAACGTGATTACTTCTGTGGTCAGATCTAAGCCCACCGTCTTGCTGTATGTTTTCATTTATCCCGTCTGTCTTTTGTTCCCTTTGTCCTAGTTTTTGCCTTGCTTGGACTGAGCTTTTGTATGTAACTCCGTTCACTTCCTTTTTGGCTTCTTAACTGTTGTATTCGTTGTGGCTTTGGGTTTATAAAACACATTATTTTATTGTTTACAATTTGCCATCAAATGACACTATCCCACCTTCATACAGCACAGGAGTCTTAGCATGTATTCTCCCACGCCTTCACGTGTGACGCTGGTGCCGTCGCCATAAAGTTTAGTTTTGCCCGTGTTATAAATGGCACACTACATTATTATTTTGTTTAAACTGTCATTTATTTTTAAAGAGCTTTAACATAATGGGAAAACTATGTATATATATATACACACACACAAATATATGTAGAAAACCTGCCATTTCTGACGTTCTTTGTCACTTTGTGGGGATCCATGGTTGGAATGGCTTGAATAATTTCTTTAATATTCCAGCAGGTCCAGTCTGCTGATGATAAATATTATTTCAGCTTTTACATGTCTGAAAAAGTCTTTATTTTGCCTTCGTTTTTGAAAGGTACTTTCCCTGGGTAACGAATTCTCGGTTCCTGGTTTATTTTTCCTTTAAGGACTTGGCGATGGTGATCTCTTGTCTTCTTGCATGTGTTTTTCTGATGCTAAATGTGGTCTTCCTTATCCTTCTTATATATAGCATGTGTTTTTTCCCATTGTCTGTTTTTACCATTTCCCGTTTACCCCTGGTTTGAGCAATCTGATTAGTATCTGCTGGAATTCTCTCCATGGTTCTCGTCCTTGGGTTTTGTTGAGTCATTTTGGATCTGTGGGTTTGAAGTTGTCGTCACATTTGGACAATGTTAAGTCATCAGCTTCATAGTTTTTGGTCCCCCGTCTCTCTCCTTTCCCTTAGTTACTCAGTTACATGTGTATTAAGCCACCAGAGGTGTTCATGTTTTTAAACTCTTTTTTTCCCTGTGTGTTTCATTTTGGATAGTTTCCATTGCTAAGTCTTCAAATCTACTAACCTTTCATTCTTCAAGACCCAGTCTGTCATCTGTCCCATCCAGTGCATTCTTCACGTCTGACATGGTAGCTGGCACTTGCAGAAGGAGGACTCGGGGTTTTTTAATCCTCTGTCTCCACTCCCCCTTTGAGTGTGGGCTAAGCTGTAACTGCTGTTTCTCACCCCTGTCTGGTAGCTCTGACGCCTGTGCTGGCTCTGCAGCAGTTTGACTTGCCTGATTCTTCTCATCACTATGAGTTCATTGTCCTAATTCCTTCCATGCTTGGTAACTTTTAACAGGACCCCAGATACTGTGAATTTTGCCTTTTTGAGTGCTGGGTACATTTTCATTCCTAGAAATATTTTTGAGCTTTGGTCTTGGAAGCAGTTAAGTTGCCGACTGATCCGTCGCAGTCTAGCTTTTGAAGTTTGTCAGGAAGCATCTAAAAGCTTTCGGTCTCCTTGCTGTTGCGTCGGCGTTTTTCTGAGTACTCGACCCAGTGCCTGTGAGTTACGAGTTTGACACCGGGCTGATGGGGCCGGCGTCATTCCTGCCCTACGTGGGTGCTGCCTCCGGCTCTGCAGGTGTTTTCAAGGGGTGCCTCCCTGGCCTCAGGGAGCTTCCTCTGTGCTGACCGTCACCCTAGTGAGCACTCCTGGGGACCCTCGGCAAACCTCCAGGGCTCGCTCTGTGTGGGGCTCTCCTCTCTCCAGTGTCCCGACCGCTCTGACCTTCCTGGTGTCCCTGGACTCTCAGCCCTGTCTCCTCAACTCTGGGGTCCACTGGGATCTTCCTGGGTTCCTCCTCCTGCTCCCCATCCTGGAAACTCTCTCAAAGCAGACAGTCAGAGTCTGTGTCTTGCTCCCATCTCTCAGGGATCACTTCCTTCATTGCCGATGTCTAGTGTCTTGGAACCATTGTTTCATGTGATTTGTCTGTGTGTACTTTTGTTCTTGGTTGTTCCTGGTTGTGTGAGGTCAGTTGGGTCACTGTTACTCCATCCTCATTGGAAGCAGGAGCCCCACTTTCCTAATTTATCTGCTCAGTTCTTCCATCCCAAAGTCTCCAGCTGATGAGAGTACAAAGCCCACTCTCCTGCTGTTCCCCACTCCCCTTTGCCACATGTATTTCCCTTTATTCCCTCATGAAAATGAGATGATCAGCCGACTGTGACTCTTGGGAGCAGGGAGACAGTGGACACCTGCCCGGGGACCTCTGCTTCCCCGGGCGGTCCAGCCAGGGCCCCCAGAGAGTGCAGATAACGTCCTCAAGGTCTAGGATGGAGGGTGTGGAACTCAAGCTTTGGGAGAAAAAAGGGACATTGGCCCTTCGGTGGAAAATTGCAAATTCTTTGTGTTTTAAACTTTGTTGACCTGAAAAAAAAAAATTTGTTGACCTGTGTATGACAGTGACTACAACCAGAGAATACAGTACATGATACTAGAGAAATGTTAACTGTTAAGACTAATTATAGATGATGGGGAAGTTAGAAAGCGAGGAGGGAAAAGATGCATATCTGACTTATCCAACAATGATATTACTAATTAATGCAAATTCCACCCATGTAACTGAACAGTTATATTTGCTAAGCAACAGAGCAATTTTGGAAATTAAAATCAAAATGTATGCGTGTGTACTGTTTCATATACAGACACATAATTATGTAAACAAAATATATGTATGTTATTTTTACATATATAATTTGCTACTTTAATTATTAATCATGCTTTTTATTCATAACTTAAGAAACAGTGGGTCTCAGCTGGGCACTAGCTAATCCTCCTGAATTATAAACTGATCCTGGGTGATAGGTTAAGCCATCTTGAGGGAGTCTGAACCCTAGCGTGGGAACCTAGGACTGGGGTTCAGAGAAATGCCCGTGTCTCAGGATTCACGAGCTATTGGGATGTAGGAGAGATGTCTGAACTTGGCTGTATTAAAAGGAATGACTGCAGGAAGTTCCCCTAGATGGGCACAGCCCCACACCTTTCCCAGACCTGACACGTCACGACGCCACCAGAGGTCAGCGCGCAGTGCGCGGTGCTCCGCAGACTCAGCGAGCAGCGCGGATCGCGGCCTCGGAGCCGGGAGCCTCACGCTTCCACCGGCCGCTGGCGTGTGCTCCGTGGTGCACTTCGGGAGGGTCTCAGTGAGCGGACCTGTGCCCTGTATCGCAGTGTTTTGTGATGGAATGGGACACTGACATGAAAGTCCCTTGTACCCCAAAGATGTCTGCTTGTTTTTGTAGTCAGGTTCTTAAGGTTTGTCAGCCTTAAAAAAGGTGAGCTAAGTTGTTCTTTTGAAGGACACATGCTCCAGATTTGAAGTTTACGGTGCGAGGACAGTGGCTAGATAAGCACAGAAGCCGCAGATGTTTGGGGGAAATCAGTGCGTCTGCTTGTGCTTGACAGTAAAGATGACATTCTGGCAGTTAGTGAGACTCCCTTAGAAGGAAGCCTGTCCTGTGAAGGGGGCATTTGAAATCGGAAGTTTCGGACCGTTGTCCTTGTGTGATTTGTAAATTTTTGCTGGAAATGATGCATGAAACGAATTAAAAACTGAGATTTACCCACTTTGCAAACAAAAATGCTTAAGCAATTTTCTAAAAACTGACAAAATAAATGATTTCAGTGGGCTTTGAATCCAATCATTTAAATATATATATTTCAGACCTTCTGATTGGTTTGCAGGAGCAACTCAAGGCATTTGGGACCAGTGGAGACTTAGTAGCCCAGCATCCTGTAGAAATCACTGAAAAGCAAGCCTCTGTCTGGCTCCCGTCGCCACTGGAGAGAGCTGCTCTTCTCTCATTTTACGTGAATTCTTCTTTGTGATGTAGCTTTTCAGCTGTGACAGGTTTGAAAAGCAAGTATCAATATAAATCTAAAAAATAAGTCATATTTAAAGATAATTTCTCTCACTTTAAATATAAGCACTTTAAACTTATTTTTCATTTTTATTATTGTGTGTGTTCCACAATTATTATATGTCAGTACATAATAGTATATATATAAACACACATATAATAAAGGTCATTCCCTTTTGTAAAGTTTTTTGCTGAAAAGATACCTGAGCAGTGAGTGAGGTCGGGGATGCTGCTGCAGATGGACCGTTCGATGGAACGCCAGCTGCCCTGGGGCTGGCCTGGACGCTGGCGCCTGGACCGTGACCGGCCTTGTCTGAGCACATGGTCCTGTGTGGTCCTCACCCCAGGGCTGAGCACAATCACCACCATGACGCCTCACTGGAAACCTTGGCTCCTTAAGAGATGCAGCTGAGCCCACACTGACGGCAAGTGCAGGGCTGGGGCTCGCTCAGACCCCGGTCGGCGGCTGCAGGGCGCCTGCCCTGAGCCACGCACCCTTCCCCCCGGGGAGGATGGCGTGTCAACAGTGAGACAGATGGGGAGAGGCCTGCGTAGACTGGCGACGCGTCTGTGCCTCTCCCGCAGAGGGGCCCTGGCCTCACAGCAGTGCACTCGGATGGTGTAACCGTCCAGTCCACTGGGGCAGCGGGGCACGGTCGGAGTGGACAGTGGGGAGCACGAGGGGGCGGATGGTAGGGGCGTCCGGGGCGGGCAGGGCCAGAGTGCGACGTCCTCCGCGTGGGGGCCGGGTGCCCCCACTCGACTCCCGGTCACCGCGGCTCCTGGTCTAGGGTTCAGGTACTTTCAGGGAAAATGGACGTGCCCCAGGAAGCGTACCGAAAAATGGGCGTGAAGCGGTGCGGGTCTGAGCGCGCGTGTGCTCTCCGCGAGGAGGCCCGTGGCCTGTACCGGCTCCTGGGAGAAGCAGGGCCCAGAACCGCCTCATGGCGGAGCCTGCCACCACCGGCAGCGGCCCTTGGTGGGGCTGACGGTGCCGCCCGAGGCTCCCTGCTGCGCAAAGCAGACGGGCCGCGCTCTGTCCGGGCTGGGAGAGGAGCAGCGTGGCACATTGAATGGGTGTGTGCTCAGAGCAGAGGAGAAGACGCCGTGCTGAACTGTCAGCTGTGCTGCACAGGACCGACCCAGCACAAGCCTGGCCCGGCCCCAGGCGGCCACCCTAGGACATTCCAAGACGTCTTTCTCCTCGACCACCAGAAAGATGGGCAGCAAAGGGCCACAAACGCTCCTCCATGTGAGTGAGCTGGGCTTGAAGCAGGGAAGGGCTCGCTGCGTTCTCCTCCGTGTGAGTCTGTGTGGCACGGCTGCCGCTCGCTGTCCATAGCTGCTGCGTTTGTGCAACGTGGTTGCGCACGACTTGCTCCGACTCTGAGCCGCTGCTCCTGAGGGAGACACAGGCTTCGGTTCCGGGGAGCCTCTGGTCAGTTTCATCAACCAGTCAGTCCACAGCCTTGGTTTCTGTGTGTGTTTCTGTGTAAAGTGTGTGTGCTGATTCAGTAACACTGAGCTCACACCAGCAGCACGGAGCTTGGTCCTGAAGGAAGCTTCCCACCTGTCACAGCCCTGCTCACTCGGGACTCCGGACGGGACTGCGGCCCCGGGCTTGGGGCCGACTTCCCAGAAAAGTCACGATCAAAAGCATAACGATGTGAAAAAACATGGCAGTGCTATGGCAGCAGAAAGGGCACGTATTTGCAGCACCAGGGCCGGAAGGAGAAGGCAGGGTGTCGCCTGAGTCAGCCTCAGCGGGGATGGTGAACTTCAGGCGACTCAAATTTTTTTGTGGTTCCGTTCATGCCCACGAGGGACGGAGAATGCACAGAGAGTGCTGAACTTGAGGTTACAAGTGAACTCAAGGGGGAGCGGCCAAGGCGACGGAGTAGAAGGCCGCTCGCAGCTCACCCTCCCCCACAAATACACCAAGACTCACATCCACGGACCCACCCAGCCAACCAGAGCACCTGCCGAACTCCGACAGAACATCGCCCTCTTCAAAAGACAAAGCGGCCACGAATCTGGTAGGAGAAAAGGAAAAAAGAAAGAAGAAAAAGCAAAACACTGCAGGACCGATCCCGCGGGGAGGGAGCAGCAAAGGAGGACTGGCGCTCGTTCGCCGGGTCCCCCCTCCAACAGAGAGGTCAGTGGGATGGAGGGGGAGCCCCCGAGGCTTGGATCTGCCCGGAGCACCCCTTGACCAACAGAACTAAGTTAAACGGGCACAAAGGGTCCCCATGACACCCAGCCCGAGACGCGAGCCAGCAGCTGGGGCCGGGACAGGCCGCCCGAGCCTGGCGGAGGACGGGGGCGGCTGCACTGAGGCAGCGCCGGGGGACTGCAGGAGGCTGCGCGTCGTGGATGAGTGGGTGCACAGGGCAGAACAACCTGGGCCCTCCATGAAACAGCACGGCTGAGGTGCCCTGGGGGGGAGGGTGCATACCCCCATCTCTGAAAACCTACCTAACCAGGTTTTGGGAGAAGAGAGGCTGGGCTCAGCCACAGCTGCCATATTCTCCGGTGCTCGAGCAAGTCGGCAAATTCACAGACGTGGAGTCACAGATAACGAGCACCAGCTGTATGCTTACTCTAGCAGCTTTGTGAGGGGGAGGGTGTCAGAGATGCAGCGCGTCCCGTCACCCGTACCGAAGGACGCGGCGCGTCCCGTCGCCCGCGCCGAAGGACGCACCAGGCAGCGTTCTGCTCTTTCTCTTACCGTGTCGCCGTGTTTTAATTTGGTTCCCGAGTTTCTGCAACATTCCAGACACTGTGTCCGGTGATGAGGCGGGAAGATCTGGGAGACACAGTCCTGCCCCTTAGCTGCTTGCACCCCAGGGAGGGACAGACAGGTAAATAAATTCAGTGCCGTGCGAAGGTGGACTGAGATGTGGACCCAATAACCCTCGGGTTTCCTCTCTGATCCCATAGAAGTGGCACCAAGAGAGCTTCCACATGGGCTGGATTTGGCAGATGGCTACGGCTTCCTTAGGTAAACAGCAAGGGCAGGAGAAGGGGACAGTGCAGGTAGCTGTACACAGACGTGCACTGTGCACAGATGTGAGGACACAGCTCAGCTGAGAGTGTTTCGGAAGCCAGAAGGCTGTGGCCCTGGCTGTGACGCGGAGCACTAGGTGGGGACGGAGGTGCTAGTGACCAGAGCATCGGCGAGAACCAAGTCAAAGGGCTGCGCTGACCACCGAAGGGTTCCGGACGCTGCCCTAGAGGTGGGGTGGGGGTGGAGATGCATCACTGAGAACGTGCTTCAGGAGGTAGAGCCCAGTGGCACGGAGCAGAGGGGAGAGTGGTCTAGGGTGCGAGCAGTGCTGGGGTTGGGGCTCCAGAAGGGCTGGTCTTGCCTTTGTCCAGTGACACAGGGGGGACACCTGAGCTAAGGGCGTGGCTGCCAGTGGACAGAGGGAGAGAGACGTCTCACACAGGCCGCACTGGAAGCGGACAGTCTAGAAATCTGAGAACCAGTACCGTTCAGTTTGGATTCTCCATTCTATGCATCATGTGCTTTGTTCAGTCTTTCCCCGCCTTTTTTTATGAAAAACAGACCTGACGGAATTTAGGGAACATTAATAACCTGTAATTTACTTGAATCAAAAAAGAGGTAGGTTAAGATTTGCTTAAGTTTCACGTGGTAAGAAATGAACAAAATACAAGTGAAGAACAAGAGAGACAACTACGGTGTGCAGGCCCCGCTTCTGCCTCGTTCAAACGGTTGGTCACTCTGGCTGCTCGCTCCCCTAGGAAGCGCTGTTTCTTGCTTCTCAAGTGATGCCTGCACGCCGTTAGACAGGCTGCAGGGGGTGGTCGTGGAGGCTGTTGGTATTTTTCACACCTAAAAGTTAATTTGTCATCAGTGGTAAACTACCGAGTAAGGACTTCAGCTTAACATACCACTAAAAGTTTAAATTTGCTTAAAGTTAAAAAAAAAAAATTAACCATTGATGGCAAGCATGGAAGATTGTTAAACTAGAGTTTAGATCATGGTCGAGTTGGAGAAATGGGCTGGACCATCTGGACGGCAGGCTTACTCTCCGCCTGTCCTGAGCAGACCCCCGGGAGCAGCTGGCCGAGTCGGGTCCCTGGACCCAGGTCGCAGCGTCCAGTAACTGCGTCTGCCAGCTTGGTCGGCGGGGAGCTGGCGCGACCGCTTCACCACACCCGCACCGCCTTTGTCTCATAGTCAGCTCTTTTCAGAATTTGGATCTACTTTTTCTGCCTCGGTAACTGGAGTGACCCTGGGTCCAACTTACTTTAGGTCACTCACAGGGGCTCAGGGTGTTCGTGTGCAGAGCACGACCTGCCGTATCTTACCGACTGAATTGTCAGTGTGCTCTGCTGACGTCTCCAGAGCACACCAGCCTTGAGTGGGTCCCCCCTGGTGGGAATCAGCCGGGCCCAGGCGGGGACTGAGCACACCTGACACATGGAAACCAGCTGGCCTTTCCCCTACGGCTCAGCGCGAGAGGGCTGAGTTCACTGACACCCCAGCTCTCGGCCCGGCCAGCACAGGGGCCACCTCACTCCCCTTGGCTGTTCCTGGTGTTTGAGGAATCCCCTCTCTGGAAGAAGCATCGCTGTCGCTGGACAGACTTTCCCACAGAAAGCCCAGCCTCTCCGCCCCGTCTAATGGTCCACTCCCCCGACCACATATTTCACGAATGTGCAGTGTAGATGTGTGAGCGGGGCAGGAAGGGCGGTGGCTCCCGAAGCTGCCCACGTCCTGATCCCCAGCACCTCACACCACGGGAGGGACTTTGCAGACCTGATTCAGCTAAGGATCGCGAGGTGGAGACATTACCCTGTGTCACTGGATGGACCCAGTGAGCTGTCGGGTTCTTGTGAGAGGGAGGCAGGAGGGACGGAGCTCGACGGGGCCGTGGTGATGGATGCAGAGGGAGGAGTGACGTGAGGAGGGACCAGGAGCTCTAGAAGCGTCTAGAAGCTGGGGAAACAAGGAAACGGATCCCTGGAGACCAGGAGCACGGCAGCCCTGCCTGCAGGGCTTGATCGCCAGGGCTCCTGACCTCCAGGACTGCGTGATGATAGACTTCTGTTGTTTCCAGCCACTAAACTCACGCCGAGTTGCTACAGCAGCCGCATGAGCCTAACACAGTGGCGGGTGCTGGCCCCCTCGGTCCGTCTCATCAGCTGGAGACGATCGCTGCCCGCCCTTCCTCGGCGCCCCTGTGGGAGCTGAGCCACAGCGTCCAGAAGTGCACGTTGTAAACCGTGAAACCCGACACAGGCGTGAGGGCTCTGCCTACGTGAAGGTGCAGCCGGGAGGGGAAGAGCGTGGGAGCCGCGTTTTCCTGATGGTGAAGCCAGAGAGCTGCACGGTGACACCGTGGGTGGGAAGTGACACCCTCTGAGCGTCCTCTGACTTCTGGGAGGCCCGCTGAACGCCCCTGTGCCGCCGGCCTGTCGGAGGGGCCCCGCGGGGCTGAAGCCTGTCTGCCTTGCCTGCTCCTCCTGTGGCCGGGGACTCGGCAGGCGGTGACATTCCTCACTGGACAGTTCCCGGGTGGAGGGGAGCAGTGCTTTAGAGGGAGGAGGGCGCGGGGTCAGAGAAGGGGCTGGGTAAAGGGAACCGCATCGGAGTGGAGGCGACTGACGGCAGAGGAGCTGGCGGCGGGGCCCTCAGCCTGCAGTGTCAGCGGCGTGACACCCTGAAGCGCATGTCCTACTCCAGCCATGTGAGTGCTTCGGTGACAGGGAGGGGGTTCTGCCCCACACAGCCACTCTGGGTCCTGTACTCCTCCCCTCCTCCATGGACCCGGGGAATGGCGCACTGGAGATGCTGGGGAGCTGGCTGGACACGCGGCCCTTCACTCCTGCAGCAGCATCTGCTCAGCCGGTCCAGGGCCACACCCCCCGCGGGTCAGCTGTGTGGCCGGAGGACGTGGAGGGCCCGAGGTGGCAGTCTGTTATGCTCCTCCATCTGCTCTGAGGCACTGTTTCCCTGAAAACGCCGTTACCTTGAGAACTTGGCATTTCAAAATATCTCACATCACAAAGGGTATTTGCTTTTCAAAGCAAAGGCTGAGCACCTTACGAGAAGCAGGCCCAGAGCTGGCTTTGCTATTGAGGGTGCTGTTTGCAGAGAGCTCACTGTTGTGACCTCCCCTAGCTCTCACCCGGCTCAAGTCCACCCGGCCCTTTATAATCTGGGTGAAAAGCCCTTGTTCTGTGAAGACTAAGTGGCCCCCTGCGCACCTGCCTCTCTGGTCTCTAATCGATGGCATTTTAGCTTGTCCCTTTTCTAAGGTCTTTTCCTTTTCTGTCTTGTTTCATAGTCATTTCTACACATATTTACAACTTTGTACAAATGACGGATTAAGGAAACATACTTTGTCATTTAGCTCATAGTAGCTGTCCCTTAAGTACTGAAGAGATCGTGATTGAAAGGGTTTGGTAAGTCATTTTCTCTTCCGGCCTCAGTCCTCTCATGGCTAAGACGACAGTTCAGGCTGCATGACTGTGTCTCAGGCACACCGTTCGTCAGACCCACTGCACGCAGTTCTGACAACACGGTCACACCTGCCGGCCAGGATTGCTAACACCGTGATGACCAAGTTAGACCTCGGCGTCCATATTTTTAAAAAGTCTGTAGGAGACTGTGTGCGCTGGCATTCGCATTGTCCTCGCCCTTTCGGGGACACCCTGAGCCGAGTGTCTAAGATGGGGCTGCTGACAGCCGCGCGTGGCTGGGTGTGGTGCCTGGGGCTCGGGTCTAGGCTGAGCTTTTACAGCTCAGCGTATGTGCCTGTTAACAGGGCGCGTTCTCCAATTTGCTGTTGCTCTGTATTTTTTCCACCACTTGCATGAGTTTCTTCTCAAATTTATTTGAATTTAGGATTTTATACTCTTCCTTTCCCCTCCATTAACTTGTCAGTTATACCTCCTTCGACTGTGCTTCACTGGTCACTGAAACCACTGTGCGTCTCAACCTGCTAACCGTGGTAACTGTTGCAGTTTCACTCCTTTCCAAAAACTCCACGACCTCATGGATGCTTTAACTGCATCTCTGCTCACCTAGTTTACCTTGTAGGGGAGATAGTGTATGTAGCTTATAAATACGTGTCATACATAATATTTTCTTATGAACACAGTAATTCCTAAAATATATTGTTATTATCTTACAGTCAGTGATCACTTAGATTTCTTCACACATTTACTGTTTTGATTGATCTTCATTTCTTCATTAATCTCTGAGCTACAATCTGATTATTTTCTTCTGACTAAAGAATCTTTTAACATTTTCCTTAATGTGAATCTGCTAATGAAAGTTCCTTTATTTTTCACTTGTCTGAGAATGTCTTTTCTTCACCTTCACTTTTGAAGGACCTGTTTTACAAAATTGGTGTTTACTTCCATTAAGCGTTTTTCATATAGAATTCCATTGTCTTCTGAATCCAGTGTTTCTGTTAAGAACTTAGCTGCAAGTAACTGCTGGCGATTGAACTGCTTTTCCTTGGTGTGGTTTCCAGCGGCTCTGCCCGGAGGCGCCGGGCGTAGGTGTCCTTGTGTTCATCCCACTGGGGGTTCTGGTGCTTCTTTAGTTTGTGGGTGGGTGTCTTTCATCACTTTGGAAAATTCTTCTTAATTTTAAAAGTATTGTTTTATTAATTTCATGTTATTTTTTCTCTCTGTATATTAATTATGATGTTGTCTTATGACCTACTTTCCAGTTCACTAATTTTCTCTTCATCCAGGCAAATTCTATTAAAACCATCAGTTGAATCTCTTATTTCAATTGTTATCATTTCCACTATAAAATTTCCATTAGATTTTTAAAATTTTTATTTATCTCCTGAAGTCCAACATTGTGTTAAATTCCTTAGGCATTTTCATGATAACCAATTTAAATTATTGTCAGATAATTCCAACATATTTGTTTCTATTTTTTGTTATTTCTCCCCCCTGGGTTTTGGTGAACCTACCTTGTTGAATGCCTCTCATATTTTATTTTAATTATAGACATTGTAGATAAAAATTGTAGTTCTATGTTGAGACTGTACATTGTGTTATCTTCCTCCAGAAGGTATTTGCTTTTGCTCCCTTCAAGCATGTAGATTAGGGAAAATCTCTCCAATCAAATCAGGGCTTGAGATGGTTCTCCAGTACCCATGAGAACTATTTCCAGTTTACCTTTGCTCCTGGGGTGTGACCCTAAAGGGTCGTGATTGAAGATCTGTGGTGTGGACCAGGAAACTTCCTCTCAGCGCGCCTTGGGCTCTGATCTTCAGCCCCCATCATGCAGTATCGTCAGACTCTCCTTTCAGGTGCTCAGATCCCTGTGGGTTACTTTGGTATCAGTAAATGTCTCAAGGTAGACAAGTGGTGCTAAATATGGGCCCCATCTCTCTGGCCTCTTTCTGCCTGGAAGCTTGGCTGTGCAAATTACGATCACTCTCCAGCGCCTCCGAGCAGATCATATACATAGAGTCTAGTCCTTACGGTTGTTACTGGCAAGGGAGTTATTCTGAAACAAGATTGCACGCCATTTCCCCGATCAGAACCACTCAGTTCTTCATCTACCCTACATGATTATGTTAGTTACCTTTGAAAACCACCCACTGGGGTAGATGATTTCCAAGATCCTTTCCAGCATCAAAGTTCTAACATTCCATAGGTGAGTGTCCCACGAGGAATGTGACAGTAATACTATTCCATGTCACAGTGTCCATTTACCCCTTTTAAAAACTAACAACACAGTTCTTAGAGTTGTTGGCACAGAATTAAGGAGAAGGTCTGGTCCGGTTGGAAGACCTCTTCACAGCCAGCAAGGACCGCTGTGGAGCAGCTGGACAGGCGCCAGCCTCCTGGGGCACCGTGCACTGAGGCTTCTCCCTCCCAACCTGATGAAGTAGGCGGGGCAAGTGGCAGTTACAAGTAGTCACTGTAGTCACAGCCTGGTCTCCACCAGCAGCACAGCCTGTTCCAGCAGAAGGATCACCAGGTGGCTTGTTTGTCTGCCTCCCTACTTCCCTGTATAATGTTACAAAGCAATTTAACTGTAAGTTTCAGTTTCGAAGTGATGCAAAAGTTCTCGGCATCGAGAAGTTTCTGAAATGTTGTAAAGGGAGATAGAGCATGATTAATAACAACAAAATGTCAATCATTAATCTTACAGATCATTGGGGAAAACATTATTAATAAATAAAAGAAAAAAAATTAAAATCAGTATAATGGTTCAGAGAACCAAAATAAACCTTTCATTATAAATCATTTTATACACATGACACTCAAATCTTTGACTCTAAGTCATGAGTATGAAATATAACTCTGGCCTTCTTCATATTCTGAGAAACCCCTCCACCTCAAATGGCATCCAGAGGAGGGATCCACTCACAAATCTCTAGAACCGCCTCCCACAGCCTGGGGCTCACCATCTTCTGGTCCAAACATTGACCTATTCAACCCTGCTTCTGTTTCCACATGTGACGGCATCACGGCCTTGAGTGCAGCACCCGACTGCCTGTTATTTAAATTCTTACTCTTTCGTCTTTCTTCAGAACTGGCCAGATGTGAAGAGAAGACCAAAGATTATAAACTGTATGGGTGATGTTCCAAACCCAACACAGATTGGTAACACATCCTGAAGCTTCACAGATGAGGAAATGGGGAAAAGCTTCGTGTGTTTGTCCCATTTCATCAAGTTAAGAAGCGAAACTACACGAGCTGTGTGTGGTGGACTGTGTGCCGCAGCACAAGGAGGGGGCCCTCTGGGTACATCATCTCACTGTGTTTTCAGACATTCAGGCATTTTCATGATTATTAATTATTGAATCGTTTTGGCAAAGGCATTGCTTTCATTCTTGAAGTCCAGAGAGACTTAAAGATTTTCCAGTCCAGACACTGACTTGAGCACCTGAAGATGGTGGGAGGATGTGTCTCTTGGGGTGAAACTGGCCGTTGTGACTTTATGAAAGCAGGCTTCCCCAGCGCATTTGTGTGACCCACGCACTTCCGTGTCTCCCTAGTCGGGGGTCTTGAGTGGCCCGCTGTGTCTTTATACGCAGCTGGTGTTACACGTGTTCACTGATGTGGACGCTGGCCGGCTCCCCTCACGCTGAAGCAGGGGGCACCGCCCGCCCAGCCCCGGGCTCTCGTCAGTACTGCTTTCTCTTTGCTCCAGAGACACGGAGGTCTCCACCTCCGGCAGAGGGCGAGGAACTTGCTTTACGACCATCAGTGTGGGCAGCTTTGGGTTGGCACGCCCTTTGTTTAGTTAGATTAAAAGTACATCACAGGACGATCTCACGTATTTTTCATAAGGGACAGGGTTCTGCCATTTTCCCAGGGTCCCTAGTCCCAGTGAAAGCAGATGGTATTTACGTGGCAAACTCAGACCTGACCTGCTGGTTTGATCCTTTCCTGTGACCCGTCCTTTACAATCTGGCACCTAAAAGGCACCCGAGGTGCACAGGGTTCGGGGGCTCCCTCATGTTCATCCTCTCTCCATCCTGGATCACAGGGGACATTCCCTCAGCTCCCAGGGTTTCCAGAAGCCTCCATGGCAGGACACAGCCTCCAGTCACCTAGGAAGACCTCACTGAAACATACTAGACAAATAGGAATCTGCCAAATACTTGAATATGGACAAAGAAGCTTCCAAATGCTGATGGTAGTGGTCTCTCCTGAGATGTCACAACCCTTTATCTGGTCCATTCATCTACACGCTCGTTTATCAGATCCTCACAAGTGCCTCCTATATGCCAGACACCGTGAAGACAGCAAGGAATGTTACATGAGTCCTGGTCTTCAGCGAACTTTCTTCCCGTAAGAGAAGAGAAAAATAAATAACCAATTAAAAATTGGATTATAAATCAATAAAAAATGTTAAAAAAAGACTAAAAAAATTAAAAATTGAGGTCCTGAATAAGGTAAAATTGCAGGGCTGATGCAGAGAATGAGGCCTTAGCTCTAACGAGGAAGAGGTAACATGTGGGTGTGGAAAGTGTTCCTGGCAGAAGAAACAGCATGTGCAAAGGCCCCGAGGCACAAAGACTTCAGTATGTGCGTAAGTGCGACAAACTGCAAAATCAGTGCTTTTGGTGAGTGATTCTCAAGGTTGTGGTTCCAAGGTCCTGGTACGCAATTCACATTCTGAGGCCTCACAGAGATTCCATTTATGAGAGTTACATTTACCATGTTAAAAATTAAAATTGAGACTTCTTACCATGCATCTATTTAACTCACAATTAAAAGAAAACATTATGCATTATTAATATCATTTTATGAGAGGTAACCATATTTTCTATGAAAAAGAAAAATCATCAAAACAGAGTCACTGTTTCACACTTAGCAAATCCCTTTGGGGACAGCTGAACTCTCTTCTGCATCTGCAGTCAACATCTGGCATTAAACTGCTTTGACTGAAGCGTGTGAAGATGGTTGGATGAGGGAGGACCTCACAGACTCCCTGCAAGGGCCTAAGGAACCCCTAGGGTTCTTTGAAAGCCACTTTGAGAACTGCTGCAGTAGGCCATCGTAAGGAACCTGAGAGTTAAGAGAGGTAAGAAGGGTCAGTTCTCATGACACCCTGTAGGTTTCGAGCCTGTGATGCACTAGGGAGCCACTGAAGATCCTTGGTGGGGAGCAGAGCCGTCTAATTTAATCTGTAGGGAGATCGTCTTGCCTCTGCCGGGAGGGAGGACTTGGAGCGACCAGTGAGGGTTTGCCTGTCATACCTAGACTACGATCTGACAAGACACCCTCTTCATATTTGTGTCTTGACTGCTGGCGAGCACAGAGGCCACAGCTGAGATTTATTTTCTCCGTCGTGGTTTCCAGTTGTTGACGCGTTTGCTTTCAAGCGTGCGTAACAGAATCTGCACTTCCCAGGTCTTCAGTAGCCAAGGGGACGGGGGGAATTCGAGCTCCATCTGGGGCAGCACAAGGCTTTTATCTTTTCATTTACCTTGGAGATGGATTACAAGAATCACATCACCCAGAGGTCTGCCCACCGCGCCCCACAGCGTGACCAGCTCATTGGCAAGAAAGCTTCCCTCGTTTCCTTAGGCTCCTACCATTGACGCCCCCCCCCCCCATAAACAATGATCCAGGAGAACTGGGCATCTTGCCACCGCAGTCCCAGGAGAATGAAAGTCTGGACAAGAAGGTTGGGCAGGGATTCGTGGAACCTGGGATTTCCTGTCCTGACGGAGCCCAGTCCAGGCACATGGGGGCTGCTTCTCTAGATCATTTAAAACAGCAGGAAACGTGAGCCCCTTAGAGGAATTCAGCTCTGTAGCACTCCTGAGTGACTCCAACCTGCGGGGTGTGTGCCTCTGGTGAGCACTTCCGAGCTCCCTCCCAGGCTGACCGGGCGCTGGACGTGCGGACCCCCACCCCCACAGGACTGCACCCCACCCCCTGTCCAAGTGGAATCTTCTTTAGAGCTTTGAACATGGGAGCTCTGAGTCATGCTCTCTTGTGGAGCCATCAGTTTCGCAATGAAATTTTGGTAATACTAAGGAATACTAAGGTAATACTAAGGAATATTTTGTGTTTAGTTTATACATAAATATATGTTTTGACATAGGATGTGTGCGTGTGTGCACGGACGCACAATTCTTACCAGTAAATCGAACGTTTGTTTTGACTGCATAGGCTCTATTCAAAGATGGTTAGGCTTGCAATTAAATGTCAGTATCCCAGTCTCTAGAGGACGTTTTGAACTGAACTTTGATATTTTCATGTGGACAGAAGCAAAATGTATATTTAATAATAATAGAAGTATTATACACATATGATACCTAGACGGATGAGTTGGGAACTTATTTTAGAATGCTCTCGAGTTGACTGCAGAAAATTAGGAGTAAAAACAAAGAATGTACTCAGGATATTGGAGCTGGGGTGGGGGTCTGTGGGGAATGTTGCTTGGAAAGACAGGTTACCAGGGAGCCAGCAGCTCTGTCTGGAGCAGGTGCACCTGCGTTGACTTGAGCCCCCGGCGAGCTGGTAGTTACTGGCGGGGCCGTGCTTCAGCTGGTTCTCAGGTACTCAGCCCCCTCCCTTTCAAAGTTATTTTTATTCCCTGGAGCGTGTCCCCTCTGCCTGTTCCTTTTCACGGGGCCGAGCTGGCTTCCTCTCTCTGCGGTCCATCAATACAGAGCTGATTTGGAGCTGAGCTGTGTCATAATCAGCCTTTCAGCAGCCAGCCCCACGCTCGCCTTGTAATTAAGGCCTGATGGGTGTGTTGACGGCAAATGAAAGAAAATGGCTTTGTTCTCCGTCCGCGGGCTTGATTGCGGTTCTCGCTCTCACCTGAATTCGACCCGCTCCGCGTTGGGCCTGATTGCTGCGGCGCCGGTAATGGCCGTCCTGGACGGTGACATTTCCATGAAGTGCGCTGGGCACGGCTCCAGAGGGAACGGGCAGGATTGACGGTGGGGCGAGCTCATCAAACATGGATTTAGGAAATGCCTGTGAGAGAGGGGAGCCCACGACCAAATACCAGAGCTTTTCCTCTGACATTTGCTTTGACATGAAGGACTCGTGCCTGCAACCTGTTCTGCCTTCTGTCTACGTCCAGAAACACACTAGATTCTGTGATTAGGGGTTTGCTCTCTGGGGGCATTAAGGCCAAGTCTGGGTAGTACCTTAAAAAAATTTTCCTTCCTTGTTTCTCAAAAGAGGGAGGATCGGGAGCAAATAAAAATAAATTAAATAGAAGGGGACTTTCCAGACAGGAAAAGACACACTGTTTTGTCTATCAGGTGCATCACTTAAAATTTGCGCATAACTTTAAACTATCTTAGCCAAGTGCCACTGTGCGTATTAGAGCTCGCTGTGGAGAGGGGTGCTTCAGCCGCAGCCCTCTGCAGTCTAGGGCTGGCAGGGCCACGGAGACCACCCAGCTGAACCTGGTATTTAAGCATGATCAGAGTTGCCCCCGGACTGGAGCTTTGTCCAAGGTCATAAAGTTCGTGAGGAACAGAGCCAGAGCAGATCAGGGAGTGCGAGGATCTTCCATGTCACGTCTTCCAGACGCCGGCTGACTCCAGCATCACCTGCATCCCTGTGCCGCGTAGATAGTCGTCCCAGGTGCGGTTCACCGTTCCTTGCACGTGTGCCATACCTGCTGGGCCCACATTCCAGCACGGCTGTTGTGACATGCACAGTCAGGCAGCCCTTCATCTCCCAATGGTTCGCTGTGAGCACACGTCACCGTGGATGCACTGAGCACATGGTGGAAGGGACTTAACGTCCTGAGACCTGGGTCAGACCCTGCTGTGTGGCCTTGGATGGGTCACTTATCTGTCCTCACTTTCAATTTTTTTTCCACCACAGAAAGAAATTTTAAGTGTATGACAGTACAAACTGGTTGTCATTTCTTTAATTTTTTTTCATTTTTATACAGATATACTCAAAAGGTTGACATTTGTCCATTGGGTTTTACTGTACAAATGGGCATTAAAAATAGCTGCATGATGTATAAGACAAGATTTTTCACAAACTTACTTGTCAACAAATAGGTTGACATACCAGTGTGCCTCTGACGTGATTGCTGTGGCTGCACAACCCTCCCTTGCTTCCACAGCGGTGACCTGGAGGCGCAGTCCATGGGGCACACACTAACACCCAGCCAGCAGTCGTGAGGCAGACCCACGTGGATCCCTGCTCAGGGACACCGATTTCAGAGGAGCCAGAGGATGCTGTGACGAGGCTCCTCAGAGCCACGTCCCCCCTTGCCCTGCCCCGACCACCCGCTGGGCCTCCGTGGCTCCAGGACAGGTGCACACGGGTCCCCCCCAGAACCCCGACCCGGCTGGGCCAGGCGAATCCTCCCTCCGGAGGAAGCCGGTCGCTCAGGCCTGCCGTGCCTCACACCCCGCCTGTGTGCTCAGCGAACGCCCTCCCAGGCACACTTCCTCCTCCTTGTTCCCGTGAGAGTCGCGGAGGCTGGCCGCTTCTGTGCGGGTGCTTTTCTGTTGGATTTACCTACGAGCCAATAGAAGAATGAAGCAAATCACCTTACTAGCACCTGCCTGTTCTTCCCCCTCAGGTAGTGTCTGATTATTTTAAGTAAATCACCTAGACATTCAAACGCGGGCAGAACGGCTGTTTTTGCCAAGTTGTTTTGGTGGAAAGGTCATTGCTGTAGGCGGGCTCTACCTCATTCAAGCTGGAGATCTTTTTATCGGCTAATGAAGAGCGAGGTGGAGGTCCGTTTGCGCTACAGGTACTGACGCTAACTTGTGACTGGAAGTTTACAGTGTCTCAGAACTGGAATGTACGAGTTTAACTGCTCCCTGTAGAATTGTGTGGCAATCTGTTCATTGTAGATTTTGCTTCTGTGATATTGATGCAAATGTCCTGTGAGATGTGAAAAGGAGAGACCTGAGGCTCCTCAAGGACTAAGAGGAAGGGGGGTGGGCAGGTCCCGTGATGAGCGCGATGGGGCTCCGGCTGTGAATGCGACTCTCAGACAGGCTCGCGGGACTTGCCCCACGTCTGTCCGTCAGGATTCATACTTCTCGGGCGTTGTGCTACCTTGGCTTCAAAGGCTGATGGGAAATTCCTCTCCAGGAAGGAAAGCGGGGTTCAGGGAGGCCTGGCTCATCCCTCCCACGGTGGCACAAGTCACATGAATACCTTTGTTTGCACACAATACAATTTATTCTGAGTCATTCACTTTGTACAGAGCTTTCAAAATACGAAGTTTTAAAAAGGCATAAAGAACCGAACAACTAGTAAATTTTAATTAAGTAATTCATAGGTATGATAGAAACTCTACGTGTTCAAAATGCCCAAATCCCCACTCACCTTCAGTCCCTCTGCGATTATTATTTTCTAAAGTCATACGTTTTATAAGGAGCCTTATAAGGGTGACATGCTCACTGGCCACTGCTATGTCCTGAATGTCCCCCAAGTGCATGTATTGAAACTGCAACCCCCAATGCGGTAGCATTTGGAGATGAGCCCTTGAGGGGTGATGGGGTCAGGAGGGTGGGGCCCTTGTGATGGGACTACTGCCCTGACAACAACACAGGAGCACTCGCTTCCTCCTGCTCCCCTCTGCATGCGGATCCACCGAGAGACAGCCATTCAGCCCACTGTGGGATTTTTGTTACAGCGGCCTGAGCTGACTGAGACAGAAATGGATACAAAATGGTTATTGGATGCCTGTAGGACAGTTTCCGGGAAAGCTGACTGGATGGCAGGGACCCCTAAACGCTGCAGCTGCGCTGTCTCACGTAATCCTTCTTGTGGCCCTTCTAAGGCAGGTGCCATCACCAGCACTATTCCCATTTCACAGACGACAGAATGCAAAGTCACCAGGTGGTGACAGGCAGGCTGCGACCCGTGTGTCCATCGCTAGGCCTCTCACTGCAGTGCTGAGCCGTGCCATCTCCCTCGGGCTCCTCAGGTGCGGGGCTGCGTGGTGAGGACTTGCCCTCTGAGTCAGGCTGGGAGTCCTGTGATCACAGCTGCGCGGGAGGGCTGGGCTGTGTCATCACAAGGAGAGAGCCCAGCCTCCCGCCAGCGGCTGAGGAAGCCCCGCAGGGCCTGGTGGGTGGCCTGGCCCCGCAGGGCTCACATATGCACGGTGGGTGGGGTGCGGGCAGCAGCCCCGTGTCTCGCTGCCTGGAGGAGGTGAGCCTGGGTCTGAACCCAGGAGGTCGGGTAAATTGGAGTGTCTGGAGATTCCTTGTTTGTAAAATTATTCTTCCAGACAACTTCAAATTTTTTAAGCTAAAAAACATACTACTTTGCCACCTAGACTCTCCATTTAAAAATGAATACATTTCAGACGTGCCTTTTCATAAAAATAAACACCAGCGGGGTGGAGCCCCGTTTCCTCCTGCCCCGTCGGCAAGCTGCTTGCTTTCATCGTCTGCTTGCTCTCACTGTCTTGGCTTTTGTTCGATGTTAGACTCGCCATGTCTTTTGAGCACTTACACGTGTTTACTCTGCAAATATATCTATCGCTTTGTTTACCATTATTAGTAATTTTATATTTGATGATATCAAAACACAGTGACTTATGGGGTCCTCCTATAGGTGGGTAACAGCAGTGTTTTCCAAATTTTCAAAATGTGAACATGTTTAGCTCGACCAATATTGTTCAGATTATTTCCTTCCCTCCCTCCCTCTCTCCTTCCTGCCTTCCTGATTTCCTTCTTTTCTTTTTCTTTCCTCTTACCCCAAGAAGTGAAATTATTCAGCAAAGATATAACATCCATAGACATTTTTAAATTGAAATTTATAAAAAAGGAGTCTCGTTCCTCAGTGTGCGCCTCCCCAGTCCCCAGATGAGCGGCTGTGAGTTTCCAGGGACCGGGGCGCACCCCCCAGCCCCGGGCACTCCTCTGGGAAGGCAAAGCACGTCCACTCTGCCGTCTGTCAAGAGCGAGGTGCACGATGCCGGCCCCTCAGGGTCAGAGTTCCCAGCTGGAACGTGCAGCTGTTGTTCAGGTTGAACTAATGATGTATTTATTTATTCATTTTTAAAATTTCTTTTCCATTTATTTTTTTCTTTTTGTTTTTTGGTGGGAGGAGGTAATTAGGTTTATTTATTTATTCTTAGAGGAGTACTGAGGATTGAATTCAGGACTCCACACATTTTTAAGCATGCACTTTACCACGTGAACTACACCCTCCCCCCGAACTAACGACGTATGTAAGTCACGCTCTACAGTCATAACCTGTGACAGACGGTAACTCGCATGCATCCTAAGAGGGGCGTGCTGCTGCAGTTCTGGCTTCTACCCAGGACCCCTGGCACATTTTGCAGAGCTCAGTGAGCAATTAATAGCGTCCTTCAGTCCACGGAGACACCAGGAGTGAGGAGGGTGACGGCGAGTGGGCGCACACGCCTGCAGCACATTATCTCCCTGACACACGTGCTCACTCCCGAGACAGACAGCAGGTCCAGGTGGGTCTGTGCTCCGTCCATGCCTTCCAGGACACAGGTTGTTGCTTTTGTTTTGAAAGGTGGTGCTGTGGTTCCCCCCGCCCCCAGTTCATGGGTTGAAATCCTAACCCCCGAGGTGATGGCATCACCTTTGGAAGGTGATGAGGTCATGAGCATGTAGCCTTTATAATGGGATTAAAGTGCCCCGATGGGAGACCCCAGAGAGCTCCCGGCCCCTTCCGTCCCTCAAGGACACAGGGAAGAGTCTGCAAGTCAGAGACGCCCTCACCCAGTGCTGCACCCCGATCCCAGCCTTCCGGCCTCCGGGGCGTGGGAAATAAGCTTCTGGTGTTGGTAGCCTCCCCGCCCCTTACGGTGTTTTGTTACAGCAGCTCAGATTAAGACAAATGGCTTGTGTTTTCCCAACTGATCAGGAGACGGTTCAGGCGTATGTAATACGTGCTGAGTGCTTGCTGTGTAAACATGAGGAGGTCACAGGATAGAACCGTCTCCGGTGTCACCACAAGCCCACAGCCTACTTACTTCTGTTGTCATTAAAATTCATTCACTTCACGAATCCCCTCTCTTCTGACCCCTGGTGATTCACAGATGAACGACGCGATCCCTGCCTTCAGGGAACGTACCATCTTTTATAACAGGAACAGCAGCTCTCGCAGACTGAAGTCCACTGTCCTCACCTGAGAAATGGACAGAATCTACGCGTTTGTGCGTGAAGCGCTTCTGACTTTGAGTCAGGACACGCGTGTCGGACGCTATGACAAGAGCTGTTGTGGCTGTCGAGCAGACTTGTGACGGAGCAGTGGTCTGACGTGATGGAAGCCAAGGTCAGGGATCTTTGCACACGGCGGGAGGAGGCGCAGGTTGGAGGAGGAGCTGGTGGTGACTGGGATGTGGAGCCGGGGGTTCCGAGGAGACAAGCCGAGGTGGGCTGATGTCTGGGAGCCCCGTGCCTGGGGGTTACGGGGGCTTGGCCTCTTGGGAAGATTTGATTTCAGTACCACCTCCTGTTTCCCTGGTGGGCAGCAGACACAAGCCTGAAAACCTTGGGGGACGGACGTAACCCGTGCTGGGGCGAAATCCTCCAGCGGCCTGCGGGGCTGTGCACGTGAGGGTTCGGTCCCAGTTTCCCGAATTCACCCCCGAGGTCTCCTGACAAGTGACACTGAGGGATGTGAAGCCTGCTCTGTGGTGGAGCTGGTCCCTGCGTACCTGCCGCACAAGCAGCTTGTCCAGGTGCCCTGAACACTAAGCCTGCGTTGCTGATAAGATTAACAGAAACACATTCTTAGATTTCCCTAAGACAGTTTCTGTGAGTGGGGGCCTGTCCTGGACCCCGGACTATTCCCATGTAATTCTGGGCTGACAACTCAGCTTATAGATTTCAGGGTCCCTTCCGAAAATGGAGGGGCTAAGTGATCAACAAGGCTACGTTCAGTTGTGTCCGGTGAGGCCAAGAGCCGTTGTACCTTTGGCGATAAATTGACAGTCCCCACGAGTGGCCGCAGGCTTGCAGCTGACTTGCATGGTGGCCGAGGCTGCAGGGGTCCCCCTGGCCCCGCCCTGGGGCCCGGGCGCCGCGGTCAGAGCAGCCCCTCCTTCCTGACACAGCCCCGACGGCCTTTGTTTTAATTGTCTCCGTGTTTAATTGCTTTTCTGTATTATTTTGCTTAATCTGGAAGAATTCCCCTAATGGGCTAGAATGATCTAATTGGACTAAATGTGATTTGCTTGTGGCCTTGTTTATTGGTGCAGAAACAGCCAGAGACGTGTGCTGCGAGGGGCGAGCAGGCTGGGTTTGCGGAGGGTGCTAGTTGCTTGTAGTTACTGTGTGACTTTGGAAGCGTAATTTTTTAACCTGAGTCTGTTCATCATTTTACAGCAATTGATACATAACTTTTGAAAATCATAATTGATGAAATAATCATCATTTTCTTCTAGTTTTTGGTTACGTAAAATGTGACATCAGTTTGCTTTGGCAGCAAAGCATTAAACAGAATTACTCAAATCAAAAGGTGAAAGTCCTTCTTAGTCCTCAAAGTCCACTGCTTTTCCCAAAGATAATCCCTGTTAGCCATTGGGTCTGTGCCCACTCTGAACGCTCGTCCACGCTGTGACCAGTGTCCACATGTGAACGTACGACATGTGTCCATGTTGGAACATAAAGTCTGTAACCAGGCCCTTGACTCGCACTGTTGTGCGTGGATGGGGTGAGCTGCACCTGCTGCTCTGAGACGGCTCCTGTATCACTTTGCTCTGCCTCGCGGTGGCCTTGGCCGGTCAACACACATAGGCTCGATTGTCTATGACAGTGATCTGACCGGTCCACCACCGACGGGTTTTCATTTTTGAATATACACAATACAGCATTGAACTGCATCTCTGTGTGCATGGGACCGGAACGTGTCTGGGGGACACCAGGAGCGGGGGTGGTTAGGCTGGAGCTGCGTGACCGAACGTGTCTGGGGGACACCAGGAGCGGGGGTGGTTAGGCTGGAGCTGCGTGACCAGAACGTGTCTGGGGGTCACCAGGAATGGGGGTGGTTAGGCTGGAGCTGCGTGACCGAACGTGTCTGGGGGACACCAGGAATGGGGGTGGTTAGGCTGGAGCTGCGTGACCGAACGTGTCTGGGGGACACCAGGAATGGGGGTGGTTAGGCTGGAGCCTGCGTGACCGAACGTGTCTGGAGGTCACCAGGAGCGGGGGTGGTTAGGCTGGAGCTGCGTGACCGAACGTGTCTGGGGGTCACCAGGAGCGGGGGTGGTTAGGCTGGAGCTGCGTGACCGAACGTGTCTGGGGGACACCAGGAGTGGGGGTGGTTAGGCTGGAGCTGCGTGACCAGAACGTGTCTGGGGGTCACCAGGAATGGGGGTGGTTAGGCTGGAGCTGCGTGACCAGAACGTGTCTGGGGGTCACCAGGAATGGGGGTGGTTAGGCTGGAGCTGCGTGACCAGAACGTGTCTGGGGGTCACCAGGAATGGGGGTGGTTAGGCTGGAGCTGCGTGACCGAACGTGTCTGGGGGACACCAGGAGCGGGGGTGGTTAGGCTGGAGCTGCGTGACCAGAACGTGTCTGGGGGACACCAGGAGCGGGGGTGGTTAGGCTGGAGCTGCGTGTCGAAGCTCATCACACTGCCCGGCTCCTCACAAGCCGGCAGGGTCGGCTCCCCTGCCCGTCACCCCGGCAGGCTGCAGCCTCCAGGTCCTCTCCCCTGGTTCGGGTCCTGCCAGCTCTCCCTGCAAGCCCACCGTGGGAAACATGGTTAGTTTTGAGAACCACGAACTGCTTGCTGTAGCTCTTGGTCCAGGCTTGGGGGTGGCCAGTGACAGGAGGAGGCTGCGGCCTCCATCACGTGGGTGATGTGTTATCTGCAAAGGCCCCAGACTGCAATTGCGTTTACTGGGGCACTTCCATGTTGCTCGGGAATCGGCTGGGATCGACGGCCCCTGGCCGACAGGTTCAGCTGAAGGTCGCGCTCTAAGGGCAGATACCGCGCAGCTGATCTCGGAGGAACATGAGCCTGGGAAGTCCAGGTCCGGGGCGGAGAGCGGACCTTCTTAACTGTCAGAAATGCATCCCAGCCCTCTAGGCGATGGAAGTCTTCGGAGAAACGTGTGCTGGGTTAGATGCGAGACACACACACAAGAAACCTGTGTGTACTGAAAGAGTGGCCTCGACGTCTGCACCCTTTCTCCCGACTTCTGTCATTTCTCCTAAGGCATCCTCACTCATCCTCTTCCCTTAGTGCACATTTCCTCTTCCTCATCTTCCTTGTCATCTCAGCCTCGTGAAAGGCTCATTTCTCTTTACTCTGAAAAACCGGAAGTGGACGTCTTCTCGCTTCCCCAGACAAGCAGGAGCCGAGTTATCCCCTCGTGAGCACAGTCTGAAATGAAGCTCGCTTGCAGGGAGTGGCCCTGAAGGACCAGGGAAAGCCCCCTCTAGGGAAGCAGGAGAGAGGGACAGGGACCCCCTGCAGACACGCAACGCGTCATCCCTACCCGGTCTCTGAGCAGGGCACCCGGCGTCCACGCTGCTCATGGGGCACCGGTGGAGACCAGGTGAGGGCGAGGGCCGGGACCCCCAGCATGGGGTTGTGACATGCCATGGTGCGTCCCTGAGGTGCCCGCCGAGCTGCACAGAAGCCTTCGGGAGCATCTCCCCATCCAGACAGCCCGGGGGCAGGGGGCAGGAGCAGCACGGCCGGTCAGGGGCCTTGGATGCCGTCCGGGAGGCCCGCCTGAGGCGCCCAGTCAGCTCCCCGGGGAGGGTCTCCTTCCAGCCGAGCGGGGCGGGGCTGTCTGGCTCTTGGGGCTCAGTGTTAGACGTCTGAGGAAGAGGCACTGTCAAAACATGTCCCTCATCTTTTAGCCAATCTCCCAGAGAACTTTTAGGGACGGAAAAAATAAGCCAGAAACGCTGCCGTCGGCAGATGAGCCCACGGCAGAGGAGCCCACGGCAGTGACTCAGGCTGCTGGGAGGGCGCACGCTGGTGCCCTCTGAGCAGAGTTTAGTCAATCAGAAGTCCCTCTGACTGCAAGGCCCTCGGGAAAGCACTGACAGCGGGGAGGTGACGTCCACAGTTCCGCGTGCCAACGCAGGCCGGGCGGGTCACCGGGAGCCAGCCCTCCTGCCCCGGGGCCAGCGGGGCAGAGCGTGGAGCAGACAGACGACACTGCCCCCATCTCCAGCGGGGTCCTGCCGGCCCCAGGAGCCCTTCTGGGAAAAAAGGCATTCGTAGAGGAATTCCTAGTGTCACTTAGCCCACATTCACCTGCACTGCTGGTGGGAAGGTAGTTTGGTGCAGTCATTATGGAAAACTGGAGATGCCTCAAAAAACTAAACATAGATTTGCCATACAATCCAGAAATCCCAGTCCTGGGCATCCATCCAGAGAAAACTAATTTGAAAAGATACGTTCACCCCAGTGTTTACAGCAGCACTATATACAGTAGACAAGGCACAGAAGCCACCTAAATCTGTCCACCAGCAGGTGAATGGATAAAGGAGCCGTGGTATATTTATACAACGGAATACTACTCAGCCATAAAAAAGAATGAAATAATGCCATTTGCAGCAACATGGATGGACCTGGAGATGGTCATTCTAAATGAAGTAAGTCAGACAGAGAAGGACAAACATCATATGACATCACTTATATGTGGAATCTAAAAGAAAATTATACAGATTCTATTTACAAACCAAAAACAGATTCACAGACATAGAAAATAAATTCCGGTTACCAAATGGTGGGGAGAGATAAACTAGGACTTTGGGATTAATAGACACACACTACTATACATGAAATAAATAAACAACAAGGACCTACTGTGTAGCACAGGGAACGATATTCAATTTCTTGTAACAACTTCTAATGGAAAAGACTCTGAAAATACATGTGTGTGTATAACTGAATCGCTTGGCTGTACACCTGAAACTAACGTCGTAAATCAACTACACGTCAATAAAAAATAAAATTTAAAAAAACTAAAAGCACACCTGGCATATAAACAAACACAGAGGAGAGCTGAGCGTTCACAAGGTGGTGGGGCACACTGCCCGTGCACACCGCCCATGCACATTGCCCACTGGCGGGGAGCTCACCCTCAGCGCCACAGCACTGGGCGCTCTCGGCTTTTTGGTATTTGGAGCTAAAGGAAATATCTCACATTTGTAGTCCAGCCCCATCATTGTCAGAGAACTGAACTTCAGAGAGGCTCATGATCCCAAAAATGTTCCCACCAGTGCTGCCTAAGGAGGGTCTTACTAATCTAGTAATAATGCATGAACTTGGGAGACCATGTATTTAATAATAGTTCGAAAAAAGAGTAGTTCTGGTTTTAAGCCACTATATAATGATTTCAAAATCAATCGTGTCAAGTCTGTACGTAACCTCCTTAACAGAATCTGGAGGAGAAAGCAAGGTCGGGTTTCAGGGCTAAAACAACGGGGGCCGATGCAGTGACGCCACCTTCACCAGCCGTAGCTCCAGACTGGCACCCCCGGGGGGTGCACATACGCCTCTGTCTCGCAAGGACTGGGCTCTGACTCCGAGCGCGGGGGGTCAGAGTGTGGGACCGAGGCTGACGTGAGGATGAGTGGGGACATTTCCTGTCACATAAGAGTTAAGTTTCCAAACCGCACTGTCCACGAGAGAATCCCCAGGGCTGAGAAGAGTTTCTTGCATTTCTAGCACGTGTGCGTATGCATGTGAGCGTGTGTGTGTCTGTGTGTGTGCATGTTGAGTACTGGCAGACAGAAAATGGCCACAAAACATGCTGTCCTCAGGACTTTTCAGTCTCAGTGGCTGTATTCTGCTCTAAATTAAACCATAAATCGTAATTTTTGTTGAAAGCATAATAGATTAAAATTTGGAATTAGCAGATAAAAACTGCTACATACAAAATAGATACCAGGGTCCTACTGTACAGCACAGGAAACTATATTCAATAGCTTGAGATAACCTGCGATGAAAAAGAACATAGATGTGTGACTGGATCACTGTGCTGCACACCAGAAACTAACACAACATGGTAGAGCAACTCTGCTTCAATAAAAAAAGCTACAAAGTAACTCCAAATGAGCGATCCTAGATGCAGATGCACAGAAAGTGTGCCCATTCTCATGCTACTTTTCAAACTTGATTTTTCAGGGTAAATGTAGAACCTTTCTAGCTCCGGTGTGTATTTTTTGAATTGTTCCGTTCCTTATGTGTTTGGGTCTTCTTAGGGAAAGTAATAAAATCTGTTACGGTTGCATTTCATAGGCTGCCTGTGTGTTTCATAGGAAGCTGTGTGCTGTCTTACTTCAAATCCCGCTTGCAAAGCAGCCTGAGTGTTTCCTCTACTTTGAGGTTCCTTGCAGGAAGTGGGGGTGGAGTATTTTAGAGGATTTACAGTAATGGGGGCTGTGGTTGTCGGTGCCACATGGAGCCCCTCAGGGTCTCTTCGTTTGCTGACACACTTCACTGCTGCCCATTAACACTACCTCTGCTGAGGCTTGGTTTAATGAGCATCTCTGGACCTGGAGGTTTGCTCCAGAAACAAGAGCTTCGGCAGCTGAGACACCCGGCTCTCTCCACTGCCCGATACTCTGGTTCAGCCTTTCTTTCTTTTTCTTTCCCCAAGATTTTCATCCTGTATTTATTTATGCATTTGTGTATGATCAATTTTTTTCCTTTGGGGGGTAATTAGGTTTATTTATGTATTTATTTATAATTTTATTTTATTGAGTTATAGTCAATTTACAATGTTGTGTCAATTTCCAGTGTAGAGCACAATTTTTCAGTTTTACATGAACATACATATATTCATTGTTGCATTCTTTTTCACTGTGAGCGACCACAAGATCTTGTATATATTTCCCTGTGCTGTACAGTATAGTCTTGTTTATCTATTCTACTTATGCCTGTCAGTATCTACAAATTTTGAACTCCGAGTCTGTCCCTTCCCACCCCACTCCCCCTTGGCAATCACAAGTTTGTATTCTATGTCTATGAGTGTGTTTCTGTTTTGTATTTATGTTCATTTGTCTTTTTCTTTTTCTTTCTTTTTTTTTTTATATTCCACATTTGTACGACCTCATATGGTATTTTTCTTTCTCTTTCTGGCTTACTTCACTTAGAATGACATTCTCCAGGAGCATCCATGTTGCTGCAAATGGTGTTATGGTGTCGGTTTTTATGGCTGAATAGTATTCCATTGTATAAATATACCACATCTTCTTTATCCAGTCATCTGTTGACGGACATTTAGGCTGTTTCCATGTCTTGGCTATTGTAAATAGTGCTGCTATGAACATTGGGGTGCAGGTGTCATTTTGAAGAAGGGTTCCTTCTGGATATATGCCTGGGAGCAGGATTCCTGGGTCATATGGTAAGTCTATTCCTAGTCTTTTGAGGAATCTCCACACTGTTTTCCACAGTGGCTGCACCAAACTGCATTCCCACCAGCAGTGTAGGAGGGTTCCCTTTCTCCACAGCCTCTCCAGCATTTGTCATTTGTTGACTTTTGAATGATGGCCATTCTGACTGGTGTGAGGTGATACCTCATCATAGTTTTGATTTGCTTTTCTCTGATAATGAGTGATATTGAGCATTTGTTCATGTTCCTATTGATCATTTGTATTTCTTCCTTGGAGAATTGCTTATTTAGGTCTTCTGCCCAAATCAGTGAAGCTAGAACACTCCCTTACACCATACACAAAAATAAACTCAAAATGGATCAAAGACTTAAACATAAGACAAGATACAATAAACCTCCTAGAAGAAAACTTAGGCAAAACATTATCTCACATACATCTCAGCAGTGTTCTCCTAGGGCAGTCTACCCAAGCAATAGAAATAAAAGCAAGAATAAACAAATGGGCCTAATTAAACTTACAAGCTTGTGCACAGCAAAGGAAACCATAAGTAAAACAAAATGACAACCTACAGAACGGGAGAAAATATTTGCAAATGAAACCGACAAAGGCTTGATCTCCAGAATATATAAGCAGCTCATATGACTTAATAAGAAAAAAAAAAAAACAACCCAGCATTTTTTTCTTAAACAACATACATTCTCTCCTTGACAGTAGGATTATTCTGAAATAACCTTGGTTTTTTGTCAGTAGTTCCTAATACTGAGACAGTCATGCAGAAGTCTTGATAGAACGCTGATAAATTCCAAATTGACATTAATATAGAAAATGTCTCTCATTGTTCTCCTAAAATAGATGTGAGCTGGCATTTAGAAACACCCTTGTCATCAACAGACTGTATTTTGTTATGAATGAAATCACGTTATTTCTAGGAAATAGTTACACATCTGAAGTATTCCAGACTTAGCCAAGTTGTTTTGTAATTGCATCAAAGTGTTAAACAGGGCACTGATCTTACAAATTGGTGGCAATCGATTAATTTAAATATTAGGTGCACTTTGTTTTACCTTCAAACCTAGACATGTATTTAAACT
This sequence comes from Camelus bactrianus, assembly GCF_048773025.1. Taxonomy (NCBI): domain Eukaryota; kingdom Metazoa; phylum Chordata; class Mammalia; order Artiodactyla; family Camelidae; genus Camelus; species Camelus bactrianus. Next base: position 14,376,027 of record NC_133553.1, on the reverse strand, counting down.
TCTTAGATATCTTGGATTTCAAAGTAACTTAACCAAACATGTAAAAGCACCTTCTACTTGTCCGTTATGACCCTTCCTATCCGTGTTTCTGAGTAAAACCACGAACACATTCCTTGGGGAGGAGTTGCATGTTTGTACAGCTAAGTCCCCGCTGGAAGTGTAAGCTCACAGAGAAGTGGGTTCCTGTCCTCCCCCACCCAGGTACTTACATGCTGTGTTATCTTCTTGTCCTTCAGAAAATGGTGAAGCCACGTCCAGTGGGCATCTCGGAACGCTGACCGGCTGAGGGAGAAAGTCGGACCCAAAGAGCAACCCCGGGTGACTGATTTCAGGTACCTGCCGTCCGCTCCCTGGGGGCTGAGGACAAGGGTCCTCTCGCCCCAAGCCCCCACCGTCCGCTGGCACGCCCTCCCATCTCGGCCTCCCGCTGCTTCCAGACCTCTGGGAGGCAGTCAGCACCCTGTGCTGCATCCCCTCCAGACAGACAGTTTATGCTAAAAAATCCCCTTCAGACAGACAGTTTATGCTAAAAAGAGCCATTTGCAGTTAAATGAGGTGAATGCTCATTGTTTCTGCTATTAAAGCTGTGTAGTGCGGGACCAGCCTGCAGCCTTCTGGGCGCCGTGAGGGGTCCTGGGATTGCTGGTGCGGAGTACGGGACACTGGGACCTCGGATGGAAAGGCGGAATCATTGCCCCCAGCCCCACACCGGCTGTAGAAGTAGCTGGTCAGAGAAGGTCACTAATTATGCCTTGGAGAGCTGGGGGGAGGTCGGCAAAGACCAGATGATCGCCGCCCAGGCAGCACAATTTTTAGGGACTCTCACAGGCTGGTATCTGCTTGGCTGTCCTGTGACTCAGTTCCCACCTCCGCAAAGCTCAGCCTCTGACCGTGGGCAGGACACGGACCAGAAGCTCCGGTGGTGTCTTCTCCAGACCCACCTGCAGGGTCCATCCGGCACAGGCTGCTCACTGGGGGGAAACAGGAAGGTTCTGGGGCGCCGGTACCTGCGTAAGACGCCATGCGAGGAGGCCTTTCCAGGTTCACTGTGCCACAGTCATTTCTCTGTCTGCCAGCTGCCCTGCTTGCCCGTGTGATGGCAGAGTTGCTCGCCATCACGTGGGTGGGAGCTAGGGCTCGGCCTCTGCCGCGAGCCGCGCTGTGCGCGCCGCAGGCTTTGGGAGCTTTAGGAGCCGGCGCAGCGGGTCACACCTGCTCCAGTCATTCTCTTGTCTGGATCCCGTCACTTTTCAAAGACGTCCACTCCTTGTTTGGGGTTGGGGAAGCCATTATGTTTGTCATTTCCCTGGAGCTTGGGGAAAAAGAAAAAAAAAAAAAACCGTGCACACTGAGTGCTCAGCCGGAAGCTGACTTTAAAGTAGTTAAAGTTTGACACGTGGCTGTTTCCACACGTGCAGGCGATCGCTTCGTCCAGCCTCGCTGAGTTTTAGTCATAAACGGGTTGTGTTCTGTGGGTCTGAACGGACATGTCTGGCGTGGGTTACGTGCCCCATGTCTGAGTGGTGGCTGGTCACGTGGTGTCCCGCGCAGCGTCTGAATACAGCTCTCGTCAGAGTTAAACACACACACGTCCCTACGTGCGTGAGCCAGCGTCCAAAGGAAAAGCCACGTTCACGCCTGACAAACCTGGCCTTGAGCAGGCGTCTCACTTGAGGCAGAGCATTTGATTTCGAGAGATGTGTATTCTCAAGGTGGGCGGTTGGACTTGTTCAGAATAGATGAGAAACATTCCAAGGTACCAGCAGGCCCGCATCTGGTGCCGCAGCCCGCCGGTCCTCCCACCGTGTGTCTGTCACAGCCCTGGGGACGGTAGGCTCTTCTGGGGGGACGATGAGCTGAGGGCCTCCAGGTTGATCGGGTAATAGTTACAAGAGCCCAACCACGCCTGCGACGGTCTCACCCCATGGTCACCGCGCACTTGCCGTCCCCCCGCGGGCTCTGGTGATGGCGCTGTGGCACCAGGGGCAGGGAGTGCAGCTCACACCCGATTTCTGGGTGTTTTTACCCATTCTCCTGTCCTTCCAAGACCCGTGCTTGGCCCTGAGGGGATAATGAGTACATATCTGCTGTAAGCATGTCATAAACACTTTGGTCCCGGGTGAGGAAACAGAACAGTAGATTAAAGGAAAAGGCTCAGTGCCTTGACGTGGGGAGACTCCAGTGCCACAACCCTAGCTCCCGGGACGAAGGCCAGGCCTTCACGTGGTCACCTGTGAGAGACTGTGTGAGGTGTCAGATTGCTGAGACCCGGTGGGCCCACGTCTCCTTGCTGGGGTCCGGGCAGTAAGTGTCTTGGTCTCCCCGAGGCCTCCCCGAGAAAGCAGCCGGGACTCCCTGTGGACGAGTGCGCGTGGCCGTGTTCCAGAAAGACTTCACCCGCGAGGTCGCAGCGCGGGGTCTGGCCCTCAGGTGGCAGTTTGCCAGTCAGCGGTGAACATCTAAATGAAGCATCCTAAATAGCCCCCATCGTTTTTGGAAAATAGAATAAAACTCTCACTCTTTCCTCAAACTGTTACTTGCAAACTCACCCAGTGGGGTCTACAATTATGGCCCCAGGAAGTTGCTCCCAGCCTGGCTGGCGCTTGGCCGGTGTGGGCGCTGAGCAGCCGGGATGGGGCCCAGCCAGGAGCCACGGCGGCCAAGACACCTGCGGAGGCAGGGCGGGCCCATGGAACTCGTGAGGTCTAAACAGGAGCAAGTAGCAAATTTTCCAACGACTCTGCCTTTACCAACCTGCCTGCCAAGAAACACCCTGCAGTCATCCTGAATCATCCTGAACGTGGTGTCAGAATAAGATCAGATGAAAACCAGCGCCCAGAGGCGTTGCTCCACCTGTGCGCACGGGAAGTTGCGTGTGCTGATAGGCCCCAGCGCCGAGGGGGGGCTCCTCCAGGGCCGCGGACTCCGGTCAGCGATGCGGACGCCGGCCACCAGGGCCCCGGGGTAGGGGCGGGGCTTCGGTCCGGGCGACACCGCGGACTTCAGTAAAATATGACCCACTCAGTCTGTTTCTCCAGATGCTCTGCAACTCCAAACTGCATGTACACACAAGTGGAACATAGGGACTAAGACGCTGAGTACAAAAGGATGACTTTGAATTGCAACAGAAGCTTCGGATAAAGGGGTTAATCCTGGAATACACTGTAGATTCTTTTCTAAAAGGCTAGTTTGTGAATGTCTCAACCTTTCTGTCTTATTTGGGATGTGAATTAGTAGTGTAACTCACTTAGTTAAAATGCAGGACATTAACTGATACTTTCCACTGAAATTATTATTTTTTTTTTGGATACATGTACCTTTAAAGCCGCATTTTGACAGCTAGTTGTTTCAGAGCAGATCTGAACGGGAGAAAGCCGGCTGAGGAAGCACAGCCTGCATGACACCCTAAGTGTTAAGAGAGCCCAGCTGGGCCCACAGCGGCTTGACGCCATGTCCGAATCTGAGGAGCAGCTGCCAGGCTTCCAGACCAGGGAGCAGATCCCAATTATGCCGCAGGATCTGCGTGACTTTAGAGAAGTTGTTTAACTCCTGGGCTCTGAGCCTCGGTTTCCCCATCAGTTAAATGGGCATAGTAAGTTCTTAACAGAAGTGCTGTAAGGATTAAACGAGATATAAAGCGTGCAAAGCACTAAATTCGGTCATTGAAACACAGAAGCTATTTTAGCGTTTACGCAGCTGTGCTGCGTCTGAGACGGGCAGTGGGCTGCCCGTAAGTCTCAGACATGCACCCGATTCCCTTCCAGACTGCAGCTCCCCGAGCAACAGCAGGGCCAGGCGATGCCCCGTTCCTGGGCCGGGGGACTAGCGTGAGAAAGGATTAAGGTGAATCTCCCTCCCTGTTTCTTGGAAGATGCAGCTCTTGGAAAGGGAGAGGAGCTGGCAGGCAGTGTGTCCACGAGCAATCCAGAGACGCCACTCCTGGCTTAGTAGTAGCACCTGTTCAGAGCCCTCCCTCTCCACCTCAGCGTCTTCTACCCAACGCTCTTTGGTGTCCGCTTGGCATCCAGAGGACGGGGGCTCCCGAGCACAGGGGTGCTGTCTTGCTCGTGCTCCCAGTCCTCAGCACAGCTCGAGCTGCGCCGGGAAGCAGCTGTTGGTCTCGTCCGTGAATGAACGCACCTTTGTGCCAAGTGAAGGTCTGTAACGTAGAGCCGATTCGCAATGACCTCTGCTGAAGGTGACTGAGGGTGAAAGGGAGGGACAGAACTTTCTTTTTCCTTGTGTCTCGACATTTGTGTAACAAAGGTGTGCATGTATTTTTTCTGCCAAAGGTGGCAGGAGTGTTTACTTTTCACTTTATGCCACTGCTTCCACTCGATTTCCTAGCATGTGTGTCACTGTATCACGTGCAGTGAGACGCACTCACCCCTCCACCCACCGGCCTTTCCCCTCACACACCCTACTTCCGTGGCGCCTTCTCGAACGTCCATCTTTGCTCTTGGCCCCACCCCTCCTGCAAAGTGGGTGTCATAAATCTGCAAACACTAACCCCACTGATTGGAGACTGTTTTCTTGAGGGTCTCTGAGTCTGTTTCTTACAGGTACCAGTGAAGGGAGGATTTTTAACCTACATTTAAAGGAAATAAATGCCTATTAAAAAAAACAAATTATTAAGTAAATTGCTGCAAACCTCATCTATACACTTAAAGGTATAACCATCTGCATTTCTGGAGCACTTTTTTGGATCAGCTGCTACACACCAGACATCATAGATACAAAAAAGAAAATGGAATTAGAGAATTGTGCCGTAGACCAGTTCACATTTAACCATTTAACGGGGAGAAGGCACGTATACCCCCAAAACCCATGCGCTGAAAAGGGCTGGAAAAGGGGTGTGGGTAAAGCGATCGGGTGCCATGCACCCTAAGCGTGGGGGAGTCTAAGCGTTCCCGGGGAAGGCGGCGGGAGTCCTGGGTGGTCACCGCCAGGCCGCCCTCCACGGGCACCTCCGCATTTTTCAGACAGATGTGGGTATTTCAGACGTGGCACTAGCATCTGGAAAGGCCCCGCAGCGCGAGGGCGGGAGCAGGAGGGGACGCCGGGCACAGCACGTTCAGAGTAAGTGCTGTAGGTGGTGAGGAAACGGGGTGAGTTTAAACAAGGGAGACCCGAGCTGCCCCTTCCTTCGTAAGACGGTTGAAGGGCAGCCTCCCCGGATGGTCCAGCCAAGGCTGATGTTCTCAGGGAGGGAGGAGCGGGCGGTGTGGAGGCAGGAAGGATGGATGGGGTCAAACCCAGGTGAGACAGACTTTGTCACCCAACCAGCTGGGAAGAGTGGTCGTGAAGCACTTAAAACAACGCGTGTGACACACGGAGCTGAGTGTCTGGGGCACGGCTCGGTCTCTACATCACGGCTACGACTGTGATTCATGAGGAACCAGGACTTGCCTGCCCCGCCAGCAAAGGCGGAGGCGACCTGGCTCGCATCCTTGTGGCGCCGCTGCTCCCCGCGCAGCTGTGGGCGGAGCGCGGCTGCTCCGCTCCCTGGGCACCGGCGTCGGGAGCTTTCAAGGATGCTTTGTTAAAGGAAAAAGCAAGATGCACAAGAGAAGCAGAAGCAGGACTCACACTTGTACTTGCCTGTATTTGCATGAAAGCTTCTGAAGGGAGGGCGGGCGCCGACAGGTGTCTGCATGTCGTCACTGTGCAGAGCAGGCGGGGACAGGCGGGAGCTCTCGGTGCGTTTATTCGTCCTTTATTCAGTTTTACTTATTTTTGCACCAGGCGAATGTAAAGGAAGGAAGGGAAGGAGGGACGGGAGAGGAGGAGGGACGCCAAGGCTCGAAGGAAGGAAGCGGTCGGGCGGGAGGAGGCGGGCGAGGAGGCGGTGGCGGCACCGTCCCGTCAGCGTCCCCCGCGCAGTCACCCCCGAGCAGCTTCGGGGCTCCCCGCGTATCTCGTGAGCGACACGTGCTCTTCTTTCCAAGATCCTCTAGTTTAAAACTTGTCTTACAAAGTCTGAAACCAGAAGCCGCAGCATTGTTCATCCACTTCCTCCGTAGTAGTTATCGTTTAAAGAACGACTTTTCAAAATAATTAAAAGAATGTGTTTTCTCCAGTAACATTCAGGAAATGCCAGTCAGTGACAAACTGGGAAGAAATGGCAGTGGTCAAACGCTACAGAAATCCTTCAGAATCTGGAAGGAGAGTGGTTTTATGTCTTAGTCATGCTTTTTTTAACACAGCAAAAGAGTACAAGGAAGATGTTATGTACCAGTGGGGGAGACGTGAACATGGCCTGTTTCCTGACATGATGGAAGCAGTAGGAAGTTCCTTTTTTGTTAAAATCACACTTCGACTATGCGGAATTTTTTCTCCCTCAGGAGATGAACGCTGAAGGGCTTAGCTGCGAGGAGTGGCGGTACCTACAGCGTACTTTCCAAAGGTTCAGAAGGACGTGTGAGCGTGTGGCGTGTGAGTCACGTATGCCTGTGGGTGCGTGTGTGTGTGTGTGTGTGAGTGAGATTCGTGTGCCCGCCGGTACAAGGCGGCGTGGACAGCGTGGTCCAGGAAGGCACAAGGCAACCTGCCTGCATCTCTTTTTCTTAAGTATTTATTTCCTAAACGTTCATTACTGAAACATCCTTATACATGTTGCAGATTGAGAGTAGGAGTCACAACTCCTTCCCCATTTAGGTGAAGATCAGCTGTCTCCTGGGTGCAGTTTCCTGAGCCCTGCTCCCAGCACCCGGGACAGCTGGCTCCCTCCATCAGAGGCGTCCTGGCATCGCCAGATGAGCAGTGATGGCCCTTCGTTTACAGAGGAGGAGGAAACTCCCCTCCTCGTGGGAAGACTTTTCTGAGGCCAAAGCGTTTATTCATGACGGAGCTGCAAATGAACTCTGGCTTCAGGGCACCTTCCAGCCTCTCTCACTGCAGTGGCTTGCTTGCATAGGATTAATTAAAATAGACTTTCTCCCAAGACACTCAGTATGAAATGTGTGTACGTGGGAGTGTGATTGTGAATGCAGGAAATCCCTCCTTCTGAGAAACAGGGTGTATGCGCTCCTGAGAATTTCATCCATCATCTGTAAACAGCTTATCTCTTTCTTTCACATGCTCCGAAATCACTAAGCAAAATGTCAGATTTTTGTAAACACCGTCTTTCTTTCAGTTCATCCTCACGCAGAAAACAGAAGGGACTGTTTGTCACTGAGCTCTTCTCCCTGCAGCCGCTGTGCTGGGTGCCCATTACAGAAGAGGAAATAACACAGAAGGAGAACTCGGTCACCCCGGAGTCGGGGGCAGGGGTCTCGGGGAGCCCGGCCCTGCGCCGATGCCGCGATGCCCAGATGCTCGGCTCCGCAGGGCCCCGGCCAGCTGCAGCCAGGCAGGGTGTGGAAGGGCCCGTGCCAGCCTGGAGAGGCGTCTGTTCCAGGATCTAAAGAGCAAACCTCTGGAAGGAAGGAGTGAAAGCGGGGGGAGGACAAGAAAAGAACAAAGTTCAAACCTAATTCTGTAAGGACTGAACAAAACAAACAAACCGTCCACCTGCCCAGCCTCCAGACTCAGTCGGTGTCACTGCGCCAGGACGATAAGGCGAAACGATGGCCCTAGCTGACCACGCTTACCAGGACGGCTAAGTTGTGCTCGCTCTCCTCTGTCCGCACCCAGAAGGAAGCTGTGTTTACACAGAGTGTGTGCATGTATCCTTAGATTATAAGAGTATGTGCGTTGCTGCAGAAATCGCACTGAGGTCATCTTTGCTCCGTTAAATGCTGGCCCGCCTGTGAGAATCCGTGAGGGGAAGTTCACGTCTCTCAGTGAACAAGACGAGCAACCGTGCCTTTCTCCCCCACACGCACCGGCCACGCCTTCTTCGTTGCGCTTTTCGGCTGATCCCTTGGCAGGTTGCGCCCGAGGACGGCCACCCAGGACGAGAGTCGGCTGGTTTGTCGGTGGTGTTTGGTGTTTTACTTTTGAGGACCACAAGCAGAAAAATAAGTTCCATTTCAGTTATAAATCTTTAAAATGCTTTGTCAGACACTTTCAACTAATGATCTGCTTTTACAGAAAACGGGAATAAATGGCACCCGGCCAGGCGGGTGGGCCGCAGACTGCCTTGGAGGGGAGGGTGCTCACGAGGCCCCGCCTCCAGGGCTCCAGCATACCAGTCACCCCGAGCGCCCGTCGGAGCAGAAGCACGCAGCGCAGCCCGAGGCCACAGGAGGCTCCAGGTGTCTGTGTGGGGCCCTGTCGTCTGCGTCAGGCAGGATCCACTGGGCTGTTTAACAAGTGAACTCGGAAATAAACCCAGGATGCTCAGCACACAGAAGTTTTCTTCTTGGTCACCTCACAGCCCTGATGCAGGCTGGGCGGCCCCTCCACTTGGTGGCTCTGCCGTCTGGAACCCGGAGTCCTCTGGAAGGAGCGGCGCCTTGAGACGTATGGGATGAGGGGGGCCAGGTGAAGCCTCCCATTACTTGGAGATCGGATTTCAGGTCCCAGTCCTGCCGGAGGGAAGCTGGCAAGTACAGCCCTTGATGGGGAATGCAGCCCTGTGCCCTCCCTCCCAGGTGCGTCAGCGGGGCTGTGGGGACCGTGGGCCACCCGTGCCTACACCCGCATCCCACCAGCTCCCCTCACCCTGCTCTGTTCTGCCCCGTAAACGTCGTGGGCACAGTGGGGCCCCGGGTCTGCCTCCCGGGGAGGGACGTGGACTCAGGTTCCAGTGTCACTGCTGTTTCCCGCAGACGCGGTCAGAAGCGGCTGTGGGCCCGGATCGTGCAGTGTGACCTTCGCCGCTGGCCAGGCTGCCTCGTGTGCACGCGCACTCGGGCTCGCTTCCCCAAACACGGGTTACTTTGAAGCAAATCCGAGTTAGTGTGAAATTTTATCAGAGATACTCCAGCATGAATTCCTAACATAGGAAGTTTCTCTTCGGTGAAACCATAGCCACCCATCAACCCTTTAATTATTACCAGACATCCAGGCCCAGCTCAGAGCCCCCAGACTGTCGCACAGATTTATTTTCATAGTTTGTTTGGATCAGAATCCAAACAGCATCCACAGGGCGCCCTGCTGACGGGACTTGACCCTCTCCCGGACCTACGTCGGTTCCCTCCCTCCTCCGCCTTCTCCCCGCCTCTTGTGCCTGCTGGCGCTGAAGCGGGGTCCCTCATGGTCTAGAGGGTCCCGCAGTCTGGACTTGGCTGGTTTCCCCCCTGGGGTGTCACCTACCGTGTTCCTCCGGCCCCTGAGTTTCCTGCAAACTGGCAATTGGATTAGAGGCCTCACCAGATTCAGAGGTGACCTGTGTCTTCCTACGTCATCACAATGCGGGGGACACACAGGGGTCTGCTCTCCCCTCAGTCATGGTGCCGTTGGTCAGAGGGCCCCAGTCACCAGCCACCCCATCTGTTAGAAAGTCACCCATCAACCTTTCCAGTCAAGGATGCTCGTTACCTAGACCCGACACCTCCTCAGCCTTACGAGGTGGCGTCCTCCTTCCTCCCTCACTGACGAGCAGATGGGTCATGAAGCAGTGGCTCCTGCTGCACGCAGGACCGCAGGACAGCAGGACCGCAGGGCAGCAGGACAGCAGGACAGGAGGACCGCAGGACAGCAGGCCCGCAGGGCAGCAGGACTGCAGGACAGCTGGACCGCAGGACAGCAGGACCGCAGGGCAGCAGGACCGCAGGACAGCTGGACCGCAGGACCGCAGGACCGCAGGACCTCAGGATCACAGGACAGCTGGACCGCAGGACAGCAGGATAGCAGGACCGCAGGACAGCTGGACCGCAGGACCGTTGGACCGCAGGACCGCAGGACAGGAGGACAGCAGGACCGCAGGACAGCTGGACCGCAGGACAGCAGGACCACAGGACCGCAGGACCGCAGGACCGCAGGACAGGAGGACAGCAGGACCGCAGGACAGCTGGACCGCAGGACAGCAGGACCACAGGACCGCAGGACCGCAGGACAGCTGGACCGCAGGACAGCAGGGTAGCAGGACCGCAGGACTGCAGGACAGCTGGACCGCAGGACCACAGGACAGCTGGACCGCAGGACAGCAGGGTAGCAGGACCGCAGGACAGCTAGACAGCAGGACAGCAGGGTAGCAGGACCGCAGGACAGCTGGACCACAGGGCAGCAGGACAGCAGGCCCGCAGGGCAGCAGGACCGCAGGACAGCAGGGTAGCAGGACCGCAGGACAGCTGGACCGCAGGACAGCAGGGTAGCAGGACCGCAGGACAGCTGGACCGCAGGGCAGCAGGACAGCAGGCCCGCAGGGCAGCAGGACCGCAGGACAGCTGGACCGCAGGACAGCAGGGTAGCAGGACCGCAGGACAGCTGGACCGCAGGACAGCAGGACAGCTGGACCGCAGGACAGCAGAGTAGCAGGACCACAGGACAGCTAGACAGCAGGACAGCAGGGTAGCAGGACCACAGGACAGCAGGACAGCAGGACCGCAGGACCGGTGCTTCATGCCGCCCACCCCTTTCCCAAGCAGGGGTGTCCGTTCTCTTTCGATGAGGACGGTGGGTTCTAAGAAGTGAAGAGGCGTTTATTGGAGGGAAAAAGTGCTGTCTCCTGAGGTTTCCCTTGTGTTTGCTAAGCGCGCTAAGTGCCCGTTAACACTGGTGACAACAGGAATAAGAGCTTTCAATGAGCACGAACGGCCCTTGTGCTGTGTGATTGGCACGTGCGTTCCCTCCGGTCAGCTTCTCAGGGCCCGGAAGTCGATGCCCTGATGATTTCCGCCTGCGGTAGGAGCCCGAGGTGTGCAGAGGGGTGGGCGGTGTCTTGCCCATGGTCACCCACGAAATGGTCACCTGTGAGATGGTAGCCTGGGTTACCTGGGCCCTGTGCCTGGTGGTCCAGCCTCTGAGCGCATCGCAGGCAGCTTCCCACGTGTTTATGGTGCAGGCAGCGGACGAGGAGGTGGGACACGGAAGGGCCTTCCAAAGAAACGCAAGTTCTCAGCCACTTTGTGTGAAGACATAGCAGGTGGTGGGCCGGGGGGTTAAGGTCATCTGGTTGGTTGGCGGAGCTGAGGGCTGCTGGGGGGTCAAGTCCAGAGGTCGCCCCTGGCTTTTCCGTCCTACCCGGGAAGCCGCGGAGCCCACAGCTTTGTGCAGGTCCGTCAGCCCCATGCTGACCGCCCGCCAGCCTCCCCACGCACTTCCCGAGGTGGATGTGCTGGATGCTGGCTTTGCCTGGCGTTGGGGGCAGAGGGCTCAGAGCACCTGCAGTCCCCGCCCTGGCCGTCTGCTCCAGTGACTTCCCCTTGGGGATCTGAGATGCACGCAGCAGGATTCCTTTCGTGGTAAAAAGGAGTTCTTTCAGCTGTTAGGTGACCCTTCTTTCACTGCAAATGCTATTTATTTCCCTGGCCACGGTCCCAGGACAGCCTGGAGGTAAGAGGACGCTCGCGAGACCTTCAGCTCCCAACGCCCTCTGCGCCCACCCTTCCACGGAGCAGGGCCCTGGCCCCACCTGCTCCATCCTGCTGTCACGGGGAGACCCAGGTGACGACTCGCCACCACATCTGCCTGTCCCTCCACTTCGATGTCGGTGCCTTATATGTGGTTTCAAGTGTGCGTGTGCACGCATGTTTGCACGCCCGTGCATGCCTGTGTGTCTGCACGTGCACATCTGTGTGTGTGTGTGTGTGTGTGGTGTGTGGTGCGAGGACAGTGGGAAGGAGAGGGGAAAGCAGAGCTCTAAGGGAGGAGGGAGCCGGTGTGTCCTCACACGAATTCCGGTTCGACTCAGCACAGCGCCCAAGCCCGGCCGAGGGTGTGCACACCGGACGCACGCGGGGAGGAGCGGGGCGCCAGGAGCCCCCTTTGACAGGCCCTGCGGGCTCTGTGGGGAGCAGCCCCGATGACAGCCTGGAACATGAGGTGACTCGTGCCAAGCGAGCTGTCTCACAGCTCCCTGTGAATCCGCCAGGCGTTTCCTTGTCAGATTTTTTTCCAGGAAACAGCAGCAGGGAATCAGAAGTTTTTTTTTTTAAATCTGCCTGGCAAGAGCCGAGGCTCGTTTAAGATGCAGCTCACTGACTCTGCCCAAACCCCCGGCGGGGGCGTGCTGTGCTCTGGGCCAGGTGCTCACTGCGCCGCTGACGGGACAGACGTGACGGAGAGAGAGCTTCTGAGACCAGAAGCAGCCAGGTGCGGGCGTCGGAGCGGCCGGTCCACCCCGACTGTGAAGACAGCTCCGCGGGAACGTTGCAAGGAACAGAGTGGTGAGGCCAGGGGCCTGGAGTGAGGACACGGCTGTGAAGTGCGCTTGGGGCTCTGTGTGCGACTCGAGTCTGCAGCTGCATGACCCTAGAGGTGCGTCCTCTGTCTCCTGTAGTTCAAGTTGAGGGAAGTGAACCTGCCGTGCTCCTCGGAGAGGCCCTGCTGCTGCTGACAAAGCCTCAGGCTCGCCGGGGGCACAGTCTTGGCATGGAAACGTGTGTCTGGAGCAACAGGTACTTCTCTTAGTTAAGTGAGAGCCGAGCAACGCAACCCCCTTCTACAGGAAGAGCAGGTGCAGTTGTAAGAGGGGAGGAGTGGCACTTCGCTCACGTGGTGGTGCTCCCAGCCGCCATCCGGTGTCTCTCCTCGTCGGCCCAACACAGAGGTCGTCTGAGCTGCTCGTGGGCCTCCCGACTTGGTCAATAAAAATATATTAAAAATAGTGTTTTTTGTGAAAATGGTAGTGGAACCGAAACAAGAACCATTAGATCAGGATGAACTGGAGCTCCCTTCCATCCCTGCCGTTTCCCTGAAAAGTGACAGGAGACTCTTTGGAATAAGAGACAACGCTGTGGGACGGCTGTCCTGTGGAAGCCCAGCCCCCGAGCGATTCGGGTTTGCCTAATTACCTGGGAAGACTGTGAGCCACCTGACCTGCTCTTGTCAAACTAAGGACGCAAAGTCACGAGTAATAAGCGTGCTCCCGCGTGTGTGCGCCGTGGCTCCCTGCGCCTCCGCTCCCGCGTTGCTGCGCGGCTCCCTGCTGTTCCTTTAAGGGCCGCGATAAAGCCCGAACTCATCGTTCTCACCACCTGAGACAGTGCGTTCACTGATCTGCTCTGTTTTATTTTACGAAAGTGTCCCTGAGCCCCGCGTTCCTAAGTGAGTAAGTAAACCAGAGCGATGCCAGCGGAGCAGCTGCTTCAGCTCTTCAGCGGAACACGTATTTTGCCAGCCCAGCTGTGCCGCGATCGAAAGTCTATCCTTGGTGGACTTGAACGAAATGGCCGGATTTTCCCCCAAACTGACGGAAATGAATGGGGAAGAAAAGCAGCTTTGCTTTCATTAGAAACCTCGACAAAGTTCAATTAGAACCTCTTGTTTTCCCTAATCTCCCCAGGACGGTTCTGCTGCCCTCATGTCTCAGCAGGGACCTCTTGGCTCAGGCCAGGACCACCTGCTCCGCCCAAACTGGGTCCCTCCTGTGACGCCAGCCTCTCCCACGGCCCAGAAGCCGCCTCCGATACCGTGTCACCTCGCCCCATCACCTTGGCCACGTGAGGGGCAGGCCTAAAACGGGGAGAACCAGCCTCGCGCTGCTCTGGGAAGGACGGGAGCACTGTAACGGCTCCGGTGAACCCAGCTAAACTCGCGATAAACCTCTAATGTATGTTTCCGCGGGATTAGCAACTCAAACATAGTGAGCAGAGAAGTCTAATGAGTAAACTAGACTTTTTCCTACACTTGCTCATGAGAACTGAATGGTCCAAGTTCTGCTGAAAGTATTTTACATAAAAATAGGTGATGCTCGGTGTGTTTGCATGTGGCGTGTGAGCTTTTGGAGAGTAGGTTCCTCTTTCCTGTCTGGTGGTGTCCGGAACAGCAGAAGGCCGAGTCCTGAGGAAACCAGATTGCCGTCCGGTGAGTCGGCGCTTTGCGCTGTCCCGGCCTGTGGGGAGCTGGGTGCTGAGCGCCCCGAGGTGGAGCCCCACGCCGTATTTCCACCCACACTGGCAGGGGCAGAGGCAGCACTGCCCTTTCACAGTCTCGCTCCCGGGGAGCCCCCCGCTCAGCCCACTTCCCTCCAGACTGGAGCTGAGACACGGAGGCCTGGGGGTGTGCACGGTGCCACATGACCAGATAGATGTCCACGAGCTGACGTTCACACACAGCCCCCGGGAACGCTTTCCGGCCTGGTTACTCCAAATCAACTTTTTTAAATCACATTAACAGGTTTTATTGTGCAGTTTATAAATCCACCTTGTACTAAGGAGCAACACATTGGAAATAACATGTAAGTTGTGTTTGTGCACCTAACCTCTGCTCCAGACGCCTGCTGAGTGGTATGATGCTGGGCCCCGCCTGATCACTAGACCTGGTGTTGTCTGTTTCTTGTAAACAAGGAACGTGAGGGGGAGAGAAGCCACACGGTCACACAGCGCGTAGCGAAACAAGGTTTGAACCACCGGATACCTGACACCAGCGTCACGGACAGAAGTGAGGAACGATACGGACAGAAAATGAAAGTGTAAACAGCTGCCATCAGAGCTGAGGAATCGGGCAGTTTGGGACCACGGAGAAAAGGTGCAGAAGCCCCCAGCCAGCCCTGTGGGGAGCCCTCGCTCTGCGGCACGGCCGGCGATGCGCTGCAGCCCCGAGTAGGTGCTCAGTGCGCGGTGCTCCGTGTGTACCAAAGCCTGGAGACGGAAGGCCGCGGACTGCCCTGGGGAGACCAAGCACGCTGCAGCCACGCAGGCCTGGGCCCAAACCTGCGTCTTGGGCAGACCGGTGTGGGCGAGGCTGACCCAGGCTGCCGTGGGGTGGCCAAGGGTAAATGAGGCAGCACGTGCCCTCCCAGCTTGTGTCCGCACAGCGGCCTGTCAGGCAGTGGTGGAAAGGTGCTTGCATCTTGCATTCTTACCTTAACAACAGGACTTCACGAGGACGTGTGGGTTCTGTCTAAGGGTCTGAAGGTCAGAGACTCCTCTCTTGTCGTAAGTCCCATCCACGTTACCCGAGAGCTTCTAGCACCTGACGGTGACGTTGAACCATTTCCAGGAGAGAAGGGACCGGCCTCAGACACTGCGGATACACAGTGATTACAATGCAGATTATTTCTTTTCAATTTACCAGTTATAAACATCCAGCCCAGTGCTTTTTGGAGAAAGTCACCCCAAGTTACGAGTTACTCATCCGACTACACTACTCACTTCATTCTTCAGGGAGTAAATCGAAGCCTCATTAATTTCAAGCACCAGAATGGGTGATTTTTAATTTTCCTGGCTGTCAAGTTAATAAATCCTAATTAATCTAAGCATTACTTAGCAGAGCGGCTCACCTAACAGGTGGCGAGTGGTTTCACCCCAGGGCTGAGAAACGCACACCTGGGGAGACTTCCTCCTCCTCGACGGTCTGACCGGCATCAGCCCTGCCAGAGAGGCACGTTCGCAGAAGGCAGAACATGGTCCTCAGATGGGGGCATCCGTGAAGCTTTGATGCCCCCACCACACGTGCCTACGGTGGAGCGTGGACAGCGGGACAGTGTTGCAGGCCCTCCCAGGGTGCAGTGCACCTTCACAGCCAGGCCCAGAGCCTCCCGTCTCTGCTGCTCTGACCACCTCTCCCGTCCTCTCTCACCGACGCCATCCCACCTCCCGCCCTGCCTCCCCCGACCTGATGCTTCTCAACCGCTACTCCATCTGCGTGTCCTCATGTGGTCCCTCGTCCACCTGTTCTCCGTTTGCCCCAGGTGCCGGCGCTGAGGGAGGCCACTTCACAGCCTCCTCAAAAGGTGGGCTTCACGTCCTCACTTCCTGCTGGCTTACCCACCTCTCCGTAATGCCGCTGGCTGAGTTCTGACTTCCAAATCCAACTCGCATTTTAAAACCTCATCCTGATGGGCTCTGAAGCACATTGACGTCGCTGGGCACGTTCAGAGAGATTGCACCCCGCCTTCCCTTCTTCCCTCTCCGCTCCCCACGTCCGGGTGTCCTGCCCTCCACCTGCGGCTCCCAGGTCTGTGTGCTCGCCCTTCCCGTCCTGCCGAGGTCCCAGGTACCGCCACGTGCCGAGGACCCTCGAGCCGGCACCCAGCTCGGACGGTTTATCGAAGACTGTCTTGACCTCGCTGCTGCCCGAGCAGCCCTGACCCCTAAGCGTGGTCGTCCTCCCCGCGGAAGCCCCGTCCTCCGTATCCTGCTCGTTCCCGGCTACACGCTAGCATCACAGACGCGCCTCCCCCTCCAGTCTGTGTCCCTCAGTCCTGGGACTGTCATGCCCTTCTGACATCAGGTCCAAACCCCTCCTCTCCACCCCCCCCTCCTGCCGTTCACACCTCGAACAGAGGTTTATCGTCACTCAGCTGGACCACGCCAAGGGCCTCCTGCCCGGCCTTCTTGGCTGTAGCTCTGTGCCCCCCACATCCACCCTCCACACGGCCCTTATAATCGTCTGCATGAGATCTGGACACACCTGTGCCACCCCTCCTCCGCGTGAAGCCTTTTGTAGCCCTCGCATCCCTGCGGGGTGCATTCCTCCAGGTGCTACAGTTACCGGTCCCCCTCCCACCCGTCCGGCTGCCCCTGCGTGCCACGGGCTGACACGTCGGGCTCGGCCACCCGGGACACCCCCAGAGAGCCCCCGACGTGGCTCCATGTGCCTCTGTGCGCGGTCTCTGTCTCCTGCCTGGAAGGCGTCTTTTGTTTGTTTACCCGTCTGTCTGGACTTGCCGTTCAGCCCTCAGCGCCCCCCCCAGGCCCCACCCCTCTGTCCGCCCACCGCTCCGCCCGGGTCTGCTCTCAGCAGTCGTCTTCTTCCTCAGCACGTACTTCAAGTAACAGAGCACATTTCCTCTAGGATCTTTCACTTGCCTCTTTCGATCCTAGATCCAGGTCTTCAGGGCAAAGGAGAAATCTTATTTTCAGTGTTTACCCCAGGGCGTGCCTGGTGCCGAGTGCTGAGTACTGAGTACTGGACGTACTCGGAGCGCTGACTCCACGGGGAGAGGCTCCCCGGCCGTCTTCCCTCTGGCGAAGCCGGCGTACATGGCAGGCACCACCGGCAGGCTCCCCGGCGGCTCCTCCTCTGGTCCTATTCAGGAGAGAGGACTTCCTGAGTCCAGTGTTCAGAAAAGCAATGGTGTGTTCTCTCTTTGGGGTTTTGTGGCTCTGTACAAAAGCCTTAATTTTTTTGAGCGACAACTGGTTTAGGCATTGAGTTCAATGAGATACACTCAAGCTGGTTAAGCTGTAATTTCTTCTTTGAACATCTTCAAACAATAATTTCTCCTGCGTTGTCTTAGACAGACTAAACCTTTCTGCCTTCAGTTTACTTGCCTTATGAGTGTGAAGGAGGGTGCAGTACGGTGCTACCTCCCCTCGCAGGTGTCCAGCATCCTGCCCGACACCAGCCTCAGAGCGGCCCTCAGAGGCCCTGGGACTGCCTCCCTCCTCCCTCCTCCCTCCTCCCTCCCTCCTCCCTCCCTCCTCCCTCCTCCCTCCTCCCTCCTCCCTCCCTCCTCCCTCCCTCCTCCCTCCCTCCTTCCTCCTCCCTCCCTCCCTTCCTTCCTTGACGGCACCTCCCCCACATCAGAAGGCTGGTCGCACACTTTGCATCTTTGAGGGAAAGTAAGACGGCAAGTGTGAAGCCCCTGGGATGACGCAGGGAACCTGAGGTGTTGGAAGGAACAGACACTCGATGTTTTAGGTTAACATTCAAAACAAGTGCGCATCACCTGTGATGTGATTTCTAAGAAAAACTTCAACTGTATCAAACCCTTGTGGGGAAGAGGCCAGCGTCACCAGGACACAGGAGGGACGGCTCTCGGAGGGCAGCCTCCAAGCCGCACTTTGCAAGTCAGATACCGGCGTGTTTTCTCAAGTCCCCCCACTTGCCTCAGTAGAGGGACACCTAAGACCTGAATTGAATTTTCTTACCAGTACGAAGGATGACTCCACTTGCTTTGGTTTAAAATATGTCAAAAAGCAAAGCTGAATCCTAAGTTATCAGCAAGGGGAAGTGTCGGCTTGTCTGTTTTCTGAGCGTTTTCTCTGCTTCCTGGAGGAATGAGCTGGTCCAAGAGCAACATGCTCTCTGAGAACCCTTACAACACTAGCCTCGCATCTTCCGCCGGAGGGCTGCTTCCGTCCCGCTCCCTTCCCCCAGCGTGCGGGCGCGCCTTGCCCCAGTAAGGGGGGGCGGGCAGGGAACAGCGAGTGGAGAGGAAAAGTGCATGCAGGTAGGCAGGCAGCGGACGTGAACTCGGGCTGTCACCATCCAGGCCTGGATGCTGCAGAAGCTGAGTTCATGGCGGCGGACAGCCGGTGCGGCCTGGGAGGCAGACCCCCGGGTGTGAGCTGGTGACACTGCAAACCCACGCCGTGAACTTGGAGGTGGGCAGTGTGGGCGGGTCTCTGGCATGGAGACATGGCGGGAGGGGGTCTGCAGCACGATCTGGGCTCAAATATCAGCCCTCTACCAACAGCTGAGTGTCCTGCTCGAGTCTAGCACCGCCCTCTCCTGGAGCCCTCTGCAGCTCCTGCCGCAAACGGGGAAAGTGACACCTCTCCCGCGGGACTGTCGGAGGCAGGAGCGACGTAGCTCATGTGGAGAGCCCCGCAGGGAGGCCAGCAGAGGGCCGGGCACAGAGCAAGACGCTGGGCGGATGCAGTTTCAGCCCCCCTCTCCGAGGTCTGACGGACTTCCCGCGAGGGACTAGGGTGCTGTTCCCCCGAGCGATGCCGATGGCACTGCAGAGCCTGGACGTGGAGCCGACGTTCAAGTGACGTCCGACGTGCCCTCGGCGCGGGAACCCGCTCGCTCTGCCCTCGAGCCCCACTGGGCTGTCGGTGGTCCACGCGCGCGGCACAGCGCGAGGCCCAGGGTGGGGGGACCAGATCCACGCCTCCCCTCCTGTTTTGTAGACACTGTCCCCCACACTCACCCAGCCTTACTGGCAGCTCTGGGGTAATTCCCTGTGATTTTGACATGTTGCTGCATTTGCTCCGCTCAAGGATATAACTGGGAAACAAGGAAGGGAAGGCAGAGCAAGAGGGAGGGAGGAAGGAAAATAAACCTGCAGGGCACAAACCCAGGGAGACGTCGGTGGGACTGGCCCCGCAGGTCACGCAGCCTCAGGACGCAGCGAATCCTAGAGGGAGCGTGTGGCTCGTCCCAGCTAGTGGAGCTGAGTGGACCAGGCAGGAGACGGCTTCCCGGCCAGTATGTGACTCCGAGGGACACAGGACGTTGTCCCAGGAACGCACGTGCCACCAGGCAGCTCACGGGGACCATCTGGCCACACCGCAGGCCTTCCTGCCTCTCCGGGCTCGCTCTGCACACTGCCTCGCACCCGGATTCCCCCTCCACGGCGGAGGGGCTGCTTTTCGGCCTGTCTGACCCCAGCGCGTTCTCTGGGGGGGCCCCTGGCCCCCAGCGCTTCGCAGAGTCAGCCCGGGAGGCGGGCAGCTCTGCCCCCCAGTCCACTCCCCTCAGCCCCGATGTCTCTCTGTGGTTTCATTTGGGAACCGAGGGAAGCGCCCGCTCTGCTCAAGCCTTTTCTTTGTGTCTTCGGTAAAGAAACCATTAGCAGACATCTCTGCCAGGCTCCTCGGTGCTCCAGAGAGCTGATCCAGGCCCCGCGCACCGTGGGACGGGGGGCCCCGGTGCGGGCAGCGGGAGGGGTGCCCTGCGTGCTCTCAGACTAGAGGCGTGCTCTCTCCACTGAGGTGGCCGCTCGCTAATTGCTTCGGACAGATTTTCTGTCTGGCTCTTAAACCCAGAGACTGCGCTGGAGTCTGAAGCCTGTGGTGTCTGTGTTTCTTGAAGGGAGACTGAAAGGCAGAGAGTGTTAAAATTCAGAATGGGAAAGGCTCTGGTAGCCGGGAGACAGGGCAGCAGGTGGGCGCGCGTCTCTGAGTGACAGTGATCTGCTGTCTGGCACGGGCTCCCAGGTGGGCAGGGCGACCCGCCATGTGCCCCAGCTGTCCTCGCAGGGGACGCGGCCATCCCGAGGCCCTCGCAGCGCTCAGAAGAGGCCGGCAGCCCGTCTGCAGGCCGTCAGCCCTGAACCACACGCCCCCTAGTCCTCTGGGAGGGAAGAACTCAGGCTCCTGGGGAGTCACCCTGAGGCCACGAGCCGAAATTTCCAGGGCAGAGTAGGTGGCTCCTGCCGGAAAGGGCTTGTACCCGAGCGGACTTGGCTGTAGCTCCTTGTGACTCACTCACCCTTCAGATTCCGCAAGGACAGCCCCAGCCTGGGGCACCACCGCTGAAACGGCTCGCGGTGGGGATTCCATCCTCTGTGGCCGCTGGCCGCCTCCACTCCTCTGGCGCGTACCGGCCCCAGGACGTCACCGCCTGGCAGGTGCCACTGTGCACTATGCAGGGACGCGCCTGAGTCCTGCCAGGGTTTCGTGTGACACTGACAGTGTGCAGACTGAACGCGTCCAGGCTGAAGTGCTGTCTGATTGTGCTCTTCATCAGCAGCAGAAGGGGTGTTTCCGTGGAACGTGATTTGGTCATGGAACGCTCATCTCCAGAACGCCTCTGTCGGAGCGATTTGCAAGGCGCCGGCTCTTTTCAAGCCCGCCAGCAGCTGGAGTTCAGCTGCAGCTTCGGATGGGCTTTGAATGCTGATAACTGCAGCACCCACGTGTCGTCGAGTCCTACTGCTGAGAACCGCCGTCGTGAAGCCGTCACTGGGCTGAGATGGCTTTGGATGGGGAGTCGCAGACACGCCCGATCCTTCCCTTCCTGCTCTGTGCGACCCGCCAAGAGCCATACGTTTCGTGCCGGTGTCCGTGCAGGAAGCTCAGGGTCCCCCTGGGCGGTGTCTGGAGCTTTGGTGCAGAGGCACCAGAGGAAACCACTGCGTGGCCGCATGTATAACGTGGTGGCTGTCTGGGTGGGTGTCAGCTCCTTGATTAATGGAGGACAGAGGCAGGAGGGAATTAAGAGAAAGCCTGGGGCAATGGGAAGATGATACTGCTCAGATGCGCTGTTCTGCTGGTGGCGTCAGAGCCTCCTGAATCTGGCCACAGCTCTGGGACCCGTGGAGCCAGGTTTGGATACGGGCAGCCCACGGCATTTAGGGAGGTGCCTTTTTGCCTGTCTGGCTCCTGAGGTCCCGTGTGCCTCCTGGGCAGGTGAGCAGGTGCCGTGCTGGGTGTGGCAGGTCAGGTGACCCCCCTCATCACTGTCACCCTGGGGAGAGCGGGGCTGCGGTCCACGCCGTGCGCTCCTGTTAGCACATGTGGCCGGCAGGTGACAAGGCAGTGCTGTCACTCTGATGCTGACACACCCGTCACGGCCACTTCCTTGATGTTGAAAGGAAAAGGATGCACTAGTCTCTAAGCCAAACTGCAGGATACTTTCTAAAAATTACTTGAAAAAGCATAATGCGCTCTCTCCACGTGCTCACGTAGGCTACGGCCCTCCGCGCCCCGGCGCACCTCAGGCCAGGGAGCAGAGCCAGCGCGGGCACTGCCCGGTCCCCCGTCGTGGTGCCAGCCAGGGTGGTGCCAACATAGGAAAAGAAGCTGGTAAACGTTCCAGACGGTCACCGTTCCTGGTGGGACTGGGCATGACATCAGGTGTCCTTAGTTTCCAAGTAGAAAGGACAGAAGTCCTCTAGGCAGTGATTCACTTTTTGAAATGACCATTTTATAAAATCCTTTCAGGGCTTTTAACGTTCCCAGGTCAATGTCAGTCTTAAGCCTGTTTATGTAATTAATGCGTATTTATCAGACCCTTATATTAAGTTTTATATATTTAGGATATATACACATTGAATTTATATATTGTACATAAATAGATAAATGTTGGCATAGTATTGTTATGTTGTATTAAATGATTTCTGCGCACTTACCCAAGTATTTTTAAAAATTTACCCAAACCGCCATTGGAAGCCTGCCTTTCTGACAATATATGTATTTTTTTTTCAACTGGGAGACTGAAGGCCTCTTTCGTGTCTGTGTCATCGTCTACCCTTTCCGTTTTAAACCTGCATCAGCCTCCCTGACCTTCCTACTTGAATCCGGCCCCACAGAAACCCACTTTCTCCGGCCGGTGCTCCAGGCCGGCCGCTCAGGAGCGACGGGAGGGAGGCCGTGAGGACAGGGCTGTTGCTGTGATCTGCCTTCTCCCTGCTCCACACACAGGGCTGGGCTGCCGGGAGGGCTGCTCAGCCCCGTCAGACGAGGACGTGCTGTCGGTCCTCACCCCCAGCACCCCGCCCGCGGCCGGGGCCACAGCAGCCTCCCCGAAGGCCGTCTGTCCAGGTCGCAGGGTGGCTGTGCGTCCGGGAGGCCACACCGGCCGCTCCGTGAAGTGGCTTAAGGGGCCACACCCCGGGGGACGCCTCACAGGTCCTCGCCCTGTACATCGAGTGCCTCTGGGTGTGTGTGTACGTTTTTAAGACAGAAAATATTAAGGTAGCTGCACTCCGAGGTCTCACCCTCACATGCTTACCGTATTTTCTATCCAGCACATTTTCTTACTGTTTCCAAAGAAAATTCACACACGTGATTATATACTGAACGGTGCAGCTCACGGCAACGTTCTTCAGAGTCTGCAGACCCCGAGAAGCACGCGTGTCACTGGGGCTGTGACTGCCTGCACCCCGCTGGCCTCAGCACAAGACGCCGGCTCGCCCGGGACAGTCACAAATGCAGAACGTTAAAGCGCTTTGTAAATGTTCTCCCTCCCTCGGCCCTCGAAAAATTATTCCAGCAACTGTAGCGGGGCGCGAACAGGGCCTTCCCAGCCTCCGGTGGGCGGGGCGGGGCGGGGCGGGGCGGGGCGGGGCTAGCTCGTGGGGGGGTGGCGGCTGGAGACGGTGAGGTCGGTCAGAGGCTCCCAGGCGGCAGCCTCTCCCGCCTGCAACTCGCATCACTTCCCGCAGCTCCGTCCTGCAGTCCCGCTGTTCGCCGGCACGTACGTAATTACGGACCACGACTTCGCTTGCACAGGAGCAGGAAGCTCTTCGTTTATTTATGGCTGCAAAGTACACAGTGTCCTGCGAGGCACGGAACTGGGCCCGTCCGGACAGACCCAGACGGCAGGGCAGCTGCCCGGCAGGCAGAAGCCTGAGACGGCGAGGCTGAGGGTGAATCCCCTTCGCAGCTTCCCCTCCCTCGAGAGGGTGGGGTTCGGTGGTGGCCGGGGTGTCAGCGCTGGCAGCGGGGCTGAGAAAGACGCTCCCACGTGTGGGGCTGAGTCCCGGGGCTTCGGGGAGGAGGAGAGGCAGGAGGGAGCCCTGCCTACTGGTCCCCGCATCCTCACCGACAAACTTAGGGCAGCCTACAGGGTCATGCCAGCGAGTTCAAGGTGGACGAGTCTGCTAGGCACCCCCCCCACACTGCCCCCCCCCCCGCTCCTTCCTCCCCAAACCTTCCCCCGTGACATGACTGACCTCGGACCCCACGTCGCCCTCAGCCCAGTGCGACGTGGCAGGAGAACCGTCCCTCACTCTCTGGTGCTTGAGAGTACGGCTGAGGCTTGGGAGAGGGCCTGAGACCCTTCGGGGGAGCTGTCCTGTCCAGGGGCTCCTCGGTGTGAGGCAGACGTGGACTGTGTCAGGAGCTGTTCTGCTGGCCCTTCCCATGGGGGGTCTGTCCCCAAGCCCGTCCTTCCCCCATCTCCCCAGCAACATCTGGTTTTCTACCTTCAGAATCCACAGGTTGTTGAAAAGTGATGAGATTCTGGTTGCTGCTGTGTGAACAGCTTGCAAAGCGGTGGGAAGGGGGTCCCCAGCTCTCTGGCGCAGGTCGGGTTTCTGAGCGAGTTTGCTCACATAATGGAGCACACGGGGCACTGGGTTCCCCACCCCCGACGTGCTGCGAGTGCCTCATCCGCCTGAGGCATCTGCACTTCCCACCCACGCCTCCCCTGTGACCGCCGTCCAGCAGAAGTGCCCCATTCAAGTGTCCGCGGGGTGCGCGGTGTGTGTGGATGTCTCGCCCATGGCAGTTATGAGCCAGGAGTGACAAGGAAGGTGGTTCACGGAGAAGAGCACATTAGAGCACGGCACTGCCTCCAAACGCCCGTGTCCTTCGACATCTGAGGTCGGTGACTTGGCTCTTTGGGCTAGGTGACTGCAGGTAACAGCACAAGGCGACATCTGAATCCAGCAGGGGAGTCACATTGTCGTGAAACAAAGCTGAAGCAGGCGACGGAGAGACACAGCCGTCACATCAGGCTGTGTGCTGCGCAGAGAAGGCAGAAACGATGTTAACTCTGAACTTTCAAGAAAAAAATAGACAGAAATATTTTTAAGGAAAGATGTTATTTTCCTGTATCGCCTGGGAGAAAAACCACTGCACCTTACAGGGGAGTAAAACCTCAGAATTCAAAACAGCAGATGAAGCCACACGTAGGCTTTTTATTACACTTTTTAAATCCTCCGAAGTGAGTCCCTGGCTCTCCCTTTCCAGGAGTCCTGCGGTGCCTTAAAGTTTCCCTGTGGCCCTTTGAGGGTCAACAGGCTCCTGAAGTCGGATCTCACCCTGGGTCACAGTGCACTTTCCAGCATTTGACTGAAAATCCTGGTGCTTGGTTGCAACTCTCAACTCACTGGACTGTCATGGCCCGTGTGACTTACGGCTGTTTGTGAAAATCAAACAAGATGCGAAAATCCTCAAAGACTAAGGATTCGTGACGTTCCGATGGATATAATTAGCCCTGAGGGGTTTTTAAAACCGTTTTAAGAAGCTGTCCCCTCTCCTGATGTCAGGGCTTTAGTCGGCGTGCCCCTTCTGGGGAGAGGCTTGTGTTGTCCATCAACATTAAGAAACAGGACATCCCAGGAGAATATGACCCAGAAGCCCGAATGCTGAGCCGTGTCCCAGAGAGATTCCAGAATGCATATGTAAACATGGGAAAAGGGGGCGCACTGATTTGAAAAGGGGGGGAGGGGGCGTCCTGAGCATCTTAGGAAACAGATTGGCTATGGAGCAGGCATTAAATGTGAAAGTAAGTTTAAATTAAATTTATTGACATAAAAAAACACCTGTACATGTTTCTAATGGAAAGTCAAGTTACAGAGAGTAGCCACGTGTGGTCATTTACATATAAATATGTATTTCCATGCACACGAGTGCCTCTGTGTGTGTGTGTGTGTGTGTGTGTGTGTGTGTGTGTACATGAGGGGGTGAATGCAGCCACGCCCTTGAAATTAGAACAGCAGTTACCAGCTCGTGGACGCGACCTCACTGACTGTGGTCCTCCTCCCGACGCTTCTGCACCGTGCTTGGTGTCTTACAGGGACACGCCTCACGTTTACACAGAAAACAAGTGGTCCTAAAACCAACATAAAGGTTTTTGAGATTTTGGGGGGGAAACTAGAAGTTGTATAAACACATAAATTTTGGTTAATTTAGAAAAATGCATTTGATAATCTGTTCCAACGTGGAATTGCCTGATTCTGGACCCACAAAAACGGTCTTCAGAGACATCGGTTCATCATCGTCCTGGCTTGAACTAAGCAGAAAGCGCAAACGCGCACAAAGGTAGAGCAAATGGACGACTGTCTTCGGCCGCCCTGCGCGCGGGCGGCGTCGCCCTTCAGAAGCGCCTTGTCAGTTCCTTGTGACCTGGATTAGGTCGCTGCGTGTCTGAGGACGGTCTGCAGGCGTTTATCTAATCCCCGTCAGAGACGGTTTTACACCTCGGCAGCACTTCCTCACCCTGAAGGCCGTGGAGGAGTGTCTCGGATCAGAGACGTCGGCCTGCAGGTGTGCCCATGTCACAGCAGATGGCTGCGTACTGGGAAGTAGACACGGCAGCCGAGGAAACATCGTGCTGTGGGAGGCCCTCCTTCCGCCAGTGTACATGGCACTTTACCTTGCACTTTATAACTGGCACCATGCGATGCAAAAGTTTGACTGATCCTGGCTCCCTGTGTGAAACGCTACACTTGAAAACAGAACAGACTCAGAATAAACCAACAAACCTGAGCCGGTTCAAACACAGGCTTCCTTCTTGAGAAGTCAGGTGACTTCAATCAGGAAAACATTTTTCTGTCCTGGCGATAGAGAGTGGGACAGTCCTTTCCGACGGTCCCCCCCCCCCCCCCCCGCTGCGTCTTTACCCGTGGCGCTGCAGCAGTCTCCTCTTCCTGTGCGTGCGTGCGTGCGCAGGGGCTCTGCCGCCCCGGCTGCACCTGCTGGTTTACACACACAGATTCTCACCTGTGGTCTTGGCTCCGCTGGCTACTGTGAATAATGACAATGAAATTTTAGGCTAAAATTAAGACTGTAGAATCCACATCTCCCCTTCCTGGCAGTGGCCTTGACTGGCCTGGACACACATGAGAAGAACAGACACCCCGGAGCGCCCTCTGCGGCAGGACGTCCTCCCGGACCCCCACGCCCTCCTGGGGGCGGACGGGACGCTTCTCTCTGGCGCATCCTGACACCTGGCCTGCAGTTACCTCCCACTAGAACCCGAGCTCCTGGTGACAGCAGCGTGGTGACTTCACGTGCTGCGCCCAGCCCAGCAGGTGGAGCGAAGGCGTGACCGGCCCGCAGGCGCAGAGCCGTGCGTGAGCCCTGCCGTCCAGGCTGCAGGAGGCTCGGGGAGGCGGGTCTGGTTTCTGATCGGCCCATAAGCAGCAGATGATGCGTTAGAGGTGTCTCTGGGCGCGGCGGAAAACCTAAACAGTGAAAATTACGCCGATCTGCTACAACTGAAGGTTTCATGACCAAAAATGAATAGAGAGAGAGCACGTATTGATTTTAAGCCAGCAAATAAGCCGGGGACGCCAGTAGACGGGGTTCCCCCATGACGACTGGCGGGGTCCTGGGAGGGAGGAATCAGCCCCATCTCCACACCTCTCAGCAAATGTTCCTTAGAGCCGAGAAGTGCATTCGCCTGTCAAGAAGATTCTCAGCCTGGGTTTGAAGAATTTAACAGTTTCCTGGATGTCAGACCCAATCTGGTTGGCGAACAGCGGAAGAATTTAGATTCTCCACTCTCTGGTAACACGTTAACTCTTTCAAGCCGCAGAGCCGTCTGAACCCAGCAAAGCGCAGCTTCGGAAACGGTTGCAGATACGTGAAGCGGCCAGTTGCTTTCTGGAGCAAAGAGGCCCCTCTCTGGGGCTCCGTGGGCACATTCGTCCCGCTAGGGTCAGATTGGAGGCCACAGGAACTGGGAGCCAGCAAGCAGCCTGGAGAGGACCAGGCCTGCGGGGCCCCCACGGCTGCTGACAGTGCAGTGAAAGAGGACTTACGTCTTTCTTTCTGGACCCTTCATAGCTTACCGATGACAACTTGCTGTCACTGCCACATTATACAAGTAAAGCTTTCCCCACAGAGTAAGAGACCCAGCATCCTTATCTATGTGTCCATCCATCCATCCATCTATCCATCTGTCTGTCCATCCATCCATCCATCTGTCCATCCATCCACCCATCCATCTGTCCATCTGTCTATCCATCCATCCATCCATCCATCCTTCTCCTTTGTGTATTCATTCATTCATCCGTCCATCCACCCATTCATTCCTGTATTCAATCAACAAACACAATTTAGGACTTGTGTCCTACTTGGGAGAGAATGATAGGCAGAACAGGAAAGCCCTGCCAAGGTAACAAGTTCGTAGATCACACAGACATCTCGATAAATAGAACAAACCCACAAATGCTACACCAAGGGGAGAGCAGGTGCTGTGAGGACGTGGGTGGAGGGAACTTGACTCGGTCTGGTGGATCGGAGACGTTCTAGAAATTGAGTGTGTGGAGACTTGAAAGCAGGAGAGCTGATGGCCCCTTTGAAGACATGCAAGAGGTCGGCCCTGGCCAGATGGCTGCTGTGACGGGGATGGTGAAGAGTGAGGTAGGAGAGGTGCCCCCTGGAAATCCACGCCGAGGAGTTTGGACTTTTCGCCCAGCATGAGGGAAGACGTGGCTGATTTTCATTAATTCGTAACATTCCAGCTTCCCTCTGAGGAAGTGCACCTGAGGATGCAGACTGGAGGTGGGGGTCCCTGGGGGGCGTGCAGCGCTTCGGATGGGATTCGAAGGTGGTCTTGACCAGGTACAGCAGGGAAGGCGGAGATGCCATCTGGTGGCGGACGTTTAAGGGACACTGAACATTCCGGCATGGAGGTGAGGAGAGAGGCAGGATTCCCAGGTCTGAGCGCCCGAGGTGGGGTGAGCCCTGCACCGATGAGGCACACAGAGGCGAACGAATTCTCGGGAAACAGCAGTCAGTTTAGTTTTGGAAATGCTGACTCTGTGTCTTATTGTTACACAAATAACAGGACCCCCGACTCGGGCTGCGGTTCTAGGTGGGGTGCAGAGTGCCGAGGGGAGCAGCCAGCCCTTTCCAGAAGAATTGAAACTTTGACTCCACTACAAAGCGAGGAATATTTTGATGCAAAATTTAAAGAAAGTCTTCTCATTCTTTTTTTAACTCTTAAAGCATTTGTTTTGTGCTTGTCCAGTAGGGGTGTGTCCGTAAGCCCAGCTGCCTAGTGGGGGTTCAGGAGTCGGGGTCCCTCCTGGACACTGGGTGTCCTGCTTCTTTCACTAAACCAGACGAGCACCACTTCAGGACCCTCAGAAAACTCGAGGTGTGCTGTGGTTTTGCAGATTCGCTGAAAAGGCCATCAGCACTCTGCCGTTTTAAAATGCATGTTGAGATGTGAGGGAGGGACTCGCCCAGGAAAGGTGCTGGGGCGTGGTGTGTTTGCGGGCTGCTGGTTCGAGGAAATTCATTTCCGTGGGATTTAACCAAGGGAAGTGACTTAGAATTAACAAGGTGAAAGATAAGCACCTGTGAAAATTTTGAGGGAACCGCCTTTGATTGTTTCGACTGCATTTTTCCCTTTTCTTTCTGCTCAGTTCTCTGCTTTGTTACGTACCTCATTCCACCTTTTTTCCCCTAATTTGTGAGTGTTGAGTGAAGCCGGGCTCGGTTAGTATTACCTGGTTGTAGGAGGGTCACGCGCTAAGCTGTAATGAGCCCACTCGAGACGTCACTTTATGCCACGTGCTGTGATCAGCGGAAACTCACGGGAGCGCCTCTGGAGATCAGCCCAGTTGGGTGAGAGTCACGCTCTTCCTCAACCTTCAGAATCGCCGTCTTCTTACGTGTGGACTCCGCCCCAAAGAGGCAGTAATCCCAGGAGAAGCAGGAAGAGACGAGAATGCCTCTCCCCTGTCAGGACATTTTTCATTGAATTAGCGATTGTTGATAAATATGGAGAAGGAGAGTTGTGGCCAAAAAAACGGACATCGGATTCCTTCTGAGCCAAGTTATCAAGAGACCCACTAAGTCTCCAGCCACAGTGAGCACTTCTGATGACGGTAAATGCCTTGAAGGGACTTTTTTTTTAGTTGATGTATTTGTAGACTTAGCCTCTTAGTCTCATCCGCATAGACTGGCTCCTCAGAGGCCCCTCGGCTGTGCACAAAAATGTCAGACGATCGCAGAGCCCCATTCCGAATCGGAGGCCCCCTGCCTTCTGCAGGGGACATGGCGTCTCAGCTGACGGTTCTCACGCAGGAAGCCGGGGAGCCTGGCCCTCGACGTCCCGGCTCCGTGGCGGCTCCAGTTTCACAGTTGACTCTGGCAGCCGCTGCTGCTGCTGACGGTCCCACCATTGTCCCTTTTCAGGGGAGGCAGCTGCTCACGAGTGCGCTCCGTCTCCCACACGCCCCACGTCACAGGCTGGGCGTGCGTCAGCCCGGCTGGGAGCCTTGTCACCTCTGTGTCCACCTGCCTGAAGGCTGACGGCGAGCCCCACGTGTGTAAATCAAATCAGCCCGCAAATAAACTCTCTGTAGCTCCTCCACCAATAAAACGTCGTCTTTCATAAAAAAGCAATTTTGAAACAACAAGGCGAGGTCTGTGCTGCCGATTATGAATCTGCCTGAGTTTGCTTCCTGTGATCTGGTAGCCGCGAGCCGAATTCTGTCCTAAGTGCTGGGTCACAGGCCGTTGGTTCATGCGCACCCGTGCGCCGAGCGCGTCTGCTAAACCGTGTGCACTCAGCCCGCCGCCCCCACTCCCCCGCCCGGCGGCCAGGCCGCCCGGCCCCGTGCTCGCCCCGGGCAGGGCGGGAGCGCGGAGCAGCCCTGCCCCCGTCATGCGCTGTGCTCGCCAAAGCCACTGCCCTCCGCTCACACAAGGCTGCCCCCACACAGATCACACCCCTGCAAGCTCAGACTTCAAAGGATGTTGAGAAGTGAGACTTTCCCCTTTAAATGTGGACCATCCCTTTTTAGCATTTTTAATATTGAAATTTCCGATTGGACTCCTAAACATTAATGAAACCTGCTTTAAAGATTTTTCTTCTACCTGAATTTGTTTTTTTTTTTGAATTTGCAAAACTATGATTATAAGAAATCAAAGACACAAAAGCGTATAAAGACAAAGTTAATGCCATTCTCCTCACTCTGCCCCAGAGTTCAGGTTTCATTGCATCCGCTCACAAAGGTATGTAGGCTGATAGAAAACAGTGTTTTCTTGTCAAGGGTCGCATTACCACAAAGCTGTTCTCTTACTTTCCTCTCTTGCTTAATCCTGTGTCGTGGACGTCCGTCTGATCAGAACAGCTTGGCCTACTGCTTGTTTAAATAGCACTAGAATGTTCCACGGTGTGGTTTAGCCTTAACTTACTCTCCCGCTCCTGGGCCAGCAGACATTTGGGGTGATCCCAGGCTTTCCCTCCAGAAGGCGCCGTCACGGGCATCCTGTGCACCTGTCCCTGCACACCTGTGCTTTTACGTCTGTAGGGGGGGGTCCCATCTTTTGGGCAGCTGGGCTGATGGAGCACCATTCAGAGTTTGAATCCATGATGTCAGCCTTCTGCAACCGCGTCAGAGGGATCTCCAGTCTTGCGAGCTCCTGCCAGGGTCCGCGGTGAAACCACTGCCTCACTTCAACACACGTGCACCCGACTGCCTTGCAGGAACTTCGGGTCCTCGTGCTGACACGTGTGACTTGTCTCCTGTCTTCACCCCTTCTCTACCTGTTTATCTTTGTTTTCAAATTTCAGCTCTTTAGATTCGACAGAATATCCACTCTTTTCCTGTCATATATTGTAAATACTTTCTCCGAGTCTATCAATTGCTCACTCCACTTGTACAGAGCCATATGGAAATTTTACATTTTTATGTAGGCAAGTCTACTCATTTTGTGGCTGTTTATTTTCTACGTGATTTAAGAAGCTCTGCCCCATTTTAAACTAAGAGCCACGTAATCTCTTCCAGTGCACTCACAGCTCTGCAAGGACGCAGGTCTCTATTCAGCGTGACGGTCACACGTGTGCCCACTGCGCGCTGGTCCCCTGTGTCCACTCCCATGGGGCGCAGACTTGGCGGGCGCCCTGCTTTGCGGAGCCGCTTTTCTCTGAGGGGCGGCCGTCTTTGTCTCCTGTTACTTGCTGTGGTTTCTAAGCTCTTCGTTCCTTTTAGATGATCTGATTTTTTTTTTCCAGTTCTGTGTCAGTAACACACTGGTTTGATGACTTTAGCTTTACAGTGAGTTTTCATTATCAGGAGGGCCTGAGCTTTACCCCATCGTTCAACAAGTATCGCATGTTCGTTTTTCCAAGTGAACTTTGAAGTAAACTTGTCACGCACTGCACCTCCCCAGGTTAGCCTCCCTGGGGCGGAGGGAGCCGCCCTCCTGCACTTCCGAGTTCCTTCGTATTCAGTCACCTCCCCTCCCGGAGCTGCTGCGTCTGTCTCCGCACCAGGACCTTCTTCACTCCCGTTCCTCTATTCTGCCTTCGGTGTCTGTGTCAATGTGGTGACTGCTGATAATGCGAAAGCTCTTAACTGTGGCACATTTTCTCGAATCTCACTGCCTTATTGAGTTCTTATTAATTCTAATACTCCTTAGAAAAGTTTCTCCTGTTTCCTTGGAATGAAATCCTTTCATCTGCGAATAAACATCCTCTTTCAATATTTATGCACATAATGTGGGCAATTATCCCCCGTGCTGGGTGGCGCCTCCTGGGTGATGCTGACTGCAAGTGGTGGTGGTGCCGCCTTTCCCTGGTCTTAGTTCGGGGCTGCTGACGCTCTGCCTTTGAATCTGGCCCACGCTGTTGGATGCTGGTGGCCACTGTGTGTATTTTACACTGAAAACTGCTAGAGGATTTTACCTGTTGCTTTTCCATCTATTAATATATATATCTTTTTTAATTTTTAAAATATTTTAAGTTCTCTTTCTCCATTTTATTTTTATTTATTTATCTATTTTTGGTCAGGGGGAAGTAATTGGGTTTATTTATTTATTTTTAAAGGAGGCACTGGGGATTGAACCCAGGACCTCGTGCAGCTGAGCACACACTCGACACATTAGATGTTTTTTGCACAGAATAATCCTCACCCACTGACTGTACCTTTAACAACTGCTTTTATAAATCATATCCACGTGGATTCTAGCTGGAATCCCTAAAGTCAGGCACTGTGGGTAATACTCTTCCTATTTTGAAGATGAAAGTTTAGAGGCAAAGAGATTTTTCTGAAATGTCACGTCTAGAGAACTGGGGTCAAATCCCAGACCTGCTGATTTATCTGGTTTCTGTTACTGCCCTCTAAACCTCCAGAAAGGATAGATTTATTTTTTTTTCTTTTTAATAACTAGCAGTTTTATGATACTTTTCTATTAAAAACAATTTCATGTATTAATTGATTAATCCAGTTAGCACAGTGAATCTCTTAGGTAGAATTATTAATACAATTATTTTGGAAAGACTCAGACAGGATTAGTGATTTGCTTAATATTCATGAAACTTGTAAGTGGAAAAACCAGATTTAAACTCCGTTCTCTGACTCAGAATCCCACGATCTCCCCGTGACATGGCTCAGCGGGTGCAGGTTGTACTGTGGGTGCAGGAAGAGTAACCGAGGGCCCGGCCTGATCCTGGGACGTGCGGGCGGCGTGTCTCCC
Organism: Camelus bactrianus; assembly: GCF_048773025.1. Lineage (NCBI taxonomy): Eukaryota > Metazoa > Chordata > Mammalia > Artiodactyla > Camelidae > Camelus > Camelus bactrianus. The sequence continues at coordinate 14,343,187 of NC_133553.1, read as the reverse complement.
CTTGTCCCCCGCGCTCCGCCCGGTGCGGGTCCCCCGGTGGAGAACCGCGCGAGAGCACCGCCGAAGACAGCTCGGCCCCACGGAGGTTACGCTGAGGGAAAGAAGCGGGGCGTACAGCACGTATGTGGTGCGCTTCCGTCACATAAGGTTCAGAACAGGCGGCCTGGACGCCAGGGGAGTCCGGCGGGGTTGGGCAGGAACATGCTGGCATGCGGACAGCGGCCCTGCTGGCTGGAGGTTCCCCGGACTGAGCACCACACATGCAAAACTCTGTCAACTTGTAAGCGTGTGTTAGATCACGTCACCCAGTTTACTCCTCGGATGCTAAGTCTAGGCAAAAGAGCTCCAAAAAATGACTTGCTTTGTGATTAAATGAAAGGCATTGCCTTCAGTGAGGGGCCCTGCGACTGGCTGTGAAGGAGAGTTCCCTGTGGCGCGTGCGCGTGTGTGTGCCGCGTGCGGGCTAAGTGAACGCGGAATTTAAGCAGAACCTGCTCACCCGGGTAACGTCACGCTCCCGGCAGCTCAGCCCCTTCGAAGCGCGTGAACGCGGGGGCGGGCGGGGCGGAGGACGGGAGGCGCCTGTGAGGAACGCGGGTGACGGTCGTGGAGATGGCGCCGCGCTGCGGCTGCAGATGCTCCGGGCTGCAAACGCAGCCGTGAGCCACCGCGGGACCAGAAGCCAGGCCAGATGCGGCCAGTTCCAGAGAGAGAGGCCACCGCTGTTCGAGGGAGGAAGATTTGCAGAGCGAAGTGAGAGCTCACTGTCCTCCTCACGGGGCACAGACGTGGGAGTGGGGACCCGGACTCGCCGTCCTGCTGCGCGGCCGCCGGAGGAGATGGCCCGGCGCCTGCGGCCGCGGTGGGCGGGACCCCGGCGCCGCCCCCCCGGAACTCGGCTGCTTTCCCTCCGAGGAATTTACGGGGAGACTTGATAAAAGTGAGTGTCCAGCCCAATTGCTCTTAATGCCAAATAATTTTTAAAGAATTAAGTTGTAACTTGAGAAAACCCTGACAGTCAGTCGGACTTGAGCGGAGGCGATTTTCCTTTTTCCCTTTTTCTTCACTGAAGTGGAGTCGGTTTGCAGCGCGGGGTCGGCCCCTGGTGCTCGGCCGGACGTGCGCACACGTACTTTTGTCCTGAGTCTTCTCCGCCAGGTGTTACTGCCGGGTACTGAATGCAGTGCTGTGTGTTCTACTGAAGGACCTTGTTGTCTGTCTGTTTTGTGTATTTTGTGTAATGTGTGTCTGCAAATCTCAGACTCACAGACATGCAGAGCAAACTTACGGCCACCAGCGGGGAAGGCGGGTGGGAAGGGGTGAATTGGGTGTGTGAGATCTGCAGATCAGAGGCAGCTTGACTTCCGAAATAAACCACTCCGTGTGGGTCACCGTATCCCCGCCGCCTGGCTGGACGTGGCTGTTGCCGCCACCTGGTGGCTGAGGGTCTAAAGTCCAGAAGTCAGAGCTGACTTCAGGTCGACTCTGCAAGAGGGATGGATGGATGAAAACCCCAGCAGGCAGGGCAGGTGAGCCGCAGGGATTCACAGACCGCCCGTGAGCTGGGCCCTCGCTCTTCAGTAAGAAGGGGTAGGAGCGCTCCGCGTGAGAGAGAGAGCCGCGGTCTCGTCCACGTGCAGGGAGGGCAGCCGAAGTCCTCCGCAACCCACAGATTCCCCAGGTTCTAGATGGCCAGCACATTTGTTGGCGCTCCAGCCTGACCTGCGTTTGTAAGGACACTGCCTGAAGCCCCCCACTTCTTCTCCAGGGTAAGCCCCTGCCTTCAAGGCCTGATAATTCCGGTTTAAGAGAGTGAGACGGAGAGCAGATGCTATATTTACTTAACAATTATTTTATAAAATAAAAATCAATAACAAAGGCCTTAGTGGAAAGTTTAATGTAATAGAAAGAGGAGAAGAGCAGAGAGGCAGGTGCTCGTTTTCTGAACCAAGTTAAGTTACAGGCGAGCCATTGGGCGTGTTACCAGCAGGAAGTGATCTAAGCCTCATCACTCAGGGACACAGGGCCCCAGGCGTCCAGGATGCTGCCAGCGGTAAACGGCTGACCATGGCCTACCTGAGCTGGGCTTGCAGGTGCACGGACCGCACGCTGGCAGGGCCCAGGTGAGGAAAGCAGGGAGCGCAGCAACCAGCATCCGTTCCTCGTAGGAAACAGGCCTATGGAATCGAATTTGACTACAAGTGAAATCACATTTTAGTCTAATTCAAAAAGATACATGTACCCCAGTGTTCACAACAGCACTGTTTACAACAGCCAAGACATGGAAACAACCTAAATGTCCATCAGCAGGTGACTGGATAAAGAGGTGGTATATTTATACAATGGAATACTACTCAGCCATAAAAAAGAATAAAATAATGCCATTTGCAGCAACATGGGTGGACCTGGAGATCCTCATTCTAAGTGAGGTGAGCCAGAAAGAGAAAGAAAAATACCATATAATATTACTTATATGTGGCATCTAAAAAAATGACATAAATGAATTTATGTACAAAACAGGGACAGACTCATGGACATAGAAAACAAACTTGTGGTTACCGGTGGGTTGAGGATAAACTGGGAGCTTGGGATTTGCAGATACACACCACTATATATAAATTAGATAAACAACAAGGTCCTATTGTACAGCACAGGGAACTCTATTTGATGGCTTGTAATGACCTATGATGAAAAATAATACGAAAAGGAATATATATATATATATATATATATGTGTGTATATATATATGTATGTATAAAAACTGAATCACTGTGCTGTACACCAGAAACTAATGCAACATTCTAAACCAACTAGACTTCAATAAAAAAAACATTCTAAACCAACTAGACTTCAATTAAAAAAAAAGGAGAGAATTAGGAATCTAGCAGACCCAATCACACTCGTGGAGCAGACGCCTCAGTCCGCGTGCGCAGGGCTGTGTCCGGGCCTGGTCTGTGAGGAGCAGGGCGGCCCCGCAGACTCACGTGCACTGTCCTCCCCTGTGGGATGAGCCCCTCGAGGTTCTCTTTCTTCTCCTGGACACGCATGTGCACACACACACACTTCTCTAGTCTGCAGGCACTGATCTTTCCCCTAAGGTACCCAAAATTGTCATGATTTTTTCAAATGCACACTTTATGGTCAACACATGTACAAGGCAACGTAGGTCAGCTTGCACACTGGAAATAGTTCACCATGAGAGGAAAGAAAATGCTCGTGTGAAAGTGTACATCCTCCAGTCTCATCCCAACAAGGTGAGACTGGTATCAGGTGTCCTGGGGTCCTGCTCCTTTCAGTATTGACCACGGTCACCAGCAAGGGACACAGGAGTGGACGGACCAGTCTGAGCCCAGGCTGGCCTGGACTCGGGGCCTGACCCCCAGTGCCGCTCCATGCTGGGCTGGGGAGCCTTTTCTTACAGTGTGGGAAGATGGTCATTTAATCCCCGAAACACGTTTTGGAATTCAAAGACATAATCCAGTGTCCTGCTCTGTGATAAATTTTTAATATCTCCATTACACAAAGGCTGGATTTTTAGTTGCCCTTAATTGCTTGGTGCGTAATGACTTCCAAGTGAGAGGAGCTATTTAGCAGTTTTCCCCTCACACCACGTCTTTCACAGATTGCTATTTGTTTATGGTAAGCATGAATCCTTAAGTGTCTTTACGTGGGCAAAAGGCACTGTGTGATATTAAAGCACTGTATTATCACGACTGTTATCTCTGCCTACTGCGCTGCTCTTACAATCCTCATTCCTTTACATCTGGCCACGTCCAACACCCCTTCTACACCGTGGAAAACTGTGCATGATCGTTTCCTGTTGGCGTGAGCCGGGACTCGGGGTTAGCAAAGCCTCCATGGTGGTGCACTCTGACCTCTTAGTGGGTATATCAAATTCTTTTCTTTAAATTTTTAAATTTTTATTGAAGTAGAGTCAGTTTACAATGTTGTGTCAGTTTCTGGAGTACAGCATCATGTTTCAGTCGTACGTGTACACACATATATTCCTTTTCATGTTCTTTTTCACCAGAGGTTACTACAAGATATTGAACATAGTTCCCTGTGCTGTGCAGTATAAATTTGTTGTTTATCTATTTTATATATAGTAGTTAGTATCTGAAAATCTCAAACTCCCAATTTATTGCCTCCCACCCCTCCCCACTGGTAACCACAAGTTTGTTTTCTATGTCTGTGAGTCTGCTTCTGTTTTGTAAATAGCTCCATTTGTTTTTTTTGTTTTTTATTTCTTTTTAATTCCACATACGAGTGATATCATATGGTATTTTTCTTTCTCTGTCTGACTTACTTCACTTAGAATGATCTCCAGTTCCATCCATGTTGTTGCAAAGGGCATTGTCGCATTCTTTTTCATGGCTGAGTAGTATTTCAGTGTGCAGGCATCACGCCTTCTCTCTCCAGCCCCCCATGGAGGACACACAGGCTCACTCCTCTGAGCACTGGGCTCGCCCTCTAATTCTTGTCTCCACCTCGGGACTGACTGTCTAACCTGATGGACACACTGAACAAAACTGGGGGCAACTCAGAGCCGTGACATGTGTTTCTGACTGTACACAGGTCTCCACATTCACTCACCTCTCTCCCCAAAGGTGACTCGTCTTCCTATTTACCTTCTTTTGCTTTGTTGTGGAAATGCCAGTGTTCTCAACCTGACACAGCTGTTGTAGAACGTGTATTTGAAGGTGTTTTTTGCAGTTTATCTTTGGTGGGGGGCAATGGGAGCTGACCTAATGATCAATAAATTGAGATCATTTTACCTTTTTTCATAGCAATTCAAGTTTCATTTAAAAAAAACTCCAGGAAAAATGGTGGCATTATTTTACATTGGCTGATAGTACCTGGGGGCTGGGCTTAACCGAATTTGTTTTTATTTCCTTGTAGCATTTAAAATCCAAGGAATTTTCAGGTATTTCCCATGGCCGCCCACCATAAGGCCGATTTGCAACCCTTTTTCATTTAAATCAGGGCCTCCTTATCTGTGGTAAGGCCACCAGACACAGGGTGGAGCTTCTCTGGGAATTTCCTGAGTCACTGATTTTAATCCCTTTACCCAGCCTTTCTTAACCTTCCTCATAACAGGAAGAAATAGATCGTGTCAGTTTTCAAGTCAATTATTTCGCTAAATTTACCTGCAGTCAGGCCTCCAGTTAGGCTATGATTATCTCTGTGCTTTATCGATTAATACAGTTGAACACATTCTGAGCAACCCTTCACACTCAGTGTCTTGCCTGTGGACACCGTGCCGGGCCCCTTTCCAGCCTCCTCTGGCCTCACTCAGTGTCGGGGGTGCCTCTGCGCTCTGGAACGTCTGTTCTGACTCTCCACACGGCCTCGGTGTGACAGACACTCAGACATCACTGTAACTGACCGGACACAGACAAGGAACAAAAGCCTGACAGTCCACGATTATGCCAACCCTCCCGCTTGTGTGTCTCGATGAGTCACGTGTGTGTGTCCGTGGACGCAAGTATAATATCTGGTCACCGTGTCGGGTTCCTGCTCCAAACACAAGCAAAATAATGGTGATGAGCATCAAAAAATGAGAATCATTTGTTGACTTTCGAACTGTCCACGTTCCCCACGTGACACTTCTCCATCGTCTGGGCAATGGTCACCACTGGCTGGGTTTCAGCACCGCCCCCCATCACGCTCTGGCTCTGAATTCCAGTGTGTTTAGTGCTTTTTTACTTTTTATCCACTGTTCCTCTTCCAATCATGATTTTCTCATTCAGTTCAGTTCATATAATTGACTAAGAGTAATTAAGGACTAAGGAAATTCTGCACCCACAGGGGTGCCCACAAGTCATGCTTGTGCATCTGAGGGTGCTGATCGTGTCCTGCCAGGGACTCAGGCACCAGAGTCTCCCCTCAGCCCTCTCGGTATCTGGGTCTCTCCGGGGCCTCCGTCTGCGTCCAGCCGTGCTCCCGGGGGCTGCAGGCTCCTGGGACGGGGCTCCAGGGATGGGGAGCTCTGGGCCCACTTCTCCACTGCAGACAACTGGATCTGGCTTATTTCCTTACGATGGTTCATCACATCTTTTACCAAAAGCATTTGTTTTTGTTTTAAAGCCGCAGGATGATCACACCTTGTGCTGTGAAGATAGCGGCTGTGTTTCACCTGGACCAGAGGTAGAAAGCGCTGTGACGCTGGCTGCGCAGAGGGAGTCTGGGGGCTTCGGTGCAGGTCCAGGAGGGGGAATGGGAGGCAGGCTGTGAGGGGCACTGCAGAGGGAGGGGGTCCGGGGTCTGCTGCGAGGGAAAGCGAGGGAAGTCCACCCAAACGTGGTGGCCCCCACGGCCTCCTGCTCTCTCACGGCCCTGCGGGCCCGCCATGCCCTGCGGGTGGGTCTCCCGTGCAGCTGCGCCTGCCTTGCTGACAAGTGGCGGACGTGGCGGGGGCACCTGAAGGTGCCTGGCTCCACGTCCAAGGGCCCCCTTTACTCACGTGTGTCTGGCCACTGGGCTGGGGAGCGGGGACCGGCAAGGGGTGGCTGCAGCCCTGTCTCCACGTGGCCTCTCCGCACAGCTGTCCTGGGCTTCCTCAAGGCGGGGGCTCCAGATAACCAGACACCTCCCCTGGCCTGGATTCCCTGGGAGCAGCTATTCTGTGTGGACCCACCTGGAGGCAGCAAGACGTCATGTGACCTAGGGCTGGAAGCCACACAGCGTCAATCCGCGGCTTCGTACTCACCAAGAGAGGGTCCGGGACTGGCACAGACCCAGGAGGGGGCTACGCAGGGCAGGCAAGGCTCACGGGGACCCGCCTTTGAAGTCTGGTTAGGTGGTTTGCAGAGGAGCTGCGTACAGAAGAGAGGGGACGGCATGTGACTCAAGGACAGCTGGCCTGGAGAACTCAAGCCATCGCCAGGGCTGAGGTCTCCCGGAAACCAAGGGCCAAGAATGAAGGACCCGGGTTTGAGGAACATGCCCACATTGGAGGAAAGGGCATGAATGGGAATAAAATAAAGAAGATTTCTTCAGGGAAGTAAGATGGACTCGGGAGAGCTCCGAAACCTGGGGTCCAGTCAGCTTGGAGATGGCAGCTGAGGGCAGTCTCCTCCACTGGAGTCTTGGTTCCTGGTGGCCCCGAGCTGACCCAGTCCTGCCCCCACCCCAGCCCGAGGCCGCCGGGAAGGGAGGCAGCCCGTGCACGCTGCACTGAACAGCTGTGCAGGTGGGTCCGGGCCCTCGGGCCCCGCTGGCGCTCACTGGCTCGGCGTGACGTGCCGGCTTCTCCAGGTTTGCTCAGGGCGGATGCGCTCAGGGCAGCCCTCACATCGCGGTCCACACAGACCCCAGGCTCGTCTTCTAGTGTCACCGCACGCAGGCCCGCGAGCTGCAGGAGACGCGGTGGCCTCTCCTTACCCTTACTCAGCCCGTCGCCCGGGGCCCGCTGCTGGTGGACGCTCAGTGAATACTGGGCAAAATGAACAGAATTGGCCTCTTCGGTGTAGGTTTAAATATTGGACAGGAGTTGCAGCCTCTGCAGCGTCTCCGTTCCCCGAGTCCTGGGACCGCCGGTGTCGAGATGCCGGCCCCTGGGCTGAGCCCCTGGCTGTGTGACGGGTTTATTTGGGACTGGAGAACTCCGTACCTGCCCTGATGGTGCGAAAGCATTGCCATAGAGCTTCTGTATGTCAATTTCTTAAGAACAAATGCATTTAACTCCTACTACGTGCTATCTGTTCTGGGTGCGCGGGAGACTTCAGGAACAAACTGGCAAAAACAGGGCTTTCCTGGAACTTACACCCAGTGACACTCAGATAATGGCGGGATAAATGGCTAAATCCCTCTGCATTTTAGAAAGGTTTCAGTGCGGGGAAGTGTGACGGAGTGCTGGCCAAGGGGGCCTGGTGCGGGACTGTGGGACATTCAGGCTGGCTCGCAGGGGGAGCTGGAGCAAAGCCAGCCCCGTGTCACCCAGGGACGCGTGTTCCAGAGGGGACGGGCCGGGCAGAGACCGCGAAGCCCCATGTGTGTGAAGAAGGCAAAGAAGGAAGAGACCACACATACGCTGACTTAAAAAAAATGAAACAGGAAGAGGTTTGGGACTCTAGGAGGGCAAAGAAAGCAAACAGCCGGGGGTGGAAACCGTGGGGCTGTACGCACGCGACGTGGGAGGCCGCGTGTCGCCCAGCGGCTGGGCTGCGGCTCCCTGGCCTCTGCGCCTGTTTCTCGGCGAGACCGGCGCCCTGGGCACACACGCCGCCCACCCACCCACCCACATGAGGAGCACTCGCGGGGCTCGTCTGCAGTTTCAGACTGGGCGGAGGACGGTGGTCTCGGCGCGTGGCCCCTGCTGTAAGAACATCTGGATCTCCTGAGTGTGGCCGGGCGAGAAGGGAGGGAGGTGAGCAGAGCCAGGGCTGCAGGAGCCCATCCAGAGTGGGTGAGGGTCCGCGCTCCCCGCGGGGGCAGCGGCACCTTTGCTGGCATCACCCAGACCTCCAGGAAGTAGGGCGGCAGTGTCGCAGTGACCTTGGGACCCACCGGCTTTCTCTGGTCGGGGAGGGTGTTCTGAGATGAAAGTCAACACGAATGTTCCCTGTTTCCGTCTACACTGAGAAGGGGCACTCACGTTTTAGGAAGAAATGACCGTTGGCCCCACGTGTGCTACACGCTGAGTCCCAGGAGGCCATGCACATGGACGTGCCCCTGAGAACTCCGAGCGTCTCCTCGTCTGAGTATTTGAGGCAATAATAATTCTATACCTTTCATGAAGGTTCAACGAAACAGTGCCTGAAACGGCCCAACCCAGAACATCGAGCAGCTTTTCAGCCTGACACGGGCCAGAACTTGGGTTCTTACCAGCGCTTATGAGGGGACTGCGGGGGTGCGGCTGGCCAGGCTGGGGTGCCCACGTCCCTCCCACCTCCCGTTCCACGGGGCGCTCCTGCCGGGAAGCTCGTGCAGGTGGAGAGCCGCCTAGCTGCCCGGGAGTGCAGAGGAGTGAGTGTGATTTGGAGAAGCCACCCTCGCCGATGGGGGTGACACAGCGGGCTTCCGGGGGCAGGTGTTGCCCTGCAGGCGTCAGTTTGAATTCTTGGAGCGTTAGGTCGGGTCTGGCTCCTAATCTAAAAGGGAGATAGGGAAGTCATTCTCCAGTTCTGCTCCAAAGACAGCAGCATCCATCTACCCCGTGTCTCATCTGCTTGTCATTCGGGTGCAAACCCAGGAGGAGGCCTCGAGACGGCAGCTCCTGGCTCCCTCAGTCCCCACGGGAGAGGACTTCATCACGCTGTCCCTGCGTGACCACCATGGGGACAGGGGCAGCCACACAGCCACAGCCCGTGTGCACTGCGTGGCGCAGGTCGTCCAGGCACCATCCAGGGTGACTGCGTCAGCCCCGAGCAGCGGGTGGGCACCACACACGGTCCGCGGAGGACAAGACGTGGTCCGAGCGACATGGTGCAGCTCCCGGAGCTCCAGTCACCTTGTTCCTGATGCAGCTGCTCCGGGAAGACAGCCCCCGTGCTCACACTGCACAAACGCCTGCGGAGTGTGCCTGGCGGGGTGTGCGGGTCTGCTCAGCCCCCATGCAGCCCTCAGGGCTCAGGCCCTGCCGCTCAGCCGGATTTCTCCGCCGACTTGCCGTCTTCCCCCTGGATGGTGCGTCTGTCAGATTCTCCCTGACGGCGACGCGCTCACCCCTCAGGCAGCTGGAGAGAAACAGGGCCCCGAGTTCACACGCTTCAGGGAACGTTCCAGAGCAGGCTTCCAGATGGGAAGGGGGCACTCCTGCAGTGGCGTTTCACATGACAGAGCTGACCAAGTGAGGAACTCCCAGCCCGGCCCAGCATCCCGGCCCAGCATCCCGGCCGCCAGGACGGGATGTGTCCCCTCGCGGCCCCACGAGCTGGCTCTGAAGCCCAGGCCAACGCGCTCCCCCAGTCTAGCTTTGACGTTCCCAGACATTCACCCACAAGTGTGCGTGAAGGGTGCGCACCCACGTGGCCCCACTCGTCTGGGCTGTCCCTGCTCAGGGCTGCTCTCCATTCCGGCAGGTCCCAGCATGTCCCTGGGTGACGCGCAGTCCCGGGCCCCCCCTGGGAAGACATGTAGGGCACTCACCGCTGGCACAGCCCCTCGTGGTTAGGAGTTCTCCACACGTCTCAGAAGCGATGCCTGGACGTGGCTCCCGACTTCCAGGAGGCACTGCGCCAGGCTCCCCCCGCCCCTCCCCTCATCGCGGGTTTGCTGAATCTGCCGCTGCCCCTCCACCCGCCTCTGGGAGGGGGCCTGGGTGTAGGGTGCGGGGAGGTGGGAGGGACGCTCCTGCTGGGCTCCGTCCAGGTGAGGACGCTAGGGGGCAGCTGTCCACCAAGGGCAGGAGCTCTGTGCCGGGCAGGAGCCAAGGTACCCAGTTTAGGCTCATTTTCCTGTTGGTGTGACTCACAGCCACGGTCCTGGGTGCATCCCTGCGGGAGGGGACACAGACAGCGCTGGGCCCCGGTTCTGCCCCAGCTGCCAGGAGTGTGGGCTGCTCAAGGCTCACAGCGTGTCCCCCAAGGGACACGTCCTTGGTCAAGGGACATCCCCCAGGGTTGTGCCCCACCCCCCGGGGGGGGCCACGGTGGGTGGGTGGGCGCTGGGTGAGTCTCCTCCCCGGCGAGCGTGTGCTGCTCCGGGTGTGGACGGTCCTGGGGCGCCATCCGGGAACAGACGTTTCCTGCTGCAAACCCCCCCGCGATGGGGCTGGCGGGGCCGGGCCTGAAAGTGCTCACAGCTCACAAGGACTCAGTCTTTGTAACTAGGACTTTGCAATCAAAGCTTCCCCACTTATCCGTGATTATTATAATTATCCCAGAGGGGCAGTCGACATCGGTGGAGTGGAATCTGCAGACTTCTGACGATTAGGGGTTGACCGGTTTGAGCTGCCCCCTTCACCCTTGATGTGATCACTCAGCGAACAGACGGGGAACCGTCAGATGCTGGCAGGACTGGGGGAGAGGCACACGCTGTGTCAGAAAGAGCATGCATTTAATAATCAGAGCAGGACCGCGGTGACTGGTGATGCCCGGTGTCGCCAGGAGTGTGGCAGGTGCGCAGACACACTCCCGGGTCTAGACAACAGAATAGGTGGTCGACATCCATGAGGAAAGAACAGGGCTGCAAAGGGTATAAAATCAGATGGCTCAGACGTTTAGATAAAGCAAAATTAAAATGGCGATGACGGACTTGAGAAGCAGTAAGAAGTGTGTTGAGTTTGTTTCGCGATCTTTGCGGTGACTCGGGTCATGAGAGGGCAGCAGTGCCGCTGCAGATGCCTCTGCCGGGAGTGGCTTCTGCTGCCCTTGGCGTCGCTGCTGTGGTTGGGGAAGGCGGGGCGTGGCAGCTGCCGGCCCCGCGGAGCTCTCTGGGTGGAGGGGGAGACGGTCCTGCCAGGAGAACCCGAGTACACAGGAGGTGGTTGGGATGGGGCGCCCAACAGAGGAAAGTGTGCGGAGAATCCGGTGGTGTTTTGTTTGCCGTGACCCCACACAGGCACCTTGCTGAGCTGAAGCCTGGCTGCTGAGTCTGTTCCAAAACCCTGTTTAACCTCCGGTGGTGCTGAACGAAGCGGCAGGTGGTGGAGCCAGGCTCTGTCCCTCCCCCACAGGCCTCCCCGTCGGGCAGGCAGCACTGGGGTGCGAGCTCCGTCCCCCCGCCTGGGCCTTCTGAGCTCCGGGCTTCGCCCTTCGGAGTTTGTTGCTGAAACATCGGAGGCTCTTCCCTTATCCGCTTCCTGAGCATCCGGGCGACAAGCCAGCGTGCTGGTCACCTGGGCAGGAACGAGGCTCACCTGGTGTTGGACGGGCTTACTGCACCGTCTTCCACATGGAGCTCAGGGTCAGACCCTGAGAACCTTTCAGATGCAGTGACTCAGGTGGGGGTGGCGCCTTCGGGAGGCCTGGTCGGGGCAGGTGTTTCCTGTTCTTCCACGTGTGGGGGCGCGGCTGCCTTTACCCCCCATCCTCACCATGGCTTCCAGTCTGCTCTGAGCACCCCTCTTCCTTCCAAACTAGAAATAAATGAAATATTCCTTTATTTGCTGAAAACTAGCTTTACTCCTATTGAGCTGGAAGACACTGTTACTGCAGACTTTTCCTAAGGTGGGCGTCAGGTCCTGGGCTGTGCCTCCCACGCTTTGTTTGTGGCTCTCAGCATGGCTGGGGGAGGTCGGTGTCCTGCGCTCTGCTTCACAGACGAGGCGCCTCGGGCTCCCGGAGGTCAGCTACCCAGCCAGGGCCACGGCGGGGCCGACCCGGCAAAGCTGCCCCATGCCTGCCCTGCCTGCCCCCGCAGCCTCGCTCTCAGCCACCCCGGCGGACGTCTGGGCAGGCAGGCTCCTCCTGGTGTCAGGAGCCCCGGCTGCAGGAGGCGGGGCAGGTTTGGGGGCACGTAGTAAACCGACCCTTGGGCATATTGAGTTTGAAAGGTCTGTGCAATCTCTGATGCTTCAATGTGTGTGTGTGTGTGTGTGTGTGTGTGTGTGTGTGTGTGTGTGTATTTTAAGACACTGAGTGGGCATGTCCGCGTGCTTGAGTGTAGCTGTGTAAGTCATGGACGTGGTCGCTTTCACTCCTGGGGTGGATTTTATCTCCGTCAGGGTCTTGTTTGTAGAAGCAGCACTGAATGCACCACCCAGTGTGAAGGGGAAAAAGGCAGCCAGTCGCGGTGAGTTCTTTGTCTGGCTCTCTCCAGCATATTTCCCTGCAAAAACAAACAAAAAACTACATATTAAACAAGTTTCTACTGTATGACACAGGGAACTGTATTCAATATCCTGTAGTACCCTATAGCAAAAAGAATATGAAAACGCATGTATGTGCGTGCATGTGCAACTGAAACATGATGCTGTGCACCAGGAACTGACACATGGTAGCTGACTGTGCTTCAATTAAAAGAAAAAAGTGAAGGTTTCTGAAGGAAGCAGGTGCACACACGGTGCTCCCTCAGGGCTTCACACCAGCCCTGCAAGGGTTTAGACTGGCTCCCCCCGTGCGCCGTCCATGTGGAGTGTCACACCTCTGGGCAGGTCGAAGCGCATACGAGTCCCAGAACGGGCTCTCAGCTGGAAGGCGCGTACTTTGGTTTCAATCAGCAGTTGCTTTAAAGAAACGCACGGTCCCTCGTTACCTTAAGGAGTCCTCCCGTCCTCGGCATAAAAATGCATCCGGCATCTTTCCCCTAATCTTTTTATTGAAATTCATTAAGGTGTTTGCTTGTCTCCCCTGAAACGAGCCACGGGAGGCACACAAGCCCCGTCTTATTCCGCGTTACTTCGTAAGGTGATTGGCTGCAGCCCTCGGATCTGGCAGCAGTCTCTGAATAATTTACCTCGCCAAACAACTATTCATTTTGCAAATATGCCGAAGTACTGAAGTGATTCATAAGGAATTCTTGAGAGCATATCATACCTTCCTGTTAAAAAGGTTTGAAAACCCTGTAAGGAACATGCTGTCCAATCTCTATTAACTCTGCTCCCACTAGTGCAGTCCTGCTTAAAAAGAAATAACGTCTTGTCACAAGAAAAAAATTCCAAAAATAAGAGCATAGTGAACATAGAAAGAACACACCTGTCCATGCGCCACAGGTGGAAATGAAGAGGAGGAAAAGCAGAGAGTCAACAAAGGGTTCTTATTCCTCCAAAGTTCAGGGTAACAGACGAGGGAGAATGTGGCGTTGCCCACCCTGGTGCAGCTGAGGTTTTGTTTTCTCGTCTCTTCTCGCCGTGTGCGGCGGCGGCAGTTCCTGGTGCGGAAGGTAAGCCCTCCTCGTGAGCTCCCTGAGGCCCTGGTCTGGGTGGCCCACAGAGCCCGGAGCTTCAGACCCGCCGCCGTCCACGGCGACACACATTTCCTTCAGCTGGTAGCACACGGGAGCTTTGGAAAACTACTCCAGAAAATCGCATTTTCTGAAGATTAATTGAGTCATTCTTGTCTTAGGTATAAAGTATAACCATCAGTAAATGAAAGTAGATGACACTGCAGAGCATGTGAAAACAAGCAGCTAACTTCCCAGTTATGAACAGGGCTGCAGCTACGACACAGTGGACTGGTTTCCAGTGCCTCCGAGTGATGGGTTCTGAAGTTGGGCTGAATGCCCTGCAGTTCTGCTCCGGAGGGGAAGACCTCTCCGCTGAGGAGGGTGATGGTGGCTGCGGGCTGAGAACTTGGTGGGGTAAGGGGCCTTACTGATTCTCCAGGCGCAGGGTCACAGGCCTGCCCCCTGCCCCCCCACCCCGGCCCAGAGGGCCCTTAGAGCCTCCAGCCAGGCGGGCCCTGGCCTGGGGAGAATGGGGCCAGTGGAAGAGGATGGGGTGGGTGCCTCTCAGGTTACACTCTAAGGCTTTGCTGTTGCGACTGCAGGAGGACGACCTGAAACGGGACAAACCGTGAAAAGCAGCCGGTGTCAAATACGTAACAGAGCGCGAAGACCTGGCACTTCTGTGGGGTCCGCCCGGGTCCGCGGCAGCCGGACGGTGTCAGTGCCGCTGCGGGGGAAGGGTGGCCCCCTGCAGCACCGCTGGGACGTCCTGGCCACTTGGGTGTGCGTGGCGGCGCTCACTCCCTAGGATGCCAGTGTCTGACTTTCCCTTCCAGTCCCTCCTTGAGCGTGTGACTTGGCTCCTGTCCGAAGCTTTCACTCTGATACCATCCCTAACATGGTGGCTGGTCCGTTCCTTGGTATGACTTGGGACGGAGTTCTTTCCACCTTCAAGACGTGACTGCAGGACGCCTCATGGGTGTCACTGCACTTCGGGGCCAGGCTGACTCATTTCCGTCCCGGGCTGTTTCGCCTGTTTTGAGCTTATGCTTTGCCCCGGGGCTGCTCTCTACCATTTGCCGCTTTGGAGGACGCGATGAGGTTTCAGGCAACTCCAACAGCACAGGTGGTTTCCGTGTTTGTCATTTAATGTAAAGCCCATCAGTGACTTGCAGGTGGTGTCAGGTCAGAGGTTCTAGCCTCTCTTAAGAGGAGACGCACACCTACTTGAAACAGACTGTCAGAGGGCAGGGGTCACCCCATCCTGTCCCTCCGCCCTCGGCTGAGGAGCCAGGAACCCATTTCCCACAGTCACAGGGTGGGGCGGTTACGTGGAAACGTCACGTCAACCACTGGGCCCCACCCCCTGCCGCCCCTTTGCTTCACCTGAAATCCAGTGTGCGATTTCCTTCTGCTCCCCTGGTGGGAGGAAGCCAAGGGTCTGCAGAGCATGTGCCCCCTGGGGCAGGAGGGGAAGGGGGGGCAGGAGGGGACGGCCGGCAAGGCGGGGCCCGCGCGGCCTGGGCTCACAGCCTCCATGTCTGGATGCTGGGGACGCGCTCACACACCGCAGCCCCCACCCAGCACAGGGGAGGCTGCGGACGGCTGTGATGGGGACAGCAGGTCACTTATCGTAACGGGTCCATTTCAGCCAATGTGGCAGCATTCAGAGTATCAGCGGTGCCCCGTCGTCTCGCTGGCCCCCGGCCAGGCCATCACTCGGAGGCGCCCCCACCGCCCCGGCCCCAGGCTGACTCAGAGCTCTAGGCTAGCGTCCTCGTTTGGGGAGGAGGAGGCGGCACTGCCGGGGTGGGAGGGCTGCCACTGCTTCATTATCTCACAGGGTCTGCCGCAGCGACTGCGAGGACCGCAAGGGTGCAGCCCTGCAGAGGGCCCTGGCACAGGCGGGGACAAGCTTGTTCTGGCTGGCGAGGGGCGATGAATGTTTTAAATTTGGGTCCTTGTGGAGGACATGGTAAATATATTTGTCTCGTGGCTGCTTTGATGCGGTGGTGGGTGAGCTTTTTTTCCACCCTAAACATCGAAATCCTCACATGTAAGTCACCACATGCAGAGATTTCTCTGAGAATTAAAGGGGAAATATGCACACTGGTGAGCGTGTGGAGGAATTTCTAAGCCTCCTCGTGGGGGTGGTGTCCATAGCAACCGCAGGCCGTGCTGCGGAGGAATCTCAATTAGCACCGAATGCACGGCTGCTGTGTGCGCGTTTCCATGCACAGCCTCCATTTTCACAGGGATCTTAAGATATTTTTTACTTTATGCAGTTGTATCATATCAATACAATTTATTTTTAGACTGTTTACATTTATTAGGGGCTGGTCTTCCGTGCTGATGCACAGTCAGTCAGCTGGAGAGCTACCCGAGATGCTGTAACTGGGTCTGGACTGAGGTTAGAAGCAGAGCAGGGACAAGAGCTCCTACTTAGATGAAAGAAACCTGGGCTCCATTGTGACCCTGGGCAATTGGCTTAGCCTCCCCAGGACGCGGTGCTGGAGGGCGCAATTAATTAGATTATCTGTATTCCAAGATGCACTGTCAGGTGAAGAATGCAAACCGGACAACAGTGTGTAGCAGACAGACCACCATTTCTGTGATGAAAGGAGAGGATGGGAGCCTTTTGTGTTTGCATCTGCAGAGAATGTCTGGGAGGATCCCTAAGAAGCCAGGAACGATGTTTGTAAGAGTGGGAGGGCTGAGAACCGGGCAGACGACAAGAGACCAGAAAGGAAGGAGGATTTTCCCAGTCGATCCCACCACCGTCTGGTTTTAAAGCACGTAAACAGCTTACCTATGAAAATTTAATTTAAAAAGAAAACACACACATGCTTCATCAGTGGCTCAAAATAATCAGTCAGTGACAATTCTCATCATGGTCCTGAGGTGTCACTCCGTCCTCTTTGGACCATGGACTGTGCACCTGGCCCTCTGCCAGGCCTGTGCAGCGACAAGTAGAGTTCCCGTGGGGAAGGCCAGGGAGGCGACACCAGGCACAAACGTAACTGCAGACCAGTTCCCACAGGGGTGGTGTGGTACCAGCCTCCGGGGATTCAGATGAGCTCAAATGACAGCCGCGGTCAGGGAAGAGGAAGGTTTCTTAGGTATGCGACCTGGGAAGGGACCCCCGAGGGTGAAGAAACTGTGCTCAATTTGTCTGGAATCAGGAACCACCCAGTGTCTGGAATGGAGAAGCTCCGTCTCAGATCCTGCTTTTCTAGGAAGGTTATGACTGGTGACCCCTCTCAGGTCCAGTCACACAGGAATAGCTGCCACTTTACAATTTACAGAACAGACACAGCCCCAAGGGCAACGTAGGAGCACTTTTAAGTGCATGATCTCCTTTCAGCTTTAAACAACCCCATCAGCCAATGAATGGATGGATGGATGGGTGGACGGGTGGCCGGGTGGACGGGTGAGTGGATGGATGGATGGGTGGATGGACTTAATGCTTGGGAAAACTCACAGCTGTTTTATTATTAAAATTTTGTTTTACCAGTATTAAAACTGGGGCTTAGAGGGGAGAAGCAACCAGGATGTGGTACGAGAATCTCACCCAGTGGAGGAGGATTGGGTCCTTGACGCAAAGCTTCATACCCGACCACCTGAAAAGTGCATGCTAGCCTCTCACCCTGCCAGTGGGTGAGAGAGAATGTTTATTATATACATGTGGGCTTTTTAAAACCTCCTACGTGGAAGTTGCTTCCTCTCCAGGTCTATCCAGAGACCTGTACATAGTGTATAAAATGCCGATCAGATTTAATCAGGAGTTATTTACGATAGTGATGGCTCTACGTCCAGCCCTTCGCTGAGATGAACGCCTGAGGCGCCCAGCCTCCCGAGTGACGGAGGGCTTGGTTTGGGTTAGGAGCGAGGGGGCCTTTAGACCCACTCAGCAGATCTGCTGTTTCTTACTGATCAGAGGTCTTTCCAACGCCCCTTGGCTCCCAGACTTCCTGTCCTCACTAATGGGCAGCTTGCCAGTCAGTTTCCGGAAGGAAATACAATAGAATGACTGAAGTAGATGCGCGAAGGTCCCTGGTGTGACTGAGATTCCGGGTGGGTTGCAAAGCCCCCAGCATCAGCTGCAGCCCCTCACGTGTGTAGCTGCCTTGCAGGGAGGTGGCCTTGACCTTGGCCGGCTGTCTGGTGACCTGGGGTTGTTGCAGACAAAGGCTGCACTATGTTCACTCTTTGTCGGGGTATTTTAATCAGCGCTTGAAGTGAAACAAAATGGATTTTGGTGAGTAGCCGTCTGTGCGCTACCTTCCCACCACTTTAGAGAACAATTAGCTCCTAAGCCTGGATGCGGACAAGCGCGGTGCTAACCCCCCGTGTGCAGAGACGTGCCGGACCCCCCGTATAGGAAGCCCGGGTTTCTTTGCACTAATTCTCCAAAGGAGATTCCCTTTTGAGACCTGTTTGCCTTGAACCTTTCATAGGCTTTTGTGTATTATTAGCCAATGGTTTCCTAATTTCTTTTATCATTTTTTTCTTTTTTTTCAAAACAGCAAAAACAAATGGGTTCAAATGGAAGCATCAAATCCTCTGTCAGGCCTGCAAGTGAAATATTCAGATTTATTTTGTAATGGACAGAGCTGGTTCCCTGATAAACAGGTCCTGGTCTGCAACACACGGGAAGGTCATGAGAATCTAGGACAATGAAACAGGCAGGGCTGTTGGCCGCATGGCGACAGGAACTTAAACTACGGGAGTGGTCGTTTCAGCCAGAGGACTGTGTTGTTGGGGAGAAAAGGAAAGTGAACAAATGAAGCAGGCTGAGACCTTTGGCAGGAGCAGGGCTGCTCTGCGGCGACCGTCTGTGTTTCCAGACTGATACGCTTCTAATCAGCTGCCCGGTGGGGCTTGCACTAGATTCCCTGGTCCCTGCTGGGCTGCCGCTGTTCTGCGGATCCAGATCCTGTGTCTCTGCCCCACCCTGGGGGGCTGCTGGGGGCGAGGCCTTCGGCGGGTGGCCTAGTGCCTGGTGCCCTCGCTGCAGACCCCGCCACCTCCCGTTAGAAGCTTCCGGTGTTTTCAACGCAGCGTGGAGGCGCAGAGACAGGTGCGAAGCCTGCTTCCCTGCTGCCTGGGCTCTGATGCGGTGGGCGTCCCGACCGCAACAAGCCAGACCTCAGACCAAGGCTCTGCTCTGGTTCTTCTTGCTTGTTTGTGTGTGTTGTGCTGGTGTGTGTTGTGCCGTGAGGCTGATGGGCCAGGTGAGTCTGTGGCGGGAGCTGTGCTGGGCTGTGTAGGGTGCTAGCAGAGGTCTTGGCCGCTACCCAGCAGATCTCAGAAGCCCCCAACCCCGATGTAACACCATAACATCTCTAGGTGCTGCTGCGTGCTCCTTGGGAAGCGCAGCCGCCCCCGGGCCTGGGATGCGGCAGAACTCAGGGTGCGGGATGGTCTGATGCAGTAGCTTATCTGAACTCTGCCTTGATCACGTGACTTGGGACGGGCGCGACACGGGGTCGGTCTCCGCATCACATTCTTTTACAGCCTGTTGTTGAGGTCAGAGGCACAGCCTCACTCAGGTCAACGATGCTCTAACGGAGTGAACGTACGCCGTGCCTTTCCTAACGGTACCTCCAGAACTCACTGTCACGCGTTAAGTCGGACCTGCTCTAACTGCACATGGGACACGGCATCCTTGCCCCCACCAGACTCTACCTCTTCCCTGATCCCGAAACCGGGGTGTCCGCAGACGAGGTGGGGTGTTGCATGTGTGGAGCTGACCGCTCCCCTAGCCACGCCCAGGCTGCAGCCGCTGCGAGTTTAGCGTCCTGAACATGGACTCGGAGCTGGGACCGTGGGTCACACGGCAGAATCCTCTAAGATGGCATTCTTGACCGTGATTCTTTCTCTTGGTTTCTATGTGGAACTTTCTCAGGGGACAGAGTCTTGCGATGATCCAGCTGCCTTTCCCGTTGGCTCCTGACCTGGTTTCCTGGTGCGTTTTTCCCCTGCCTTCCAGAAAAATTGTGGTCATTCATCACTTTACCTCTGCTGGAAAAGGCCAGTCTCCCCACAGAGGGCTTCCCCCTCTGGTCCCGCGACTCTCAGGCTGCATGTGGCTCTGACCTCCGTCACAGTAAGTCACGTTTATTCGCCGCTCTCCCAGGTGTGCTCAGGCCCTTATTTCTTGTTCACTCTTCATAACCTGAAAGTAAGATGTTTCCACCTGCATGTTTTGGAGTAGAAACGAAAGCTCAGGGAAGCCGACCAACTTGACCTTGGTCACGAAGCTGGGATGCGGCCAAAGCAAGGTTCCAGGACCACGCGGGCCTGTCTTCAGAGCATCGTGGTTTCCATGGTGGCACACTCCCACCGCATGTTGAGTGTTTAAAAGCCACCGTTTCAGACTCATTTTGGACTCCACAGTTTTCCTCTCCTCCTTTCCTTCGACTCATTTCACTTGCTGTCGCTTTTTGCAGAGAAGCACCAGTTTACCAGGTAAATGGCTCGTGCTTGTATGGTAGGAATGACGCCCAGTTCCCTGGCACATTTAGGAAAAACCAGGACCAGTAAACAGGTATCAGCTTTTATTCAGCGTCAAGCCCTGTGCTGCAGAGTCTTCAAACAGTATTGAAAAGCTAACCTGTACGCGGCTTTGCTGTTAGTTAAGGAAAAACTTCGGTTTGCACCGCACCCTCGGGAACCACGGATGAACCTGCAGACCCAGCTGACCGTGGTGATGCCCACCTTCCCCCTTTACCTGTGGCCCCCGGCCCTTCCCCAGTGACGAGGAAATTCCAAGCAGAGTGGAGGGAAGACAGTAGTGCCAGCAAGAGCCAGGTCGGACCACGGAGCCGCGTCTGGATGGGGCGGAGGGGCAGGGACCCACTTGGAAGGGGTTGGCTTCCCCTCGCAGTGCCCTTCTGCCCCCACGGGGACGTGGTCCCGGCAAGGAGGGGGCTGCTCGGCGAGGCGGGCTCAGTGTGTGCTGTG
The DNA here is from genome assembly GCF_048773025.1 of Camelus bactrianus. Classification (NCBI taxonomy): domain Eukaryota; kingdom Metazoa; phylum Chordata; class Mammalia; order Artiodactyla; family Camelidae; genus Camelus; species Camelus bactrianus. The sequence continues at coordinate 14,322,453 of NC_133553.1, read as the reverse complement.
CAGGCGTCCGGGAGCTCCGGTCTCACTCCCAGCCGTGGGACGATCCTCCCCGTCCCCGTGCGAAACCCCTGGAGAGGCCGCCTGGCCTTCTGGAAGGTGAAAACCAGCCTGCCCCGGGTGAATGTGCTCCGCGAGCCGCTCTATGACAAAGCACGGAGTTGCTTCTGGAGCCCTGGCTTCTCGCAGCCTGACTGCTGGGTCTTCTGTGCCGACAAAGCACCTTCACCTGGTAGTTTCACTATAAACGCTAGGACTGTTCGCTTCCTGTGATTAGTTCTGAAATAATTTCTGAACGATTTCTGAAAAGAAACCTTGACGAATGGCTGCGGAACGCTGGTCAGCCTTCTGGTGGGTCCTGGGTTAACTGGAGATGCTGGTGACCGAGGTGGTTTCCTGCAGAATCTTTGCTGATGTAAAACTTGAAAAAAGTACGTGAATGGACCGACAAACGGCTAGCAGGAGGCGACGGAACCACGGACGTTGCCGTCGTTCCAGACATGGAAGAGCCGCTTGGTTCTGAGCCCGAGTGCGGTCCTGAGTCCACCGTGGTCACATCCGCGCCGTCGGGGAAGCGCTTTGCTTTGTCCGGCTGCCGGGGGTCGTGCCGAGGTTTCCCTGGGGGGCACAGTGGGCCTGGGGGACAGAACCACTGCCCCTCCTGGAGCGTTTTTGTGGCCACCGATGCAGTTTAGAGTTGAAATTGAAGACACCACCGACAGGAGAAGGAGCACTTCCGCTTGCTCTCTCCATAGTGGAAACCCGCCGTTTTAGGCCGCTGCTGAGAACTGTTCTGAGTGGTGGTACATTCACCCACTGAGAGTATGCAATTCGATGATTTTTAGTTAATCCACAGAGCTGTGCACCTCTCACCACAATCTAGCACAAGAGCTTCTCAACTCTCCAAAAAGCAGCCCCTGCCCTCAGCCTCACTCCCTCCGCTCATCCCCCTGCCCTCGGTAGCTGCCTGGGGCTCGGCCTCTTCTCCACATCTCACGTAAATGGGATCACACGGTGCGAGATGTTGGGTGACGGGCTCGGTGTCATTCAGCATGGTTTCCAAGGTTCATTCGTGGCCCAGCCTGCACCAGGATGTCATTCCTCTTTCTGCCTGAATGGCATTCCCTGAGACGCGTATGCCACCTTCACTTACGCCCTCATCAGCCGATGGAAACTGGAGTTCTCCCCACAGTTCTGGCGATTATGAATAATGCTTCCGTGAACGTCTGTGTGCACGATTCTGTGTGGTTACGTTTTCATTTCTCTTGGGTAGAAGTGACATTGCTGTCATGCTTCCATTCTGTGTTTAGCATTTTTAGGAGCTGCCAAAGGCTTGACCAAAGTAGCTACGATGTTTTACACTCCCGCCCCCGGGTTACGCGGGCTCCTGCGTCTTCACATCTTTGCCACCTCTTGTTTGCCTTTTCCTTTTTCCTCTCTCTTTATTATATACAGTAGCCTTTCCTGTCTCACTGCGGATTTGGTTTGCATTTCTCTGATGGCAGATGGTGTCCAGCATCCTCTCGTGTGATCATTGGCCGTTTTTCTGTCTTCTCCGGAGAAATGTCAGTTCGAATCCTTTGCTCATGTTTAAATGGCTGGCTGTCTTTTCACAAAAGGATTATTTCCATTTTCCAGATACAATTCCCTTGTCTGATTACGACTTGCAGATACTCCTTCCCAGTCTTTGTGTGTCTTCTTCACTTTCTTGATGGGGTTTCAGGTGGTTCAGCTTACATTTTTGTTTTTGTTTTGCTTGTATTTTGATGTGATTTAAAGACCTGCTGCCTGCCCCCAGGTCGTGAAGATTTACTTGTGTGTTTCTTCTAGGAGCTTTAAAGTATTAGAGCTGCATTTAGATCTGTGGCCCATTCTGAGCTCATTGCTGTGTGTGGTGGGATGCTAGGGTCCAGCTCCATTCTTTTGCACGTGGATGTCCAGTGAGCTGTTCCACACCGTTGGTTGACGCCTGTTCTTCCCCAGTAACCAGCTCTGGGGGGGAGCCCTCGTTAAAAACAAATCGGCCGTCAATGTTGTGATTTATTTCTCAATTCTCAGTGCTTTTCCACTGACCTACACGTCTGTCCTTAAACCCGGCACCACGCTCTCTTGTTGCTGCTTCAGTTTTCTTCGTAGTCGTTTTTGAAGTTAGAGAATTTGACTCCTCCAACTTTGCTCTTCCTTTTCCAGATTGTTTTGCTTCTTCTGAATCCTTGCATTTCTGTATGAATTTTGCAATCAACTGAATCATTTCATTCTGAAAAACAGCTGGGCTTTTGATGGGGTCTGCACTGAATCTGCAGATCAATTTTGGGAGGATTGATGTCTTAATAATATTACATCTTCTGATCCATGAACATGGGATGTCTTTCCATTTACTTAGATCTTTAATTTCTTGAAACAATGTTTTGTAGTTTTTAGTGTACTTTCCTTGCACTCTTCTGTTAAATTCTATACACTCTGTATACCCTGCACTGGGTGGCCACTGAATTCTTTGCTGTCTTTTTTTTTTACATTCTTGGGATTCTTTTGTTTGTTTATTCTTACATTTGTTTTTATACCTGACTTCCTAGGTGTCACACCTGGTCAGTATGAATTATCGGTCAGGACAAGATGGCCCAGATTTTCCTAAATATATGGTGTGAATGTCTTCCACCCTCTGCCAAGGGGTCTGTGCGAGAAGTCACCCTATCAAGCTTTAGCCCTTTTACAAAACATGTTAACTCTGTCAGAGAGGGAGAGTTTCACCCTCTACCCATCGTGAGTTCTTGTGGCTGGACTAGTAGCAAAATTGACACCAGGCAGATTAACAGGAGAAAAAACAAACAGATTTTAATTTGTGTGCAGAGAGGTGTCATAGAAATGGGACCCAAAGTGGCCAAAGCAGACAACTTTTATACTTTTTAGACAAAGAAACAATAAACTTGAGGAATTGACAGGACAAAGATTGGGTGCTCCGTGAGTGAAAGCTAAACAGAGCTAGGGCTTGGGGCAGTGAATTAAAGACGTGACAAGCTTTGTTTTATACACTAGGCTGAGTCCCCGTCTGGCGACAAGGGTGGAGGCAGGGAGGGCACCTTTCCCCAGGCGGAGATTGAATTCCTGCTTTTCAGGGAGACAGAAAGGAGTGTCCCTTTTGCATTAGTCATTTCTTAAGTAACTTTAACCCAAAGTAATCAATATGCCAGCAAGGCACATTTCGGGCCAGCCGGCCCTGGGCCCCCGCATCTCGCCCCCTGTGTGCAAGGCCCCCGGTCACCAGAGGCGTGACGGAAGCTTCCCATTGTCCCCTCACTCCTAGGTGTGCACGCAGCCTCCCAGAGCCCTGGGGCCTGCCGGAGCTTCCCGGAGGTCATCGTTCCCCTCCAGCTCACTAGGGTCTCTCACAGATGGCCTTTTATGCTCCCAGCCAGGCTTCTGCTGGCCCGCCTGGAATCACAGCCTCAGGCAGCTGAGCTTTGCCAGCATTTGCTGTGGTTTTGGTGACAGCCCGAAGGCAAGCCTCCCCACCACTGCACTTAAGAGCAGAGCTGCCTGCAGCAACGCATGGACCTGGAGGTCGTCATTCTAAGTGAAATGAGCCAGAGAAAGAAAAATACCGTATGATATCACTCATATGTGGCATCTAAGAAAAAGACACAAAGGAACTTATTTACAGGACAGCAGACCCACAGACATAGGACACAAACATGGTTACCGGGGGAAAGCGGGTGGGAAAGGACAAATGGGAAGTTCGAAATTTGCAGATACTGACTGCTCTACATAAAATAGATACGCAGCAAGCCTGTCCTGCACAGCAGAAGGAGCTATATTCAACCTTGTAATAGCCTGTAACGAGAAAGAAAATGAATATATCTATGTGTATGTGTGTGAAACATCGTGCTGTGCACCAGAAGTTGACACAACATGGTAACCTGACTGCGCTTCAATTTAAAAAAATAAAAGGGCGGGGAAGGAGCAGAGCTTCCGCAGGGAACGGCACACGCATACGAAGTGCTGACCGTGCCCTAAGCGGGGGCTTGCAGCGGAACCTCGAGGCTCGCCGAGTCTCCGCGTCATCCTCGCCTGCTCCGGGCCGCTGCTCGCACGCCGAGCCGGGAGGCGGCGTGGGGGCGGCCCCGGTGAAGACGTCACGGACTCTCACTCTCTCACCGAAGTGCGGTGCTTCGTCTTGGTTGGTGGGGCAGCTCTCAGTTTGTTCCACGGCTGCGGTGAGCTGCCATGGCTCTGAATGGTTGCCCTTATTGTTGCGTCAACCCCCCGATTTTTAAATCTCCAGGTTTTCTCTACTTTTAACAGTGTCGTTCATAGAACAGCTCCAGCTGCCGTTTGAATCACGTGTGGCTGGATAACAGAGGCACTTGCCTCTCCTGGAGTTCGTACAGTTTGACTCTCACGACCCGGTGCCTGAGGTCCCACTGCCTTGCGCTTCTCCTCATGGCGATGGAACCCGTCTTTCCCCACCAGACGGGGCTTTCCTCACGAACCTGGTTCCCGCCTAACCGTCCCCTCTCACTCCTACAGCCTTGGCTGGAGAGTCTTAACCTGGGAGAATGTTGCCCCCAGGTGGCCGTGGATTCTCTGGGATCGTCTGCACGGTCCAAGGCGATGGCCTGTGAATACTGTGTATCCATCCGTCGAGACACTCTCATCTCATCATATTTTCAGGATAAGTGACCCACAAAAGGTTAAAATCCTCTGATGGAACTTCTGCATTAGAAAAATATTCTTCTTTTCTTTATATTTCCTCTTCTCCAAAATGGCCAAGAACTTCAGCATCTCACAGACGGCCTCCCACCCTGGCCCCTCCTTCCTCCCCCCCGCCTGTGCCCTGACACAGCTTCCACCTGAACACCCCGAACGGGGCTGAGAATGTGGACTCCTGGCCTAACTGGCCTGGTTTGAAACCAAGGCCTGGTTCTGCCGCTTGGAGCGCACGTGGTCCCGGGCACGTCCTTAACCTCATAGCGCCTTAGCTTGCTCAGCTGCAAGGTTGGGAGCCCTCGACGGTGCTGTTATCAAGATTAAATAAGGTCATGCCAGTCACAGGACGGACGCTCGGTGAAGGTCAGGTCCGAGTATCAGGTCGCCTCAGAGTTCAGGCCGCCAAGTGCCCCTCACGGCCACCTGCGTGAGATGGAAATTGGTCCGACTGACTCCTTGTGCGCGCAGTTAGCGGCCTGTGCCTCTTCTGTCTACACCGCTTCCTGGACCCAGTTTAGCCGTCTCGGCCCAGGGCCCCTGTGCTTCACATCCGCCTCTCTGCCTTTGTTTTCCACGTTCCCTCCAACGGGGCTGACAGCGTGTTTCTCTCTCACTTCTGACCTCACTCGATCCACCCCGTGGATTCCTCCACGCCTTCCTGAAGCTCTGTCTGTGGTTGACACCGCTTCCTCTGGGTTCATCTCGAACGTGGTCTTTCCCACGCCTCTTGTAGAGCTACTTAATGAAGGCGTGAGCACGTCCCACGCACGTGGCAACCAGCCCGAAGTCACGGTGGCTGTGACTTTTAGGGCGGCTGATAGAAAACTTCAGGAGTGTTTGTTATTTCTGTTGATTAAGACTGAATAGGCACAATTCAAAGGAAAGAATAGACCTTTTGTGTGAAGCTAAAAATAAAATAGTTGGCATGTTTTATACAAAAAAAAAATTGGTTAAGAGGAAGGATTGTGACCTGACCCAGGTTACAGAAGGTGAGAGAGATTTCTATCATGGTTCAAAGAAACATTTTCCAGTTACCCACAGAACAAGTGAAATGATTAAGAAATTGGCTTATTCTATTTCTGTTGCTATTAAGCTTTTCAAACCAAGTAAGGTTTCTTTTTCATTTTTTTTTAATTGAAGCATAGTCAGTTTGCAATGTTGTGTCAATCTCTGGTGTACGGCGTAATAGTCCAGTCTTACATATGCGTACATATATTCCTTTCCATGTTCTTTTCCATTATAGGTTACTGCAGGATATTGAATATAGTTCTCTGTGCTATAGAGTATAAAGTTGTTGTTTGTCTGTTTTATGTATAATAATTAGTAGGTCTGCCAATCTTGAACTCCCAGTTTATCCCTTCCAACCCTCTTCCCCTCTCCAGTAACCTTAAGTTTGTTTTCCGTGTCTGTGAGTCTGTTTCTGTTCTGTAAATAAGTTCATTTGTGTCATTTTTTTTAGATTCCACATATGAGTGGTATCACATTAGATTTGTCTTTCTCTGTCTGATTTACTTCATTTAGAATGACAATCTACAGGTCCATCTGTGTTGCTACAAATAGCATTATTTTATTATTTTTAATGGCTGAGTAGTATTCCATTGTATAAATAAACCACAACTTTTAGGTTTAGACGTTTAAGTTGTTTCCATGTCTTGGCTGTTGTAAATAATGCTGCTATGATCATTGGGGTGCATGTATCTTTTCGAATTAAAGTTCCTTCTGGATATATGCCCAGGAATGGGATTCCTGGATTACATGGTAAGTCTATTTTCAGTTTTTAAAGGACCCTCCATACTGTTTTCCACAGTGGCTGCACCAAACTGCATTCCCACCAGCAGTGTAGGAGGGTTCCCCTTTCTCCACAGCCTCTCCAGCATTTGTCATTTGTGGACTTTTGAATGATGGCCATTCTGACTGGTGTGAGGTGATACCTCCTTGTGGTTTTGATTTACATTTCAGAATAGAGTTGAACATTCACTGAGTGATTTCTTCTCATTAAGCCTGTGTCTTGCTTGGAGCTTAAAGCTACCACATTGTCGGGATCTTAAAGCTCTTGTAGATAAGATGTGTAATTACAATAGAAGATGAGCAGATGGAAGTCAGGAGGACGGAGCTGCAGGAGCGCAGGAAGCAGCCCTGCCCTCCGCCCATGAGGATCGGGGGCAGGGAGAGGAAGGCTTTCCTGGACACGGAGGCGACGCCTCAGCTCAGTGCCGAAGGATGATTAGATAAAAGGGAGAAAGATGGAACATTCCAGGAGGAAGGAAAACGTGGCAAGTGTGGAACCAAAGTGTGGAACAACAGAGAGTGTCCAACGGAGTAAATGGCATATGTTGTATGAGACGGCGGAGGCTGCAGGTAGGGGCTGAGAAGTAGCTTTGGTCACACGTGGAGAAGCCTGGATCATGAGCGTGGGCTGATTGATCAATCGATTGATTGACTTTTGTAGTCAGTGGGAACCCAGTAAGGGGGTTTAAGGAGAGGAGAACCGTGTTGATGACTGTGCTGGCTGCGCGGAGTGGGGTGAGCAGGAAGGCCGGGTGGGCACTGAGGTGAGAAAGTGTGGTCTGGACCACGGCAGGAGGGAGGGAGTGAGGAGATGGGTGGCTTGGAGAACCGTCAGTTCGAGCAGGAGTGTGAGGGGGAGAAGGACCCTTCTCCAGTGTCTCGGGAGGCTGGCCCTTCGCAGCTCCGAGGGTGGGAGGAGGACCCTCCGCAGAAAAGGCCACGGGCCTGACCAGCTCAGCCTTGGACCTGAGGGCCCCGGGGACATTCCAGGAGATAGTTCCAGATGTTTGGATCCACAAACGTGGAGCTCACTGAAGTGCTCAGGACACACTCGCGAGTTGTCAGCACATCAGTGGCAGCAAAACTCTGAGAGGCGGCGCTGCTGCCCAGGGAGGCTGAGAAGACCCCCGGCAACCACCCGAGGGGCCGGGTGCTCACAGGGGGTGGGGGGCGCCAAAAACACACCAAAGGGGAGTGGCCAGCGTGGGGAGAGCCTGGAGAGTGGCCTCTGGCTGACCGTGCTCATCTTCCAAGGGAAGCTTGACACACTTGTTTGGAGGAGAGTGGTGCCCAATGGTGTGACGGGAAACCTGAACGTTAGCATCCGCATCTGCGGCTCTGTATCCGTCTTCCAACTGCACGTCTCCGCCTGGACGCCCCAGCTTCATCTCAGAACCAAGCACAAGCGAAACTCCTAACCTGCGGCTGTGGCGTTTCCGGTCCCTGCGAATCTCTAGCCCCAGTTTGCGGTCCCGATTGCCTCCTGCCTGGGACATTGGAATAACCTCCAGATTAGTCTGCCTCCCTCTAGACTCACTTCCCTTGTCAAATTTTCACATTCCAGCCAAAGTGAACTTCAGACACTGCAGATTCTCTGCCCTAGAGAGAGACTTGAGAAGCTCCCCACTCAGTCTGACTTGCGCTAGGTCGGCGGCCGCGCGCCCGCCCCACCGCCGTGCTGGCTTATTCAGGGGCTGCCTTCTGTGGGGAGCGCCCCCACCCCCGGAGCTGAGAAGCCTGTCCTTGCAGCCTGCGCCCCAGCGGCCTGTGCTCCCAGGCTGCAACGCTGTGGTTTCGTGTGCTGACGACCCGTGTGGTTGCCAGCAGCGCACACTGGACCGCACGCTCGCTGAGGACGGCTCCGTTCCTTGTCTCTGAGCTGATCCGCACAGGAACTTTCAGTGGATACTTGACTGAAGGAACGACTCGGAGATGGATAGACATTATCCTGGTCTAGCTGTGGATGGAGACCCGCGGCACAGTTCTGTTAACCAGTGGCTCCTATTACTATATGCGTTTTAAAGTCAGAACTACATTCCCTTTAAAACCGTTCAGACATTCAAATTGGCTTTCCCCCAATTAGCCAGGATTTGTGAGGTTTTACTACATATTAACATTTTTATTTGCACGGCATAAATCAGAACGCCACCAGAGGATCAGGGTTGATCTGTGCGTTGCATTCTGAAGCACCGCTCTGCTCTTTTTTCACACTTCAGCCGTGTCTCCTTTTCCCACTGGCGTTGTGACTGGCTCCACTGCTGGTGTTAATCGTCCCTCCATTTGTATCGGGGTCATTTCATACTTTCTAAAGCTTCTTGTATCATTTCTGCCTCATTTTGATCTTCAAAATAATTCATTAGGAATGCAGGTGAAGTATAATTGTAGACATTTACCGCACGGATATTCAAATAGGTGTTAAATGACTTTTCCAAGGACACCCCAAACACAGCCGTGAGGAAGGACCCGAGACGCCCCGGGCTCAGTCCACTCACGTCATCTTTGTCTTTTTCTTAAAATCAATATTTGCATCATTGATTTCTTCCTTTCTTGCAAGCTAATAAATTGTCATAACTGCTGTTTGGCACCTTGACATCTTAGATTTGTGAGCGGTGTTTCACTTTTGACCCGCACGAGCAGATGTGAATGCTCGTCTGGTGCCAACACAGTCTCAGTTCTTTATCTTGCTCCCCAGGGAAAACTGAATCAAATTTGCATCAAATCCCAGAAAGAGATTGCAAGGAAAGTACAGCCCTTCCACATCCAGCCAGATTTCTCTCAGAACTTCCTCAGTGTCCTCTCATCACTTCAGGTGCTTAATCCCCAACCAGGCTATGAGCTCCCTGGGGGGCAGGACTGGACTTGGATTCTGAGCCCTGGTACCTGTCCCTCCGCACACAGGGGTGGGAGGCGAAACCAGAAAAGGTTGGACAGAGAAATGGGTGGGGTGGTGGGTGGGTGGATGGAGGGGTGGATGGGTAGTTGCGTGGATGGATGGGTGACAAACTGATGAGAAAAAGACAGATGGATCCCTGTGAAGGGAACTATGAACTTTCTGAGACGAGTAGTTAAGAAGGATGAATTTACTATTAAGGCCGGTATCTCTCACTCAAATTAGCTTTTCCTGCTTCTCTTGAAAGACACAGAGACGGACCAGCAGGAAGTATAAGAGGGGCTTTAAATCTGAAGGGAGGCCTTTTCCTCCGAACCACAAGGCAGGTGGTGATAGTCAGCGACTACGGCTCTCTCATTCCGCTCTGTCTCTGTGTGTCTGTCTCTCAGTCTCTGTCTTCTTTTCTGTCTCACAGACACACATCAAAAAAGGGAAAAAGAACACAGGTACTTGTCTCCAAAACAAAAAAGAGTCTGTGTTTGACCATAAAAGGCCAGCCGTAATCTCTGAGATGTGGTGTGTTCGGCCCGTGTGGCAGCATTTTAGGAATATCTTCTTCCCACAAGAAAATGAAACGAGGAGGGAAGACAAAAACCAAGAGCTTTCAGACAAGCATCAAAGTCAGGCACCTTCCTACAGGGCACCCTCTCAGCTCTGACATCGGCTGGAGCTTCTGCCTGGTGAGCGCCCAGCCCTTGAGCCCTGGGGGCTCCCGAGAGCATCCTCAGAACGTGCTGGGCTCCCCCCTGCTCACCCAAGCTGACCGAGTCACAGAGCCCTAGGGGTCTCATCCGCCCTGTGTCCAGGGATCTGGCCTTTTTTTCTTAAGGCTATATATTTATTGAATTTTTTTGTTTGGTTTTTTTTTTTTTTTTTTTTTTTTTGGTTTTGTTTTCTTTCAAGCCACCCTTTGGGAGGCAAAATACTTGGAGCTCTGACTTTATAGGCAACTTTATTAACACATCCTTTTAGTGGATTTGTAGACCGAGAACTGACTGGAAATCACCACCTGAAACTTGTCTGAGAATTAGAATCATCCTCTGGCTGAGCCCATTTTCTTGATAAATGCAGTTCTTTTCCAGTTTCCCGCTGGCGTCTCATTTCCGCGTCCCCCTCTTACTGTCTGCTCGAGATGACGACTCTGTTCCGCGAAACCAGCAGGGGTTGCGTCCAGGAGGAGAGGTCCCAGCAGCCAGACGTGACGGAGCCGCCCGTCGCTGCGTGTCCTGTGTCGGGACAGGCGGAGGTGGAAGAGGGGCTCACTGGCTTCTGGGTCAGCTGGGCCCCCCCGGAGTGTCTGCACTTGATCAGCAACTTGTCGGACGTGGACCTGATCGTGCTCTGAGTTACTGTCTGGCCAAGTGTTGTGTCCGTTGGCATTCCTGCTCTAACCCAAGACGTGTTCCTTTTAACCAAATACGTTTGAAGATGAGAATATAATTTTCATCTTCAGGTTATTTTTATGATTTTGTGGTGTTTCAGATGACAGGAAATACTGTTATCTTTCAGGCATTGACTTTAAGGTAAACTGTCCTGGAATATGTTTATTTATAGAGCAAGGAATACATTAAATTTATATTTGTTGAAAACACAATGCTCCCACTTCAGGATTTTGTCACTATGAAAACCTCCAGGAAAGGCTGTTTCTTTCTTTCAGTGAACACCCCCCTGGAAGCACAGGAGGGGACCGTGTAGAGATGGGGTGTCCGGAGGCTGGTGGTGGGTTGCCGCCCTGCTGTGCTGACCCACTCTGTGACTTCCGCCCGGTGCCGGCTTCGGTCTGCTCATCTTTGCAGGGCGTATGTTTTCACAGATGAGCGCTCAAGTGTTTTAGCTGGGGGACTCCCCTTTCTAACAGTCAGGAGTGGGGTCCTCACAGGACCCCCACTCACCACCTCTTCTCCCCGTGGCGGCTTCTAAAATCTCCCCTCCAAACCACTGGGACATCAGAGATCATGGTGCGAGGTTCGCTGGGCTAGGTGACTTCTAAGATCCTTTCAGGTTTCAGCGTTCTCTGATGCTCGTCTCTTGATACAAAGTTAAGCCTCTAAGAAGCTGTTGACTGTTGTCTTTCCAACCCTTGGCTTTGCCAGGCTTTTAAAAACTCGCTGTCAGGTGGTAGAAGAATTGTATCTCATCTCTGCGTATCTTTGATAAATAATTGTTAACAATCTTCCGTGTGTTTATGATGTGCGTGTTTCCTCTTTGGCAAGACGCTTGTTAACGTTTCCTGGCCAGTCTCTCATTGCACTGAGTGTGCTGTTCTTCCTCAGTTTTAGTTCTGTATGCTCTTTGTGCAAATCAAGGACACAGCATCTTCCCTGAGGCTGTAATCTGACTTCCCACTTTCTTCAAGGTGTCTTTTGATAACAAGGTCTTAATTTCATATTGTCACATTCATCCATCTCTTCTTTTGTTGTTGATGCTTTTGACGTCTTGCTTAACTTCTTTCTTACTCAAGATCTAAGGATATAGTCTTTTGTATTTCTCAAGAAGAGTTTTAAGGTTTTGTTTTTAATATTTAACTCTTCAATCCACCTTGAATTTGCTTTGTCTAAGACGTAAAGCTCCAAATTCAGCCCCTGGATAATCATTTATTGGTGCGTGTTCCTCCTTCCTCCTCTGGCAAGACGTCTCTGTTCCAAAGTCCCACCACACGACGTGCACTGGCCTGTTTGCAGCTCTGTCCTGTTCCGTGGGGTGATTTGCCAAACCGCCATCCACGCCGCACAGGCTGAGGCGCCGCAGCTCAGGGCTCGTCCTGAGGGGGGCTGGCAGTCTTCCCCTCCCTGCTTCTCTTCTACACGAGGGTCTCGGATATCGTTGACCCATTACTGTCCTGTATAAAAGCTTCGAGTTTCTTACAAACCCCATTTGGCGTGTTGGTGGGAACTGCGCGCTACCCCTCGCTCCGAGGGGGCCTGACGTTGTCGCGGTCGCAGCGCGGCTCGTCTCTCCATCGGTGCAGAGCTCCGTGACTGTCTCTTAATGAAGCATTACCGTGTTCCCTGGGGACGCCTGGCGCAGCTCTCGTGACATTTGTTGGCCACTTTACATTCTCTCGCGCCGATATAAACACGCGTGTGAACCAGACTCCCGAGAGCAGCTCGCTGCACACGCGGCACCTTGCTGAGCTCTGCATGTGCGTCTGCCGCTTCTCCTGAGGCCGGTGGCGCTGGGGGCGAGACCAGGTCTCCAGTGGCTCCTTCTCTGCTTCCTCCTCCCTCGGCTGGGAGGGCTGCCCCCAACCCTAGGCCAGACCACCCACACCGGCCACCTCTGGATCCCCCCGCCCCAGCTGACTGCATTTCTTGCTGACGTCCCTGTGTCCTCCTGGACTTGGTCCTGCTGTAGACACAGTGGTCTTTCTAGTTCAGCATTTTGGTAAAAATGGGAACTAAGCATTGTTTACATTCACAGTAAAGGTAGAGACTGTTTACGGACAACACCGTTTTGACAACGAGGAAGCTGAGATTCAGAGAGGTGGCGTCCTGCGGCTGCGGGCACGCAGCAGGTGAACGGCAGAGCCCCCTTCGGGGTCTGCCCTGTGGGGTGAGGTGGGGGCCGAGGCTGGCCTGAGTTGCTTTATAAATTACCTAGAGCGTGCCTGGGACTTCGTGTGTAGCCTTCTGTCATCATCAACATCTCTATTACTCTGCACCAACTTTGACCACAAGTACCAGCTTAACAAGAGAAACAGGATGTCGATCGAGCCCTGGTACGAGGTGTAATTCTGGTGTTAGGGGGAAAGTTTAAAAGTGTTTTGGGATTTAGAAACTATAGGTTACATTTGGGGGAACTCAAAGAAGGTCTTTGAGGGAAAGTGGCTTTGAGCTGGGCTTCTTTAAGTGAGCGGAACTTAAACTGGTGACTTTAATGGAAAGGGGATGAATTTACAGAAGAGATTGGTTTGAAAAAAGCACGAGGCAAGGAAGCAGAGGAACCACTTGTTTTGCAAAGGAATAGAGTGTTCCCTTGAAACATAAGAACCTGCGCTTTCTTGCAGGTCTTTTGAGCCTAAAACCTTCCTGCTGTTGTAACGTCCATCTGGGGCACTAGATTTGTATGTGTGCAGGTGTGCAAAAGAGTCAGTTTGATAAACCTTGGCAAATTCTTAAGGTCTGAAAGAAGCAGCATTTTTATAAGTTCATTAAAAACCAGTGCCGACTGATGCAATTAGGTAAATGAATACAGGCTCTCGCTGGAATGGAGTGGAGCAGGGAGCTGCCTCGCTGTTGTCAGCTCACTGAGAGGAAACGAGAGGTCGCGCTCTGGTGAGCGCTCCCCTCAGGGCTAGTGCAGGACCCGTGCACAGTTACGGGGCTCAGAAAATTCAAGCTGGGGGACGGTGACTGGAACCCAGGCCAGCCTGGAGGGACACCTGGCATGAATAGCTTTTCAGTGCCAGGCAGGTTGAGGCAGGTGACCAACCAAACGGCAGTTCTCTAGGAGGGACGGACTCCCTGAAAGGGTTACCGCAGACGGGGGACGGGGGCTGTGGAGGTTTGCCCGCGCTGTGCATTTTAGCCCTGAATGTGTCTCTGACTCGGCACACGTGCAGCTCTGAATTTTGAGGATCATACGCATTTCTTGTTCATCATGTATTTGAATGTCGTAGCTGTTACGGCAATTTGATGAGTTTTGAGAGGTCTGTTTCTTTATTAATTTTGATTTTATCACCGCCCACAGCCAAATATTTTCATCTAGAATCCTCTTATGTTTTTATAGTGAAAGACAATGGGGAAAATTCTTCAACTGAAAACATTTACTTTTCAACAAGCTTCTCTGAAATGTGTTTATTTTACTGCAAAAGAAATAGCTGTGTCTCCATCTACCTGGGCTCTGTCAGGTGTCTGGTGTGTTCTGTAACATGGCCAGTGATTTTCCTTAAAAAGGTTCATGGTTATTAAAAGCTGAGGTTACGTTTGTTTTCAGGATTTTAAGAGATTATTCTGGTGGAACAGAGATGGCGATCCACAGTCCAGCACACGCTTCTGCTGGAACACGTCCCGCCCTCCCGCAGCCGCGACAGCAGCGCTCTCTCCCCGTTGCTTTTTTATAATAATGTACTTATTATCAAAATGCATAAAAGGATGTCATGCGCTTTAACTAAAAAGTTAAAGCTGAGTTTCCACGCAGCTGGTCCCACCTAAGAAAGCTGTGATTCAGAAATTGGCACCAACAGTGGCCATGGTTATGCAGTAGATACATACCTGGAAGGTTTTTCCGAAAATGAAATAAAACTCAGCTGGAGGTGATGTGAGGAGTCATTATCACAGTAATAAATACATATGTGAGATCTACGTCCTGAAACATTAGCTAAGTATAAACCAGGAGGCTGAGTAACGCCAGACAGTTTGCCCGCCACCAAGAAGGGAACGCGCCCTCTGTGGCAACACTCCTAAGGGTGAGGTGACCAGGAGGGTCTGGTGAAGGAACGAGTGCCCCCCCCCTGCCTCTCGTCCCCTTTACGGCTGAGGGTTCCTTGCCATCACCCACAGGGATTTAAAGGTCAGCCCCCCCAGCGCACCCCCAGCTCTGCCTGAGTAACAGGGCCATTCAGCAGCGGCATCGGAGCCCAGATCTTACACAGACGGCCTCAGAGAGCCCTGGGGGAGGCCCCCACTCGGCTCCTCAAACAGGCCTCAGGTTTCCTCATAAACTGGGAAACACTTCGGGCTTTGCTCAAACCCTCAATTCATGGTGGGGAGACGGTGGTCTGGAGAGTTCAGCTCAGTGAGCTGCCGGAGAAAAAGGCCCTTGTCTCCTGGTCCCTATGCTAAAATCAGAATGCTTTCTTTTCCTCACACACCCGAATTCAAATTTCTGGGAAAAAAAAAATTCGTTTCTGATACGTTATTCTGCAAGCCTGTGCCATCCCTGTCCCAAATTCCTATTCAGAATTCATGCTTGCCGGATCAGTGCCCCTGAGGTGCTCACTGTGCCGGGGACGTGTCCTCTGCTGTCACTGACCTTCATCAGACCCCCAGGGGACCAAGACGCCGGGCTCCGGGGGCACCCTCACCTGCGTGGGGTCCCCAGCACTGGCAGAAGGCAGCCCTTCTCTGTCTGACTCCAAGCACAAGCCTCAGACTCCTTCCAGTCCCAGCCTTTTGCCGCACTTTGCTTCTCCCTGACGGGCTCCCAGAAATGCAGAAGTGGGAGCAATTGTCACTTCCCACAGGATGCGCTTCTCCATCCAGGCTGGGGTGTGGGGGGTCCCCAGGAGGCGACCAGGCGCAAGGACAGCACGCCTGGAAGTTAAATACCGGCGAGCTCAAGACTGACGTCATTCTGTGCTTTCTCTGAAGCCGGCACTGAGCAGAGTCGGGGACACTCGGGTGTCACTTCTAAACGCCTGCTGAAGCCCTGCAGACAGCGGGGGCGTCTGGGGGAAGTTCTCCAAAGAATCAAGGGATAGAAGACAGCGGAGTGCTGCGGGAGAATTCTTCCCAGCTGGATGCTTTACTCAGACAAATATTATGGAAATAGGAAAAAAAAAATCTCCCAAGACCTTTCTTTAGGAAGCAGAGGCAGGGAACACAGGACCGTGGCTTGGAGCTTCCTCTCGGGAGTCAGAAAAGCAGTTACAATGTGTCAGGTCAGGACAGAGACGGTTTGGGCACCAAAGTCCAGGGAACCACAGGAGAGAGGAGACAGGCTCGCGCTGCGCCTCCCAGCTCTGCAGCTCCCAGCTCTGCACCTCGCAGCTGCTTAACTGTTGCCGAGCTGTTTTTGTTGCATTACTTTCCAAAGCTACAGATCCAAGCCCCAGCTCCCCCCTGAGGAAGCTCATGTTGGATCCTGTAAGAACAGCCCCGGGCGGGGGCAGGAGGGGAAGGAGAGGTCCCACACCGAAGGCAGATGGTGTGGGAAACCAGCGAACCGACCGTAGGAAGAGGGCGCTAGAAGGGAGGAAGCTGAGAATGGAAGACACTGGTACGAGGCGAAGGAAAAGAAGCAACAGAGTGGAAATTAACGCGGACTCACCGTCCCGGAAACAGATGACTGAGGCAAAAACGAGAAAACTCATCTCACTAATTGGGTTCAGGCCTAAGGGCCAGTATCTGATACACAGATCTTACTCAGAGTCAAGTCAAAATAAAGACGGGGTTCTTGACATTTTTAGGAGGAAAGAACGAGAGCACCTCCCGTGTTGCCTCTGTCCTCTCAGAGTGCGGTTCTTCTGTACAGAGAGGGTGATAGGTGTTCAGTTAAAAACGGCAAATTCAAGCACATTAGCTTCTGCTCCCTCCCGAAACCCACGGAAATGACAGGAGAGTAACATTTATTTAGAAAAAGAAAAAGGACGGAGAGGGGACGTGGGCAACGCCATCTGAGAGCCAGAGGCAGAGGTGACCAAGTGACACGGCGCAGCCCAGGGAGGCGGACGGACGGAGGGAACCGGACGCCGAGATTCATGCTCGGCGCCCTCACGGTCCCGGGATGGGCAGGGTCAGGCCGCCGGGAGGGGAGGTGACCTGGACTGAAAACTGCAGAATTGGCTGAAAGGTTAAAAGCCACTTAGACCCCAGATCTCCCTTCTTTTCAGCCAAAAACTCCAGGTTTACTCTTGGGGGGGAAAGCAGAGGGTCTCTTGGGGGCGGACAGACTGGGCGGAGCAGGTGCGGACAGCAGGGGTGAGGAGAAGCAGGCCCGGGTGTTGAGGCCCAGGGTGCTCCCCTACCCGCCTCCCGGGTGCCCCTCCAGGTGACAGAGCAGTGTTTTCCCCGTGAGGGTTCATCAGCTGACTTACTCTGGAAACACTTCTCTCTGCGTATCAGGCACAATGGCATCGCACTTGCAAAACACCTTTGTAAACTCACCAGCGTAACCACTTTACAAATGAGGAAACTGATGCAGAGAAAAGACTCAGTAACTTGCCGGAACACCCAGGCAACGAGTGTAAAGGTTGGAATCCAAGCCCACCCTGTCTGGCTGCAGAGGCCACTTCTCACCCGCCTCGCCCGGCCGCTGCCCCGGGAGGAGCTCAGCCAGCGCCCAGCACGGCAGCCCGAGGGCTGGACGCGCCGCCGCGGGGAGCGGGGCTTCCGAGGGACTTCCTGATGCCGCCCCCGGGAGTCTGAGCGACTGCCGAGCATCCCCAGAGGTCTGAGAAAGTCCTCTAGTGTGAAAGAGACCAACACAAGCAAACAAACAAAATGGAAAAGGGATAAACTCGAATTGGAAGGAACAGGAGCTGTACCAGAAGGAAAAAGAACCTGCCACGAACGTCCCCAGGTGACGGGGCCGCTGCCGCGTTCACCAGACAAGAACAAGTGCTGTTTTAAGCAGAAGGGAGAGAAGAGGATTCCGATAACAAGAGCGCACTTTGAACGGTAAAGGGTGGGTGTTGGGATTTAAACTTTAAAACGTGTCCCTAGGAGGGCGAGAAGGTACAGCAGAGCAAAGCAGATCAGGACAAAAGGACGGAGAGGTGGAAACTGGACGAGAGAGGCCCAGAGGCCGCCGCGGGGAACGGGGGTCCCAGGAAGGGCAAGCGGAGGAAGAGACCCGGGGAAGGAGGAGAAGAGAGGGTTCCGGAAGCCATGCGGGCGCCCAGCGCCACCCTGGAAGCAGACCCCCCGCCCGCCCGTGGGGGACATCCAGACGCGCTGGGAGAGCCCTGTCTTCCCGGGCCTGCGCGCCTGGGGGTGAGGGCTCGACAAAGAATCCTCAGGAGGCAGGAGACAGTGGAGTAAAACCTCCCGACCTCTGAGGGGCAGTGACTCCCAGCTAGACTTTTTCACTCAGACGAGTATCATGGAAATAGAGCCCCCGAGACGCTGTCTCTAGGAAGCCATGGATGATGCCTCCATCCAAGGAGAGGAAGGCACGGTGCATCAGCAGGAGACGGAGGACCACTCAGCCAGGGCGGTGGACAAGGAGCCGGCTGACACCTTCAGGGGACCCGGCGTGGCCCGGATGGGACGGGGGCACACGGACTGGCGCTCTGCGGAGACCTCGTCCGGAGCCCAGGCTGACACCCAGTGTGTCTGCTGCTGTAAGAGGAGACTTCTTGGTTGGGAGAGTTTGGGGCTAAGTTCATGGGAAGCACACAGGCCAGCATACAGGGGCCTCAGCCCGGCCGCCGGCTGCGGGGAGGAGGGCAAGACGGCGGTCCCCCCGTCCACAGCGCTGTCATAGTTACGACAAGGAAACGCTCATCTAACACAAAGTCCCACGCGCCTGCACGGGGGGCAGGGAGCGTGCGAGGCCGCAGGGCACGGTGTGCGCTGTCAGAGAGCGTCGAGAGGTCCTCCCCGGTGCGCGGGTGACGCCGCGGTGTCTCTGCGGGAAGCGTGCACTAGGGGAGGCCGGGCCGTTTGTTGAGGTAAATGTCAGAAGACACAGCTAAAGAGGGTAAAATCCTTTCCCTCCGGGGAACTAGAAATAGGATGGGGGCGGTATTTGGGGAACAGTTTTCCCAACAAGCCACATACCTGACCCTTCAACTGTGTGTCTGTGTAACTTTGGTGAGAGCACATATTACGTTTTTTTAAGTCTAGTCTCTGCTTCCTGTTCGTCACCGAGAGGGCTGGTACCTGCAGCCCGCCAGCCCGCAAATGGTCTGGAGTCTGCGGTCGGAGGCTGGAGGCTCTCAGGTTCTGGAATCAGGGAAGTGCTTCTCGGAGCCCAGATGTGAACAGAAGGCATTTTCCCGGCCCTCCCTGGACGGGAGCGTGGGCGAGCTCCCACCTCCCTCCTCCCCGCTCCCCTCTGCCGACAGCACATTTGGGGACTGACAAACGCTCAACCCTTGATAACAGCGTGTTCCCACAATAGCTGACGGATTCCCAGGGGTTTTCAAGGTTGTCGCAGGGGGTCCGTATTAGCAAAGCCCTGAACACAGCCACAGCTGTTTCAATGTCTATATTTAAAACCGGTCAAATAAAGATACTCTAGGTTGCCAACAGAAGTGTTCTGTGGGGCTTCAAATGGGCTCTGCTTTGCTGGAGGTTCGGGGATCCCTGGGGGTCCCTGGGGGTGTTCAGAGCCGCCTGCCACCTTCTTCCCGCAGCCACGGGGCTGGAGGGGCCAGGCTGCCTGGCTGACGCTCCTTTAATGTGCAGCCATGTACTGTTTAAGCCATAGGTCCACAGTGAGCCGTTAGTAAAAACAAGAAGTGCAAGGAACACTGATAATAAAATACAAATTAGCAAAGAGCAGACTGGCCTCAACACGGTCTGGGCCGGCTCCGTAGGCCACATGAGCAGGGCCAGAGTTCTCGTGTTGCCCTCACAGTCTGTCTGATATTCTTTTAAAAATGTTGAAAGGAGGGGGGAGGGTATGGCTCCAGTGGTAGAGCCATGCTTAGCAGGCACGAGGTCCTGGTTCCAACCCGTCCCTCCTCTAAAGAGAAACAAACCTCATTACCTCCCCCTACGTGACAAAATAAAATAATTAAATAATACAAAAGCAAATAAATATTTTTTAAATAATAAAATGTTAAAAGAAAAACAACATGGAGGGAAAATTATACCAAAGTAGGTTTTTACCTCCGTCACACGTATAAGGAGACTAAAGACACCTGTTTGTAACGTTACACACGAAGGACTTAGGAGCATCAGGCTGGCGTAGTCTCTCGCACCTCATCATTTGGAAACACATTTTAAAAAGAGCAAAAGAAAGGATGGAGGGGGAGGGACGAAGCAAAGAGTCTTTGCACTTCAGCCCGAAATGCAGCCGTTTCAAACAGAAGATCGTTTATCTTTATTTTTCATGACAAGATGTATTGCTAAATTTCAGTCTTTCTCAATATGTAATCAGTCTCAAAACCAAACATGAAGGAATCAATCATTCTTAAACTGGGGACAAACAGTGCTTTTTATTCACTGCATAACTAATCTAAAAACTAAACAATATGCACTCCTGTTAAATGTGGAAAGTCAGAATCAGTCTTCTTATGTCATGCGTATTGATAAAGTTAAATGAGTCTTATAATACAAGCACTTATAAGGCGCCAATCTAAAACTGAGTTTTCACTTAAAATCACTTCTTTACTATATACTGTGTTAAACTGAAGAAGTGGTGTGGGTTCCTGAGAACTCATCAGCCCCAAACTGAAGCCCGGCTCGGGCGCGACCCCCGGCGGCCCTGTCCTCGCCGCCACGTGCCAGCCCTGTGCCCGGCTCTGGCAGTGGGCCGGGAGGTGCTGGGCAGAGATGTGTCTGCTAGTTTGGCTCTCCGGTGCTTAGTTGTAACATCTAGGAGGTTCTGCTCGGCACGTGCCCCGCGTCTCCGTGGCTCTGCTCTGGGGTGCAGAGCTCTGCAGCCCTGGTCCCCGCCCTAAAGACGCACAGCAAAGTCAGGGGGCCCGGGAGGAATTCTCCAGAACAGCTCCTGCGGTGAGTTCTGGGGGCAGTCGAGAGAAAGCCCCACCCCGAAGGGGCTGCAGCCCCAAAACTTTCTGGAAAATGTGCCTGTTTCTGGTGAGAACTGTCAGCCCAACAATATTCCCCTAAAGACAGGGTCGTCTGCTCTGTGCTTCGGCTGTTTTCTTCCTTTCTTTCTTTCCAACTGCAACGGTTCTGAAAAGAAGAGCCTAACACGTTATCAAGAATTTCGAGAAGGAGGCTTTTCAGGAGAAACGCCATCCGCCCGGCGAGTGCCCGGGGAGCCGCAGACCCCGGTTTCTTTCTCTCCCTGTGGGAGGCCCCCCCGTACTCACTGTCCACGCGGAGCAGAGGCCAGAGCCCCCCAGCACGGAGTGCTGCCGGAGGCGCCAGAAGGTTCTAGGCCTTCACACACTAATGGGAAGGAAGCCGGGGGGGCCTCTCAGGACAAGACACCAGGCGTGTTACAAAGAGACCCCTGAGAATAACACAGCGACCACTCCCAGGGCGGTGTTGTCCCCTCTGGGTGTCCTCCCGACAGTGAGGAGCCGGGCCCGGGGCACATGCTGTCCCCGCCCCTACACCGGGAGCCCCTGTTGCAGAGCACGGGGTCCAAGCCCATACTCAGCGATGGCACAGATCTTCCGGGGAGAGCAGGGGCGATGTCAGCGAGATGAGGTGGCTCTCGCCTCCGGACGTGGCCGGCGTCTGTGAGCTTGTGCAGCCTGTGATCAAGCTGATGGTGGTTTCAGTTCATGTCCCACTTGCAGGCTGTAAGTTCCACAGCTCTATTACGTCTGGAGGAGTCGGCACCACCTGTTCCTCCTCGGTCACCTTAAATGTAACGGGAATACAGAGCAGCAGCCCTGAAAGCACACTGGGGCCCCACTGACCACGTGCCTCAGACCGTCTGCAGCTCATCTCACAAGCAGCAGCAGGACACCTGACCTGCCCCATCCCCGGGAGTCGCGGAACACGGATGTGCCGCATGCAGAGCACACGCGGAACATGGATATGCCGTTATTTACTGTTCTCATTCCCAAGTGCTAGAAAGAAGGCTTATTTAAAATAATTTTACACAATCAGCTTTTATTTATGTATTTATTCATTTCACACATGTTTGTTGAGCACCTGCTGGGTCCCGGGCACCGTCCTAGACTTCGGGACTCAGAAGTAGGTTACGTAGCGAAGTCTCTGCCCTAAAGGAGTGTCATTTTTCAGTGGAGGAAGACAGAAGATAAATGCAGAAACAAATTTATGACCCATAAAGGAAAGTTTGATAAACTAGACTTCAGAAAAATTAAAACCTGTGCTGCTAATATACCCTCAGGCAATAAAAGACGAGCCACTAAATGGGAAAAATGCCTGCAAACCACATTTTCAGCAGAAGGCCAGTGTCTAAAATGTACCTGAGCTCTCAGAGTTGAACAGTAAAGAAAAAACCCAGTTAGAAAAGGGGCAAAAGACAGATGTTGACTGCAGAGGATGCACAGACAGCAAATAGCACGTGAACAGACATTGACCACAGAGGATGCACGGACTGCAAACAGCACATGGACAGATGCTGGCGTCGTTGGCCGTCAGGGGAAGGTTGGTTCAAACCACAATGAGGCACCACCACGTACCTATCAGAACGGCAAAAGTGAAGATGGTGACAACGAATGTTTATAGCAGCTTTGTTCGTAACAGCTCCAAACTGCAAACAGCACCGATACCCTTCAGCAGATGAACGGTCAAAAAGTGTGGTCCATCACATCGCGGAAACCCTCAGCAATAAACGCACCGAGTGTTGACACACATGACAACCTGGTTGGCCCTTCAAAGAATTAGTCTGAGTGAGAAAAGCCAACCCGCGCAAGGTTGCAGACTGCATGGTTGCATTTAGAAGCCGTTCTTATTGTTACTGAGATGTCGTACAATGCTACACAAGCTTCAGGTGTGATATTACAATGCTTGTGTACCTGTGTGCTGCAAAATGATCACCGCAGTCAGTCGAATGAACATCATCACCAGAGTTACAAATTTCTGCGTGTGTGATGAGCTCTTAAGGTCTACTCACCTAGCAACTTTCAGGTATACAATACGGCGTTAGAAATTACGGCCACCATGTTGATTATGACATGCCCACGACTTACATATCTTACAGCTGAAGTTTGGAGTTTTTGACCCCCTCACCCATCTGGCTAACCCTCCTCCATCCCCACCCCACCTCTGGAAACCAGCAGGCTGTTCTCTGTGCTGTAGAACATTCTCGAAATGACAACATTATAGAAACAGAGGACAGATTGGTGGCTGCAGGGAGCAAGTGGACGTGGTTACACATGGGCAACGTGGCCCTCGTGGTGATGGGCGTTCTGCGTCTTGGCTCTGGCGGGGCACGTGTGGACACACCCAGCAATGAAATCGCCTGCAGGTAAACACACGCAAGCACATGAGGACAAGCAAACCCGGGCGGTCTGAGCAAGGTCAGTGGGGTGAGTCGTGAGTCGGTGTCAATATCCTGGTTGTGATGATCGATGTCTTGGAGTCTGGGGAGACGTTGGTACTGGAGGTTCTGGTTCAAGGGCACGGAAGGTCTCTTATTCCTTCCAGCTGCATGTGCATCACACTTACCTCAAAAGGAACAGCTTAAAGCAAAGAAACACGTGTAACATGACTTCACAGAGTGACAGATGTCACACAGCAAGCCCTGTGGGTTCCCTGAGTGACGGTGGGTGAGAGGGTGCCAGCAAAGCTGTAGGTGAGGACGGCATGTGGGTGTGGCTCCTGCTCTGCCAATGTGATTCGTGTGATTTGTGCTTTGCAACTAAGCTACCCGCTAAACACTCCGTTTAAGAGCTCATCCTGGGAATTCCATTATCAGTCATCACAAGCAGTGTATGTGGCAGAAAACTGTAAGTAACCAGAGCAACAGGCACGTAATCCTCTGTCCGGTACTCAAACAACTGGGGCAAGATCATGTCACTGGCGGGGCTCACCCGCCGGAGATGGTTCTGTGAGCTCCTGCAGAGTGAGAGGTGCTTGGTGAAAAGAACAATCTGCTCAGTTTCTTTCATTTTATTTTTTTTAAATTCTGCCTTAAAGAAGAAACTTCTTTTTTACATCTCAGTTATCTTAAATCAGAATATATATACATTTAGTAAGGAACATCAGATACCCTTCAAGGGCACGTGGTCTGCAATCCGTGTGACAGTGAGTTTTAATCCACGTCTGATAAATGACTCCAGGGTGAAAATTCCTCTCGCAGAAGAGGCGTGTCTCTTGCTGACAGTCTCCCTAACGTCCTGTCTTCCGAGAGGGGGCAGAGCTCTCGCGCTGGTGGGCGTGCCCGCCCCCGTGCTGAGGGAGGTGGGACAGGGTCCGCCCCCTGTCACAGCGCATGGGAGGGCAGACATGGCGGTATTTGGAGGAGCAGCTTCCTGTCCACAAACCTCTATTTTCCAGCCCCTTCTCACCCGAATGGGAGCCTGTCACCCTCCTGCCTGTTTGCAGCCGTGTCTGTCGTGGCCGCACCACAGCCCACCCCTCGGGGCGAGCCCCAGGGTCGTGCTCCTCCCCACTGGCCAGGGCCCTGGAGGACTCCCCAGAACGAAGGCGAACCATGCGATGAGTCCATGGAACTTTGTGGAATGCCTCAAGTGACAGAGGTGGATTCCTAGGATGACAGAAGAGCAAAATATTGTGTAAATGAATATTGCAACATTTCATTAACATGATTTTTTAGCAAAGTGTTGGCAGTACCTCGGATGGAGGGGCTTTGATCATTAAGATCTGATCCTATTCGTGTATTTTTCAGTCACTTAATTGTTTTGCTTTGCGTGGGTTTGTTTATAAGATTTATTTAAATTTTTCTATTTGATGTTCTTCATATGAGAATTAAGATGCATTTTCATAAAACCACTGTATTGAATACCGTCCAAGCATTCTTAGCCAATTCAGGAATATAATGTCTCAGAACATATTCAGCGTCACAGAAGATCAGGCATAAAGACCATTTTAAGCACTACATTTGGTTGTTGCTCGGTAGTTACAACAAATAAAAGTTTTTGATTATTATTTAAGAGATTGTGTTTTGTTTTCCTTTTTTTTACATTTTTTATGGAGTTATAGTCGTTTTACAATGTTGTGTCTAATTCCAGTGTAGAGCACAGTTTTTCAGTTATATGTGAACATACATATATTCATTGTCTCATTTTTTTTCGCTGTGAGCCACCACAAGATCTTGTATATATTTCCCTGTGCTGCACAATGCAATCTCGTTTATCTATTCTACATATGCCTGTCAGTACCTACAAATTTTGAAATCCCAGTCTGTCCTTTCCCACCCCCCGCCCCCTTGGCAACCACAAGTTGTATTCTATGTCTATGAGTCTGTTTCTGTTTTGTATTTTGTTCTTTTTTTTAAATTGGCAAATAGCATGTCCTTGTAAAACCTTTCGTATGGAAAGGACTATAGCTTAGTCACTGTCCTTTGATGGAGAAGGACAGACTGAAAACACACGTGACAGTCGATGACGATAAAACCTACCTACAGATGCGTGGACGCACTATACATGCCTCCCTAATTACCTTCTAAGTAGTTCATGCTGTCAGTATTTTTCAGATGTGATCAAAACAGTGCTTACACTTCGTTTTGTGAGAATGTATTTACAGTTTTGTGTAATCTTGTATCACAAGCAGCCGTTTAGTTTTCTAAAGAGAGTTTTGTATGAGGGGTCGTCGATCAGTCACTGATCAGAAGTCATCGGTCAGAAATCAGTCAGCTGTGGTATTGTCTCCATGTCCCTCCCTGGAGTGTCTCCGAGAGTCCACGCCCCCAGCCGGGGTGTCACTACCCTTCTCTCCTCAAGGGCGCACCTCCCTGGTGGCCAGACCCTTCAGGTGGGTGGGACCTGCACAGTATGGAAGCCAACCTTGCTTCTTTCCCTTTTATTCTTCTCTAGAGCGACTGCATCTCTTGGAAGAGGGAAAAAAATGTAGTCATCAAATCCAGTCAAGTGTTTGTGTCTCTGAAATTGTCAACGGCGTCGGGTCAAGAGAGGTTCTGGGTAGTCCCCAGACGGATGGCTGTCCAAGGAGCGACTTAAAGGTAAGGTCTGTGTCACACTGTAAGCTCTCGGTGCAGACACACGGTTTCCATATTTCCTTAGCATGTATTTGCAAAAGCATAAAGACAGGTTTGTGAATGGAGGGTTTTGTATTTGATAAAGAGGACAACTTCCCTTAATTTTAATAAACAAACAGTGTAAAGTCAGAATTTATCATCTGTTAATAAACACAGGCTCAAGTAGTCTTCTTTTATCCAACTGCATGACCCCCAGAATAAGCTCATGGCCACATTAATCTTTGGCAATTGTACAGACCTGCTTCGTTTGTACTAACTCCTTTAAAGTCAGACATCTATTTCTACTACTGGTCTATTTAGGGACTCTGTCTTTAAGGAAATTAAGCGCATTTTTCATCAGGGCTCATTTGCATAGCCCAAGGTCCTCCCAGGTTGCTGTCAATTACTTGGGTAAGCCTCCCTCCGGGACCTCCAGAGCCACGCTCCTTGCAAACCTCAGGTTATAGCTGATTTTATTTTCCAAGAATTTCAAAAATTCTGCTAAAATATATGCAACATAAAATTTACCACCTTCACCATTTTTAAGCTTACAGTTCTGTAACATCAAGTACACTTACATAGCCGTGCGGCCGGCCTCACCACCCATCTCCAGAACTGCCTTCATCTTCCAGAATTACAGCTGTGTACCATTAAGCAGTCACTCTCCACGTCCCCCCGCCCCTGCCCCAGCTTCAGGCAACCATGATCCCACTTTCTGTCTCTATGAATTTGACTGCTCCAGGCATCTCACATGAGTGGACTCATACAGTATTTGTCCTTTATTGACCGGCTTATTGCACGAGCGTAATGTCATCAGGGCTCATCTATGTTGTGGCAGGTGCTGGAATTTCCTTCCTTTTTGAGATCAAATAACATTCCATGATATGTCTAGACACCATTTTCTTTATCAGCTTTCCATAAATGGCCACCTCTGGGCTGTTGTGAATGCTGTGCTGTGAACACCACGATGAACATGGGTGTGCAAATATGTTTTTGAATCCCCACATTGAGTTCTACTGAATATACCCAGATGTGGAATTGTGTGATCCTGTGTTACTTCTAGTTTTTCAAGGAACCTCCATGCTGTTGTCAGTCATGGCTGCACCGCCTTACATTTCCACCAACACTGCACAAGGGTTGCAGTTTCTCCTCGTCCTCACCAACACTCGTTTATGTTCAGTAACAGCCGTCCAAATGAGAGTGAAGTGGGATCATATTGTGGTTTTGGCTTGTATTTCTCTAACGATTAGTGATGTTGAGTGGCTTTTCAGGTACTTATTGGCCATTTGTGTGTCTTCTTTGGATAAACGTCTGTTCAAGCCCATTGCCTTAACCCAGTTGTCTTATTGGCATTGTTGGGCTGTAGGAGTTGTTCGTATATCCTGGATATTAAGCCCTTATTAGATCAGTGGTCTGCAAGTATTTTCTCCTACTCTGTGGTTTATCTTTTCATTTGGTTGTAGTGTCTGATGCACAAAAGTTCTTAATTTTGACATAGTCTAGTTTATCTATTTTCCTTTTGTTGCCTGTGTTGTGGGTATCATATCCAAGAAATTGTTGCCAAATCGAGTATCACAAAGATTTTTCTATGTATTTTCTTGTAAGAGTTGTATAGTTTTGTCTCTTATGTTTAGTTCTGAGTTTTGGTCCATTTTGTGTTACTTTTTGTATATGGTATAAGTTAAGGTTCCAACTTCATTCTTTTGCATGTAGATACAGTTTTCCCAGCACCATTTGTGAAAAGGCTACCATTTCTCTGTTGAATGGTCATGGTGCCCTTGTCAAAAATGATTTGACCATATATGCAAGGGTTTATTCAGAGGCTGTCTTCTATTCCACTTGGTCTGCATTTCTGCCTTTATGCCAGTGCTGTGCTGTTTTGATTCCTGTAGCTTTGTAGTGAGTTTTGAAATCAGGATTTATGAAACTTTCAAACTTGTTTTTCTTTTTCAAGGTTGTTTTGTCTGTTGGAGGGGGTTCCTGGAGATTCCATATAAATTTTAGGATGGATCTTTCTATTTCTGCAAAAAACGGCCGTGAGGTTTTGATGGGGATTGTATTGAATCTATAATTGCATGGCTAAGGTTCTTAATCAAACAAAAAGAGAGATTTCCATACTTTATTGTAGTGAGTTTCCCTGTCCAATATGAGCATGTACCATTACTTTAAATAATTTTATTCAGTGTGAAAAAATTCAGATTTTATTTTACCTTTTCTGATCCTGGTTTGGTGAAAAATAAGCAATTATATAGGAATGTTAAATATACAGTTTCACAAAAATCTGCACTGAGGATGAAGATACAGTTTCTGTTGAATTTCTTAAAACTAAGAATTCTGAAATCAGAAGTTCCTTAGTAGAAGACCACCAGTGTCACCCAAGGTCAGCTTGTCTGGCAGTCAGAAGTTCTTTATTCATCACGAGAGGCTAGAGGACAGAAAACCTTAGGTATCGTGGGGCATCCTCCAAGACCACAGTCAGTATTAATGACGTGGAGACACACGGCAAGTTTGAATGTGTGATTGATCAGCCTCCAGCGTCATTTCTGAAATAACAGAACTTACTGATGATTGAACCCCGCCAAACATGCCAGCACCGGGCAAGAGCTAAATTCCTCCCAGCGCCGTGGGTCTGCGTGATTATTCTTCCCGCTTCGCGGCGCAGTAAAGGGAGGGTGAGACAACTTGAGATGCTGTCTGTGCTGTGACAAGCTACACTGAGATGCTAGGATGACGCAATTAATAAGACAGAGGTGGCCTTCAATGGGACAGAAAGGAACTTTGTCTAGAGATCTACATTTGACACAAGTCACTAATTCCAAGGAGCCTTCAAATTTCCGTCCTTAATCCAAGTCTATTTCTAAGCCACATAAAACTACGCAGAAGTTAGCAGAAGAGACATGGCAACGAAGTGCCCACAGGAGAGGCTTTGTCCACAACTGCCCCTTTCTGTCATCAGCACCAAGGAATAAATGTGTACGGATCAGTTTTTCCATCCTCTTCCCTTTCGTTCAACACTGTTGAGTATCTGTTTTGTGCCATGAACTCTTCTAGACCAGGAGGTATAAAATGAGTGAGGCACGGGGTCACTGTCCCTAAAGGGTCCCCAAGGTGTGGTAAGGACCACGGGGAAATAGGCCCGTAAGGTCCTCTCTTCAGCGCAGAGCACACGCGCGGCTCCTCTCGGTGTTCCAGAGCTGAGCCAGCTTCCTGGCCCCGGTAAGCGGCTCATTCACTTCTCCCAGTATCAGCAGAGGTCTTGGGAAAATGATTTAGGAAGAGAAAGAAGAGATGGTAACTCTGATTAGAGAGGGCAGAGGTGTCTTTGAGAGGAAGTGACCCCAGGGTAGTACATTAAATGAACATAGCTGGGAACAGCTTCGCATAGTAACACAGGGAAGAATACGAAACCCAGAGACAAACTCAAGGCACAGAAACGGACGCCAGCCACTCGGCAGGTGCGGCTGCTCGCTAGGACAAGGGACTCACTCCTCCCAGCTTGGAGTTCATGTTCCCAAAACAAGCGTGACTCCTGAGGTCCAGGAGAGACTGTCAGGCGGTGCCGCCCGCAACCCTTCCTGATGGAGCGTGTGGCCTGGTCCAGCCCGGGCTCTCTGTCCCAGGGATCGGTTGCCAATGCTCTCACCATCTGCCCACCACCTGGCTGCCCCCCCGTGGCCCCCGTGACTGTGGTCGACTGTCCAGACCCTGCCTCGGCTGCTGCTCTGCAGGCATCTGAACTAGAGATCCCGGGACTGCTCCTCTGCTGGTTCCACCCTTTGGATGACAACTCGAAGCCAGAAGGAGGCAGTGGATGGGCGTGCAGCACCGTCGGCCAAGGCTGCACACGCAGGGCTGAACGCAGCCCCGTCCTGCGGCTCTTCCCCCCCCGTGAGCCCCCCGGCCCCCGTGAGCCGTATTTCCTGTCCGCAGCCCCTGGCTTCCCTTAGCATCCCCAGCGAAGAGGGACTTAGGGGCTTGCTCTGCAGGAGAATAAAAGTGCCGTAGAACGGGACTTCGCTTTGGGGCACTTTCTGTCCCGGTGTGTCCCACTTAGCTGCCATGACGCCAGGCCTGAGCACCTGTGGCGTCCCTGAGATGGCCCTCAAGGAGATCCAGTTTCCCCTGAACCAGAGCCAAGGAGAAACTCACACTGCCATCCAATCCCCACGCTGAAGAGCTCACTCAAAATAAAATCAGTGTCTGTTTCCCGAAAAACTTTGTGAATTGTGTTCTGAGTGGGGACCATTTTAAAGGAAAGTGTGTCGTGTGCCCAGGAGGAATCTGCTGAAACGGCTCCAACTGCATAAATCTGTGTTCTTTGACCCTTTGAAACGGATTTATTTAAAACAGCTGACAAATACCATTAGTTTCGACCTAGCCCTGCCAATTACCACTTATATCCCTTTGGGCAAATCCCCTCAAAGTCTTAACTTCCATGTTCTGTAAAACAGGGATAAAGGGCTCAATAGAATGGGATGGATTACAGGAAAATAATGTAAACCGCAAATGGCGGTGACAGCAGCTAAGCGTTAAATCGAGGGTCCATGA
Organism: Camelus bactrianus; assembly: GCF_048773025.1. NCBI lineage: Eukaryota > Metazoa > Chordata > Mammalia > Artiodactyla > Camelidae > Camelus > Camelus bactrianus. The sequence goes on along the minus strand of NC_133553.1, from coordinate 14,292,086 downwards.
CACACCCACCCCGCCCCCACCCCGCCCCCACCCCCACCGAGTCCCCAGAACACCCTGCGCTCTGCGTCTTGTCCAGATCGTTACCCGTAATGTGCATCAGAGGAAACGAGTCTGCAGGGAAGGTGGATAAGTTGTCCGGCGTTGCGCAGTGAGTGGCACGGACGGAATTCAAACCTGGGCGGGCGTTTCGGCTCCTGGCAGCACGCTTCAGCTCGGGATGCTTCTGCCACGTCCCCAGGGCCGTGCGCACATCACACGTGGCCCTCCTGTGTCTGTTCCACGTACATTCACCGCGGATATCATCTGTGCGTGCATGTGAAGTATTGTGCGTCTATGCACACGGACACACTGAGAATTCGCCAGCCACCCGGATCGCCCCTAAACCTCAGGGTTTTGCCTAAAGGCGCCGGGCCGCGAATACTATTCTGCTGTTGGCACGCTGGTACAGCCTCCCCCGGAAAACAGCCCGCCATTCTGAGTTGTGTTTTGTCAAGATCGCCCCCAACTCAGGACGTAATGCGTTCGGTTGTTTCCATAAGTGAGTCATCAGTGTGGCTTAAGTCATCATTATAACTCAGTTTACCTGCCCTGATAGTGATGTTTATTCAGTGTGATGTTATAAAATAGTATGGATAGTAAAAAATGAATAAATAAAAGGGTTTGAGCCTTTTGATTTTTTTCCTGTAATTTAGCTTAAGAAATAGTGGAAATTTGCATTTTTCATGACTCATCTCGAAGTCTTGGATCACTGCTCTCTTGGAAAGTGAGATACAAATTACTAACCCCTCTCTCCCCGAGGGTGTGAAGGAAACTGCAAAGCATGGCATTTCCTCCCTCCCAGCAGAGAACCACCACCTCAGTCGGGGGCGTTCTGATTGCAGCAAAGCTGCGAAGTAGGTGAGGCCGTGTGGGACCCTGGTGACCCTGGTGACATGGAGGGCCCAGCGTGCCAGATGCTGGGAAGGCCCCTGGGGGGATGGAGCTCGCCGGAGAGGAGTGGCTCTTGGCTCAGGGGAGGGTCCTGCTGCCGTGAGTGAGTTCGGCCCCACTGCCACCTGCACCGTGACCTGCCGCCCCTCACTCGTGGGTGACCGTGAGACAGAAGGTCCCAGCAGTACCTGAACCCCCCCAGGTCCATGAAGGCTTCAGGGCGACGTTTCAGAGTTGGAATGCCCTTTCCCCTCGTTCCCCTGGGAGCAGAACTAGCGAAACTTCACGAGCCAAAGATGCCGAGAGAGCACACTGCTTTGCTGAAGGCGTTTGGTCAACCCCGGGCAGCTCCAGCAGCCCCGACCCCATCAGGACCGCTTTGTAAGTTTCGAGGCGGGAGGGTCGCAATAGTGAGGGCCCTGAAGTCACCCCTGAGGTGACTGGTACCAAGAGTTCTGACCATTAGTGCACGCCCCTGTGGCCGAGTGTGCTCGGGACAACCTCGCGCTCACAGCAGGGACCCGGGCAAACTCCCTGTGGAGGCGCAAAATACGGTATCAGCTGAAAGTCTGTGCCTGATGAGAGATGTGTGTCCCGACGTCGTGCTGGGGGGAGGTTTTGTGGGGGTGGTTTTGGCTGAATGCTGACTTTGTTTACCATTTTCATATTTCCTCCTTAATACTAGTTTACATTCTTTCCTTGGGTCTAAGTGTTTATTTGCCAAAAGGCTGTGCACCATTATGTTTATAACGACCTGCCGTCATTGGTACGTTTGGAGCCGCACATTCTGCTGAAATAACTAGTAACGTCTCCCACTGAAGCTTCGATAATTAAACCTCTTCATCTGCTGATGTCAACAGTTCCTTCTACGTGGTGTTAGTGGAATTTTTATCATAAGAAAGTAGCATGTTGATCTTTTAAATTTCCTTCCAAACAATGGAAACCTGTCACGTGACTCAGTAGATCAGCCTTGCGCAGCGTCTGCCAGAGCAGTGGCATTTAGTGGTGCATCATTTTGTCCTCACTCCTAGAAGAGAGACCTCAAGCAGCCACATTCCGTGGAAGCTTCTAGGACAGCCGTTGGAGGCAGATGTATTTTTTCCTTTTCGGAGAGGAAATACAGTTATTAGCCTTGTGACGTATTCGCATCTGACCGAGCACGTGGCGAGCGTGGCCTCTGCAGAGCCTCGCAGGTCCTGTGACCAGGGTGACCACGGACCGACCACAGACCAACCGTCGTCTCTGTGGGCCTCCATTTCCCTCTCTGCGCGCCAGGAATAATCACATGGTCTTTACCTTGGGGGGTTGAGGTGAGGACCGGAAGCATGAAGTGGCGTCTGTCACATAGTAAGCGTCCGAGGAGAGCAGGCTGTGGCCAGACCGCAGCACGTCGGTGAGCGGAACAAAAAGAACATTTCTGCCCTCTCCTCTTTGACTTGAAGCGGCACGCTAAGGCTCACCGCGGCTTCTTGAAAAAAAAAAAAAAAAACACAAAAAATACACATTATAGGCTTGTTTGTAAGAGCAGGATTTTGGAAACAACTTAACTCTTCGTCCATTAAAGACCGGCTGAATAAATTATGTTGTATTCATGCAATAGAACACTATAAATTATCTGTTTTCAAAGAGGGAGCTTGTATGAACTTGGCCCAGCACGTGCTGTGCAATGAGAACTCGCAGGGTACAGAGTCACACGTGCCGCATCACCATCTGTATATTCTGAAGGCACGTTTACGTTCGGGTGCTTGTCAGTGCGTGGAACGGTAGAGGGAGGGCGGTGAGGGTTGCCCGGAGTTAGAAGTTAGAATTCTCCTCCTGATCAGCCTTCGGATGCCTTAAGAAGGCGCCTGGTCCCATGGGTAGGTGCGTCCCCTTTGAAATTGCTGATGGAGGCTTACATTCACCTGATACTGGTGGAGAGCCTGTGTGTGGGGGGGTGACACCCTGGTGCAGGTTCCATGTGTCCCTTGGGAGGTCGGCAGAGTGGACCGGGGACAGATTCCCAGGAAAGGAGTGGGCAGAATGATCGACATCAGTGTCATACTCAGAGGGAGTAGGGAGGGGTCCTGGAGACCAGACAATCCCACGGATTTGAGAGGCTGGTGGAGACAGAGTCCCCCACACCAGCATGAGCAAAGGCACTGCAGCAGGAAACACGGGTCCCCTCTGGGAAAGGGGTGATCTGTCCAGTTTCCACACAGCCACCTGTGCAGGGGACAGGACAGTTGGGGCAGTTACTTGCCAGGAACGTGTTTTAAATGCTTTGCCCGCTGTCCTCAGAGAACATGTGAAACTGCGGGAAAGAGGACTCCCTCCACGTGCCGCGGATTACCGCTTCATTTGGCCCCGTGCGTCGTGAGCGGGGCAGGCGCCGCCCTGAGTTACTCGGCACGCTCGCAGATCTGCGGACTTGCCCCCTTGCTGCTCGCGGGAGCCCTGCTCCTCTCAAGGCCTCTCAGGCGCCTGCTGCTTCGGCACTGTAGGAAAAGGCAGCAGAACAGATCGCAGCCGCGCAGCCTGCCCGCTAGAAGCCGGCCCGGAAACCGTGTCTGCACCGTGATGGATGAGGTCCGTCTCCCGTCGTTTCACGGGAGATTTACACGCATAACTCTCATTAGTGCTAATGGGGTTCTTGCATAAATCTTACATGCGGGAAGGTTGGAGAAGACGGCTTTTCTTCCATTCTTTCTGGGTTTTCTTGCTCCGGGCTGCCTTCCTGCAGTCGGGGACTGGCCCTGCCATCTTGCCAGGAGCCTTGCACTTAAGCTGCGGGCGTTCCTCGTCTACATGGAAGTGGACCCCAAACAGGGCTCTGAACTCACGTGTTTAAACACCGCCTCCCTGAGCCGTCACCCTCTCGATACAGACACCTAGTGAGTGCCACCGGGCCAACGGCTCTGCAGGTGTCAGCTATACCTGCTGTGAATGTCCCTCTGCTCCGTGATGACAGGGCTCGCGTCCCAAAATAGAGGTGGCGGGGGGAGGGAACAGAACGCTGGGTCCTTGTTGCGAACAGAATTGTTTTCAAAGTGACTGCAGACCCCAGTGCTATTGGAAAGCCAGCCTGTGCGTGGAGCTAGGACTGGGTTCCTGGGGAGGGAGGGAGGCCGGACTGGCCCCTGTCGCTCAGCTGCTGCCCTTCCCTCAAGTCTGTGAAGTCGGGGGTCCGTTTATAATGTCAAGGCCAATACTTGCCGGAGCCCTAGGGTCGTTCCCAAGGGGACGAGGAAGCGACGAGCACGGGCTTAGTGTCCCCCGACGTTTACTGGGACACGCTGGCAAGTTTCTGAGCCTGTCGAATGTTTTGTTATTATTTTGATCGTCAGCCACTCGCCCTCATGCCCACGCTCAGGGCTGCCGTCGGGAGGGGGGAGACGCCGCGGGCGACTTCGACCTTGTATAGGTTCGCTGTAGTTGTGTTCGAACAGGTGCGTGTGTGGCTGCTGACCAAAGGCGACCCCGACCATCCCAGGTACCTCCAGGCCTGATGGCGCTGTGGGTGCGGTGGCTTGTGGTGTAAAACCTTGTCACTGCAGCTGACGTGGTGTGTGGTCTACAGACAGATATTAGCAGGCAATGCTGTCTCGCTGTTGTATAAATGGGTAATACGTTAATGCTTAGGAACGACGTGGGTCCGCGCAAGACAGGTTAGTAGAAGGTCTATGTGTCTTCGCAGAAAAGAGAGATTATAAAAGAGTAACTTTAAAATTTTCATCCAGAAAACCAATATTTCAATTAGTCCAGTTAACAGTGGGATAAAAGTACCTTTCTGGACTTTTTCTCTTCATTAGTCCATTTTCTAGAACAAAAGCCTGCTTGATGGACTTGTTCTGTTGACTGGAGCAGTACCAGGTGTGTCTGCCTCACTGGTCAAGTTCAAGTCAGACTTTGGCCTTATCTTTGGCAGAGACTCATTATAAGTGGATGCGCGCAGGCGCCGTGTGGATGGCTGGATCCTCTCCGGGGCCGCATTCACGCCTCCGCTCACTCAGCGCGCACGGGTGAGTGCCTGTGGAGTGCCGGGACGTGACGGGGGCGGCGCCGAGCCCCCGGCCCCGGCGAGCACACATGCAGGAGGACGGGTGCCGGGTGGAGAGGGATGCGGGGCACGTGGGAGACCTTCTGGGGTCTCCCGAGCAGGAGGGGAGCGGGACTTCCCACGCGCAGGTCCCGTCGCACCTCCAGGCGGAAGGAGGCAGCGCCAGGCCTGGGGCGTCAGGAAGCGGGCCCTTCTCGGACGGTTCCGTCTTCTTGCTGCTGCGGGGAGTCGGGGCGTCTGTGGCGTGAGAGGCAGGAGTGATGCAGGGAGGGCCCCGGTGAGAGGCGAGCCCACACGGCCGGGCTGCGTCCTCCCTTCCAGCCGCACTCGGCTGAGCTCACAGAGCCAAACAAACTGAGGACTGGACTTGCCGGGGGAGGAACTCACGTGAGAGGCAGGCAGGTGGTTCCTGGAGCAGAAGGAGCCGGAGCGTCACCCTGCCCCACCCGTGTCAGTGCACAGGAGGCCGCGAGGACGAGAGCAGGGTCAGGGAGGACACGGAGGGGCCGGCGGGTCACACGCTGGGCCCTGCACGGTTGTTCAGGGGGCGGCTGGAGGCGGGGAGGCAGAGGGAGGAGCTGGGAAGCGCCCGGGAGCAGGAGAGGGGAGGCTGCAGAGCCAGGGCTGGAGCAGGAAGAGGTGGTCAGAGAGCCAAACGGCCAGGATTTAGGCAGACGGGTGACAGGTGACGTGCCAGCCAGGCAGAGAGCCCCCGGCGACCACTGAGGGGTGAGATGAGGTCCCAGGGTCTTGGTGACATCGGGGCATCTCTGAGTCTCAGGTGAGCTGGGCCCTGAGCTGGAGGAGTCGCGGGGATGGAGGAGCCTGGTGGCAGAGCAGGGGGACGGGCAGGGCTGCCACATGCAGGGAAGTGGGGGCGCGGGATGAGGCTGCCTGGCCTCCAACTCCAGAGGCCGCCACTGGGAGGATTTCAAAAGTGAGGAGTAAGGGGTGTGGTCAGGAAGGGGACAACGCCCAGCGTGTGAGGCTCAGGGACTGAGTGAGGGTCACTCGACAGCCTGGGCGGCTCATGGCCTTGGATCCTCAGGGAGAAGCTCGCAGGAGGCGCCGACCCCCAGGACCCCGCTGGGTGAGGCCGGAGGGGCGGAGGTGGGGGAGGGTCTGCAACGTCCCGAGACCCTTGTCTCCTTCCGCCAGCGGTGTCACGGATGGGGAATGACAAGCAATGTCATGGGCCCTCTGATTTAGCAGGAATTGCAGGTAATATATGGAAGCTGGGCTCCTAAGATGGTAGGAGGGTCAGTGTGAACAAACGTGATTAGTGCAACATCGTGACTCTGAGCACAGAGATCACACGCAGCGTGCATGACCGCACAGGTTATTTCGAGCGTTTGCCCTCCGGGTGTCCCACAGGGCTGACACACAATTCAGCACAGCCACCTCGAAGCTAAGTCCACAAATCAGGTTGACGTCAGCGAAGGCTATTTGGTGACAGGGCGGAGAGGAGCTTCATAAAACCGTTTCCCTGTAAGAGCTTAGATAAACAAAATACGTCTGCGGTGCAACCTCCCGGAATGGAGACCTTTCCTCCGCAGAGAACCCTCAGGGTCTGCTACCACACACGATGGTTAAAGTAGGAACACGGTCGTGAAGACAGATTCTGGCTGGACACGGCTGCCGAGGAGTCACTTCGAAAGCATCTGCTTCAGCTGCAAGACGCAGGCACCAGGAGCCGGTCCCCTCCTCCCAGAGCGTCCAGAGGGACGGTGCGGGGAGGTCACGGCGGCTCAGCCGCAGAGGGGAAGGACCGCGGCGGCTGGGGGTCCAGCCGCTGACCTGGCAGCCGCTCTGAGGGCTCCTGCTGCTGGGGGTGACACCCCAGTGCTCTGCCCCGGAGTGTGAGGACTCAAGTCTGGCGGAGGAACCACTTGATAAAAGACAACAGATTTGTTTGTAAAATTGAAAGCAATCACTGCGTGGTCCAATCGGCACGATCCTGTTGGCTTTCCACGCAGAGCTGCAATCCGCGAGCAGAGCGCAGCCCGAGGTTCTCCCTCTGGCGCCCAGAGCCCTGCAGGTGTGCCTGCCCCGTGGTCCTGCATGCACGCCCATCAACCCCACCCACAGGGAGTCCGTGCGTGCGTGCAGCCTAATTCCCACCTTTCTTCAAAGCTTTAGCTTCATTAAGAGGGTCAAGTTACCAGCAAGAAAGTCAGCACGACGGACGGTTGTGAAGTCTTACATGCACTTGCTGTGTGACACCTGTGCAGACTGAAACCCCAGGCAGTTTGCATTTTCAGAGAACCACACTTCCACGAGCAGACGCAGCCTCCGGAGAGGGTGGTGCAGTCAGCATCATGCTAGTCTCCACCGAGACTTACCCCGTTTCTGCTTTTGCCTCTTCTGACTGTTCCCGTTTCTTCCCCCTTTCTCAGATGTTAGTGGCAGTGGAGATGCTGAAAGCACTAGTGATTCAACAGATGCAATAAACATCAGCTGATCGTTGAAAGGTTTTGGCCTGAAACTGATAGAGTGACAGGTGAAGGAGAAGAAGAAATGTACATCTGACAGGAAAATTTCACTTCAGGGCTGCAAATAACTACCTGCGACGTGGCCACCCCCACAAGTGACTTATTCTTTAGGCGCTGACAGAAAATAAAGTGACATTGATATTTGTCCCCCAACGACTACCACACATTTGAGTGCTCTCTGAGAAAGGCCGAGTGACTCTGTACAGGAGTGTGTTTCACGTGCCTCCTGGAACTTGAAAATGTGAGTTAACGATGTGTTTGCATCACTTGTCCTGCTTGAGGACACATAGCCACACCTGATAAACAGCTCCCTGCTGGGGCGGGAGGGCGTCCCCGAGGGGACGAAGTCAGCACCTGCCCTGGACCCACTGACGGGGGAAGGTGGGCTCCTCACAGAGCCAGGTGCTGAAGAGTCCTCGCGGGCCTCCGTCCCTGGCCCTTCCTCCTTCCGTCTCCCCATCTCTCCCGCCACCCAGGGGAACATTGTTCTCGGGACGTGTTGGATGGACAAGGAACGTTCAGTGAGCGTATTGGGCGCCCGTAGAAATTCACTCACTCACCAAGAGTCCAGAGGACTCAGATTAAGGGCTAAGGGAGATGGTCACGCTGCTGATGGGTCCTGGACCGCCACGCACACCGCCCAGCGAGGCCCGTTCCACCCGGAGACCAGGACAAATGCAGTGAGACTGGGGTGGCCCCAGCTTGTACTGCAGACAGGGCGCCCTGCAGAGTCCACACACGCACACACTCACATGTGCACACACAGATGCATTCACACACACTCACATGTACACACCACACACACACTCACGTGCACACCAGATGCACTCGCACACACGTGCACACCACACACACACACATGTGCACACAAACTCACACAACTCACATGCGCCAACACACACACTCAAACGTGCACACCAGACACACTCATATGCACAGACACACGTGCATAAGTAACAACAGCCTGGCTGAGCCCTCCTCGTGCTCCACGCGTGCAGCCCTCCTGGGGAACAGACCTCCCGGTCCTCCCTCACATCTCCGGCACTGCCCTCATGATGGGAAGGTTTAGGAAGCGTGAGCAGGGCACCCCAGGAGCCCCCAGCGCCCCACTCTTGGCCCAAACGCACCCTCTCTCTCCGCAGAGCTCGCAGCATCCTGGAGAGCTCCCGTCTCTGGAGCATCCACGGGTCCAAAGCCCCGCCTGTTCCTTAGTGGTTATCAGGCTCATCCTGAACGACTCATGTCCACAAATTCACCCCAACCTTCCTTCAGCTGCTACACCTCCCACTCTGTAGCAGGAAGTGCAGATTCTAAGTGACTGACGTATGTAACTGAGAGTTTGCCCAAACTTGCAGATTCTCACCAGATAGCTGCTGCGATGCTGTGAGGATCCAAGCCACGGCATTTGGGGGAGAGAGTGTGAGGACTTAACCACAGCTGTGACTTACTAACGCTCAGTGAAACGGTGTTCTCTCAGCCAGCCTTCAGGGCCGCCGTCCACGTGCGGTCCCGGGCTGTGAGGACGAACGGGACGCGCGAAGAGGAGGCTCCCGTGGGCGTGGGTGGATGACAGCGTCACAGCACTGAGGGTGGGGTGGTCACAGGGTGTGTCTAACAGGTGAGTGTGGATCCGGTGTGCAGGTGGGAGCAGTGGTGCCCGAGCGTCAGTCCTGGGAAGCAGGTCACGGAGGGGCCGTGTGTGGTCAGTGGAAACAGGGAGCTAGTGACTCCGGGCGGCTGGCGTGTCTTGGGGAGGAGGCTGGTCCGAGTGGGAGCTGGACCTCACCGCGAGTGACCCTGCAGGACACATCAGGGTTTGAGTTTTGCTGTGAAGGCTGCAGGACCGTGCACTTGGTCCTCCCGGTGACTGACGCCACAGCAGGCCAGACCGACGAGAAGGAGATGTAAAGATGTCAGGGCCGACGTCTAGGAGACACCACGGGGACAGAGCCAGGGAGACATGGCGCCCTGACCCAGCCTGCAGGCGCGTGGACAGAATGGGGCACTGGGGGGACGGGACGCCAGGGAGCCCAGCCGCACGACAGGCCACTGTGGAAGCGCGGACGGAGGCTGGATGGAGGAGGGGAGAGGAGGGCCCGCTGAGGGGCGGACAGCGCCTCCTCCAGCACCAGCTCCTGCACCGGGGAAAAGTCACCGAATGCGAGTCTTCCCTTTTCCTAGTGGTTTTCAAAAAGGTGACCAGTCGGATCCAGTCGGACTCAGTCTCGAATGCCTCTCCCAGGGCCTTCCTGGCTGCTCTGAAGTCCCGAGTATTTGGAGAACCCCCAGCACTGGTGCCCAGATCTCCATGAGGCTGGCAGGCCCCGAAAGCTATGACAACATAAACTTAATTTGTAAAACTAAAGGTGTTTGTTGGAAATTAGTGGACAAGACATGCTGTTTATTGGGGCTGGTGATGAAAGGTTCATAAATTCAAAAAGTAGGTTATACAAATACTCAGTACAAAGCCAAAATAGTTAAGCAAGAGCTGTGTCCACGCACGACGTGTCCTCACGATGCGACACTAATGCTTTGATCAGAACTTAATTCAGACTTTATAAATCTGATTTACTTTTGGAAAGTGAAAACATTTGGGCCACGCGTACACAAGCTCCCAATTGTACAGTCACTCTGATTAGAAGTCAAAACAGAGGCACGTCTTAAGACCCACTGAATAGATAACTGAACTGCTGCATAAATCGTGTCGGTTCAGACTGCGACGGGGCTTCCCAGTGACTCACACTAGATTCTCGGAGACATCGTTGCGAATTCACCAACGTTCACCTCTGCATACTTCAGGAGGAATCTCCGTTTGTAACTCCTGCATGATTTCCAGGGAGATCCATTCAGCTTACAAATACATACGTGTTATAAAGGTAAAAAGAAAATGTCTGAAATTGACTTCTATTTGTTTAAATTTCAGTTAAGTCAGTTGCTCTCTCTCACTCACTGTGGTGATCTCCAGCATCCAGCACCACCGCTGGCAGGTAGTCGCGTTCGGTTCGTATTGACAGAGGGAGAGGGAGTATCGCTGAGTGAGGATGCTCCAGAGGGCAGGGTCAGGCCCTCTGGAGACCGAGCCTGCCGGTGCACACTCCCAGGGACGCCAACCTGTGCTTTAGCGAATGGTTGCGGTGGCTGGCATTCCACCGGGAACCCTTGCCTTCGAGGGAAGAAGTGAGTAACTTACGAAACCTGCAGATAAGCGTGGTTAAATGTCAGCTAAGCAACTAGTAAGTCATGGTGAGACGGTGTGTGTGTGTGTGTGTGTCTGTGGCTTACACCCAAATGTGTGTTCGGTCAGTACGTATTGACTTGCCCACCATTGTCCAATGCCGGTGATTTCTGAATTACACGTGATCTCTCCAGTTGGCAGTTTTGAAGATAATTGATTAGACTTTTTAATGAAATAACAGCCTGGATAATTTTATGCACATGAAGCTGATTCCAACTCCAAACCACACCATGTATGGAGAACCAGCTGAGAGAAGCTGGACCACACTTGAGTGTGTGTGTGTCACGTTGGTGCTCACGCTCGAGTGTGTGTGCGCATGTAGGTGCTCACACTCGAGTGTGTGTGTGCGTGCATGCACGTCTGTGCATCCGCACATGTGTGCGATCTGGGCGTGGACATGCATGTCAACCATGATGGGATGTATGTCACTTAAGCTTGAAGTGGAAAGGGCCGCCTGTGTAATTACAGGGCAATGCAACATCGCCGTCTCTTTGTGGCACATTTAGAGCAGGGCCCTCCATTCTGAGTTATTGAACAGCCAGAAAGTTTCTAAAAGTTCTCGACTGTTAGAGCTGGAAAGAAATTTTAAAAGCATGAGTTCTAAAATTCCATTTTATGGATAAGGAGACGGAGGCTCAAAGAGACTTGCTCAAAAAGACCCCATTTCTTCACTCTCAAAGGCGTCCCTGACGCACACACCCCGTTTTTCTGGTTCAGGTGTCCCTGTTTGGTGCTCCTTGAACAGAGCAGTTTGGCTTTTGTCTCTCGTTGGACTGTGGGTTGCTTGCAGGTTTCAGTGCTCTGCCCCACGTCCCCAGTAGCTGGCGTGGGCCTGCCACCACTGGGGCTCCGGTAGAAGTTGTGGAAGGAAAGAAAGATGGTTCTGTGAACAAACCCAAGGTTGGGAGTGGGCCTCAGAGCCACACCTCGTCTCTGGGTTGCAGCACAGCCTCACAAGAGCACATTCTGGAGCCAGGATGCTAACTTTTCTTCAGCAACCCACAAAATATTCCTTCCATCAGAAAAAAATTGTCTAGAGGGCAGACCTTGGATAAAAGCGTTTCAGTGGTCCTGCCTGACCTTCCTCTTCTTTTTCTGCTTGTCACGCAGCCCAGATTTATAGCCTCCCTTTCATCACTTTCTGATCTCCGCATGATTGGACCTGCTGGATCTGTCTTCCAGCCCCTTCGATTCTGCCCCATAAATTGTAATCTGGCAGAGCTGCCCATGGTCACTGCGGTGTGCAGCCCTCATCCCCCCAGGGCGCCTGCCCCTCTCAGCCCCAGCCCCCCACAGGGTCTCACTCCAGCATCACCTCCCTCCAGGCCGGCAGGTTCATTCTTCTCATTCTCAGAGAGGTTGCTGTGTCTGGACCCGGAGCAGTGTGGAGACACGGGTTTCAGACCGAGGCCCTGGGCTGAGCGCTGTGGAGGGTTGTCAGGAAAGGACTGTCCTGCCTAACTCAGAACCCGGTGTTGTGACGCCAGAGATAAGAGGTGCTCGGTTCCCTAAGACGAGGAGATTGGCTACGAGGATTGAGCCAAACAGTAATGCCACTGCTACGCTCTTCCGTTTTCACGTTTGCTTTTGGTTCCTGAGCTCGGGCCGCCTGTCCCCTTGGCGGCTGCGGGAGCCCGCGTTCCCTGGGAGCCTCCCGGGCTCCGACCCGTTTCTCTTCCTGACAGTGTCCTTCCGGGTCGGCCTCACCAGCCCCTTTCCAGCCACGGCAGGGACGGCCAGCAGTGTCACCTACCTGGGGTCGTCCCACAGCTGCGGGAGCTCTGGGCTGGCGAGTTTGGACGGTCCTGTGAACCAGCCTCTGACCAGCGCTGCTGGTGACCCTGCGGTGATTCCCGGACGTGGCGTTACTTCCTCATTCCTCCTTCTCATAGACTGACGTAGTCAGCGCCGATCTGACAGCTGCTGCTCGTTCTGTAATCCTAACAGAACCATTTGACAAGTTGGCCGAGTTCGTAGAAGCTACCTTAGTTTGCCCTCCGCACCAGCACGCGAACGGCTGCTAGCTGTCACGCACCACCTGTGTTTCCACAACCAGGATTTTGACCCCGTCTTGGTGCTAGTGGGGGGCGGATCTGTGTAACCTACAGACGTGCTCCCTCCCTCCCGCCCCGCCTCCCGGGTCTGGGTCCTCCTTGCTCTGCTGGTGCCAGCTGAACCGCTCGTGCTCCATGAAAGCCACGTGCCATCCCAGAATAAACCCACAAAGGCCGATTCTGCCCTTCCTAAGAGGTCAGGGGAGGGGGCTTCCTCAGAGCCCACCCTTGGCTGGGCCAGCCCAGATCTGTGATGGCTAAGAGCATTCTATCTGAGACCCACCTGAGGGCAGTGGGTGGGGGCGGACAGTTGACACCAGACCGACCCCCAGCAGTGGGATAGCACGGAGCCCCCCACCTCGGCCTCAGGTCAGGAAAGGCTGATGTGGATGATCAGCGGTGACCCAGCCTGGGCACCTGACCTGGGACAGAAGAGGGACCTCAGGAGCCGCCGCTGGGAGGCCAGGGAGAAGCTGCTTTTCCACTAAGGCCCCGAGCTTTCAGGGGGTGGTGAGAAATTAACCACTGGGGTCCCTCAGGATGGCTCACGCGTACCTGCCCTAAACGCACCCCTTCCCGACCTTCCCAGTCAGGTCAGGGCTGGACCGGTGAGCCCCTCCTGGCCCCTCCTCCAGCTCAGCTGGGGCCAGGTCCACGTCCCCGAGGAGCAGGCTCGCCTGGCCCTCCCGCACCTGGGAGACCTGGGACCTGGCCGGGAGAGCCACAGGGGAAGCAGAGTGATCTAATGCAGCCGAGCCTCGACAAGGCTGACTGAGATGGGCGGACAGAGGACAGACGCCCCTGTGCAGCATCTGCTGGTGGTGAGGCTGGAAACCATACGTTACAGTCAAACGTACAGCCCAGCTCGCCAGGCGCCCAGCGAGCATCTGCGGACAGGGAGCCGGCCCTCCAGCCTGGGTGCCAGAGGACTCTCGCCCGCCTCTCTGCTTCTCCCTGAAGCTCTGCCTGTCTTTGTCCTAATCAGGCATGTGATTGATTGGTTTAGATTTTTGTTTTGCTTCACGGGTCTTGTTCTGAATACTGGGTTTGAAAATAACTGCCACAGGTCACCCTTCCTTCTTAAAACATGTATCCAGAGTGCAGGTCTGGGAGTGGAGTGCTGGGAGTGTTGTATGTAAATGTATGCTAATGTATGCTAATGTATGCTAATGCCCCTTGCAGCCCGAAGGTGAGTGAGGCTTCTGTCACATCCTCACAGGCTGGTCCTCAGGGAGCCCCAGCCCTGCCAGCTCAGGACGACTGCTGCATATTTATCTCCCCGTTGAAAACAACGCGGTAGCTTTGCTCAGGTCTCACAGTCCCCCCAAACTATTCCTGTTGACGAGAAGAACCACATCCGCGATCTTCCAAGTTACCTGTACCTTTTTATATAGAAACCAGCCTGGATGTTCTCATCCGTGCTGCGTTTTAAGCCAGTTTCAAATCAGTGAAAACCATCGGGCACGTTTCTGAGTGAAACCCCGTGCTGGGTGCATGAAACGCAGCCCTCGCATTCCGGGACCTCGCGGCTTAGTGGTCAGCCCTGCCCCAGCGTCGGGACTCAGACCCCCCGACGAGAAGGGCCAGCTGAGCGGAAGCACCCTGGGTTCCGAGCAGGCAGGACGGCGGTCCGCTGCACTCCACTAAGCCCAGAGTTTCTGGGGTGCCAAGGCTGACTAGGGGAGCAGGAAGAACCAAGCAGTCAGGACCATGTCCCTCACCCCGCTTCATCCCCCGGGATCTACCTTCCATCCACCTTACATGTGGGGTTTCTGCGTAAGATGTAGAAAGCAACACGTTTCCGTGGTGTGACCGACCGCAGCGCACAGGCTGGCTGGGCTGGAGACAGACCCAGGGGAAGTGCTGCGGGAGCCCAGGCTCAGGTGGTCGTGCTGAGAGCCTCGGTCCTCCCCCCGCTCAGACAGAGGGAATTCTAAACCTTGCCGCTGCTGCAAGACTGAGGGGGAGGGACCGTCAGAGGTGTCTTCCCGCGCAAGGAAAGCGGGCTGAGACGACACCGATGGCTCCGAGGAAGCGGGAGTCAGGATTGGTTGGGGGCAGGACGAGGCACCACTGGATGCCTGGGCGGGGAAACGTGGCAGATGCTGGAAATGCAGGAGAAATGTGATGCGGAAACAGGCTTGGAGGTGAAGCTGGATGAGCTGCTTAATTAGAGGTGAAAGTTAAACTCACGCAGTGAACGGAATTGCCCAGATGAGACTAGAGGCTCAGGAACAGACTCTTGGGAACGTCCTAATTTGGGGGAGAAGCAGCAGCTTGAAAGTTAGGAAGCAAATTGCTGGAGAAGGGGCGTCGGAGCAGCAGGAGGACCGATGGTGCCAAACGCTGCCCGAGAAGGCGCTCAGGATCCGGCGGGTCTGGGACAGCGATCCTCACAAGAGCTGGGGCAGCATGTAGACGCGGTGTGTTCACCTTTGTTCATTACAGCCAAGATAGAAGCTTCCAGAATTATTCAAAGCCGGCATTGGTTTTGAGGGAAGTATTTTTAAATCAACGTAGAATATCTACTCAGAAAAGTGTCCAAGTTTTCCAGAGACAAAGAAAGCAGGCAGGCAAGAAAACGCCTGCCCTGAGTTTTTCTTCTAATTAAGAGACTGTAAAACAACCAGGTCCTACCGTACGGCACAGGGAACTGTATTCAATACCTCGTGACGGCCTTTAATGAAACGAATATGAGAGGAATATGTGTGCGTATAACTGCTGTTCCGGAAACTAATACCACGTTGTAAATCGACTGTACTTCAATGAAAAGAAGGATGAAAAGGGAGACTTTAAAATTAGGCGGTTTCAAAGATACCTCCAGCAGCAAAGCCTGTTTAATTTCGTCACCACTTTATATTTCTCTTCAAAGGAAGGTCTGACTTCAGGAAATACGTTCCACATTGATTTTAATGTTTGTGGTTGAAAGAGTGAGTTGCCGTGAGCCTGACGGTCCTCTGTGTCAGAGGCGGGCCGGTCGCAGGACCTCGGAGGAGGAGACGCCAGCTGAGTGGGCGGACTCCCTCTGCAGCCCTCAGCTGCACCCCCAGCCCCCAACTCCTCCTGATCTGCTGTCTGGAAAAAAAAAAAAAACAAAGCCTCGGGTCTTCAGGGCAGGACCGACTCCGCCTGGGTCATCACTAGACAGTGACGGTGGAGGGCCCTCTGAGCTGGGTGCTGGGCACTCCTTCCACACCCGGAGGGTCTGGAGCACCTCCCCCACTGGAGAGGGCTTTCTGCACCTGCCAGAACTGATGACAGTGGGAAGACTGTGCACGCGGTTTTTGCACAGAGTTCAGTAAGGTCCTGGCTCACAGGCCTCTGGGGGTGGAGTCCACAGGCCGGAGCCGGCAGCCCTGGTGAAATGCCCTCTTAGCAGAAGCCATGTGCACAGCGGAGACCCTAGCAGCCCCCAGGATGCTGGCGGCATGGTCCAGCCCGTCCTGGGGGCCGTGGTTGGCGCCTCCTGCAGTGCCCCAGGCCCCACGCTTCCTTGCCAGACCCCCCACTGCCCTTCTTTTCTGCCCAGCGGTGACCTGCACCTGTCTCCCCCACTCCCTCATGCAGGTTTGAAACCGCCCTGCTCGCTTTCTGTCCCGCTCTCTGCCTGTTGCTTCCGCGTCCTCCCTCGTGAGACTCGAGGACGTACTGCAGGGGTCAGGACACCCGACGGCGGACTGGTTTACCGTCATCCCGGATTCCAGCTGGAGCGGTCTTGGTCCTCCCTTGGGTCGCGGGGCAGGCTCAGGTGGCATCCCAGGAAACGTGGAAAAGAAAGATTAGAAGATGATGTTCCAACATAGTTACTGTTCATTGTCACATCCCACTTTGCCACAGGGGCAGCTGGACAGTGTCTGGGGCCTGATCTGAAGGGCAAGGGCAGTTTGAAATGGGCCCTGGGAGGCTGAACCAGGGTGAGGGCCTCGCGGTTGGCATTGGCTGTGACCCTGGACCTCCTGCCTCATCCAGATGAATAGCCCTCAGAGAGGCTGTTGTCAGCGTTGAAGTTAGAGTCAGGAGGGGAGGGAGGAGTCAGACAAGAGCCCCTCCCAGGGACCCCCAGTGTAAACACTCGACCCCTCGGGCTGGCCAGGGGCAGAGCCTCGGGGAGGACAGAGGCACGAGGTTCGAGTGACAGCAGTGCAGACCGGGCTTCACCGAGATCCCTGTCTCAGGGGCTGGAGGGTGGACTCAGCACCCAGGCGGGGCTCTCACAGGCTCCTGAAGCCGGTCGTCATCGGAGGCCGGCTGCTCCAGGCAGCAGTGGTCCTTGGACTGAGGCACATGCTCACGGACATGAGCTGGGAGGGCTCAGGAAACACCCCAGAGTACATGCTTCACCTCAGAGTTGGGGGCCCTCTGAGATGCGGCAGGGAAAGTGGAAGTTTCACCAGGAGAGGATGATGAGTGTAATCACGTCCAGAGCTAGAACAGGCACCAGGAACGTTTGCAAACAGGGCTGAAGACCAGGGAGAGCCTGGGGAGAAGCGTTTGCTGTGTGTACAATGTGGAAGGCACAGATATCCAGAATACACATAAACACAGCGGGGGAGGGCACAGCGCAGCGGTGCAGCACGTGCTTCGCGCACATGAGGTCCTGGGTTCAGTCCCAGCACCTCTGTTACAATAAATAAGTAAATAACTAAACCTGATTACCTACCCCCCAAAAACCCCGAATAATAATTGTCTTAAAAACCAAACCAAAAATAAACAAAAAGAATTATTTTAAAAATTTTTAATTAAAATATAATCCAAAAGGTAAAGGGTATAGTCAGCTAAATCACAGAAGACAAGAGAGACACGCAGTAAGGTCGGACTCCAGTCATCTATGAAACACAGGCCAAGCAGGACGACACCAAGTGCTGTGAAGGTGGGGGGTGTGACACCGACTGTGGACAGATTCAGCCGCTTCAACGTGCAAGTTGCCGGTATCTGTTAAAATCTTAAATGTTGAGAAGTGCAAGCGCACGTGCCCGAGGAGGAGATGTAGTCAGAACCGTTTGTCAGAGCATCATTTAGCGAAGCACAGGAAACAAGCTGAACTCACGTGAAGACCTTTGTCAGGCTCGCAGGTTACGTGGAGCCGTGTTGCGGAGCAATTACCCCAGTTATGGGATTTGAGGGAGAGCTTATTGCACTCATGTGGAAATGTTTCCAACTCTAACCAAAACGAAAATTTTGTAGAAGGTGTAAAACGTGATAGCATTTATGTTTAACAGTGAGTAATTCTGTGCATTTACATATGTGGTAGGGCCAATCCTATCTGGGTAAGTTGTGTGTTGTGCGCATGTGTTTAGATGAACCTGGTTGTTCCAGCAGATACAAGCAAAGCTGATACATGTGTCTGTCTCAGCCGATGGACTGGGAGAAAAATATTTGCAACAATGCAACTGACAAGGGTTTACCTTCCAGAATATACAAACAGCTCATACAGCTTAATAATAGTAATAATTTAAAAAATCCAATCCAAAAATGGGCAGAAGACCTAAACAAGCAATTCTCCAATGAAGACGTACAGATGGCCCATTAAGCACATGAAAAAATGCTCAGTATTGCTAATTATCAGAGAAATGCAAATCAAAACTACAGTGAGGTAGGTATCACCTCACACCAGTCAGAATGGCCATCATCAAAAAGTCCATGAATGATAAATGCTGGAGAGGGTGTGGAGAAAAGGGAACCCTCCTACATTGCTGGTGGGAATGCAGTCTGGTGCAGCCATTAAGAACAGTATGGAAATTCCTCAAAAGACTAAAAATAGGCCATATGACCCAGCAATCCCACTCCTGGGCATATATCCAGAGGGAACTCTAATTTGAAAAGACACCTGCACCCCAGTGTTCACAGTGGCACTATTTACAATAGCCAAGACATGGAGACAGCCTAAATGCCCACTGACAGATGACTGGATAAAGAAGCTGTGATATAGTTATACAATGGAATACTACTCAGCCATAAAAAAGAGTAAAATAATGCCACTTGCAGCAACATGGATGGACCTGGAGATGGTCATACTAAGTTGGAGGAGAAAGACAAATATCATAGAGTATCACTTATATGAGGAATTCTTTTAAAATGACAGATAAACATATCTGTCTCAGTGGAAGGGCCTGAGACGGGAGGTCCAGTCTACAGGAACTGATGATGTCTGAACTCCTCCCACTGGTAACATATTCACGTATCCCTTTAGAGCCATGGACTCGGGGTCAGAACCCCGGGACTTGGACATCAAACCTGAGTGACCTTGGGCATGGGACCTGACCTTGCCTAAGTCCCCAGAATCAATTCCTTTGTGGGAGAAGTGGAGATAATAAAACTGACTTCCTACTGAAGGCAGCATTGAATATTGGGCTAAAGTAAGTTGGTATTTCTAACCCAGCTCAAGACCCATCTTATCCACCATCTGAGCAACACATCAGGGGCTCCTCCGGACACTCGTTCCCACACCCAGCACGTGTAGACGTGCTGCGAGCAGCGCCCACCCCAGGAGGTGTCCTCTCTCTGCAGCTCAGCTTCCAAAATGCAGAAAGCCTTGGGAACCCCTCCCAGCCGCCTGCAGGTAGGCTCATCTTCAGGCGAACAGTAGGTGATAGGAGGGTCCGTCTGCCCACGCCGTTGGCAGGGGTGCAGTCCAGGCTCCAGGGAGACTTTGCTCTGGCCCCTTTCCTACTTCTTGAGGGTTTGAAGGACAAATAATTAGGCATTAACTCTGCGCATACAACAAAAGGTGTGTGGCAGAAAAGTGTGGAGCAGGTACACTGTCTGCCAGACCTAATCTGAGCCGATGTGTCTAAGCTTTTTTTGTACTGAAAATTAAAACGACAGTTTTAGAACAACCTGGCCCTGGTCTGTCCACCCCAGAGCCTCCCCAGGTGGAAGGGTGACTCCCTGTCCAGTCCAGCGGTCCCTGTATGACTAGTGACTCGTTTGGGTCTAATTTCCATCTCCTGCCCGAAGTAAGTCCTCATTAATGGGAAGTTAAACAGAACAAAACAAAAATCTCCAATATTGTCATTAAACACAGTCAGCCTAGCTAAAGACAGGTCTCCTTTTGTGCTCAGAATTTTTTAATACGAATATAAGTTTATAAAGTTTTATTTATTAGCCAGAATACGCATTTAATGTTTGAGCGGCTACCTGGCCACCCCACTAGCAGATCGGGGATGCAGTGCCACAGTAGGGAGAGTTTGGAAGCTAAAAAGTGTCCCCAAATCCCCACCCCCGTCACAGGTATTATCAACATACGGACTCATGTCCTGCCAAAATCTGTTCATTTCCATTGTTTTTTGGCTAAGAGCTTATCATAATTTTGCAACTTAATATTTATTTCCAAGTTACACCGTAAGCCCTTCGAACGTTGCTGCGAAGCCCCGTCATCACCCGCTTTGCGTGGGAGAAAGGCCTCCTGCCCGGGCGGGCGCCGTTACGTGCGGGGGATTCGGCGCGTGGCCTCGTTCCACACGCCCACCATCTAACCGGCGGGAACGAGTCCCCTTCGGTAGGGGGTCTGGGACTCAGCAGCCGGGCCACACAGAAGAGAACGGGCCGATCAAGGCAGAACCCAGGTCCGCTTGACAAGCGCGGCCGGCCTCCCCGCTCAGCCGGGCAGTGGACATGCTGCGCCCCGAGGTGCCGGCCGCCGGCCGCTGCCCTCTCCCCGTCGCGGGTGACTCGGGCCGCACGGGGGCGGGGGGCGAGCAGGAGGAGGAGGACAGTCCCTGGCGGGTGCTCGGGAGGCGGGGCCTCAGCTGTGCGGGAGGAGGCTGAGGGAGGCCCCCAAGGTGGCCGCCCTGGGGCCTGGGAGCCTCGGAGCAAGACAGCCCTAGCCCACCCTGCAACCCCCGCTCAGCTCCGGCTGCTGGGGCCGGGGGGGGGGGGGGGGCACCGCTGTCGGACGCGGTGCTCAGCCGCTGTGACGTGGCCGCCTCTGGACCGCAGTGCACGCGGCTGGGTGCTGGCTCGCGGCGTCCGGGTGGTGGCATCCGCACCGGGCAGCGCGGGTCGGCTTCAGCCGCTGTGAGCGCGCGCGGCTGTCCCGCAGCCGAGCAGAGCTCCCCGGCAGCAAGCCCGCTCCCGCCTGCGGGCCTCCCGCCCTCCGGCCTCTGGGCGCCGAGCAGCCCTCCGTCCTGGGTGTCTCCACTGGGACCAGAGGAGGCGGACGGGGCGGCGGAGACTCTAGGCTTCCCGCCGCCGGTACGGCCCGCCCCCGGCGCCTCCCGCGCGGCTCCTCCATGCTGGGACCCGGCAGGAGTCCCGCCCCGGCCCCGCCGGGCCCGCGCCCCACGTGCGCAGTGAGCGCGGGACGCGAAAGGAGGCGCGAGCCCCGCTTTGGACGGACCAGAAGGCGGGGCCACGGTGCTCGGAGTAACGTGCTTTCTGTCTGAAATGCGGGAGGAACAGAAGGGAAGACGTGAATGGAACGGATTCATGTGAACAGATACGACAGGTTTTCTGATAAAAAGCAGCACAAGGCGTGTAGCAACGTGGAGGAGGGGCTGAGCCAGCCTGGGGGGCTGGGGTGCCCCTCGGCTTCTCCCAGAGGTGACGGGGACAGAGTCAGAGGGAGAGACATGGTCCCCCAGAGGGCTATGTGCGGACACACCTGGGGAAGAAAGCCGGGCGATGCCACCTGGCATGACAGTGTGGTGGGGACCATCGCCAGGTGGGCCAGAGCCCCGACTGGAGACCTGAGGGACCCACCCGAGAGCCTCACCCTGGTTTGACGGAGGTGGGGCAACACTGAAGGCTTACCAGCAAGAGGAAGCTCTGGCCATCTGACCGGCGCTGATTTGAGTCGTATCTCAGTGTAGAGAGTGGACGGATTCGAGCTGGGAGCTCTTACGGGCATCAGGGAAGACGCGGCAAGGCCGGGTCGCGGTCATGGGTGTGGGCTAAGGCAGGAGACACGGGAGGAGGGGGAAAACACTTGGACAGACATTTGAGAGCTGGTCTTAAGTGATCCCTAATCAGCTGGGTGGGGGACCAGGGGAAGTTGCAGGGAAGCGTGACTGACGGTGCCACGTGTGACATAGGGAACAGGGTCAATGGGTGTTTAGTAAGTTACCCTCCAACCTGGTGATTTTTTTTTAATGCTTTGTCTGGAAGATCTAGAAAAATCCAAAAGGCATCAGGAACGAAATGTGAGGCTGAGCTGATAGGTGTAAGCTAGAGTCATCGATGTGAGTGGTCCTGTCACGGTGGTGTGAAAATTGGTCAAGCCCGAAACAGGGGTGAGGCACTCGAGAAGAAGGGGTTCACATTTTGGAGCCATGGTGCCTTTACTTTGGGGTGGCTTGGAGGCCTAGGTGGGTTCGCAGGGCTGGAGTCCAATATTATTCCTGAAAACTGTTTTTCTAGAGTGTCGTCTGTGACTGCGAGTGCTCCCTCCCTCCCTCCTTCCTTTATTATCGACCAAATGCTGACCCAATGCCTGTGACGTGCCCCGTGGTCTGCGAGGCGTTGGTGCCTCAGCTCTGAGACATGCTCTTTGCTCAAAGGCACATAATCACCAAAGTCAACGCAGGTGTGTAACCGTGACAGAAACTGATCTGGGCCCACAAGATAGGATTCTTGAAATTGTAAACGACGATTGAAGAACTCAAAGATTAATTTCAGAAAACCTTCCGAAAGATGGAGAAGAAAGAAAAAGAATAATATGTATGTGTGAAAGCTGTAGGGTCCAGCAGTATAAATTTAGACAATTCAAGTCCATTTAGTAGATATTAAAAAAAAACACTCAGTAAAGAAAATTAGAAGGGAGAAGTTATCAGAGAAGGGAGAAGAGCATTCTCAGGGGCCGGCAGGCTTCAGGGTGCGCGGCCGCCCTGGTCTGCGCAGTAAGATGAGACCGGATTCCCGCACCGACACACAGCAGCCCCAGAGAGCCGGGAGGAGGAAGGTGCCGAGAGCCATTTGGGGAGGACCTTGCTCTGAGGAGAGCAGAGCAGACTGGCCTCAGTGGTGGAGGCTCCAGAGGAAGCGGTGCCCCTTGTTTTGGGGAGACAGCTTACGCCTCAGAAGTGGCAGGAGAGGGTAGAGTGAGGTACATTCCACCTGCAGGCTCGCGCAGGGACCTTTCCTTGCAGGTCCTCGTTCTGAAAAGACACCCGGGCTGAGTCCACGAAGTGGAGAGGAAATTCAGCAGGGAGGCTGTTCAGGACCCTGAGAGCAGACTGCCCTGCCCTGGCACCTCTTCTGCTCCAGAGGGAGGAGGGCGGCCAGGCCGGCGATCCCGCGGTGAGCCGCCAGCACCCAGCTGGTCTCTCTTCCTTTCAAGCTCTCAGTAAGACACTTTCGATGCACGGTCTTCAAAATCAAATGAAAAAAAAAAAAAAAAAAGGTCTGAGACCTTGATTTCTTAAAATAAATATCCTAGAGAGAATTTCTGCCAGTGACTTTTTTTTGATTGAAGTATAGTCGGTTTACAATGTTGTGTCAATTTCTTCTTACAGCTTAGTGACTCAGGCACACATATACATACATATATTCTTTTTCATATTCTTTTTCATTATGGAGAATTATATTATTGTCCTGTTACAAGGTATTGGATATAGTTCCCTGTGCCACTGCCTTTTAATGTTAAAAAAAGAACTGGGTTCCAACGAAGAGGGACTGTGATCGGTCCTGAGTCCTGGTGGCCCCTGGGCAGGACGCCTGACCACCCACACTGGTGTGGCCGCAGGGGCGAGTGGGACTCAGCCTGCCCCTGCCCTGCCTCAGGGATGGGACTTTAGGCTTTTGCAGTGAATATTCTGCTCTGAGTCACAGGAGCCAAATTCTGATTAAACAGGAGAACCCACGGCTTATGGGCGGACGCTCACTCTGTTGCACTGTGACCCCTGTTCTGCGTGCTCTCTGTGAAGGGTGTTGTCCTGCATGACTTTGTTGTCAACAAAACACAGAAGCCACAGACGAAAGTGCTCAGGTTTATGTGACAGCTGGATCTCAGATCGTCCAAGTTAATTAATGCTGAGGGTATGAGCTGAATCATAGTTAACAGTTTGCTTGTCGCTCGTTATATATAATTGTTTAATTTTTAAATATTATGAGCTATTTGTAAGTGTATTTCTGGATGATATTACTAATACAGTTGAATATTTGCTGCTTGCAAAATGCTTCTTCTAGCTGTAGCTTCATGAAAGAATTTATTTTAAAAAGGCCAACATCCCCATATGCCTCAGGATCTGAGCACATTGCCAATGGAGCCACTTGTTTTAATTCATATTTTAGTAGATTGTGTTGTATTTTCTCAATTGTTGGATTTTTGGTAAATTTCATGGTGACCATGTATTTCTACTCCATCCAAACACAGTGTTCTCTGATATTTTTCTTTTGGTTCTTTCATCTGTTCTCTTTTTCTTTGCATCCTGAATAAATTATTTTCTGCATATTTAAAATTGCAACTGCGTTAATCCTAATTTCTCTCTATTCTTTCTGTTATCCTTCCTTTGAGTTTATGCAGCAGTATCTTTTCTGTCCTGTTTTATACCGAGTCACGCAGTCCAGGCGAGGGCAGCAGGCGGTGAGCCCTCAGTCACTAACGCCCGAGTTAATTCAAGGGGCTCCTACTTAGGGAGCCGTACCATCATCATGTCATAGGCGAGAAACGGAACCTCGGAGTTGCAGACAGGCGTGCTAATAAACATCTATTCAGTGGTAATAACATACAAGCCACTGCCATTCAGTGAGCTTCTGTGCTCTGCTGGCTCTGTTCTGAGTACACTGTCTAACTTAGAGACTGGACAGTCGCAGGAAATGAGTGCTCAGACGCAGCAAGCTCGGGTGGGGAGGGGCCGAGTGGTGGTGTTCCCATGGCCCACGTCCGTCTGAGCTCAGGTCTTCTGACCGTCACACACTTCCTGGCTGGAGGAGTCACTTGCGTGGCACAGCCTGGTCCGTTCTAGACTCCCAGTTCCTCCCGCACGGTCCACAGGAACGCCGTCTTCTTTTTTCTAGTTCTCTCTTTTTGTCTTTTTCTGTTTTCTTTTCTTTGTCTTCCCATCAACAAAGCCGTATTAAGCAGCACCTAAGACACAGGCAGGTGGAACCGGCTGCTTCGGAGCCTCGCGGCCCAGAGGGTTGAGCTGTGAGGCAGGTGACCTGCTCGCAGTGAAGTTGGAGGGCCATTATCACAGCCCAGGGAGGGGTGGGGAGAAGGTCTTTTGTTTTAAACAGCGAAGTTGAAAAGAAAAAAGGCAAATCTGGTCTAATTCCTTCCTGTTTCTGGGGATTTATGATTTTAAGTCTCTGTGGTCTGTGTGCTCGTGTGCCTGGCATGACACAGAAGTGCAAACACTTAGTCCTTGTCCGGGGATGAAATAGTGCCTTGGGAAAAGTCAGTGTAAGAGGGAAGGCTTTGCAGCTCAGCCCTGGGTGGACAGAGGTGGCAGGATGCCCAGGGCCCAGGGAACACGAAGGGATGGCTGACTTCCACGGAAAACGGCCCTCGTGAGTCCCGCGGCTTCTCATCTGACTCAGCTGTGCAGTTGTCTGCTGTTCACGTGAGAAGTCTGGTCATCCAAGAAGGCTGACGTCACACTGGAGCGTGGTTCTGGTGTCTGTGCCACGGGCTAGCGGAAACGCCAGCGCTGCTCGTGGGCCCCGAGGCCTCGTCTCTAAGCACTGCCAGGCTCTTCGTTCCCTTGACCTGCCGAGGTTTAAAGCAGCCCGGAGATGCTCCGTCCCAGCAAACCTCACGAGCCCGAGGCGCTTGATCCTTTCGAATGAGTGAACCCATTTGAATGAATATCCGTGGCGTGTGCGAGGAAAGCGCCCCGTGCCTCCAGCTGCAGGCTCGTCCAGGACCCAGGACCCAGACTCCTGCCCCGGGTCCTCCTGGGCGGTGGCTGAACAGCCCGGCTGCCCTGGGAAGCATCCTCGATTCACGAGCACAAGGGAGCAGCTCCAAGCATGCTCTCCTGCTGGTGGGCTGGTAGCTTTGAGCACATAGTCCAACCTCTCTGAGTGTCAGTTTCCTCATGTGAAAAGTTGGCAAATGACAAAATGGGTAAGAAACTGGTGCTGTGTAAACTCGTCCTGCTCCATCAGCTGCGAGACCAGCCTCGTCCTGCAGCCCCTGAGCTGCCTGGAGAAATCACATGAAGTGCGGATCCCGTGCGAACTCTGGAGTGACCCTGCCATGCTGCTGCGTAGGCTGCTTCCACCCCAGATCCAGGATGGACAGTCTAGGAAGGGTGCCTAGAGGGAGACCGGGCCCCCCGGCCCAGGAGTTCGAGGACCTTCCCCAGGGAGCAGAATGTCCTGCAGCCTGTGTAGCCGCCTCACCTGGCAGGGAGCCACACTTCCCAGATAGAGCTTGTCCTGGACGGGACCCAGGGAAGACCTTTCCTCAGGGCCAGGCAGCAGCCCCAAGTCCTGGAGAATAACCTCATGGGGACCATTGTCCAAGGGTGGGACAGAGGACAGCCGGTCCCAGGGGAGCTGCAGGTGGTACTGATGCCGAGAGAGCCTCTGTTTACGTTGCTTCCTCATGTCGGAGTGAAACCAGTAGGCGCCTTCCAACTGCTGTTCTATTTTGCAGATGGAGAAATCGAGGCACAGAGAAGTTAAGTGACTTTGCTGCAGTCCCAGGCTGGGGAGGACCAGGATTAGAAGGCAGAGAGGAGCCCTGGCCCTGGCCTGTGTCCTGCCCACAGAGTCACGCTGCCTCCGTTCCTAGGAGAGAAGGCTTCCTGCAAGGTAACCCTCCCTCTGCGGCCCCGGGCTGCGCGCGTGTGAAGGGCTGGTGGGTCACACGGCAGTGTAGACCATGGTCCGCAAACTGCATCCCTGTGGTCACAGCTGCCCGCTCCCTGACCTCTGCGCCTCACTCCTCTGTCTCCACGTCCTGCCCTGAGGTCCCCACCCCTTCCTCTTCCAGGCCCTCTTCCATCTGGGCTCCTCTTCCTTCTGCCACTCTCCTCTCTGCTGGGCTGCTCGGCCCCACCCTGGGGTTAGAGAAGACAGACAGAGAAGCTCCCTGTCCTGTGCTCAGGGGGCCGGGCCTGTCCAGCGGAGTCTGTGGCCCCCTGGCCGCTGCCCCGCCTTCCCGCAGGACTTCTCTCCAGAGGCCCAGCTTTGATCTCCTGAGACCAAATCCAGGCAGTGTTGGGGCCACAGGGGATTTCAGGGTCACCCAGGCCCACGACCCATCATCCGACGGACAAAACTCACGCATGTTGACCCACAGCCGCCTGACCCCTTCCCGGTGGGGTCAGTGTGAGACCGTGGGCTGCACTCAGGGTCCCCTCACGGCCCCTGTGCCCAGCCCAGCGCTCCTTCCTCCCCACCTCCTTCTAGAACTTTATCCCCTCCTTCTCCCCCTTACATGCTCTTTCTCTGGGGCCTCCTCCTACCATTTGGGTCACTTGTCTGCCCTGATTTCCGTCCTGGAAAGCTCCTCCAGGGGAGGGTGTGTCTCGTCTGGTGCATTTCTTCTGCCAGAGAAGGACATGCCGCCATGGAACAGAGCATCAGTGCGGCCTCGTGAGGCCCGTCCACGGGGTGAGGTCACTGGATGAGTCAGGGCACAGCGCCCCCCTTGCATGTGCGCAGCACTTCACAGTTTACAAAGTCGCCCCCTCCGACCCCACTAAGCTCTCGGGAAACATTCGTCTCACTGCAGTTTGTGCCGGTGATGAAACTGAGGCTAAAAGTGCAGGAAGTGGGAGAAACGAAATTCCGAGCCAGCCCTTCTCTCTGAGCTCACGTCTGTTCCCATTAACAGCTCCTGGGACAGTTTAATTTCTGAACGTTTTCTGCGGGATCCTGTACATCACCTTTGCGGAGCACAAACACAGCTCACAGACCGCACCTTCTCTCACTCCTAGACAGGAGCTTCTCTAGTTTTTCTGCTCTTTACTCTTTCAGAATGTTCCTTTAAAAAAAAAAAAAAAAAGTAAAACGAATTTTTTTAAACTGGATTAAAAAATTATGAACTAGAAAATCACTAGGATAATTTCAAATCCTTGTATAAACGGACATTTCTATTAGTATTTTATGTCAAAACATACTTGAATCTTCGAGTTTTACTTCTGTGCTGCCTCGTCAGAATTTAAATTAAGTGGAAGAAGTTGGAAAGTGCTAACACAGGCCAGGGGCCTCGGCGGCGGGCTTTCCGCTCTGCTTGAGAGTAGAGCGCAGCCAGCTGCTCGGCAGAGCGGGTCCCCGTCACGTCGCTGGGTCGTCCCTGCCGGAAGGAGACGCGCCTTCCCTCTCATTTCCCTTCCCCTCGGGGGCTGCCTGGCTGAGGCAGGTGTGGATCCTCTAGGAGCACCCCTCCGGGCCGGTCGCGCACACACAGCCGAGGATGCAGAACGGACCACAGACGTGAGCCCGACAGCCAGACAGGAGGCGCCGGGCCCGCCGAGGTCGCAGGGCACTCAGCCCGGCGGCGCCCGGGGAACGGGGTGGGCACCTGGCGGGCAGCTGAGAGCCGCTGGGCGGTGCAGGTGGTGAGGAAGCCACCTGGGCCGCAGGCGCTGGACTCTGTCCGCATGGCTGTGGGATCGCCTACATTTAGCACCTCTGCTTGGGAAAAACACCACCAGCAAAGGGGGTAATAAGACAATACTCACAACAGATAAGCTGTGCAGAGGGGTCAACACCTCAGACACGCAGAGACCTACTACACGTGGATGGGAGAACAGACAAGAGGGTGAGACGGAGAACTTCCCAGCAGAGGGGAGGCCAGCAGCCGTGAGACACTGACCCTCGTCCGTGGTCAGGGACGGAGACACGTGCGGGCTGGAGAGTGTGACAGTGACTTCTCTCGGCGGAAACAAAAGACCGTGGGAGCCGTGGCGATGGGCACAGACATACGTTACCAACAAGGGCATGCACCCTTACATTTTCTGAAAGCAACCTTTTAAGAAAGCCGTATCGGGAAATACGCACAAAGATGTGCGTGATCTGGGTCGCACCTCTTCTTCACTGGAAGAAAACGAAATAACTATCCATCTGGAGAGGAGCTTCCGGGGATGGTTGGATAAACTATCAGATGTACATTCTGGGGGATATCATGCAGCTATGCAAAAAATGAGTTTACTCCACAGGCATTGACCTGGAGAGAGAGCTGTGATTTTTAATAAGTGAAAAATAGCAAATTACAGGAGAGTTTGTGTGTATGGGAGCCGGCTTTTGTAAACAGTAAACACCCGGGGGGCAGTGGCTCTGCGCCTCACATTTCAGGAGTGAAGAGAGCGTGGCCTCCTCGGGCGGAGGCAGGCGGCTGGAGGAAGAGGCTCTGCTGCTTTGTTGCCACTGCTGAGCTGGCAGCACTGTCTTTTGATTTCTTTTCCAAACCAATAACGTAGAAGAAGTAAAGAAAAGAAAGGCAGGCATTGCTGAGACTCGAGGAAGTCACAGGGAACCTTTCTGGTTCTTCAAGCGTCCTGCATGCTGTACACACAGTGGGGTGACGAGGGGACAGGCGTCGACAGGGAGGTGGCAGTGACTCAGGCTTAACAGGAGAGGATTTGAGCTAGGGGTGCCCAAGGAGACGGGAGCAGTAGGAGGAGAATGAATACCATGGCAAAGAGCAGAATGGGACAGGTGATGGGACAGGTGGTGCGACAGGTGATGGGACAGGTGGTGCGACAGGTGATGGGACAGGTGATGCGGACAGGTGATGCGACAGGTGATGGGGACAGGTGGTGCGACAGGTGATGGGACAGGTGGTGCGACAGGTGATGGGATAGGTGGTGCGACAGAGAAACAGGAAAGGGAAAAGGTGTGTGACTTCAAGGTTTCAGATGGAAGGAGCGGCCCCTGCACCTGCTCAGTAAACGACCTGCTGAGAAACAGTGGGCTGAGGGCGGGATTTTACTGGGTTCCCCACACACACCCAAGAGCTTACAAAACAGGGAGAGGCGTCTTCTTACCATAACGCATAGAAGCAAGTGTAAGAAAGAGTTTACTAAACATGGAGAGGACAGAAGTCAGAGCAGTAAATAACCGCGAGGCAGGAAGAAATGGCGTAGCTCCGGGGAGGGCCCTGGCCGGACAGAAACACACGAGGAGAGTCCTCAGATGAACTTGGTGTGCGATGGTGAACGTCTGGAAGCGGCCAGAAGTGTGGATCCTTCAGCGGCCTGTCCAGCCCCCGCGTCCCACACCTCCGGCCTCCTCCACCCATGGAGGCCCTGATGGTGGATGTGGGGTCTGCAGCCAGGACAGGAAACTCTTCCTACAAAATATCAGGAAATCCCACAATGGTCACGTGTCATAGGTCCAGCTTCTCCTTGACCCCTCAGAGGCCCCGGGACCTAGAGGTTCCACTTTGCTGTCCTCAGACGCAGTCCTCAAGGGCTGAGAGCCCTGGACCAGAGCAGGGAGGCCCGGGAAGGTACCCAAGGCCGCAGCCTGGACACAGCAGTCAGCACTGTCAGAGTCCGTCTTCTGAGCCAGCGGAGACCAGGCCGAGAGCAGAACGGATGCCCAAGGGCTCGGCAGGGGTCACACACGAGGTCGGGTGGACCTGGGACCCCAGGTGGCAGGGCTGCCGCGCCAGCCATCTGTGGCCGAGAGAAATCGAGTGGTGTTTGCAGAGGCCGGTCCCAGAAAATCCAGGATTCAGCTCTGGGTGCAGGCCCTCCAGACGCGGGGTGTTAGCCCGACGTGTTAGGCGTTCGGAGCACCTCAGGGCAGCTCCGGGCGCGGTGCCGGCTCGCAGGCCCCGGGGCTCGTGCGGGGTTCTGGCACTCCATGTTTTCTGCCGGGACCGGCTCAAGGATGAAGCAGCAGAGAAGTCGTTAGAAACACACTCAGGTTCAGAAGATCAGGCTTTTGATGCCGACACAGGTTCATTTTCTAACTTTCCCACCTGGGGTGAAGGAGCAGCAGCTGTTTTACCCAGAAATGTCGTCGTATTAGGAGGGAACACGATGGGGAATTTCACCTGAAGTCCTGGAAGTTCCACACGCAGAAGTAAACATCCCTGAGCGGCTGAAAGCACAGGCTAAACGTGCAGGGAGCGCCAGCGATGGCCGTTAACCCCGCGGGTGAGCCATCGCAGGTCGGCATCTTCACCGCTCCCGCCCACGGGCCTCCGCGCCGTCCTGAGGGGCAGCGCAAGCTGAGAAGAAGGGCTTCGCGGATGCAAAGCTGCCAGATCCCCCCTTGCTTGAATGAAATTGAACGCCGGTTCTTTTGTTAAAACCTCACCGGCCGGTCATCTTGGAAGCCTTTGAGATTTTGTTTCAGTTTCAAATGTTCCATTAGGCCCCAGGCTCCTAGTTGGTTGTGAACAAAGGAAGCCTAGAAAGCCCTGACAGGCAAGTCCCCTGTGGCACCTTCTGAGGTCCTGCAAGGTTTGCTAGGGGGCTTGTCGAGCCTTCAAGGGGGACGTGGCCAGTCACGTGCAGACCTACCCTGTGCTTCTGCATAACGTGCACCTACGAGGGTCACATGCCTCTAACCAGAGCCTTCTTTCCCAAATTCTGAACTTTCTTGTCACAAACTTCAGAGGAAGTGAACTGTGCGCACCGAGCACTTCAGGGTGTCCCCGTCTTCTGCCAGAAGGCAGCCCTGGCCACGCTGGGCGTTTGGGGAAAACAACCCCACATGCACCTGTGAGGGGAGCGGTCGGCTCGTGCTCAGCTCTGCCAGCCCCTCTGACATACGGAGGGGGATTCTCCTGCCGTGCGGGTTTGCTGTGTGTGAATTACTCACGTGTCGTCAAAATATTCCGGGCACAAACGCACTGGCACGGATCCACCTGCCCAGCAGTGTGGTCCTGCAGCTTAAGGGGAAGGGTGGACACACAGGGGCTGCTTCAGGGTCCTGCCCCAAAGCTCCCGCTCGGATGGTCTTGCGCAAGTCGCAGCTGTGAAAGAAGTGTAGCGAGATACCTCCCTTACAGAATCATGCGAGGATCACACAGGCCGTGGTTGGAAAGACCCGGTAACCCCTAGTGGCCGTGAGCAAAGGCCTGTGTCCCTGGAAAGCATCTTGACAATTTAGACCAAGGTGGACACAATTGTAGCCCAGGAACGAGGCCACCGTGAGGGTAGCCCCCAAGGTAAAATGCGTCCTCCTGTGAGACCCGCCCCCTCCCCCCTAACCCCCGGTCAGGTCAGACGGTTCAGCTGCGAGGAGAACCCAGACGCCGTGTGTGCGTGCTTCATTCTCGCAAGCCCCAGTGCTGTCTGCAGCACTACTGGGACAGAGCACAGCTCAGATCGGCCCCGACGCGTCCGAATCGGTCTTCCCTCTCCTGATGCAGTCCCCCAGGCCCCAGTCTGCTTCATTTTTAAGCAGCACACTTAGATCGCCTGACCCTCCCAGTGGCGCCCCTCACAGAGGGAAATGGGTTTAAGACACTGTCCGAAACTGCTGGCCCGGGACGCACGCTGACCGCCTTCCTCTCTCCCCAGATGGAGGTGGACGCCGAGGAGAAGCGGCATCGCACGCGGTCCAAAGGGGTGCGAGGTACGTCCGGGCTTCCCGGCCCCCGGGCCCTGCGCGGGCTCCCCTCCGCCCTGCAGAAGCCGGCTGCGCGGTGCGCTCCGAGCCGGCCTTTGCGCTGCGCTCCCGGGGTCTCCTGCGGCGGGCCCCCCGTGGACGGTGAACTGTCTGTTCCCTCTCTCCGCAGTGCCCGTGGAGCCGGCCATCCAGGAGCTGTTCAGGTGAGCGCTCTGTGGGCGGGGGACCCCATGGGCGGGCGCTCAGAGAGCCCGCCGGCCAGTGGAGACCGTGCCCTCGGCTCCGGGCCCAGGCCCTGCACCCCTGCTCCCCTCCTTCCGGTCTCCAGTCCTGTATGTCTGTCTGTGTCGCCTGCTGTCTCTCCGACACCGAAGAGGCTCTCGGGGCCCCTGCCCACAGCACCCCAGTGACTCACCCTCCTTTCTCCTTGCAGCTGCCCCACCCCGGGCTGCGATGGCAGTGGCCACGTCAGCGGGAAATACGCGAGACACAGGAGGTAAGGCCTGGCTTTCATGCCTGCTGTCTGGGTGCCTCCCGTGGGGCAGAGTTGGGGGGTGATGGAGACTCCGAGTGTCCTGCTGGCCTTCTCTCTGCGGACGAGGGCTTTGCTGTTGGTCTCTGGCTGGGCCTTCTAAATGCCTCTTGAGGCGGAATTCACCTCATACATCAGACGACCCAGATGAGGTCCAGCCTTGCACGCTGGCCCACGCGGGGACACAGTGCTCCACTCACACAGCTGCTGGGAGCCACCCCGCTCCCTGGTCCCTGGGAGGGCGTGTCTCTCCACCCCATACTTACCCCTAGGAGCTCAGGAACCCCGGGTGGTGACTTGCAAGCTTCTTCCCTGGCCTTTCTGCAGGGGCTCAGCTTGTCCTGGGGGAAGAAGCCCCCACTGGCGCCGGGGCAGCTCCCGGGAAGGCTGCGCAGGAGGGGGTGTCCGGGACACATAGGTCCCTGAGGCTGGGGGCCCAGACGATGGTGCCCTAGACACTGGGCTCCGGGTCCGTGGGCTGTGATGGCGCGGGAACGCCTAGACCGCAGGCAGGCAGGGGGATTATTGCAAGATGAACCCGGGCGGAATCACGGCGCTCGCCCGAGGCCGTGAGGTGCCTGCCGCTCAGGCTCCAGACTCACGTCCTCAGGGAGCGTCTCCCCGCGTATCAGTGCAGCTTCGCCGTTCAGTGGAAGGCTGTGGTCACGATGCGTGAGAAGCATTTGCAGGCTACCGCCCACCCCTAGCTAATTCCCACAAAGCAGGTTGTGAGGACCAAGGTCGTGCGGCCCCGCGCGCCAGCGGGAGCCAGGCCACGTGGCCTAAGCGGAGGCTGAGCAGGTGCACCTGCAGCCCTCGGGTGACCTTCCTTCCCTGCTCTTTCCTTTTCAGCTGAACACTAATTTCTGGATGAAATCAAGCAATTATCTTGATTGTCCTTTAGTAAAATCAAGAGAAAAATTACAAACGAGTCCAAAATCCCCAGGCTAGCTTTTAAAGAGGCAGGAACTTTTAATGGGCGTCCACGAAGAAACGGTTTCATGCCAGAAAAAGGACAGGCCACTCTGAAGAGTATTTTGTGGTTTAAATGATTCTATTTAATTTATCGTGTTATTATTTGTATTCTGTAAAATAGTAAACTGTTGAATTATGTAATTTAAATAAGTGGTTTATTTTAAGTCTTTTTTATTTTATGAAGGCGTACGTATGGAAATTCATTTAAAAATCCAGTTTTTAAAAACTGGATTCTTCATGTTTACAGTGGAAAAGAAGTCCTCCAACCAGGAGAGAATGTCTTCCCCTAACCATCTCTCGATTAGTCAACACTTAAACATTATTGTGTTGCTATTAGAGGAAACGATTGCGTTTGGCTAAAAAGTTGTAATGAGAAGTCAGCTAGTTTTAACGAGGTGTCACAACCACATTTTTCCGGGGGAAATGGTGACACTCCCACCCAGCTGTTTCAGGCGTTTGCATCCCCACCCGAGGTGAGCCCATCGAGCCGGGACCGACGGGCCTGTGCGGTGCGCTATGTGCGCAGCTGTCGGTGAGGTCGCCTCCCTGCTCGCAGAGTGGCACTGAGGCTGGGGAGACCATGAAGACAAGCAGGCTCCCCTCTGAGCCATGATACTGGTGAGAACACAGCTCCTGAGTCTTAGAGGCGCGAAGTGGATGGAATTTGAGAGAGGATACAGAGAGGCAGCCAGACTGGAAAATTCTACCACAGAAAATCTACCTTTTTAATTTAAAATAATACCATATTTTTTATCATGAGACATGGGGAATGCAGTGACTGGAGTTCTCACTGTTGTAGCAGAAAGAGTGTATGAGGAGACACCCTGAGTACCACGGAGGAGCGCTTCCCGGGACACAGACGTGGCTCCAGCCGCCACCCCCGATGCCACTGATGGCCCTGGGGGCTTTGGGAAGTCAGTGAACCTGTACTGACTTCAGTGTCCTCAGTGTTAAAATGATAAAGTCGCAGACTTTGCTATGTAAGCTCACACCACTCGGACTTACATCCCAGATGGCCTTCTTGCTGAGGGGTCCCCCGAGGCTTCCTGGCTTCCGTGTTGACGTCCACATATGACCAGGAACTCTAGCTAAGGGCTGACAGTTGAATTTCTCAGACTGGAAAAGGGCCCCTTGGAGGAGATGAGGCCCGAGTACACATGGGCGCCCTTTGACGCTGCTGCATCAGATTTGTGAGATCTCAGTGATACCTGGCTTTGCTTTTCTCTATTTTAAAAAGATTTCCTGAACAAAGTTTCCCCCCCAAACACACACAAGTGTCACCTGCCCTCACCTGGTCCCTGCCCGAGACGCGAGCTCACGAGCCCCTGCATCATGCCAAGAGCGCGGCCTCAGCTCCGGTCTTGATGAAATCTCCCGTTACTTTGTTCTTTCAACGTTAAATTTCTTGATGAATGTCTTCCTGTTAAGCCTGTAGTTTCACTTGACTCACACGTCTCCGCAGTTCACAGCGGAGTGAAAGGCATGGTTTTAGTATATTGACGTATCCATTTATTTGAATGAGCAAAAATCAATCTGAGGCAGGTGTGGGGAATCAACAGTGTAAAAAATTAAAATTAAGATTGTTAGGAAATTTGACACCCAGGGGTCAAACGCGGCCACCAGTTAGCCTTTGTTGGAACAAGGCAACGTCTAAGGACGGCAAACAGCAACCACAGTTCCAGGGCAATGTGTGTCGCCTCGGAGGACGAACACGGCTGGCCTTGGTGGCTGCTGCTTCCACAGGGAGTTGGCTTTTCGTGGTAGCTGCTGACACTGATGGCTTTTCTTTCCCAGTGTAATCGAGGGAGGGTTGTGGATTTGTAAGAAACTGGGAGGAGAGGGTGGGGCCCATTGGCCACAGGCTCACCCCTGTGAAAGGAGCCAATCGTTGACTTCACAGGGAATTCACAACTCAGGATCCTGGTTAGAGGCTGAGGGGTAGGAGTTAACATTATGAGACTTACTTTATTGGATGGTCTACCTTACTTGAAAATTGTGTCCTTGAACTAACGATAATCTGTCCACGGGTGTTTGTGTTAATGGTTCATAGACAGTCAGAGGTGGCTGATCAGCACACGCACAACAGCGCAGGTAAGAGTTAAATCAAAGAGAGCAATTAGGAAACGCATAAGGGAAATGGAAGCACAGCTCTACCAGAGCCCCAGGATGTGTCCGGGGTTTAGTATCGCTCTGAGCCTCCTGGCAGTCAAGGTAGAGGCGAGCAGGACGGGTGAAGGAACTCCCGGTGTCTGACGCTGACCCTACTCCAGGCCCTTGGAGAAGCTGCCTCTCTGGGCACTGAAGATGGGTTTATTTGGCTCCTGTACACTGACCAGCAGGGATCCAAGCTCAGTCAACACTTTTGTGCCCTGAGACGTGTCAAGCCTCTCAAGTAGCTAACATCACAAACCTTTATCTTCAGAACCATCATTAGGCTTTCTATTATTAGCACACACGTGGAGCAAAAGCATGGAATTTGCATTCAGGCCAGGAAGTGAGTCTCCTGTGTGAGCCAGAATGCTCACTCAGTCCTCTCTGTGCCCAGTGAGTCTGGCCTCTGCCTTCCACGTGCTTCTTCCGTCTCATCACTGCACACCTGGCCCTGTTGGCCCCTCCACTCTCTTCTTGCCGATACCTATGAGTAGCTGGAGACACGTACATATCACAAACACGGGGGCCAATCCTAGCTTCCTTTGCAAACTAACCCTTCGTCACGCTAAGTGAGTCTTCCCAAATTCCAGGCGTCCTGGAACCTGCCTCTCCCATCACCGCCTCCCCAGTGTGCAGGCAGGCTTGTGAGCTGAAGGTGTTTAAAACCCCTGTGGCTGAACTAAGAGTGTTTCCCACGGGCCTGTTTTCAGCGTGGATGGCGGGCAGGAAGATACGGAGCGCTCGGAAGCCACAAAGGTGGAATTCAGGGAGTTGCTGGGCTGCGGGTCAGCTGGCTGGGAGGCTCCAGGCAGGCGAGGAGTGAAGTACGCAGATCCAGCCGGAAGCGAGGGGCTTGGAGCCGGCAGCGCAGGGCCAAGTGCAGGGCATCGCGGCCACGGAGCTTCCAAACGCCAGGCCCTGAGCTGGGGGCATCTCGAGAGGGGCAGCCCCCAGCAGAAGGGAGACCTCGTAAGGCGGAGACGTGGGGAGGACAGGCCACATGACACTCAACCTATCATTGCTTCTGTTTGGCTCAAGTCCCTGAAGAAGAGATCGGTTCTTAACCCGGAGAATTACACGAAGGACACTAAGATGACAGCCAAATGTGGAAAGTCAGAACACTTCTGCAAAAACGTACTGTTGAATCTCTGACTAAGACTGAACATTCTCGGGCCTTCCGGTCACAAGCTGTTTCTCCCCGTGCGGATGTAAGGTGCTGTTGGTGTGAGGACACAGTGCAAGGTGAAGTTTAAAGGGGCACTTACATGGACACGAGGCATCGTCAAGAGTCAGGGCCGGCTTATTATTCTTAGAGTTTTTTTTTTTAATTTTTATTGAAGTGTGGTTGATTTGCAACGTTGCACTGGTTTCAGGCGTATAGCAGTGACTCAGTGACACACGCACAGACACACACGTGTTAGGAAGGGGCTGGATTCGCTCTGGCTGGCAACGTGTATCCCTTCTTCAGATGCTTCCCATTTCATTCTTTTTCAGACTCTTCCATTACGGTTTATTACAGGAAACTGAACACAGCTCCCTGTGCTGTGCAGTAGGTCCTTGTTCATCTATTTTATACATAGTAGTCAGAATCTGCAAATCCCGAACTCCCAATTTATCCCTTCCCACCCCCTTCCCCCCGGTAACAGTAAGTTTGTTTTTTATGTTTATGAGTCTGTTTCTGTTTTGTAAATAAGTTCATTTCTGTCGTATTTTAGATTCCACATAGAAATGACATCACATAGTATTTGTCTTTCTCTGTCTGACCGACTTCATTTAGTATGATAATCTCTCAGTCTTTTTTTTCAATTTGCGCAATGAAAATTAGAAATAGGAATAACAAAAAATTGTTAACATAATATAAATTAATATTGAGATTAATAAATATTAAGCAACATAGAGGAATTTGAATTTCTGCATCCTTCTTTATAATAGTTTTATTCATAGTGGACCATCTGGAATTAATTGGATTTACTTCCTTCCTTCTGAATAGTGATTTTTGTGTGAGCCTCCAGTGAAAGAGAGAGAGCCCCTAATGTGGATACATTCTTCACATCATCTGTTCTGTGAATCCTCTGAAATTACTTCCAAAATTTAATGGATTTTATTTACATTAACCTTTCACTTTTTTTTTTTTAAGATATTTGCTGAGCATAGGGTTCTGGTGAAATATTTGGCCCAAAATCTAGCTTTGTGGTCTTTTCACATGTGACGACCGCCCAGAAGCCAGGTAGTGAGTTTGGTGTCCTATTTAAATCCCACCTGAATTAGAAAATTTAGGGTCAAATCAATTCATCTTGAAACTCTAAAATTAAAAGCTCCGAACGGTGGGTTTCCTTTTTATTAGAACAGGACTGGGCTCCCTCTGGCTGGGGCGTACACGCCTCCATCAGATGCTTTTCCGTGTCACATACCTTTGCACCCAGCAGCATGTGGCGCAGGCTGCGCGGCCGCAGGTGAGTAATTGCTTGTCTTCGAGGGAGCTGGTTCAGGAGCCGAGTGAGGGCTTGCTTCCTGATGTATGCACGCCTCACTTGGGTTCTGCCGACAGCCTCCGGCTGTATTATTCATGCCTTGACAGCGAGCACTCACTGAAAACCTTGGAACAGAGCCAGGGACTGGGAGAGATGGTGGAGCATTGCAGCCTGCAACTGAGCACAGCGTCTATAATCAAAAAAAAAAAAAAAAAAAAAAAAAAAGCTGGAGCAGGAGGAAAGAGGGAGAAGTAGGGATCCCTGCTGCTCGTTTCACCTTGACAGAATTTTCATTTGCGTTAAAATAAACCCTCAAAATAATTGCATTTTTTCCCTAACCACGCTTGAAAGTTTAACACAATTTTCCACATTTAATTGCAAAGCTGATTTTAATTAGTGGGGCCCCGCATGTGAAAAATGAAGATCCACTTGGGTGCGTGGAAACATTGCAGTGTCTGCTGAACGCTCTAATTAACGTCTGGCTGCGGTGCGGCAGGGCACACTGCGGGGCGGGGCGGGTGTGGGGAGGCATCCGCGCTCGCACTCAAGAATGCAGCCACCCTACAGCCGCTCTGGGCTCCGCTTTGGGAATCCACAAGGATCAACAGCTCCCCCTTGGTTCTTTATGACACATCGTTGTGCATCACGCCATCCGTAAGCTACGGCATGCCCGTCCTTTCTGCTGTTTGTCACTAATGTTGTAAATCAGAACTCAGCGCATGCCTACTTAAGCATCAGTTTGATAGCTTGCAGAGTTGCGCATCGAGCAAACATTTGAGATTGAGGGACGCGTCTGTGTGAAGAGATTCAAAGCAAGTGGGCTCCCAGGCTCAGCCTCGCTTGGTGCCTTGCTGCTCATGGCATGGGCACAAACAAAATCCGGGCAGTCTTTCTGGACCGTGGTGGCGTTAGCCTTTATTGTCACAATAAATCCTCTACCAAAAAAAAAGCTTCCTGTCCATTATGTCAAGAAACCAATTTGCCTGCTGCTTGTCTGAGGTCTGTCTCCCCACGTGGATGGATCTCTGGCCCTGGCCTATTTTGTTATGTGTTTTAGAAGTCAGTGTGACTGATTTCGGTGTATTTAAAACTGCAGATAAAACATGTGGGGCCTTTCAGGGCGTATTTTTGACATTTGGTGAAATTAAACATACTTTAAAAATAATGCAATGTTCGAAGAGAAGGAATACAGGTAATTTTCAGGCAGGGAACTAAAAACAGTAAGTGCGCTTACAGAGAAGCTCTGATATTCACAATCTGTGTTGGTGGAGACTAGACGTAGCAATTACAATCTTGGTCTGGTTTTGTGAGTAATGATTAAAAATACATAAACGTGGCTTTGAGCGTCCGCGGCGCGCACACAAGAAACGAGTATGTGGTACCGCTGCTGGCTAGGATCTGCCGGTTCTGGCGAGCAGGCCTGCGCTGGGGCTGCAGCACGTACACTTTCCAGAGCTGACGCGCGGGGAGGGTCCTGACACGATGGGGAGGGTATCGGAGGGGGCTGACCCGGCTGAGCGATCACCCACGAGCGCCACCCACCTGCGGGCAGCTGACTCTGCAGCCAGGCCTGCCCCGGGTTGGGGTCCCTGCCCGCTCGCACCCCAGGGACCAGGGACAGAAGGGAAGGGTGATGTCCGAGTCAGTGGCTGCTGGATGGTCTGTGGACTCCATCCACCAAAGGGACACACTATCCCCACTTGTCAGAGGCGGTGGCGGTGGGTGGGGGGTGGACCGACCGGACAGTGGGAGGTCCAGGCAGCAGCTGCTCGTGCCTGGAATCTGCAGTCAGGACCGGTGATCTCTGCGAAGCCAGCGTGATGGTGGCCTTGTGACCCAGCTTGGGGACAGTCATGTCACTGGTGTATTCACACTTTGAGAAGCGGAGGAGTCCTGAGGGTGACTTGGCTCCTCCTGACACGGGAAGTGGTTGCTTCCCCTCCTCTCGGACCTTCTGTCCTGGAGGGAAAAGAGTGCTTCCAGGATGAGACCCCAGGACATCATCAAAGCCCAAACTCCAGAGCCTTCTTCCTGCAGCACTGGTGAGAGAGTCACAGGAAGGGACCTCCACCTCAGCTGGAACAGAAATTTGATGAGATTTTCTTGTCTGAAAATTTCTGTGTGGCTTAGAATCTTTCCAGCTACAAAAAAAAAAGAGGAAAAACCCACCTCCAAGTGGCGTAAACAGCACAGAATTAACTGTCTGCATAAGCTGGAAATTGAGGTCGACTCGCTGGGCGTCTGCTCCGTCCTCAGCCCACCGCGGCCCCCCCGCCTGGCTGCCCGGCCCGACGTCCAGGGAGGCTGGAGCAGGGGGGGTCTGGAAGCTTCTCAGAGGAGGACGAGGAGGAACTTTCCG
This sequence comes from Camelus bactrianus, assembly GCF_048773025.1. Classification (NCBI taxonomy): domain Eukaryota; kingdom Metazoa; phylum Chordata; class Mammalia; order Artiodactyla; family Camelidae; genus Camelus; species Camelus bactrianus. The sequence continues at coordinate 14,251,426 of NC_133553.1, read as the reverse complement.
GGAAGCCACCGCGCTGCTGTGGGAGCTCCGGTGCTCCAGCAGGTCCACGCCCAGGCCTGGGCCCGCCCGGGACTGCAGGCCGGGGCAGCGTCCCTCAAGGGGGCTTCTCGCAGTCGGGTCCCCTCGCCCAGAACATCAGTGTCACCAGGGACTTCTAGAAGGGCAGCTTCCCAGCTACTCCCCAAGCCAAGACCCGTCCCCGCCTCAGGCCCGCCCCCGCCCCCGCCCCCGACCTGCGGACTCAGGATCTGTCGGGAGGCCCGCTGTCTGTGTGTCCCTCCAACCCCCATCGGAGGACTCTGATGCCCTGAGTGTAAGGTCACTGCCCCTGAGGGCACGGGCCTGCATGTGCAGAGGGCAGACTCCAGGTCTGAGGGGGTTTGAAGTCCCCGGTGAGCACCTGGCAAACCAAGGCAGGACGTGTGTGAGTCTGAACACCAACCCAGCAGGCATGGGTGACAGCTGAAACCTTGCTCTGAGTCCCTGGGTGCCGGGAGCCACCTTGGCACCCGCTCTGGTGTCTGCTGCCTTACAGGTCCATGTCCAGCCCAGGAATTTCTAACCGGGGCGGATCCCGGCTAGAAGCGTTTCCACCACCCAGACCATAAGCCCGTGTGGAGGCACATCCCCCCGCGGCCCCAGCCATGCTCCCCACGTTGCTGCCCCCCAGCTTCACTCCTGGGCTCCAGTGGCCGGAAGGACAACTTCTAAGTGGGAACAGTGTCACCTTCCACTTCACTCTGTCCACACCGTGGAATTGCCCTGAAAATGACAGCCACAGAGACATCTGAGTGGCTGGTCTCTGGGGAGAGACTGGACGGCCGTGTGGATGGAGTCCAGGCTGAGGACCAGGCAGCCCCTGCAGATTCAGCCCTGTCCCCCGAGGGGATCCCCTCCCCGAGCCCACATGGGTAGGCTCAGAGCCCTCAGCCAGCCCTGCCTTGTGTGTACCCCTGGGCCAGGAAGCTCGGGGGTCACCCGCCACTGTCTGCTCTGCGGCCTCGGCCTGAGCAGAGCCTGGTGGTCAGGAGCACACGGGCAGTAAGGGCCAGAGCAGCTCGGCTGAAAGAGACTCCGGGTGCATCGTGGAGCTTGTGCACAGCCTGAGGGGGGCCCTCTCCCCGCTCACGCAGGACCGCGGGGCCCGGGCACTGGGAACAGAGCAGGAGGCAGACGCACCTTCCCTCCTGCGAAGCGAGCGCTCTGAGCCCCCCCTGTGTAGTTCAGCCGATTCTAGGAGATCCACTCGCTCTGCTTTAGTAGCCACTCTGCGCCCGTGAGTGCTACCTGACGCTGCATCCAGCGTCGCCAGAGATACGGTTCCTCTACGTGGATGCATTTCCCAAAACCCTGGGAGGAGCGGAGGGGGCGTGAGCATCTCAGGAGAAGTTCTGTCCACCAGTGATGCGTCACGATACAGTGAAACGCTCGACTCACCCCGTCAGCCAATCCCGTGGCCTCTGAATGGCCTGCCGTGCTCCCCTGAGAGCCGTGGGGACCGCTTGCGCCAGGGCGGAAACTGAGCGCAGGGAGGCAGCTGTCGGGGCAGGACCCAGCAGACCCGGATCCTGGGCCGGGGTCTCCATGGCGGGCTGTGCTTCACTCCGTGTGACCCCGGGGTCCTCCCACGGTCACATGCAGGTGGAGGAGTTAGTCACAGAGCAGCCATGTGACACTGTTCCCGGAGCAGAAACCCACCCTCAGAAAGGGCCGGAGGGGCGGGAGTGCAGTCACTGTGGCCCCAACCCCCCTGTAGGAACAGACTCTCTGGACCTCAGCCCCCTGGCCTGGCGGCCCCCCCAGCTCCAGAGCCCCCCACCGTCTCCCCGACCTCAGGGGGCGCTAGTCAGACACTGCAGCGGCCATACCACCTCGAGGGACTGACCAGCTGGACTCTCCCCAAGGCAGCCTGGTTTTTGTCAGAGACGCTTCTGCAATTAACCCAAACTGGTCTCCAACAAGTGATGGTGGAGGCGGAGGGGAGGTCTGGGGGCTGGGGTCCCGCCAGAGCCCCGTCCGCCCGGGAATCAGCAGCAGCCGGTCCGCGTCCCCAGGCCTGCCCACCCGTGGGGGCTGCCCCGGGACCCCACGCGCAGTGCAGGCCGCCAGGGGCAGCGAGGCCTGGGCTTTGCGGTGTGAAACTTCAGGAAGTGAAAAGATAAACGGGAGTTTGCGTTTCAGACCATCTCAGCCGATCCTCTCGGGGAATTTTATGGCAGCTGAAACCAAAAGAAACACTGCACTGGGTGCAAAGGTGACGTGGGATTAAAGGCGGGAAGTGCGCGTGTCCTTGAATACGAAAACCGAGCTTAGGAAAGCAGGAACAACGGCGGGGGCCGCCTTCCTGGACGCCTGTCGCGCTCCTGTGACTGCTCGGCTCCGAGGGGCGGCACGCCTTCCCCGGTCGCCAGGATTTTCCTGGTTGCCGATGCATTTTACTCTTTGAATTAGTCTCACAGATGTAAACTCGCGTTTTCTAAATTTTTATTTCAGGTTATAACATGAGGCATTTCTGAGGCCACTGAGTATTTTCATTTTAGTTGCCACGGGATCTTCCGTCCTGTGGGGAGACTGATTTATGCCACGCTCCTCTTACTGGAAGTTGCTGGGGTTCACGTCTCACTTTTCCTTGTTGTAGATCACGTGCAGTCAAGTGTCTTTGCAGAGCGTTTTTACGGCTTTGGCTCTTTAGGGGAGACTCACACAGGAGGAGCCCTGGGTTGAGGGATGTGAGGACATGGACCGTTTTAAAGCTTCTTTCCAGCAAGATGGGACCCGTCTGTGTTCCCACCAGCAGAGGGGAGGGTGCCCGTTTCCTACTGCAGACAATACAGAATAATTGTTTTTAAAGGACTTCCTTCTTACTCAAGAAAAAATTGTTTGTATAAGGATATATTTTATAATATATATATTTTATAAGATTGATCATTTTTTAATGCTATTGCTGGAAAATTCTGAAATAAGTTTCGAAATTTAAGCCACAGTTTTTCCTTTTTAAATGAGCTCGATTACTAGTGCCCAGGCGAACTTCCCCCAGCCACCTCCCCCAGGCCGGCCCTAGGGTGGCCCTCCCGGCGGTGGAGTGAGAAACAGGCTTCTAGGCAGACGGTGATGCTCCGTGCCAGGCAGGAGGTGAAGGGCTCTCCTTCTCTGTCCTGGTCACCTGGTCCCCACTCCAACCACCCACCAGCTTTGAGTGCCAAGCACGGGAGCAGGCGAGAACCCAGGGGCCCGGGTCACCAGGGCCATGAGGGTGGGGACAGAGCCCCTGAGGGAGGAAGCTACACCCGAACGTTACATGAAAATGTCTTAGATTTTTATTGTATTGAAGTAGAGTTGATTTACAATGTTGTTCTTGTTTCTGGTGGACAGCACAGTGATTCAGTTGCACACGTATATATTCTCGTTCACTGTAGGCTGTTACGAGATACTGAATATAGCTATCTGTGGTCCACACGAGGACCTTGTTGTTTATCTGTTTCATGTATAGTTAGTATCTGTAATCCCGAACTCCCAGTTTGTCTCCCCACGCCCCCATCCCCCCCGTAACCGTAAGTTTGTCTTCTGTGTCTGTGAGTCTCTCTCTGTTCTGTAAACAAGCTCATTGAGCGTTGGCTCCAGTAGGCGGGACCCTGGTCCATCGCTGCACCTCCACGGGTCCACATCCTGAGTGATTCGACCGTCACCTGAGGCTTCACTTCAGCTGCCCGTTAAAGAGCAGCTTTCTCTCCTACACTCAGAACGCAGTATCTGAAGCAAGATATTTGATCCGTACAAACTTTCTTAGCCGCTGGCCACCGAGGCACAGTTTCTGCCCGTTTGTAAAACCTTCTCCCCAAGTAGATTGTCATCGAGTCCTCGGAAGTCAGAGGCCCCTCCCCCTTTGCCTCCCCTGGGCACCTTCACTCCGCGGCCCACGGCAGCCACTCCTCAGGCACCTGCAGGAAGATGCTGCTGCCGATGTAACAGGACGCCGAGGAGGGGGTGCCTGGGGGGGTGGTCTCTGCTGTGTGGACACCTGGGCTCCACTTTGTCCTGTCCCAACTCAGAGCCCTTGGTCGGTCTTACTTCCTCCCTCGCAGGAAGTCTTCTTGGTTACTGCCTGACACCTGCGGCCTCCATGCGAGTCAGGAACGTGGCCGTGCCCGGAGCATCACAGGAGGGAACAAGGCCTCCCCGGAGGGCCCCCAGCCCCCGTGGACTCATGGACTTGACAGGGTGTCCCAGGTGCCCTCAGAGTCACGGTGGGGGCCAGGGAATGGAGGAAGAGGGGCAGCGTCCCCCTGGGCCAGCCAGCCTTCCCGGGGAGACTCTCCACCTGGCCAGGGTGGGGACGTGGGCCCTCAGGGTGGGGAGGGGAGTGCTGCCCATCTGTCCGTCGCCGTTCAGTCCATGAGGCCAAGCTCTTTGTGAGGCCGTGCTGTGCCAGGGCGAGATCCACGTGGTAACAGGTCGGATTCCTGGCCTCCGACGGGCTCTACGCCCGAGCAGAGAGGGCGGTGGGCCAGACTCAGCGGCTGCAGTCGGCAGGAGGCTGAGAGGCCCCGAGCCCCTGCGATGGAGGTGGGAGTCAGCCCGACGGACCCGGACCTGGCGCCGGAGGGGCCCAGGGAGGCCAGGGGACAGCGGCCGCCCCTGCGGGGGAGGGTCAGGTCTGGGAGGAAAGTGAGGAGGGAGGCTGTGGCTTGAGAAGGTCTGGATCACGGGTGGACCCCACGTCGGGCAGGAGATGCGGGAGCCCCGCCCTGGGTCTGACCCAGCGTGCGCGCAGGGTTGTGGGGGAGTGAGGACCTCTGGAGATGGGCGGCCGCCTGCAGTCAGTGTGTCAGAGGAGGTGAAAGGCGTGCGCTCTCTTCGCGACCAGGTGGGCAGTGGGCAGATCAGCGAGAGAGGCGGAGAGACCGCGGACGCCCGGGGACGGTCGCAGCGGGGCCCAGAGCTGACGGGGGCGGGAGGGGCGGGGGGAGGGGAGTCCGGCTTGATTCAGGCCCCGCGGTTCTCGGCTGTGGTTCAGTACAAAGCACGGAGAGCAGGAAGGTCGGCATCTCAGGACACGCTGAACGTGGTTTCTGTGCCGCGGCCGACGATTTCTCTCATCTCAGCCCTCCGTGGAACAAGGCAGACACACTCCACAGGGCATCGCCGTCACAAGAGCACCCTGACCCCGGGCGCGTGCTGGGGGCCTGAGTGCGGGGAGGCACGAGCTTTGCTCGGGTCACAGTGGCAGGAGCCGGTCGCTGGCTGGCAGGTCCGGCCTCCCCGTTCTAACCCCGTCCACTCGCCACGATGCCCGCCTGCCCGCAGCCACTTCCCAGAGCGACGTGAACACTCCTGTGCTGGGGCTGCTGCCAGCAGGGCACGTGGAGCCTGGGCCCGGTCCCGGGAGTCTGAGATACTGTGGAGGTTCTTCCTGATGAACTGAAGCTGAGGTCCCACCGCGGCCAGGGGCCCCTCCCCCCCCAGAAACGAGGGTGATTCGTGGGTGAAGGAGGCTCGTGGCAGCAGCCACTTGAGGACCCCGGTCCACGCTGCCCGACCCAGCCTGGGCTCCGACCAGGGAAGCCCAGCTGCTCTGCACAGCACTGTGCAGAGCTGGGAGCACTGGGGCTCACTGGTTTAGCTGTTGGGGTCTTGTCTCTGGGGTCAGACCCGCCGCTCTGCCTTGGAAGGCATGGGACTGTCAAGGCTGGGACATCGTTCTCAGCCCTGGGCGGGGGCGTCATTTTCACACAAGAGCCACTTTCGGAGAAAGCAGATTACCGTGGGCCGCAGGACTTCACCCAAAGGTGGCGTCCCTGGAGGCGGGGCGCCGCGGTGCTGGACTCATCAGGATGCACGGAGGGCAGCCCTCCTCTCTGCCAGGCCTGGGCCTGGCCTCCGCCGTGAGCGTCCTGCTCTTCAGACCAAGCGAAGGGAGGCCCGGCCTGGGGGCCGGTCACCTCCTCTCTCTGCAGACCTGGCCTTCAGACCCAAGCCTTTGCCCCCGGAGGGAGGAGGGGGCAGGACCGGGCGGTCTGAGCGAGGTGGCCTTCCCCGAAGGGGGCTGGCATTAGTTCCGGGCTGCCTCCCAAGGCACGTGGCCCCAGGCAGCCCTGCATCTGTCAGAGAGGGACCCCGCTGACCGGCTTTAGGGCCACGTTCTCTGCTCTGAGACACAGCCTTTGGTTCAGGTTCTGCAGTTGCTGCTGCTTCCCGGCAGTGTGGCTCCGGGACGCCCCTGCCTTTCCTTGTCATCAGTTGTCACGTTAGCATCCGTCAGACTCTGAGAAGCCAACACCCCCAAACCGGTCCACACTCCGTACACGGGTTTCACTCATTTCTTTTTAGCACCTGATAGTTTTTAGTTGATGAGAGTGACTTATTAAAAAAAATGTGAGGAACCCAACTGTGATAGCAACTGTGAAAGGAATCTGAGCAGAAGCCTAGGGGGGACCTGGCAGCCAGGCAAGGGGCTGAGCCCCCAGCCCCTCCCCAGCAGGAGTCTTCCTTGGACAGAGAGCCCCACGTGACGGAGGCCCCGAGACACCTGGCCTCTAGCCCGAGTTCCAGAAAACTTGAAGACCCTGGAAATCTGATCAACCCCTTCCTCCCACGGACGGGGACCTGACACTGACGGAGGGACCCACTCAAGGTCACACAAGTAAAGAGAGGTTTCAAATCCAGCTCCTCTGGTCCAGGCTCGGGTTTGGTTCCATCTGTGGACTGAGATTCCTCTCTCTGCTCACAGGGAGGGGAGGCAGTCAGCTCTTAAGAAAACCAACAGAAAAGAAGAAAAACCGCCTGTTTAGTATCACTAAACGTGGAGACAGATAAAACGGAACAGCGTTGTGGACATTCAGCCAGGCGCTGCGTTGGAGGCCAGCTGAGTTGGATTTGACTCCGAAGCCGGGGAAGCACCTGCCTCCTCTTGGGCAGGCCCCTCAGCGGACCTCCTGCCACCAGAGAAGAGCAAGACTGCCTTTCTTCAGAAACGAAGAAGAGTGCCTCAGATCTCACCCCAGGGCTGACCCCAACCCCTGGGCTGACCCCAACCCCAGGGCTGACCCCAACCCCCGGGCTGACCCCAACCCCAGGGCAGTGAACGGAGCGGCTGGCGGCGTTTGCAGGGCCCCTCACTGGGGGTTTTGGGACACCCCCCACCAGCCCACCAGGGAGGTGAGAGCCTTCTCCTCGAGAGCCTTTCAGTGCGCATGAGCCGTGCGCCACTGAATCAGGAATGGACAAGTGGAAACCGTTCCGAGGGTGGCTGTGTGCTGGGCCGACTCTCCCACGGTCCTGCTCCCGTGGCCTGGAGACCCGCGCAGCATCTAAGGAGTCGGGAGACAGGAGCAAGAACCGACATCCCAGAAGCTGGTGTGAGGGAGACGGAGCCCGGGGGGCACACACTCCCCGGGGCCACAGACCCACCCAGACTCCCAGAAATCCCACCCAAGTAGGGCGGCGCAACTGCCCTGGCCGTGGCACCCCCGCCCACACCAGCCACTTCTGCCGCATCCTTTCATCCTTTCTGACCCGGAAGTCTGGGAGGCCACAGCCGCCATCACAGCCACGCTGGGCACGTCCCCTGAGGGCACCTCCCTGCTCAGGGACAAGCTGGAGACGGAGCACACGGGGACTTGTATTCAGAGGACCCGAGAGAGACCCCAAAGCGAAGAGTGCGCTTGTCCTCAGAGCATCTCCCCGGGCTCTGCTCCACCTCCCCTGAAACGAACGGAGGAGAGAGCCCCATTCTTTGCACCAGGACTTCTGTGTGAAAAGCAGAGTTGCCTGTTCAAAACTAGTGTTTTCCGTCACAAGAAAATCTTACACCTCTAGTCATCCGAGTTCAGAAAGAGGGCAGTGGTGCCAGGACTCACGGAGACCCGAGCCTGGAAGATGGAGTCGTGTGACAAAGTGCAGCCTGCGGTGGCACTGAGTGCGCCCTGAGTTGTGCAGCGCGTGTGGGGGCCTGACAGCTGAGCGGCACACACATGGAGGGACTGCTTTTGCACTTTCTTATGACAAGTATTTCTGATGTTTGTTAGAACTGTAAATAACTGGAATAAAAACAGACGAGCCTGGGTGGGAGCTAGGCAAACTACCAATTGCCAAGGGAGTTAAGATCAAGGCAATATGGTGGAGAAAACATATTTAATCCCCTTCAGAATGACCAGATTTTACAGCTTATTACCTGTAGCCTGGTGCCCGGTAAACTACAGACCCGTCTAGGGCTGTGCCACCCTGAACACGCCTGACCCCCTCTGACCACAAACCACAGAGCAGCTTCAAAAATCTATGTGGTGTGAGAGCTTATATTTTGCTTGCAGTAACTGATTAGAAAATGCATATTTAAGAAGCTTCGTAGTTTCTGTGAGAGGCACGTTTTGCCTGGAGTGCGTACACCCATGTGCGTACTCTGCGTGTGTGTATTAATGTACATACGGTTGTATTTCTGTCATGTGTCTGTACGTGAGCATGCGAATGGTCATATTTCTGTGAGGTAGGAGCGTTCAGGTGCATCTCCTCACCCCCAAGCCAGCTCTGTAGGCCTCTCAACCCGCCAACTACCAACATCGTAAATATTTCACAGCTGAGCGACTTCTCACTTGCCACGTGAAGACAGTGCTGTCCTAGGGCGTCGGGAGAAGAGGGCTCTCGTATGTACTTGAGGAGGAGTGAGAAGTCTTTAGCTTTTGGTTTGCGTGTATTTTCTCACACATTGGTCCCAGGGGCAAAGATGTCACTGGTAAGATCATGAATCCTTATGCAGCCTGCTTCTCAGTTCCTCCTGTCAGTCTGAATCACCGTAACTCCAGGTCATAGTCCTGGTGCAGCTGCAGGGCTCGACGGCAGCACTGCGTGGTAAGCGTGGCTGCAGTGCTAAGCACTGCCCCGGTGCTACGTGCCACCGCAGCGTTCAGTGCTGCTCAGCACTCGGCGTCCTGCAGTGCTGAGGACCACAGCCATCCTCAGCAGCTCTCAGTGTCAGGCACCCACCTCACAACAAAGCGGAGCAACCCCTTGCTAATGATGCGGTCATCACTGCTGCCTCGGTGTTGAATCTCTTCATCTGGACTAAACACAGACCAAATACTCTGTGTTGCTCTGTTACTGTTAAATGTGACCAGCACCTTTCTGACCCAGAGTGCTGGTGTCGACTAGTAAATATTCAGAAAGGACAAGTTGAAAGTAGCGTGCTGTTGACACTCTAAATGTGCAAGGGGCACACTTCCAGCCGTCCCCTCCCTGGACATGTTCTCTGAGCCGCTGCAAAAGTGATGTCCAAGAGGCGCCGAGCGCTAGGAACACAGAGCGTCGCGATGTCCTCGGGAGAAGGACTTTCTCTGACTTGTGTTCACTTCTGCTTCTCCCGTGGCCTGGCCCACAGAAGACCGCTCACTTAGCAGGTGGGAGGTCCGGTCGTGTGCTGACCTCCTACCTGTTGCTGACTCTCTCTGGCCTTGGTCTCTTCCTTTTCTGGGTGAAGAGGTGGATGGAGTGAGTGAGCACTGAAGCTCCTGTCTCCTCCGGAACCTGCCGTTCTGAGGATGCTGTCTTGGTGGTGTCTCCTCGAGCCTGGGTAATCACCAGTTGACCACGTCAGGAGCCCTTGTTAACCATCTGAGATTTTTAGCTCTAATAGAAAGAGCCAAAATGTGTTTACTGAGCAGTTTAATTTGCCTATCTCACTGCCAAGAGGCAAATTGGCTGTTGGGGTCATTTTATCCAACAGTCTCAATGTTCTCAACCTTCTAGTCTTAGAAGTGGCAGGCGAGCACATGCTGTTCTGCAGACAGAGAGGAGGGAGTAAGCGTTTCATTGAAAATCAGGTGCTGGTGGAGCCAAAGCTGAGGGCCAGGAGGCTCTGGAAGAATCATCAGTGGCATCAGCCGACAGAAAGCAATGCACTGAACGCCCCTCCTTCCCTGACACGACGGGGACTTAGAATAACTACCCCACTCGTCCTCAAAGACGAGGAGGACACAGGCAAACCGAGATGATGTGATGTGCACACGTGAAAAGTCAAGAACAGTAGAAAGAGGTTTACAAAATGGATGCAAAATATCAAATGGCACTGAGTTCTTAAAGACCAGAGGCTGGGTTCCAGACTGACAGGGAATGGCCATGGAGAAGGTCGTACTGGAGGTGGGTCTGGAAGGGCCAGCATGAGGGGCCCCAAGCCAGTGGCTGCAGAATTGTAGGGTGAGGAGGACGGGAAATGGGTGAACACAGCGCAGGCTAAATGAGGGCTGGTGGTGGGATCTGAGGGTACAAAGGAAAGACACGGCCAAATGTTCCAAGTTCTTAAAAAGCAAGTGGATGATGTCAGAGTTCAAGACACAGCTGAGCACACTTATTAGCCAGCACTGCCTTGGAGACAGACCCCAAATGACAGCAAAGAGTCTGATTCTTGAAGGCAAAGGGGCACTGGGAAAACGATGGGAGAGGAGGGAGCACCCAAATTTTGGAAATGGGCAGAGAGAGTTGAATGCCATCCTATCTATCAGGTCCCCCGCCCCCAAGAAGCTGCATCTCCGGGGGTACTGAGGACACCGGGGAGGCAGCTGGTGTTACTCCGGGACCACCTGTGGCCCCGGGGGTTTCTGAATTGCTGAGGACCACGGATCGGAAAGCTGGAAAGCTGGCTTTACATTTCTGTGAAAAGCAGACACGCCGTCCACCGCTGTCTAGAGAGAACAGAGCACAGGGCTTATCGCGGGGGTCACTGGACAGTGGAGGGCAAATGGGGACTTCCTGGGCGTCTGTGCCCTGAGTGCAGAGACCCTGGGCGTCTCCTGCAATGGATTCGAAGCATGCTCTCTGCCAGGATTGCACCCACTCCCCTCCACTGGGAGCTTGAAACAGCCTTTTCTAGGCAATCTGACCAATCCAAGAGGGAAAGTGAATGCTCCATGGTGTGTTATCTGCAGAGCAGCCCCATCAGATCGCCGCACCTGAAGCTCACAGCAACCCGGACAGCGTCCCTGAGTGTGAGTAGACACAGAAAATGCCTCTGAGATGGAAACAATACACAGAAAAACAACTTGGAGAAATAGGTTGTGTACAGAAGAGACTTTGAAAAATTACAATAGTATTGTCAGAGAGATGGGAAGATAGTTTGCTTAGAAAACAACAGGAGCTCTAAGAAATTTAGAAACATAAAAGATAGTAAGAAATAGAACCTCAAGCGGAGGTTTGAAGATGAAACTGAAGAAGCCTCCTAGCTAGAAGGCCATGACTGTGGGAAAATGGGAGGAAAAAGATAGGGCAGTAAAGGAGCCGGCCCGGAAGCACAGCGTCCAAATAGCAGCCATCCGGAAAAAGGACGAGAGCAAGTTAGGGGGGGACACTGCAAGGAGCAATTCAAAACTTTTCCCTGAACTGACTTCCCAGGTCAGCGCGGCCCGCCCAGTGTCCCCAGGAAGCGAAGCCCCCCCCACCCCCGGAGAAGCCTCAGAGCCTAGAGACAAAGCAAAGGTCCTGCGAGTTTCAGGGAGGAGGAGAAAGCTGGGTTTCATACAAAAGATCAAAAATCATAATAGTGTTGGACTTTTGACACAAAAAATCACAAGAAACTGGAACACAAAAAAGAAAACAGCTTACGTTCTGAGGGGAAATGCTCCGCAGTTTAGACTTACAACCGCAGACAAACCAGCAGTCCAGCGTGGAGTTAGAACAGAGGCGTTTTCCATCATGCAAGGTCTCAGCAATGTCCCCTCAGCGCACCCTTCCTCTGCGAGCTCCAGGGGCGTGTGCTTCACCCTAGTGGAAGGCCCGGAGGAAAAGAGCCCTTGGGCTCACAGGGAGACCCCAGCCGGGAGGAGGGACGGTGTTCTCGGGAAGATGGTGGGCATTCCAGAGGGACCGAGACGTGGGTAGCCCAGATGACTGCTGGAATGCCTAATGGATTTGAACTTGGGCAGAGTTTTACACATCTGGGGAGAGTTTGGGAATGAAATACATAGAAATGCAGAAAACCCAAAATGTGTCAATACAGGGACAATTAAGTTATGCAGGAAAGAAAAGAACTGTAGTGCATTTCCTGGCTCTGCCACTCTGTCGCACTGGCATCATGTCGAACGTGAGCCCTGCACTGGACAAGATCACAGTCCAGCCACGTGGGAATTTCATGGTGCTGACAGTGCACTTGTTTACTTGGGCGGTGGGTGGCGGGAATCTCTGATGTGAAGGGTGAACTTCATCTGGCAAGAAGGCAGTAGGGAGTGCCTGAAGCTAGGGTATCAAGACATAAGAACACAACCCCTTGTTAGAGACAAAGGAGTGGAAACCAAAAGAGTGGCCAGAATTCTGATGATGGTTCCTGTGGGGAACGGACATCCATTGAGGGTGAGATCTGGGGAGCTGCGGCTTTCCGGCTGGATGCCTCTTCAAACTGCGTGCAAATAAAAGCTAATTTAAAAAGCAAACAGAGGAGAGTGACTGCAATTCAGTGTGGAGGAGCTATTGAGGAAATCTGAATAGAGGGTGGACGTGATCTAAGTTGTAATTCAAGAAACCGGCTTGATTTCAAGCAGGGCAACTGCTGTGGGAAAAGAAAGGTTGAGAAAAGTCTGCCAGGAGGAAACGGGGTCGGGGCTTGAGAGCCAGGAGGGGCAGCAGAAGGCGCACCTGTCAGATCTTCATCCTGCAGCCCCGGCCGTCCGCAGCCTCCAGAGCTGCCCGCTGCCTTCCCTGCACCTCGGCTCCCCGCACCCCTCCAGTGGCTCCCTTCCCTCCAAGGGGTGTTCCCTGAAGGGAGCGTCAATCAGACTGAGTTGAATTATGAAAGACAATTTGATTCGAGGTAACCTTTGGGACCAGACCCATGTCCTCATTCCGGAGGTGCTTCGGGAAAGGAGTGTAATTGTGAAAGTCCTAAGTATCTCCCACTTAGCGTGGGCTTTTGAGGCAAACTCAAGGGTAGGCTTGTTAGGGATGTGTGGCTGAAATAGAGAAGCACCACTGGGAGGCAGGGTGAGCACTGGTGCTGCTGGTGGTGCTGGTGCCAGTGCTCCAGGTGGTGCTGGTGCTGCAGGTGGTGCCGGTGCTCCAGGTGGTGCCGGTGCTCCAGGTGGTGCAGGTGGTGCTGGTGCTGCAGGTGGTGCCGGTGCTGCATGTGGTGCCGGTGCTGGTGCTCCAGGTGGTGCTGGTGCCAGCGCTGCTGGTGGTGCCAGTGCTGCAGGTGGTGCCAGTGCTGCATGTGGTGCCGGTGCTCCAGGTGGTGCCGGTGCTCCAGGTGGTGCCAGTGCTGCTGGTGCTGGTGCTCCAGGTGGTGCCGGTGCTCCAGGTGGTGCCGGTGCTGCGGGTGGTGCCGCCAGTTCTCTGGGTGATGCTGGTGCTCCTGGTGCTCTGGCTGGTGCTCCCCTCACACAGTGTTGCTTTTAGCTGAACTCTTTTCTGCCTTAAAGGAACAGAGACACACAGGCTATTGTAGGTGAAAAGAAAAGGGAGAGGGGATATTGTAAGGATTTTGAGAATTATTTTAAAAATACAAGAGACCATCTTAGCAGCCAGAGAACTAAAACTCCTGGAAAGCTGGTTGGGAAACGGTGCCGGCTCCTGTACGTCTCCATCCACACTCCCCAGGGACACAGGGACCCGCCAGGCTGCTGCCTTTCCTGGGGAAAGTCTTCTTGAGTTGAAATAGATTACACAGCGATTATTTTATGTTTTATTTGAATCTTGAAGTTGCCACTCAAGGCAATAAATACTGAATAACAGGCTACATCATTGAAAATGATAAAAGAAAAAAAACATAAAGCATATTTCTGCCTTCCGGAAACAGATTTTTTTTTTAATTCTCTGAACAGTAAAGTCAAGAAATATTTTTTAAAATTTTTCATTATGAGTCTTACAACATTGGAACATTTATGTCACATTTAATTTAAAAATACACACATTTCAAATCAGTCTGACTTTTGTTTACAACACTCTACAGAGAATAGAAGAACAAACATTAAGGAAATATGTCAATATATATTTTAAACTGAATTGGTTTTATTAATATACATGTTGTTGAAGAGGTATCACTAAGGAGTCTGGAATTCTAGCTATTTAATTCAGTGAATTACATTACATCTGAAGTATTTTTAAATGCCTTTATATATTCTAAAGACATGTAGGAATAACCCTTTAAAAGTTCAGTGATGACAAGAGATGTCAATTGTACGTAAGATGAGAGGAGGGATAAAATAAGAAAAAGAGAATTCAAACTTTTGAAGCACCGCCTACATGTTGGTCACCAGGTGTTTCACATGGACTGTGTTTTTCATGGGCTGCCAACAGTCTGAAATAGGCATTACTGTGTCCATCTTGCAGATGGGGAAATTGAGGTTGGTAGGAATTAAGTAAGTTGCCCAAAGTTAAATAGCCGTGTAACTCCGTGAAAGTTACTGTACTCTGCACTCTCAGCAGTCACGTCTGTGTTTCCGTGGTTCTGATGAGTTTACAGGCGCCCCACCTGTGTGATCCTCTGACCCTCTTCCGTCTGTGTGGACACGGCCCATCCTTCCAGGCAGGGTTCAAAACCCAGCTCACAGTGTGACATCTGTCCTGGCCCAGGTCCCTCTTCTCCCCACTCCTATGGCTTTCTGTGTCCTCTGAGTGCCGCCCCGTCCCATGTTCATACCCACTCCAGCCAGGCTGGGAGACCCGGGGACAAGCCCTGTGCTCGGGCCTCCTCCAAGCCCCTGGATACTTAGCGCCTCCTCCGGGCCCTGCGCCTCCTTCCCTCGGCCCCTCCTCCCCCCTTTCCTGAATCGGTGTCCGAAGCCCTCTCCCCCTCCCTCTCCACTCTTTCCAGGAAGCCAGCTCCATCCCAGGGTGCACTGGCCACCCCTCTCTGAGACCAGCCCCTCTAGCGGTCATGGACACTGGGACACCTTATGTGTAACCCACCCCAATCAGCCTGGTCTGTCTGCCTCTCTCCCACCAAAGATCCTCCACAACACCCTGAGTCTTCCGCATCTCCGTATCCGTGCATACGACCTCGTCTCCCCCCATCTCCCCCGCTGTAGCCATGGTGTCAAGGGTGCTTACGGGGCAAGTCCAGCCAGGCTGGTCAGCTCCTCAGGGGCTTCCCACCGCCCCCTTAGGATGGCCACCTCCATCTCCAGACCGTACCTCACTGTCCCACTGACACGGTCACACTCACCCGGCTCTCTCTCTGTCTCCCTGTCTCTCTCTCTCTTTGTCTTTCTGTGTCTCTCTCCTATCCACCCGTATTGGTTCCTCTATGCAGCTTTTCCGATCCTCCACCCTCTCCACCAAGGTAACTCTCTCTGTCCCATCCCATGAGGTAGGGACGGGTCAGCACTGCTCAATGGAGTGTTTCTCAAACAAATAAATCAATCTGTTCATCCAGCAGAGTCTCGGAGCGCTTCCTCACCATAGCACAGACACTCGGGATGCAAATGCGCTCCAGCTTTAATGGGCCCTCCCTGAAGCCCAATGAGATAGGGCAGCTTCCTCCCTGTTAGGGATCAGGCAGCCAAGACACAGGGGACGGGGTTTCAAATGCCTCGTTCAGAGTTACTCAGCCTTGAGGTTTTCAGCAAGTTACTCAGAGTCTCTGGCCCAGAATGGGAGTTACAGTGGCATCCGTCTCACAGGGTCGCTGTAGGGTCCAGACCCCTAAGACGTGAGGAAACAGCAGGCACGTGACGCGTGCTCTGAGCGTGCTGCTGGGGCCGATGGGGAGCAGCACTCGGGGCCCCAGGCTCACGTCCGCGCGCCATTCCTGCTGCGCCCCGTGCTTGTGCACCCTCGGCTCAGCCGGGGCTATCGAGGCAGCACGAGACACATACCGCCACCAGAGAAGGGAGGCCGGAGCCCGGCGGCCCGGCAGCGGCCTCGCCGCCCCCGGGGCTCCCCCTCTGTGGCGCCGGGCCGGCCCACGGCCGCTCCTGCCAGACCCTCCGCCCGGCCAGCGGCTGCACGCGACCTGGCCCGGGGCATGCGCCACCAAACTTGGTTTTCCGTTTCTGAGACCCTGTTCCCTGGATTAAAATCGGATAAGGGACAGGTCAAGCATTTAAAATAACATGGAAACTGGCCTTGAGAGCGTGGAATAGACAATATTTTATAGATGCGTGTTGGCTGCACCAACTCCGGGGCAAGTAGCCACTTTCTAGAACAACCTGATATGAAAGGCCGAAGATGGCTGAAGTCAGGTCAACACCAGAAAGCCTGTGAAGGCCGCGGCAGCCAAGGGGCACGCCGTGGCGTCCCCGAACAGCGTGGGGCCGGGGCTCCCGGTGGCCACGGAGGAGCCTGGGGCTTGCCTGCGGTGCCACTTGTCACTTTGAGTAACTCAAGTGGGGTTAACCCACGAGCTCCCGAGACCCTCGGAGTCAGCATACTTGCCGAGGCTTCGAAGTTCTGACTGTGTGAGAAAAATGCAAAATGCATTCATTGTCACGTTTGGATGGTGTGTGTTGTATAAGGTGGTGAGAATGTCGGAGAGGGGGACTGAAACAGTCTGTCAATGCCTCGCAGACCCCGGCCCGGCACCCAGGCCCACCACAGCCCAGAGGTGGGCAGAGGCTGTGGCCACACCTGCTGAGCGCCCTGGAAGCATCTCGTGTGCAGGGGTCTGCAGGCTCGTTTGCCCCGCACTGCCCTGGTCCTGCAGGGACGGCGAAGACTGATTCTGCTGTGGTTATGCAGGGTGCACGCCCTGGAGTGGCTGGGCCGGAAGACTGGGCTTTCGTGAAGTCACATTTTTGGAATCTTGAGCAGCCCCCAGAGCTCAGCCCACCCCCGGCCCCTCTCACCTTCCTCCCTCAGCATCTAGTGTCCTCATTGCACAGGTGTTTATCCAGCTCCTGCCACGTCCAGTGTGGTGGCCACTAGCCACGTGTGCTGTTGTACCCTTGACATGTAATTGGGGCATCTGAGGAATTAATTTTCAACTTTCCTTTAATTGTGTTAAATAACTACGTATGACCAGTGGCTACTCCGTTGGGTCCTGCAGCTCGAAAATACAGCCATCAGTTGAACACGGGGCATTTTCTTAATCTCGGAAGGAGAAAGACTGTCAGCCGTAGTCACACGAGGATGTGACAAGTGCTCTCATTCTGATAAACAGGCAAAACTGTGGTTTGGTCCTTCAACAAAGATCCACGGAGGGGCCTCAGACGCAAGGCTCCGAGAGCCGCCCTGGGAGACGCGCAGCCGGCGGAGGCCTGGCGACAGTCTTGAGAAGCATAATTGAGGAAGGGGACGTGGACATGACTTCCAAACCGCGAGTGGGGCCTGGACCCTCCCGTGAGTGGGAGACGTAGATGAAGGGCCCACCGCGGCACCTGCCGAGTTCTGCAGCTGGGGTGTCACCTCGGCACCGGGGTCCCTGCTTTTCCTAAGACTCACTCCAGGGACGCCCCAGGCTGCGGGCTGTGTTGTTGTCAAGGAAGACGCGTGTGTGTTGATAGACGTGAAGCAGTGGCTTTTCCCGCCCCTGGACCGCCAGCACCTGCCAGGGGCTGGGGGTGGAACAGAGGTGCTACCCACCCAGGTGGGCACATTCTCTCCCACCGGCCACCCCACCAACGGACACGATCTGCACACGTGTGGGCTTAGGAGGAGCCACGCTCCCCAAGTGCACGTCCCAGAATCTCCTCCTGGGGCTTCACTCTGAAATATTCCAAACCATTCGGTCTTGTAGATCAGGAGGTGTCTGTGGATCTGAGCAGGGTCTTGCCCCACGAGCTGTTTGACACAGGCAGAGCAACCTCTGTCCAGTGGGCTTGAAGTTTGTTGTCGAGTTTAAAGGGGGCAGCGGACACTTGCAGCCAGTAGAAACGGATCACACAGAGGAGGGGCCCGGCGGGACTTGGCTGCGGCTGGTGTGCAGTCTCATCTGCAGTTCATGTCAGAAGCTGCGGAGACAGCCTGAGAGCGTCAGCCGCGTGAGCGGGCCTGAGAGACGCTCGAAGTCCGAGGCCAGCTAATCCCAAAAAGTTGGGGAAAAAATGAGTGTAAATGGTTTACACAGCATAGGATAAGGAAGGAAAACTAGTCCCAGTTAAGACAGAAGGACGGCCTCCGCGCTCCCGCTCGCAGCTCTGGGCGCTGCCTCAGCCGCCGTGAAGTTCTGGGCAGCTGAGTGCAGTGAGCGAGAGGAGATGGGGCCAGGCCGGAACCCACCCTGGCGCTGCGCTTGTACCATCGCGGACGGTTCCCGCGGCCGAGCGGGGCAGGGGCTGCGCTGAGTGACCTCCCTGAGTAGCACAAAGCCAGCTGTCCCACACCGTCTCCTGGCAATCTGGGTGAATCTGGTGGCTGAGACAGGACTGCTCATCCGCCTCTGGGGGTGCCTGAGGGGCAGGTGGCTCGGTGCAGAACAGACGCAGCA
Organism: Camelus bactrianus; assembly: GCF_048773025.1. Classification (NCBI taxonomy): domain Eukaryota; kingdom Metazoa; phylum Chordata; class Mammalia; order Artiodactyla; family Camelidae; genus Camelus; species Camelus bactrianus. The sequence continues at coordinate 14,233,092 of NC_133553.1, read as the reverse complement.
AACAAGCTACTGATAAACCGAGAGGAGACAGGAGATGCGGAAGGTCCTACCGTTGCGCTGACCTGCAGGATCGTGGGCAGCAATACTGTTGTTATGCCTACTAACTCATGACTCGGACAAACACCGAGTGGTGGCGTCAAGCATGCCCACTCCCACCCCGGGCCGCGTCCTGAGAAGCCCGGCTGGTGTAGAAGCCAGACTTGGCTACTTGTCAGTTCAGCGAGATGGAGTGGCCGCGGGGGGGGGCCCAGTTCTTTAGCATCTGGAGTCTTTGTCTGTGATTCTTGACGCAGACTCTCCCCCAGCCCGCGTGACCGTGCACATGACGGAAATCTCAGCTGTCTGTTCACTTCCTGTTGGAAACTCTTCATAGACCAGCACTTAAACAAGAAAACTCTTCCGTTCTTTTCTAATTACAATGAGTGTTACTCCTGTTTTGCTTATTATGTTTTTGAGAGACGGTGGCATCCCAAAGGCGGAAGGCCCATCGCCCTGGCGTTTCTGGGGTGGAGGCCCTGCCCGCGTCTCCACCTCAGGCCTCTCGACTCTGCCCCTCCCTGCACCACACCTTGCCGTCACCTTCCTGACACGCAGACATGACTGCGTCACTGATTGCTGGAAAGAGTTCAAGTCACTCCCTGCTTCCTGCATAAAACCTGGAGTCCTGTGATTAGTCCCACCCCACGTGGTTCTGGCCCCCCCATGCTCCAACCCCATGTGGCTGTGTCCCCCCCCCCCCACGCTCACTCCCAGACGCCCTGCCCTGTTCATCCCCGTCAAGACCCACCTCCAGCGTGGCCTCTTCCTGGGGACCCGCCAGCCCCTCGACGGGCTGCCCCTCTTTGTGATGACATGACGCCCTGCGGGTGTGTTTGTCCTGGTGTCGCCACACTCTGTCTGCTCACTCAGCAACCACTGTCTGAGTGCCGGTGACTGGCTGCGTATTGGGTGCAGCGAGGGGAATGGTCCTGAGAGGCTCCCGAGCAGAATCACTGACACATCTAAGCCCCCGGGACCGTAAGTGCCCTGAAGTGCAGATCTCTGCCTCTCCCCTCTGACTCTGCACCAGCACAGGCTCAGGCCCAGAGGAGGCTCCCAAAACAGACACACTCTGGGGCCCAAGCCGGGCAGGGCCTCCCCCTCCAGGCCCACAGGCAGCCGTCTGGCCTGCAGGAGCTCGGTCAGTGAGGGCACTCACACGGCTCACTGCAGACAGCGGAGCAGCTGCCCACAGTGCTGTTCCCTCTGTGCCCACCATTCCCGGCAGAGTGAATACACAGACATACAGACAGACAGACAGATAGAGAGATGGAGAGAGAGAGGGGTTCTGGGAAGAAAAGAATTATAATTGGCAACAAAACCTTGGAAAACTGTCCTTTCTCAAAGAAAGGTTGTGAACTCCTGCTGTCAAGTTCTTACTCAGGTTTGGGCCAACTTCAGGGTGATTTAGTGCTGCCTGCCAAGTGCCCCGAGTCTGCTTTCTGTGGTGCTGGGCGGGGCTGACGTGGGACTGACAGATTGTGCGGAGCGTGAGCTGTGCACTTACTCTCATGAGCAGATGTTTACGGTGGGTGGGTCCTTATGTCTACAGGTACAGTTTTATCCCCAGAAGATTCAAATCCAATACATCCAAAGCCTTTCCACAACGTGTATATGTTTTTCCTATTTCACATGAATGTCCACGTGTTAACGTAGTCTGCATGGACTAACCCTTAGTTTAAAGCATGTGTTACACTTAGCGTGCATTTGGTCAGGCGTTAATAAGCCTGTGCAGTCAGCTGCACGGTGTGTAAGTGCTTCCCAAACCGTCCTCGGGGATGCAGTCAGGGTCTCCATGTTACCATGTGGAATGGTAGTCATAAGGGACTAGGCGATGAGGAAAAGCGCTGGTAGTAAGCAGACAGGTGCCAGCTGCACATCCCTGTCACCAAGCTCCTGGCGGGGCACCGCATGCGCATGAGGGCCTGGCGCGCTCCCATCTCCCGGCGTCTGCGCGGACGGCGTCCGTGCCCACGCTTAGCGCTCTTTGCCCGGGCTCCTGCTGCCCTGATGCCCAAGACAGTAACACAGATCCTCTTTCTCTCTTCCCAACAGCGTGTATGGCTGCCCCTTGGCTAAGAAACGGAAAACACAAGATAAACAGCCCCAAGAACCTGCTCCCAAGCGAAAGCCGTTTGCAGTGAAGGCAGACAGCTCGTCCGTGGATGAGTGCTACGACAGCGACGAGACGGAGGACATGGACGACAAGGAGGAGGAGGAGGAGGAGGAGGAGTACTCGGAAGACGAGGAGGAGCAGAGGGACGACGAGGACGAGGCGGACCGGGAGGAGGAGGAGGACGACGAGGAGGAGGAGGAGGAGGACGGCGAGGACGTGGAGGAGGAGGAGGAGGACGAGGACGAGGAGGACGAGGAGGAGGAGGAGGAGGACGGTAATTTCTCAAGCACTACCCAGTGTCGCAGGGGGACTCGGGTGCGTTTTCCAAGGAGAGCGGCCTGGGGTTTGGGCCCAGGACGCCCTACTTAGTGCCGGCCACGGGGCCGGGCCGGCCGGGCCCTGCTGGGAGGAGTAACTGCTCGTGCGTCTTTCTTTTGAAGAGTTTCTTAGATCATCTGCTAGACGTTAGATGTTATCTCAGTCCAGTTGCTATTCAGATTGATCGTCACAAAAATTTGCTGACATATTTATGGCGTCCATATGGCTTGTCTTACAGCTTTTATACAGAGAGGTGAGCTGGCACGCTGGGACCTTAAATTTGCATTTTCTCCGATGCCCTAGCCAAGAGGTCCTGTTACTGTCCACCCCAGTGGCGTTGGGCTAGCCTAGCCCACACGCCTCCCCAGAGCTGGAAGCTTTGTCTGAGCACTGGTGTGTCAGCTGGGGAGGTAGGTTCTGTCACCGATGGCCAAAGCTCTACTTTAGTGACTGTCAGATGTTGGGACCAGGAGGGACGTAGCTGAAAGGAAGTAACTGGTCGACCCGCCATCTGTTTCCACGTTCGAAAACCATGTTTCTGATCCAGCGTTGTGAGTGAGACAGACACGTGAAAAGCCCACTGCAGGGGTAGTGGCGTGTTTGGGGCAATCAATTCAAGATGATTTTGCTTTGATAGCCAGTTTTCTGTTAGTGTCAGACTCAAAAATATGACCTTAAAGCCAATCCTTTCACAAGAGTCAATTTTTTTTCTAGAAAGAAGTGGGAGTTTTCTGGAGTCTAGTTAGAGTCTCTACTGGCTTAGAATTTGCCTCAGAGAAATGCTAAAACAGGCTTAAAAAGTGAGGAAGGGGGGGCGGAAATAGCTCAGTGGCAGAGCACGTGCTTAGCATGCACGAGGTCCTGGGTTCAGTCCCCAGCACCTCCATTAAAAAGAAAGTGAAGGTAATATTTCTTCCTCACTCTTCTTCCTTGGCTCAGAGCTCTTCACGACTGAATCCTGAGGAAGACGACTTCTCTACACAAAGGACAGTAGTTTCAGCCAGAGAACAGAGTGCTTTTAGGTCCAATAGGTGTGAGTTACTTGTTGCTAATTTTGTGCGTTGGGCATATATGAACATTCCTCCTTCAGAAGTCACACTAGTTTGTTCCAGGAAATCTGAATGTTATGAAATAATCCTAGATTGTTATGGTGGTTTAAGGCCCTTATGAAAACAATCAACTGTTACGTTTACATGGATAATGCAAATGTATCTATACATGCGCGCGCGCGCACACACACACACACACACACACACACACACACACACATACACTTGATGAATTAAAACTTGGCCTCCCAAGGCTGTTTTTCTTGTCTTACTGCTATGGAGCCTGGTGTGGAGACAGCGCAGGCAGGAGCATCAGGGTTCACCCTAACACAAGCACCACTGCTTCTGCTGAGCAGACGGTGTCATTAATGTGATGTGGGCACTCAAACCGAGAGTTCAGAACAGCAGCTCCGTGTAATCTGTGGCAAGTTGGGGAATAGACCAATTTGGCAGGTTATTTCTGGACGCTGTATTGAATGCAGTTCTGGATGAAATCTTCATTGTTGAGGCTGATTAATGATTTGCGTCTTAGCCGTGGCTCATGGTTAAGATGGCGTAAAGCATGCTCCTTCACATGCTCGTTCTGTGTTCGGAAAGCAGTAGACTGCGCGTTTGAAGTTATGGATATTCATGTGTGACGGATTAGAGTAGGAGATATTTGCGAATACGCATCATTTAACCCGGGGTCTTAACCAAAATTCAGGTTCTGCTCTCCATTTGCTAGAATTAAACTTTCAATTTTAGTTCACTTAGGACCATATTTTAAATAATCTACTTTTGAGAGTACAAAGTGACATATTTTGAAAAGCAGTCAGAGCCTTATTGAAATAGCTTTAGAATGTGACTGTCTTCGGTTTGTTCACTCTGACTTAAACACTTACGATTGTTTTAAAAAATGAGAAAGCCAATCAAATCTAATGACATTTTTCTAGAAAAATTCAAATAAGTGGGCTTAATCCATGGATGAATGGCAGAACCATGGAACAATTGCATAATTACAATGTCAGCCCCAGAATGTGACCCACGCAGCACAGTGACCGGCATTCAGGTGTTCGGCAAATGCTGACTCGAAGTCTTTGGCATGTGAGGAGGTTTGTTCCAGAAAGAAAATCCCCAGGAGGATAAATAGCCAACTGCTGGCTCCTGGTTTCAGAATTTGTGTTAGCTGGAGCCCCCGCTAGACACCTGCGGGAATCACCTGCTACAGGAACTTCTGAGGCATCAGCCGGAACTGCAGAAGGGAAGCTGGGCCGTGGGGGCCGTTCCGGGGTCGTCAGGCCGCTCCTTCTAAGACAGACAGCAGTGGCGTGTAATAACTCACTCCCCCGAGGGAGCCTCGTGCAGATCCCAAGTCCCCGGGAGCCACTGGGATCCCACGAAGGTGGCCCGTCTGAGGGACCCTCACCATGCTGCTGACCGCTCTAAGTTCTCTGCAAGGAGCCACCGAAGTCTGACTTGATTTCCAAGTCAAACGAAAGTATCCCTCTGAGAAGAAACCGCATCTCAGGCCCAGTTCCTGGAGACGCTGTCACCGCGCCTTTTCGCCACGAGCGCGTCTGTGGGAGAAGCCCCCGAGCAGCTGCTCCAAGACACCACTAGCCTGCACCACGTGAGACCTCCCAGGTGGAGTGAGCCGTAGCCCCGGGCCAGGAGCACCCAGGAACGCTCCGGATGCAAGGATGCGTGGCTTTGCTGAGCAAGCACCCATCTTGTGCGATCAGACTCCTGGCTGCGTGGGTTCCATGCAGGAACGCTTCGAGGGCGCGTGTCTGTCCGTCACCTTGGTCGCGTCCTCACCAGATGCGTTCTGCCTTACCTTAACGGCTGAGACTAGTGCCAAAATCACTATCAACCAATGTGAGTTTCCACCGCCGTAGTTACGTCCGTGACAGGAGAAAGATAGGACAGGACACGCCACGCGGCGTGCCTGCGTGCCATCCTGGTGTTGGCAGAAATCGTACATTTCTGGAAATCCAGAGAGTGTTCTTCTGTGTCTGGTGACCGGAGTTCTGGGTCAGCATCTTGAAGTTGGTCTTTTACGTCCCTCAGTTGACGCTCACGGTGACCGTTGTCGCAGGGCCGTCAGCAGAGTCTCTTCGAGGTGGACTGTGTGTCTTGCTCAGCAAATCGAAGCACAGACAGTGACTGATAGTCAGCAGAGGAGCAAGGCAGTGAGGACGCAGCGAGAGGGGCTGCTCAGGTCGCGTCTGCAGCAGCGGACAAGCGCCTCACACGGGGGGACCGGGGCATCGTGCTGGAGCCGCGCGGGTGAACCTGAGCTGGCCTCAGCCTTGCTGCTGGGTGTGACGTCTCAGCTGTGCCCCTGACAGGGTGTGCTGTAAGCTGAAGCGTGGGGCCTGCTGAGAGGTTTGCGATGGGTGAAACCAAGGTACAGGCACCACCGCACGATGGCAGCAGGCGCCCGGCCCACAGGAGGGCTGACGTCTGTAACAGCCACGTTATTTATAACTGCTGTCTAGGTGTTTGTTTAGTTTAGAATCCTCCAGCATCGTCATCACACAGGACCCAAAACGCTTCTAACAGTGCGCATTTCCGACCAGCACGGCGACGTCCAGCCCTACGCTTGTTCTTCAGGCCGGTTGTGTAAGGCAGGCGGGAAAAAACGATCTCGCTCCCATCGCACTAGTTAGAAACTGAGGCTCGGGGGGGGGGGGGGCCTATAGCTCAGTGGTAGAGCACATGCTTGGCGTGCGTGAGACCGGGTTCAATCCCCAGTGCCTCTGTTAAGGGGAAAAAAAGCATTAAAAAAACCCCTGAGGCTCAGAAAGAGTAAATGATTTTCAGTGAGTAGCAGATGTGTGGGGAAGCTCTGCTGGTGGTTTTCACACCACGGAGTTCGTGCTCTTTGTGTCACTTTGTGCTCTTTTCAACACCAGGGGAAAGTGCCTGAGCAATTCGTTTCAGATTACATTAAATTCATCATTTATCAAAATCCGATTTTGTCCCGTCGACCTGTCACAGGCTGGTCCTTGGCATGGTTTTATTTTCAAGATGCGTGGAATGGTCTGTAACTAGCCCGTAAGCGTTCCCTTGTCATCCTGAAGCTGAGAAAGTTAGTACTCAGGGGGCACAGGTTTTCTGATGGCAGGTTGTGTACATGGAATAGTATCTTTTCAGATTCTTGTGGTTTGAGAAATCCGGATCAAATGTTATTTAATGCCTAATAATTTCTGGTTCAGGTTCATGCTATAGCCCACGAGAAAGAACGCGTCTTCAAATAATAGAAGTACACGCTTCCGTGTGGGTAGATAAGTGTGTGTGTCTGTATCTCCTTACACGTATACAGTACCTCTGCCCACCGACAGGGAAGAAATCCCATGAGGAAGAATCTGGCAACTTGCCGTCCAGACGAGCGGGGACGTTCGCGTTCACTGCCGTGTCTAACACAGAACTGCTTCTTCTCTTTAACCGAAGTAGAGTCGGTTCACTGCGTGGTGTCACTTTCTGGTGGACAGCGCAGTGACTCAGTGCACACACATGTTCCTTTCCACGTCCCTTTCTATTACAGGCTGCTACGAGGTGCTGAACAGAGCTGCACTCACTACGCAGCGGGACCTCGCTGTCTGTTTTGTGCTTAGTGGTCAGTGAGAACGCTTTCCTACTATATCCTGGTTCTGAGACGCATTTGCAAAAATGTGAAGTCCTTTCTTTGCTGCTCTTTGCTGAATCTTGGGACTTTCTTGACAATTTGACTGGGAAGACAATTCGCTTGACCATTGGATTAAATTAAATGGTCGAGTGTGAAAGGCTTCCTTTCCTGAAGGTTCCCTGGCTTCACGTGACTCAGTCAGAGGCGTGGGGGCCGGCGTGGAAGTCCACTCTGCGGAGGACGGGGTGGTCTGAGGGAAGACGTGAGCTTCCCATCCGGCAGGGCTGCTGTGGGGCCGTGCCAGCTGCCCCTGCAGAGGCAGTGTGACAGGTGTCGGGCAGGGTGCAGCCTGCTGGGCCCAGGTCAGAGCTCCCGTCCCGTCTCCCACCTGTGGACCCCTCCGTGGTGCGGGTGGGCAGTGCCCGTCCCTCCCTGACTCTGGGCTCTGCTCAACCCTCCCTACCAAGAAGGGTCCCACCCGTAACCAAGCTTCTCTGAGGCACTCAGCTTTCTTTGAGGGGAACTCAAGACGGTACAGATTCTCCATAGAAACCATTTTTTTTAAATCACAAAGTTTCCAGGGTGTTTTTGCTTTCACACTCAGTGATCCACTCGGCCCCATGCTGTTTAAGCATCCTGACCATTTGCAATGGGGGGCTTGGATTTTCCTAAGACAAGGACAGAATGAAGAGGAGGGTCTGCACCGTGGCTCTGCGCTGCGTGGACTCCTCTCCGGATGCAGTGATCACCCTGATTAGTCAATCACCCTCTTACATCGTCCTCAGGAAATGCCCCTGATGAGGGACGCGAGCTGAGACGCAGACAGACTGCGGAAATCAGAATTAGCCCGCCGGCTTTCTACTGCAGTCAGCAGAAAAAGCACCGCGTTCTGAGCCCGGCACAGAGACAAAGACGTGCTCAGTGTGCAGGGCTTCAGCTGCACGCGGTTGTGAGAAAAAATATGACGGCTGTTTATCGTCTTAAAAATTTAAGACGATAAGGGCAGAATTCGGCATTTCTAGGTACCAGTCCATGATAAAAATTAAACTTTCTTCATGCACGCTGATTTTGCACAATTATAAAATATAATTATATCTTTTATTTCATGAATTTTCAGACACTTCAATACAAACCAGAAAACTTGCTGGCAAGGGAAAGCCACGTACATTTGAGAGGCAAGCAACACACATGAAGTGTGGGGAAAACTGCTTCTTCATAATAATGAGAAATAAAAGATGTGAGAGAAAACCTCTAACACATTTTTACTCAATTTGTTTTTAAAGTCCACTTGCGGGGATCACTGGCTTCTTTCCTTGTCTTAATCACATTTTTATTCCCAGTGCCAGTCTGGCCTCGAGGGGGACCCAGGCCGGGCGGGTGTGGCTGCGGGCTTCAGCTGCACCCCAGCTTGGGGGACTGCTCGCTCTCCCTGCACTTCAGCTTGGCGTCCAAGGGTCAGGATGGTAATACTTGCCCCTCGTCCACCTCCTGTCTGGTTTCCCAGCTTAAAGCAGGTGCAGCACAGAGGAGCACAGCTCAGAGCTGCTGTGCAGCAACTGTCACTCAGGAGGGCTTTTGCCTGGCACTCCCCGCCCCCCAAAGGCACTGGCTCAAGCTCTTCTGTAATTCCGAACCCCAGATCCACGATGAGGCACAGCAAGTGCATTATGTACGTAAGGCTGCATTCATTTAAAAGGCTCCGAACCTGGAGACAGCTCATTTTCAACGAGGGAAAGTATTTTCTACATCAGAAGCGTGCAGGGTTCCATGCAGACACAGAAACTCAGCAGACATCAACTTTTGCCCCAAAGAGATGCAAACAGTATGAAAGAGGAGTGTGTGCATGAAAATATATACATTGTGGTCCTTTACGCAGTGCAGAATTAGAAGCCGTAAACTGAGATGGAGGCTTTAAAGATTTGAGTCGAAAACAAGAACAAAATTTTCCAGATATTGAAGATTGGTTGAGCTGTGAGTTACCATAGAAAGTTTAGTGTTTCTGGAAGGTCTTTCCTGTCTGAGGGGGATTGAATTCGGCTGAAGAGAACAGAGACCGAGTCCTCCCGGGCTCCTCTCGTTGGATCAGCCACATTTGTATCAAACTGTCCTGTGAGACAGAAGGACCAAAGTCTTCACAGACTCTTTTCTGCTCCCTGATTGACAGCATCTGCAGTAACAGAAAAAACCTTACTCTGCTGCGGGGAGAAGTTCAAGGGCATCCAGTTAACTTGGAAGTTGCTGAGCTGTTTGTGCCTGTGTGTGTGTGCTGTGCGTGGAGGTGTGCACACGTGTGCTTGTGTGCATGGGTGTGTGTGGGGGGGTATGCATGGGGGTGTGCACGCATGTGCTTCTGTGCATGGGGGTGTATGTATGCATATGCTTGTGTGCATGGGGGTGTATGTGTGCATGTGGGGGGGTGCACGTGTGCTTGTGTGCTTTGGCGGGTATTTGTGCTTGGTACAGAGCCATGTGCAATTAGTTAGTGTATCTCAGTCCATCTCCGCCGGGAAACTGTTGACCTCAAATGGCTCCTGTCTGGGTGGGAGGAAGACTGTCGTTCAAATCCCCAAACTCAAATAAGCCACAAACCTAAAATGTCATCAAGTAGAAAGGTCCTCAAAACTTAATAAACGGAACTTTATTCATTCACATTCCTTTAATTTAGATCCCTAGTGAGTAAAAACTTTAAGAAAGAAACAGAATTTACAAGTTCTACGTAAAAGTTATGCAGCTTGGACCCTGTGAGAAAATTGCTATTTTCTCCTGCTGTTTGTCTCATTGAGCTTAAAGGAAGCTTTTAAAGTGTGTTTCAACTTATGAAATGGACAGCCTCTAGAATCAGTCAGCCAATTATCCTCTTCAGGCATTTTGTCGTGATTGTAGTGTGTGCCTCTGACCCCATCGGGGGGCGCCCACGCCCCGACACCTCCAGCTCGGGGTCCCCGGAGGCTGACCGCACAAGCCTGAGATCTGACCGCATGACTGTGGTGCCCACCTGTGCCAACGGCAGGTGAGAGGGAGGGTCGCGCAATAGACGCTCTCGGGCTCCGGGCAGACATGGGTGACCCTCCTCCACCACCCACAAAGCCGGGGCTTCCTCTGGAGGTGACGCAGCAGGCGCGCAGGACTCCGTCCTGCACGGCAGACGTGCCCCTGGGAGAAGGCGTAGCTGTGGCTCCCGGGGAGTCAGGAGGACAAGCCCTGCCCCCGTCTCAGGGCCAGATAAGGGCTCGGGCCAGAGTGTCACACTCCAAACCGGGGCCCAGCACCCACAACCCTGCCACAGGACCGAGGATGTCATGGAGCTGTTCCTCGCTTGTGCAGTGGTCTGGTGGTAGGTGGTTTATGTAAAATCTGTTGCTTAAACCCACATGTAAATTATATATATACACATATATGCACATATAACATATATATATGTTATGTAAGTTATAAAACTTATAAAAGTCACAATCGGAGTTCAGCTCCTACTGGACCTCCATGCGCTGACCCTGGGCTGGCTAACCTGGCAACCCCCAGCTGAACGTGGTCATTTAAATATAAATTCACTGAATCTAAATTTAATTTAAATTAATTAAAAGTGCAAATGCTGAAAATACACGTCCTCCATCGCACCAGCCTCTCCCCCGCGGCCTCTCCTCCTCGAGGGGCCCTGCATCTCCTCGAGTCTCTGTTCCAAGGCCACCCTCCCAGCGAGGCTTGCCTGACTCTTCCTGAAGTCGCCCCCGCCCTGCTCTCCTCCCGTCCCTTAATTCTGCCTCGTCTTCCGTCGCAGCGCAGGTCACTCCGACATCACAGTTTGTTTTTATTTTCTGCCTGTTTCTCTCTCGCCGACTGCAAGGTGACTTCCATGACTGCCCACGCGCTGCCTCTCTGGTTCAGTATTTTGCTCCAAACAGGGCTGGATAAAGAGTTGTTAAGGGAATACACAGCAACATCCTGTTCGTGGTCCCCTGGCCCTGCAGAATTGGCCTAAGCAAAATCATGACAGAACACCCCTCTGGGGTCTGGTGATCGATGTCGTCCTCTCTAAAGTGTTTGCTTGCGAAGTTTGAGGAGGGTGTCCAGAAACGCCAGTGTTTGACCCAGGTGAATAAGAGGCGTGGAACCCAGAGGCCTCAGTTTGCCGCGGGCTTCAGCTGGACCAGCTGCCCCGACCCCAGCCTGGGTCTGCACCTCTCGGGTCACCCTCACCTGAGACGCGGGACACCAGGGCACGCTGGGGCTCGTCAGTGCAGGGGGTCTCTGTCCTGCTTGGTTCACGTGGGCTGAGGAGGGCCTTCAGGCAAGGACAGGAGCTCGGATCAGAAGCCTTTCAGATGTACCGGACTCGGTGGAGAGCCCTGGCGGGTCTGTGACGGGAGGCCGAGCCCGGGGTGTGGGGCCTCCCTGAGTCTGCGGGCAGCAGGGACATGGCGCACTCCTCACTGGGCCAGAGGGAAGCATTTGCTCCTGCTGCATGGAATGGGGTGGTTTACAAAGATGGACACAAAGACAGCAGTGGATTCCACAGTACCAGCGAATCCAAGTCCAGTAAACCCACTCCTTTGGTGGGGAAGCGGGCGAGCTGCTCAAAGCACAGGCTGTGTGGCAGTGAGACCGGAGCCCACAAGTTGCCACAGACGACACAGCACACAGCTCAGAGAAAAGGGGCTGGAAGCGTATTTGGGTGGTTGCCCGTAATTCACCAGAATCGTCTCCGCAGGGATTAGCACCAGTGAGATCAAAGAGCCTGCTGTCTGACGTAAGGCCGCAGAGACGGGAGGCCAGGGTGTGGGCGGCACTGGCGGCGAAGGAAAGGCCCTGGAGAGGCTGTCCGTCTGCTGTTCCAAACTGAGCGGTGGGCCGCCCCGCCTGGAGACGGCACAGCAGGGCAGCTGGGCAGAGCGCCAGGCCAGCCTGCGGGGGTGCTTCCCGAGAGCAGGACCTGCTGCGAGGCCCGGCTGTCCACGGACGGGGCACGTGCGGACAGGACCACCCGCACGACGACGACACCGCCCAGCTGGAGTGTCAAGTCCAGGGTCTCAGGACGGCGCAGGGGCCCCAGCCCCTTCCCGCAGCGCCGGGAGATTACCACTGCCCTGCAGGGTCTCTGCTCCCCTTAAGAAGAAAACAGTAACAGCTAATTCGAAGCACTTTCTCGCTGTCAACAGGGAAGTCTTACTCCAGAGAGCAGCCATGCAGCTTAAGCCACTTTTAACAGAGACGTTAGGCGCTTTATCAGTCCGTGGAAACAGTTCCGGACACCTCTTGAGGCCGCCGTGGCATGAGCGCGGTTTTGGGCACCTGCCTGTGCCTGGCGCCTCGGGCCACACCTGCCCTGTCTGGTGTCAGGGACACAGCTGCGCACTTTACATGTAATCGGAGGGTCGGTGTCAGTGGAACAGTGAGGTGGTCAGTCTGTCCTCTGGTCCGTCCCACTGTCCTCTCCGCGTCACCCCATGCCTGGTGTCCCCTACGGTCCTGCCTTCCTGCCCACTGTCCCTCGCGCTCTCCAGGAAGCTGGGGCTATGAACCCCTCCAGGGTATTCCTAATTTCCATCCTTTTCCACATCAGAATGGACTGCTGCGCTGGTCACCCAGAGGCAGAGCAGGCCCTGCTCGGTCAGACGCTAATCCACCTTCTGGTGATGTTCAGATTCCTCCTACAAATAGGCTGGTTCCGGCGAGACCCAGCGCAGGTGTGCAGAGCGCCCTCACGGTGGGGGTCTCTACGGGCGCCGTTTTCCCGTGACTCCATCCCAGCTCCCCAGAGGGGCCAGGCCGGGGTCCCCAGCATCATGCGGCCAGCGAGCAGCAAAGGCGCAGCCCAGACCAGGCGGCGTCGCTTCTGCTTCTGTTTTCACCCCGCAGGACCACAGCAGTGTGCAGAACCCCGCGCCGGCGCTACGCCGGGGCAGCCTGCGGGCTCGGGGCTTTCAGGAGGGAACCCCCCTCTCAGCTTGCTCTGTGTGGTGGGGAGGCTGTGTGAGCCTTTGTTTTCCCTCCTTGGGGGGAAGCAGTTTACGGGTGGATCGGGGAGGCAAGCAGGTGTCTGATTGTTGCACAAGTGAGACGCGTCCCTTTCCTGTGTGACGCTGAGGGCCATGCAGGGCCCCTGGGAGGCTCAGAGTCACAGCAAAACCCGCTTCCTGTTTGGGGCAAACGGATGAAAGATGATCCTGAGATTCTGAATCGGAAGAATTAACGCAAGTCACATGGACACCAGGTTTGGCAGGAGGAGGAGGGTCCCCTAAACCGTGGCTCTGGGTCTTTCTCCCACTGACCCCCCCCTCCTCCGAGCCCTGGGGGGACAAGACGCGTCTCCCAAGACAGTTAAGAGGAAGTCATGAAACGGGTGCCTCTCACCTGACTCTGGTTTCTTCTCTGACTCAACTCTTAGAATTTTTCCCAACGTCACATGTTCTGTCTCATTTCAAACCGTGACTTGTAGATTCATCTCGCGGTTGGTTCTTGGCAGGTGCTGGGGGTGCTGGCTCTCAAAACTCCAGTTTTGTGCGGAGGTAACGAAGCCTGGCTACCCAGAGGCTGCTTCTCTAATCAGCCCTTGAACGTAAAAAGCAAAGTGCGTGAATTGAGAGGAGAACGTAAGTTAATTTTTAAAGCTTCATGAGGGCAGGACTGAGAACAGGGTTGCCGCCGAGTCTCAACAGCTGGCCCCAGGGTGCATGTGTGCGTCTGGGGGATTTCTGGTGCGTTCACCGGCTTTGCCTTCCTTCCTCCTGCTGCTCTTTGGGAAAACGTGTATCTTTACACCAAGGAATCTGACTCACAAGAATTATCCAGGAGTGAGACAGGATGTGTTCGTACAGCGAGTGATGCTCTCTGACTGAGAGACACAAATGTGATTTGCGGGTGTTCAGGGAGCTACGTTAGGTTTCGCACGTGCTGACTCGGGGTGCGGCCAGCAAGGGCGCTGTTCCTGCTACTGACATGTGTTGATAACGTGCGTATCCAAACCTGTTTCACCAGCAAAAGCTTTTTCTGAGGAGGCAGCGCAAAACCCATAAGGGAAACACTGAGGCACCTGACGTGGCTCCAAGTCAGCTGGTGTCTTTACGAATCACGGTGCTTCCTTTCCTCATTAATAACCCTTAGAAATTCCTCTTACTCTGGCTTGTTTAATCATAGAACAAAGAGTGCATTCCAAGACGACAGTTAAGCAAAGCCAGCCTGAGGTGGGGGTCCATTTGAGGGTCCACTTATTACTTGCACATTTTGCAGGAGACACAGCAGTGACCAGGCGTATTTGCATGTACCAGATACTCCTTTAGTGTTAAACAGAATGCCCCTCGGATGAAATACAGAGGTTTCGTATAATTTTTAATGAGTTTTCCTAAGTTTTTCTGAGATTGGCCACAGCCCTGATTCCCGGGTCACTTCCACCAGCTCCCCCAGATGCCCCCGAGGCTGTGGGCTGGACGGTCGGTCACAGACACTGTCCATGGGCCGTGGCTGCACCAGCTCGCTCAGTCCTGTTTCTTCAGGCTTTCGGTCACTGCGTAGCTTCCCCCACCCTCTCTCTCAGCCTGCTGAGATGCGTCTGAGAAATCAGTTAACAGGTTTCGTTTCTGAGTGTTTTCCAGGGCATTCCTGTTGCTTCACTGGGTACCCTGACAGATTATCTCTCAGGTGGAAAACTCAAAACCGCTCTCAGCCCAGACCCGTACTCCTGAACGGAAAGCCAGCGCCGCCCCTCCCTGCGCCACTCTCAAGAACCTCGGCTTTGTCCTGCGCTGCCTGGACATCTCTGCGGGCATCGTTTAAGAGCAATGGCTGTGACCATCTGCTTAAGAGCCCGCGACACGTAAAGTTCACAAGCTCTGAGAAAGCCGAGTCGTATGCTGAGCACGACTATTGTGCATCTGGTTGCGCTGCCCATAAACAAAGCCAATAAAAAGTAATTCTCAAACTTTAGACGTAATGAAAAATTAACATTTTAAAGGTGCATTTACCGTATATACTGGTTTCTCTGAACGTGCGTGAAGGAAGTGCACAGCTCACGGCAAGGATGTCCAAGGGCCCCCGTCTTCCTGCACGTTCCGTTTCCTTCACGTCCACACGGTCAGCGCGCCCGCAGGTGGTCCGGGGGTCCGGCCGTGCGACGAGCAGGGCTTGGCGGGCAGGCTGCTGCCGTCAGCGCTGGTGCAGCCGCACCTCGAGTGCTAGCCACGTTTCCCTCTTCTTTTCTGTCCTTGTCTTTAATTGTCTTTGCAGAGGCCCGCCAGGGGAGCTGCCACAACCCTCGCGGCACGCAGGACGTGGGGAAGGACGACGACAACGACGAGTACGACAACTATGACGAGCTGGTGGCCAAGTCCCTTCTGAACCTGGGCAAGATCGCCGAGGATGCCGCATTCCGCGCCCGGACCGAGTCCGAGATGAACAGCAGCACCTCCCACAGCCTGGAGGACGAGGGCGACAAGCCCGAGGGCCTTGGCCGGAAGGCCGAGCTCAGCCTGGACCTGGACAGCGACGTGGTCCGCGAGACCGTGGACTCCCTGAAACTGCTGGCCCAGGGCCACGGTGTGGTGCTGGCGGACAGCGCCGCCGACCGGGCCTACGCCGACCCGCTGGCACCACCGGACGTGCGCGGCCTCAACTACGTGATGCTCGGCAAGCCGGCGGGCGGCGGGCTGGCCGAGAAGCTGGCGGAGGAGAGGGATGAGGAGGCGTGTCTGAGCAGCCTGGAGTGCCTGCGGAACCAGTGCTTCGACCTGGCCCGCAAGCTGAGCGAGACTGCTCCGCAGGACCGGCCCGCACCTCCCAACCCCGGCCTCCGCCCGCTCGGCCGGCAGGAGGATGACTTCCCGGGCCGGACGCCCGACCGCAGCTACTCCGACATGGTGAACCTGATGCGGCTGGAGGAGCAGCTGAGCCCGCGCTCCAGAACTTTCTCCAGCTGTGCCAGGGAGGACGGGTACCGCGGCGGGGACGACGACGCGGCCTCTGTGAACTCGGACCGGTCCGAGGAGGTGTTCGACATGACCAAGGGGAACCTGACCCTCCTGGAGAAGGCCATCGCTCTGGAGACGGAGCGGGCCAAGGCCATGAGGGAGAAGATGGCGCTGGAGGCTGGAAGGCGGGACAGCATGCGGTCCTACGAGGACCAGTCGCCACGACCGCTCCCCGGGGAGGAGAGGAAGCCGAAGGCCGGCGACAGCCACGTCAAAAAGCCATACTATGGTAAAGGTAATATTTCTACCTCACGTAAGTTGCCTCACGAGACCGTGAGCTAGCGAGGCAGGTGAGCGCAGGCTCGAGAGAGGCCGCCCGCCCCACACTGCACCGTCACTCATGCATGCGTCTCAGCGTTGACTCCAGGTCTCTCTTTTGTGGTTATGCTTCTGACGCACAAGTCAAACGTCCGTCTGAGAAATGCAGAAAGCAGCCCGAAGTCCCATAGTCAGAGTGGGTGGACGGGGGGCTGGGCCCGTGGGAAAGGCTTGTCGGGGAAGGAGGGCCCAGGCAGAGGCACGGCACGTGATGCGCGTTGTCAGGACCAGCCTGCGTCCTCGCAGAGGAGCCCCAGCCTGGGACCTGTGGCCGGGGCTCACGTGACAACCAGTCCCCTGGGGTGAAGCACAGATTCCACCCATTGCGTTGAGGCGGTGGCACCATGGTTCACAAAGCTACCATCACGTGGCAGTCACTGGTAAAAGCTCCCCACAGGAAATATCCCCGACAGAAACCGACCAGCGACGGAAGACGAGGCCGGTGACCGTGCGTCAGTGCCGAGGCAGGAAGCCGCGCGGCCCCTGCGGCGCCCGCGAGGCGGCCCGGGCTGAGCACAGAGGCCGTTTCCTTAGTTCACGCCCCCGATCTGTCCGTGGTGGAAACAGTCACGGTGCTTGCTTTATGGTCAGACCCTCAGAGCCGCCCACTATGGTAGTTGCTCCCCGGTCTTCCCCGGCGGTGTACGCGGCACAGGTCTGCACGGGTCTGTGGGTTTAACCGCATCCGGACACGGCAGGCGTGTGTGTTTCCAACCTGAACGGCTGCTTCGTGTTTCCAGTGTCAGTCATGTGTCCCCGCTCAGCAGGAGGCGGAATGTGATTTAACCTCGGGCGGGACCTTGGCAGTGTGGGTGTTTCAGAGTGAAGTGAGAAGCAAGAAGTTGGTGGTTCTTAAATCTTTCCAAATTAGTACGAAAAGGACCTCCTGTTCTGCACATTGCTCCACGAATACTGTTTCCTGATCATGAGGGTCAGGAATGTGGTTTGAAAATCGACTGCTGCGCAAACGCCCAGCAGTCAGAGCCTCCTTTCCCTGCTGTGACGTAGGCGGGCTCTCCTCTCAGTGTGTGCACACACCTCCAGGGGCAAGTCAGGCCTCGCTCTCACCAAACCCCGATCGGAGATGAGCCTTAGCCAGAGGCCCCTGGGCTCCCCGTGCGGCAGGAGCTCAGTGCTGACCGTCACTTCCCTAGGCAGGTGCAGGGCAGACCCCGCGAGGTGCAGCGTGCAGGGCAGGGCCGCTTCTCAGTGGCGCTCCAGGCTTGCTGTGGGTGTTTGAAGACCAGGAGCCGCAGCATGTGTGTGTAACTGCCCTGCCACCTCTGAGGGCTCTCTAGCTGGGTATCAGAATCACACGGGAACTAAGCACGTTTAGGAGGACATGGTGTCCCTTCTCACGGGACGGCTCGGGTGGACAAGCACGTCAGGCTTCTGTCTGGAAGTCTGCAGAGTGGGGTTCGGGATGGAGTCTCGGCCTTGAGCACAGGCCCACTTTCCGGGGAGGCCTGCGGGCTCGCCGAGGGGGCGACGCTGCGGTGCCACCTTGGATTCTGTCGTTCCTTCGCACCCAGCAGCTCGCTATGGATTTTTACTCATTTTGTTTTGCTGTTGTTATTCTGTTGTACTTTGTTTTTGGC
The DNA here is from genome assembly GCF_048773025.1 of Camelus bactrianus. Lineage (NCBI taxonomy): Eukaryota > Metazoa > Chordata > Mammalia > Artiodactyla > Camelidae > Camelus > Camelus bactrianus. Next base: position 14,215,087 of record NC_133553.1, on the reverse strand, counting down.
AAGAAGTGGAATTCAAATCGCTTGCTTCCCCTAAATGAACAGGAACAGGATGAAAACGAACAGTAAAACCCCAAACCGAGGTGTGCTTTTCCCCTGGAATGGGGAAGGGCTGGGGCTTTGGACTTCCCGCATGAGCTGGAAGGCACGGCTTCTGCCTCACCCCAGTGCTTCCGGACCCCTCCTCTGGTCAAAGCCCACCTCTGCTTCTCAGAGGTGCGCTCACATCGCTCCCCAGGTTCTTTTCAGACGTCTGTAGTTATGTTCAGAACCAAGTCAGTAAAGCCAAGCAAGGACACCAAAGGGCGGCAAAGAGATTAACGCCCTCCTTATTAAAATAAGAAAAAGTGCGTCCTCCCTTACCAGCATGGCCGCGGACAGCTACCCGACCACAAGGCACACCCACCATCTATCCTCAGCTTCCCTGCTATTGTGTTAAAGACAGAGAGAACATTCACTCCAGTTCTCACCTGCACATTCATATCTTCTCGAGGTGATGTAGGTTCTACCTGAGTAGCCGTTCCAGAATCTGGAGCAAAAACAAACTTCATCCTGTCTTTCTTCTCCTCAAGCATCTACTCGAAAGGGAGGAAGGGGAAGCAAGCTAAACGAGTTTTTCTAGATGTCACCAGGTTTTCAGTTGAATTGTTGCTTTGTTTGCTTGCTTGCTTCCTTGTTTGATGTTTGCTCAGAAAATTTGCTTTCAAGATGAATCGGGGCTGCAAGAAGTAAGAAGGGGAGGGAAGGAATGATGAAAGCAAATGGCACACCCCCCCGGGGGGCTCGTGCACCCAGAGGAGAGGGCACCCTCAGTGTCTCCAAACTCGTGGGACCTGCAGCCACACAGTCTTTGCACAGATCTGCACCCAACCTCGGGACACTCTCCAAATCTGTGCGATAATATAATTTGGTAGGAAGTTGTCAGTATGCTCTTGAGAAAGTCACTTAATGATTAATAATAGTTATAAGCTATTTTTTTCACCCTTTAAAAGTTCTTTATGTCTGGTTAATGATTTTAAATTATATCTCGTTTATGACCTTAAATGATCAATATTGTCCTTTGAAACTGCTACTGCACACTTCCTAACTTACGGTCACAGTAGGTAAATTGTGCCCACGCGACTGGAATCGCTCAGAAGGCACTGGCACGCCAGCCCCTTGATTGCATGTGCTCCAACCGCCCCAGGAAGAGCCTGAGGAACGGAAGTCGCCACCAGCCACAAGGCTTAGGTTTGCCTCCAGACAGGCTTGCCTGCAAACAGGGCTAGGAAGGAGCTGAGCGCCGCGCCCAGGGCATCTCCCTCAATGCCCGCACGGGCTTGAGAGATTCCAGGACCCGGAAGACACATCTTTCAGAACAAAATGTTGGCGAAAATTGCAAGGAGGGGTTTTTATATAAACGTAAATCCTTCATATATTCCCATGAGTCCTCCGTCTGTTTCAGGTTCACATGAATGACTTGAGATGAAAGCCCCAAAAAGTTCCAAAACTTTTAAACCAATCTTTTTTCTTGATATAAAATGAATCCCTAACCAAAAGGAAACATGTATTTTCTAGCCACCATAATTAGCCTGAGCAGTGAGACAGCAATAAAAAGCACTGAGGCCCTGCAGAAACTCCAACGGCCGCGCCCCTAGACCAGACCCGCCGCGGTCCCTCCCCGTCGACGGGCGGCTTGCGCGCCTGGGTCTGACGCGGGCTGCGAGGTGGTGTCCACACACCTCTCCCGTCTGGTCTGGGCTCTCTGCCTTAGCAATTGTTTCTGGGGTGGTTTCCTGCACATCTTTGAACCTGTGGTCAGTTTGGGGACAGAAGTAATTTTGTTAGCCGTGTCATTGCCTTGCTGGCACCTGGCATTCGAGTTTTGCCCAAATGCCTGCTGCCCCTCCCCGTCGGTGCTCAGGGGCCCATGGGGCTGCTAGAAGCATCTTGCATGCACAGCTGCGAGAGCCTTCCTCTGGTTCCAAGGACAGACGAAGAGACCAAAACCAGTGACCGCGCCAGCAGCTTCCGGCACAGTTTTGACTGCCCGTCTCCTCTGTCGGGTGGGGTCTCCACCGTTGGGCCATCTGCTTGCAGTGCCTTCTGAGAGTTCAGCTTGTCTTCAGAAAAGCGCTGAATTGGTGTGCTAAGAAACAGAGCTGCAAGAGAATTCAATTCATTTCAGGAAAATTTTGCAGCTTAGAGTGTGTACAATCAGTACTCTCAGTAAGAAAGAAATTCTGCGCCAGAGTGTTTGAATGGCGTTATGTTTTCTGGTCGAATTTCACGGAGCCGTTGCCGAACGGCCATGGAAACACTTTGTTCTCTGAGAAGGCCACTGTCTCATCACGATTTCCGTTGACTCTTTGAGCAGCAGAGCTCCCCATGTAACACACGGGAAAATAATGAGTCAGAGTTCCGGTAGGGACGGCCTCTTCTTGCTTGAATGCAGAGACTGTTGGAAATGTGTTATGATTCATGATTACCATTTAAGGTAAAGCATTCACCCCAGATCAGCAAGCCACCTGCGCCGAAGCCTGACGTCACAGTCCGCCCCCAGCACCTGCTTTGTGTCTTTATTTATCGGAGTCTCTTTGGATTGTTGAATAACCACGTTTGTCTTCAGCTGGCAAAACATTCACTGTCTTGACACCTGTTGTCGCTTTTAGATCCCTCGAGAGCAGAAAAGAAAGAGAGCAAGTGCCCCACCCCAGGGTGCGATGGAACCGGCCACGTAACCGGGCTGTATCCGCATCACCGCAGTTTGTCCGGATGCCCGCACAAAGATAGGGTCCCTCCGGAAAGTAAGTCTGTGGGCCCCAGCACCCCGGGGCCCACACGCCTGCGCCCTGTCCTGTCGTCCTCCGCGCCTCGTCACCTCCATCTCCGGCTCAGGGCAGCCCGCCTCAGGGAGCTCCTCCTTGTGCCGACGGCAGCCTGCTCAGGACCAGTCCCCACCCGCCCCACCCCAGCCCGCGGTGCTTCCTGGGCCTCTCCCCGCAGATCGGCCCTGGACCCCAGCCCCCCGTGGTGCTGGCCCAAGCAGGCCTGACCTCCGGTCCTTATTTCATTGCTCCCTCCTCTGTGACCCACACAAATCACTTCTCCCCTTCCCTCCCCTCAAGTTGCAGACGGAACTTAGACAGTTGCAGAGACATCCATCCAGCGCTAAACTGCTGGGAGCCCCTGGGAGAAGGGGCCTCGGGGCCTCCTTTGCCCAGTTACCCGACCTCCTCTGTCTCCGTGAACCACTTTTTATGTTCGACTGCATTTTCCTCATAGACCTTTTTCATGTCATGGTCGTCCCAACATTTCTACACAACAAAATCCTAAATGAGGAGGTCTAAATTGGGTAGGTTTTGACCTTACCCTTCATTTTAGTTAGGTTTTAAGAATATGCATGACCTTTATGAAAAAGCTACATTTCTCTGAGAACTGAAACAACGCACACTTTCGTCCTCACCTTTCCCTCAGCCCCGTAACACACGCCCACTGTTCCAGTCCAGCTAGAGTTGACGGCTCAGAAAAAAGGTCCATTTTCAGAAATGACGACCTGAGTGCAAGATCGTGATTCTGAGTCTGGGGTCCGTGAAGGGTGCTCCTCGCTCTGCGGGGCGCAGTTTCTAGTGCGGAAAAAGTCAGAGCTCGACAGGAGGTGTGACCACGGCCACCTTCTGAGGGTGGTCCCACCTGGAAGGCCACCCTGATGGGTCCCGTGAACAGAGAGCAGTGCACAGTGGTAGTCGAGGCTTAGAAAGCCGTCTGGCTGAAAGTGTTTGCAGGTGAGACCTCAGTGGAAGTGATCGTGGCTCCAGGTCTTCGAGGGCCTCCCAGAACCCGGAACCCTGTGCTTCTTGCTACGGTCCTGCGGGTGGGAGCTGGCTGGGCTGTGAGCGCCAGGCCCGGGGAGCCCGGCTGAGCCCGTGTGTTACATGAGCAGGAGGCAGCACGCTTCCCCTGCAGCCGCTTCTGTCCCGAGCGCACCCTCTGTGCCGGGCGCCCGGCCCCCACCCGGCAAGCACGGCCTCACCGAGGCCCCGCAGACCCTGCGGGGTGGTACCGGCCCTGTTTTCAGATGAGCAATCTGAAGCCCAGACCCTCAGCCTCCTCTTCCCCCGGGTGCGCAGTGCTTTGTGAACCCGTGGCAGGCGCTCCCTCGCTGAGCAGAGAGCAGAGCTGAGTCCGAAGCCCACACTGTCCCACTCGCACGCCCGCCTGTCTCCGCGGAGGCCTGCGTGTGACGTTCCGGGTCAGTGCTAACGGGCTGCGTGAGGCTGGGCAGGTGCACACTCTGCACCTCGTGGTCCTCATCTACAGAGCAAGGCCTCAAGACCAGGCACTAACGTTTAAGAAGGAAGAGCTTTATGCAGTTTTCCTTTGAGGCATCAGAGTAGGCTAGCAGCTCCCTCCCACGGCTGAGCGCCCTCCTCATGCTGTGTTTTCTCCAGAAAAGTCTAAACGCAGTGAAACCCGGCCTGTGCCCCGACACGCTGCTCCTGGTACCTGGTCACACAGACCCCGGGTCAGGTCGCGCCGGGCCTCACCGTCGCCCACGTAACGTGGGCGTTCAGCTGTGCCCCCAGTCCTGCAGACGCCTTCCAGAGTATCTCTAAAAGTCACTTCTAAAGACTGACTCATGCGATTTTTTATAGCACCATAAAAGTGTGCAAAAAATTAAAGGGCTCCGTAGAAGGCACGTCTCTCCTTTTCTCCTTTTTGTTTTTTTAGCTTGTTTAGGCTGGCTTCCCCCAGTCATTTCTGTCCAAATTTAGCCAAGTAGCCTCCACCCCAGCTTGCAACACATAGTGTCGGAGACACAGAGTATACACCGCTGATGAGACCAGCCCTGGTCCCCCAAGAACCCCCCACCCATCTGAGAAAGGGGGCACGCGCACAAGACAGTGACCGCGTGTGACCGAGGGCCAGTGCGTGCCGGGGCCTTCAGGCAGGACCGCCCCGGAGGGGCCCGCGGGCATCCCTGGGGCAGCGCCTGACCTGGTCCGCGGGAGAGAGCAAGCCCCCACTGCGCTTTCTGAAAGCTGTGTGGATAGTCCGCACAGGAGACCAGGGGGACGGGGTGGGGGCGGGGAGTAGGCAGTGGGATGGAAAATCTGGGACAGACTCGAGGAACCTTCCGAGACAGGCTGACAGGACGTGAGGATGAGACAGGGAGGGAGGCCAGGAAGACGCCAAGGAGTCTCCCTGGGTAGATGGTCAGGATGGTAGACCGACGGCTGAGGGCGGACTGCAGAAGCAGGGCCACATCTAATGGGGGAGTGAGGGCTCCAGTGTCCCTAGTTTAATCCAGGATCTCTGTGTGTATCCCAGCAGGCGGCCGGGCCAGCCTGGAGACCTGAGGAGGGTGGGGCCACCCGGCTCTGTCCTCTGAGCCATGTCGGGGGAAATGGGGCGCAGCTGCCTGGGCGGAGAGGGGACCCAGATGGAGGGTGGGCAGGAGCCCAGACGGGAGGTGTGGACACAGAAGAGGAGGGGCAGGCGAGAGAAGTCTGAGAGGATTTCCAGAAGGTTCTGCAGGTGCAGGGGTGCCTGCGGAAGAGCTCCGGTGGGGGGAGCTGCGCACAACAGGCCTGACGGCTGCGCGGAGGAGCCAGAGGGCCGTGTGGACGCGGGAAGCAGTGTGCATCCCCGGGACCGGCCCCCGGGGTTAGGCCGGGGTCGGTAGAGAGGGCCGGCCTCACCCCAGGCAAGCTCGGGGGTGTGGGCCACCTCCCGGGAAGATTTGGTATTTGAAGAGTTTAGCGTGAGAGGGAAGGAAAGACGGATATTAACTGGGGGGAAGCTGAATCCCCGGGGGGGCTTACCGAGGTGCTGAGACGGTGGCAGGGCAGCCGGGAGGACTTCAGAGGGTGACTTGACCCTGAAGACATGGGAAGGGGAGGAAGGGACGCCCCGGCAGGAGACCCTGAAACCCAGGCCAGCTGGGTCCCAGCGCAGAGCGAGAGGAGCTGACGGAGCATCGACCCCGTTGGGTGATGGGGCTGTGACAGCTACAGAGACGAGACCAAAGCGGACCTGACCGCAGGGAGGACCAGGGTGTGGACCCCAGTAGTGATGGCATTGTGTGGAAGCAGGAGGGAGACTTCAGGGGAGAGGGAGAGGCTGTTCTAGAGACGAGAAAAATCGCAGAAGCCGTAACTAGCTTGGGCGGAGTGTGTCTTGTGGGCCCTTATCGCTCACCTGGTGCCAGGTAAACCTCGCGGGCAGAGAAGGACCGAGGTTGTCCCCTGGATTTCGTAGACAGCTGTGCCTGGGTTAGTTCTCCTGACCGGCCAGCACTGCTTGCCCCCAGCCCAGCCATCCCCACAATCCAGAGCAGTGGAGAGGTCCCCGAGGACCAGGAGAGAAAGGACAGGCTCACTGCCACCGCGGGGACACTGGAACACGGTCTCCCGACACAGGCGGCGGCTTCCTGGCTCCACAGACCGGGCCCTGCCACCTCCCCCTTGCTGGTTTCACGCGGCAGGCAGCAGTGCGTTGTCTCTCCTCTGCCGTGTGAAGAATGAAAAAGTACTTAATTCCTAAGTGAAAAGTTATTAATTTTATTCGAAAGGAAGACCCACCCGTGACCACCGTGCCTGCACAGCGCTGTGTGTTCCAGGGCGCAGGCATGATTTAAGCGTCTCCAGTCGACGTGCTGTTACGTGGCCAGTCAGTGCGCAGTGCTTCCTCCAGGAGACGTGGCGGGGCCTCGCCTTCCCACCCCGGCGGGGTCGGTTCAGCCCCCCCACCCCCAGCTCCCCCCTGCCCAGCTCCCCGCTTTGCATGCCAGTTAGAGTGAGGGTGAGACAGCCTTCCTCCCACCATGTGTGTCCCCCCCATGCCATGACCAGTGTTCGTAGGACTGTCTGTTGTAAAGTAACCAGCCTGTGTTAAGATGATCGCGTGTTTTTGTCCTCGGACCATTGCTGTGTTTTAACGCTGGGCTGTTTTCTCCTCGTCAAGTTCTTGCCATGCATGAGAACGTTCTCAAGTGTCCTACTCCGGGCTGCACAGGGCGAGGGCATGTAAATAGCAACAGGAACTCGCACCGAAGGTAAGCAAAGCTCCTGCGTCTCAGCTTTGGCGCGCAGCCCCCGGCGGCCGTGCTCCCATGCCCTCCGGAGGGGCTGGCCCCTGCACAGCCCCTTCCAGCCCCGAGACAGGCGGCCTCACTGCCGCTCTGGGGGGCAGAGCCGAGCCGTCCCGGGTGCACGGCCACGCCCAGTGCTTACACCCCTCTCAGCAGGTTGGACTTCTTGGCTGTTCGCCCACCTGGTGGTGGTGGAGTGACAGCCCCCAGCAGGGCCCTCCCCGGGGTGGCAGCCCGGATGGCCCCCTAGCCGTTTGCAGTGACTTGAAGGAAGGAAGGAAGAGCTCCGTCATCTGGGGGTCGGAGGGCCCGTCCTGGGCGCGTCCGGCAGGACGGACGTTAGCAAACACTACGACTGAACAGTGTCCGACCCGACTCGGCTGGCCCCTTGACCCGCTGCTGAAACACTGGTCATCAGGGTGGCCGCCACCCGAGTGCCAGCAGTTGTGCCAGGTGCTGGCGGGGGATGCCCGAAGGACGTAGATCGCTCTGGGCTGTTGCTAGAAACACACGTGCTTAGAGCCACACTTTTGCCCATTCTCTCTCCTATCTTATTCTTTCACTGAGTTCCTTAGAATACTCAGTTCCTATCAGACACTTTTTTCTCAGAAGCCTGAAGTGATTCCGTTAATTTTTTTTCTACTGCCTATAGTTTCAGCTTCACAAGTTTACGTAAAATTATATCTAAACAGAGGAACCTGTTGTGTCACTTTAATTTTTGCTTGTCTGGTAAATGTGGTGACTTGTGACAAGTGTGCCGTGGAGGAAGCCATGAGCCTGTGCCCTTCAGAGGTTTTCCTGGGCTTCCTCTGAAGGGGCGCTTGCCGGACAGAGGGTCCCACTGAGGCTGCTCACAGGGCTGGCGACGTCCGCTCCTCCACCAAACCTCCTCAGAGTCTGAGGCGTCGTGGGCGTGAATTGAGCACCTGTACCCCGTGTACCCCATGGTTTCCTGAAGAATCAGCTCAAACACAAAAGAGCAAATCTGTCGTCTCTCCCATAAGCACTTAGTCACAGAGGACGCCTGACGGCAGCCTGAGACCGTTCTGCTTCCCCCTCCCCCACTCCTCTTCCCAGGGACGCGGACGTGCTGGTCAGCCCACGGGCAGCCACACTGGGGCCAGCAGCTCCGTGCCACCTCCTGGCACCAGAGAGCCCGGTTCTCAGGCTCCTTAGGGACCCCTCCTACCCACACGGTTAATTCCTCCTCTCCAGAAACTACGGGCCTCCCAGAATGGAATCTGTGTCTAAATTTTCAACTGGCTTGTCATCCCTTGAATGACACACCTTTGTCTCGCTGTCATTGGAGAGGACGGTGTGTCCTTTCCACACGGCGTGGCCCCAGCCCCACTTGCGGGACCAGGAGGCAGGCAGCTCAGTCCTCGGTCCCTGCTCATCCCCCAGGCGTGCCCCGGGCCGGGCTGGGGACTGACGGAGGGCCAGGAGGGGGTGGTGATTGTGCGGGGCAGCCTTGGGGGAGACAGTGACGCCTCTGTCTGTCCTTGCAGCCTCTCTGGATGCCCTATCGCCGCAGCAGAGAAACTGGCGAAGGCTCAGGAGAAACACCAGAGCTGTGACGCGTCCAAGTCCAGCCAGGCCTCAGACCGAGTGCTAAGGTACCGACGCGGAGCGCGTCCCCTGACAGGCCCACCCACACCCACTCCCACTCCCACTCCCAGGGGCCGGCGCCCGGGGCGCTTAGTGCGGGGCGGTCCGGGAAGGGGCTGGCAGGGAGGCGGGCGGGGGCCGGTGCAGTTAGACGTTCTCCTGCAGGAGCCGGGCGCCCGGGGTGGCCCTGGCGGGCAGGGGTTCTGTGAGGGCAGGGGCCCCCCACCTCCGGGCTCTCCCCGCCCCATGGAAATTTTCGTGAGAGAGAAGCAGAGGGAGTTGCTTCTGGTTTCCTTTCTGGCCCTGAAGTTTCCTGGTTTTGTAAATGCAGCTGAAAAGGGAGCTTTAAGAATTAATGAGATGCCATTCAAACAAACATACAAACAAATCTAATTACCTCCCCCCAAAAAACAAAAAAGCAAAACAATTTTAAAAAGAATTGAGATGCCCAATGTGATTTTCTTTTTGTTTTAATTTCACTAAGTGAAATCTCTTTATCTCATAAATTTTGCACTTGGATTTTTTTAATTCACTTTTCTTAAAGTGCAGACTTCATGTTTAATTCCAAAGTGATTTTATCTTAAAGTGGAGGAGAGGGCGTAACCCCAGCCTGCAGGACGGCGTCACTGCCCCGAGTGGCCGGGGTGATCCCACCTCCACCGGCCTGCTTGGGGCGCCTCTGTCCCCACGTGCCCCTGGGAGGCGGGCGGGGGTGTTACCACTCCTGCTTGAAGAGCAGGGGTTAGATGACTTGCCCGAGACCCTCAGTCACGGAGTGTGCAGACGAGGTCGGCTGCAAAGGCCACCTGGCTCGACCCACTACCCAAGGCCAGGAAAGGATGGCCACTGGGAGGGGAGGCGGCGGGAGAAAGCCACACTCTGCAACCCACTCACGTCAGCCTCCGTTCTGCACGCGCCCTTCAAACCCTCATCCATGTGGGAACTGTGGTGAGCTCTGCGGAGTCTGCGTTTCCAGGCAGTGTCGTCCCCGATGTGGGCTTCCAGGTCTGTCTAAGGACCATCACTGCCGTCTTAGGAGCTGTGGTGTCCTGCGTGGGGAGGACCACCAGTCCCAGGGCTGGGTCCCAGCCCTGAGGCATCGGGTCAATCCCAACTTTTCTGTTAAAGGGAGAGCATTAAGTACACACGCACACACACGTGCACATGCACACACACACAAACACAAGCACACACACAAACACAAGCACACGCACACAAACACACACACAAACACAAGCACACACACACGCGCGCACACAAACTTTCCTCCAGGCACGTTATTTCTTTGGGATGAATCACGTGGAAGGAATCACTGGGCAAATGGCTGAAAGCCGCTCTGGTTTTGTCGTTATTTCCCGTCTTTCGGGAAGGACGTCACCACCGTCATTACACTTTCATTCCCCTCTCAATAGAAAAGTTACAATCTTTCTAGAAAGTGAGAAATACCTAACTAGACAAAAATAAGAAAATAAACAGCTTCCGTGATCCCACCGCTTAGAGAGAAGCCCGCAGTACGCGCTGGCGTGCATTCTTCTGGCGATTCCTGCGTGTGGGCGTTACCAGCCCAGCACGCCCCAGCGTGCCTGAGGCTCACCCACCTTGCAGGAGAGCTGGCATCAGTAACGGTGGGGCCCCACGGGCCCCCCTCAGCCCGCTCCTGGTTCTGGGGCGCGGGACGGCTTCCCCCTGAAGCCCCGGGCTCTGTGCGTCTGAGAAGGAGCAGTTACTGACCAAAGGGACTTGTGAGAAAGGGGAGGGAGACTGAGGCTGAGGGCTCCCGGTAACTCCCCTCACCTACTTGGGCCAGACCCCTGGGAGCTGCGAAGAGCTGAGTGCCCACATCCTTCTTAAAGGCCGCGGGGTCCCCGCTCCCTTCCTGGGGTCAGTACCGAGCCTGCTCCCACTGAGAAGCTCCGTCGGCTGCTTGAGATGGACAAGCCTCGTCCGAAACCGCGAGCCTCGCTTGTTCAGACGGAAGCTCCCGCCTGGTCCAGACTCTCGCTGCTTCTGTGGCTCCACAGCCTGGGGCCCCCTCTTCGCTTGATGCAACGGGGAACCTGTCAAGTGACAGAACAGGAGCCCGGAACCCACAGCTGCATCTGCAAACAGCTCTCTGCACGTGCCTCGGGCTGGGACGACCGGCAGGAAAGGAGGACCCTCCCCACCTGAAGGGACGGCACCGGGGCCAGCCCAAGCCTGCAGCCCTGAGCGCTCGCCCCAGGCACGGTCCCCGCCATGTCTCCACGCAGGGAAAACTCGTTCCAGGGGTGAGACGGAAAAGCGGGAAGGAAGGGAAGAAAACAGTCATTTAAACCTACGTTTATTCAGTGAAGATTTGACGCCTTTGAGTAGATTGTGTAACAGGAACCTAAGACTAAGGTGAGGGCAGCAGTCCTGTCCTGTGTCCTGTCTCCTCTGCGGCCCCGGCTCACGGGCCTTCGTCACCACCTCCGCTTTGCCCGCAGGCGTTCCTTCCCCGCTGTCCCTGCGCCAGCGCTGCCCCCTCCGCCCCAAGCCACTCCCAGTCTTCTGGAGGTTTAGGGACTCCGACTTTCAGGGCCAAACCCTCTGGCCTTGCCTGCTGAGCCAACGGACAGACTCCCAGCTGCTCCCAGACCCCCAGGCCCCTGCACCCCGAAGATGCGCTCAGCTTTCTCGCTGCCCGTTGTCCAGCTTTCCTGGCCTGTTTCCTAGCCCACCTGGACCTTCACCTTGACCACCCACACCTCCAGGAAAGCTGAGCCGAGTCTCGTAGCCGGAGGTCCTCCCTCCCAAGGGTTCTCAGAGAAGCACCCCTTCCTGTGGTCTCTGAAGGCGAGACCCAGGGCTCCATCCGTGTCTGGCCCCGGACTGCCTGCAAAGGGCCTCCGTCATAGACATTTAACTGATCCTTATGCAGTTTGGTTGATTGGAGAAGTAAATAGGCTAAGTTGATGGAACCAGAGTGAATGTGCTGTTGACTGAGTAACAGAGTCAACATAAAAGGGCGTTTGGGTGCAAACACTGAGGGAGCCTCCGCACCCGCTCCTGTAAGTCGAAAATCATTTCCCAAAAGAAAGTTTGAAATTCCCCTCTGAGGTACACGGATAGATGGACACACACACAGAAAACAAGACAATGTTAGTGAGTGTCTGACTGAGAGTTCTTCCATTTTAATATTCTATCTCAAGTCTAGAAAAATGAATGGCTGCCCGGTAAAGATGTTGGAAGTGCGTGTTAGTATTTGTCAAAACACACCACTGCGTGCTCCATTCTGCTGTCCGGCTGGATAAACAAGTGTCCGCCTGGCCTCCTCTCTCTGCGCCCTAGAGAGCCCGTCTCATTTCCTCGCGTGCTGGGAGGGCGGTTCTCACGCGCCCTTCCCGGGGCCAGTTCTTGCTCTGACCCGCCGCAGAGGAGATGCCCGGGGTGAGGCTCTCTCCCGCGTTCACCTGCCCGAGCTCTGAAGAGAGAAAGGGAAAAGCCGGGAGCGCTAAGTGCTTCGTCCTGTGCTCTTTGCATCTCCCAGGCTGGCGCCCTGGCCGCCCCCTCGGGGCTGCGTAGCTGCAGCGTGGGTGGCCTTTCCTCCGGAAAAGGCAGCTTTTAGTGAGAGGCTCCGGGCTCCGCCCGCGGCCAAGGAGCGGATGCTTGCTTGTTAACCTGTGACACTGTCCTCTCTTGTTGCTTCCAGGCCCATGTGCTTTGTAAAGCAGCTCGAGATCCCTCACTACGGCTACAGAAATAACGTCCCCACGACCACACCTCGCTCCAACTTGGCCAAAGAGCTGGAGAAATATTCCAAGACCTCGTTCGAATACAACACTTACGACAGCCACACTTACGGCAAGCGGGCCATAGCTCCCAAGGTGCAAACCAGGGATATATCCCCCAAAGGATGTGATGGTAGGAGGTGCACACTCTTCTACGTGAGCGTCACGCTTGCCGTTGATAATGTTGTTATTGTGTATCCATTTCCTGCAAACTGATCCAGCATGTGGTTGCTTGCCGGGCACCGAGGAGGCACGCGCCCGGGCCAGGCCGGTTGCCCGCGGCCCCGGTTCTCACCGGTGTGGGCGCACAGGGCTCGCGGAGGGAGGCGCACCCTTCCCTCAGCGCTCCCCGAGCAGCACCTCCGGCTGCTCGCGGGACGTGGAGACAGAGAGCCCTGGGCTCGTCTGCTTCCCGCTGTCCCTAAGACAGCGCTCTCGTCTTCACCGGCTTCCTTTATGAGCCGCCCCAGCACAGACCAAGCCGGGGCCGGTGGTAGCTGCCCGGAGTGCTCAGGTCTTCTGAGCAGCTCTGTGTCCCCCTCCCCATGTTCTCAAGCCGGGACGCTCATTACATTCATCTGGGGAGGTTTGAGAAATGCCAGCGCCCAGGGCTGCACCCCAGACCAGTGAAGTCAGACTCCCTGGAGCTCTTCGCTGTGTGTGGCATTTTTAAAAGGCCACCGCTGATTCTCTGGGCAGCCACCTCTGCTGGGACTGCCGGCCTCCTCCCGGCAGGGCGGCCCGGGTGCGGAGCCCCGGGTGCCACTGTCCTGGCGTAGCTCGGTCCTTGGCCGTGCTCACAGCTGCGCTGTGGCCACCAACAAAACAGACCCCGGGGAGCAGACACAGGCCCCGTGCTTCGTGGGAAAGGTAGTTCACTTTCACTCACGCGTGCCTGAACGCACCGCCGCGGCGTGAGTGGAGACAGACTAGCTCCCAGGTCCCTGCAGGGCCGGCGCGGCAAGTAGCCGAACCGCAGACGGGAAGGCTGCGTGCCTTCGCTGTTCCTTGCTTATCTAACCACGTTTCTGCTTTAACTTCCAGGAGGCAGGGGCTCGGTTGGCAAGTGTCACCGACGGGGTCGTGGGTTATGGGGGGGGTAGGAGTCTCACCTGGGGGTCTCCAGCAGAGGCCAGGAGACAGGTTTCTGATGCTCTTGGAGCTGCTCTCTGAAAATGGTATTTATTAAAATCACGTCACACCAGCAACTCCCACTTAAACTGAATGTCTGGGGACGTCCGAGCCCTTCTGCCCACCAGCACGAGTCGCTGCGTGTCCTTCTGCGTTGTTTCAGCCGCTCTTGCCTTAACGCCAGTTAATCCGCGCAGTGAGGACGTGTCACATCACTTTGATGTGCCTCGTATTTACCATCCTTGCGCACGTCAGTCCTTAGAATATCAGACAGAGACAAAGGTGGGAAACAAGGAGTGGTTTAGGGTGTAACAGAAATTAATAATTTGGGGGTGTTGCAATAATAATTTGTTAGAACTTCATTCGTCTGATTGCAAATGAAGGCCCAGGAGAGCCTGGATGCAGACTTAAGAACTCTGCTGATGGGTCCCGTCGGTGGCGTTGGGTAGCGCCGGACAAGCACTCTACCGGAAGTTCACGTCCACACGCCTCCTGGCTCCCTTCACCGGTGGGCCTGGTGGGGCCCCGGGTGACGTCGTGCGGGGCAGGGCACGTTTTCCTGGCCGCAGGCTCTTCCCCTGAGGAGCTGCGGGACGCGGGTGAACGCCTCCTGTGTGCAAGTATCAAGAACAGAGGTGATCGATCTAGTGTCCACCCTGCCGGCCCCACGGGGCCGTGTGCAGACGGTGGGCCGGTCCAACGGGGCGTCCGTTAGGGGCATCCCCTCACCTGCCCAGAAGAAGTACCAGCTGACCCACAGATAAACAGGAACACGCGACAGACGCCTCGGTGTCGGGGCGTCCAGAGACCACGGAGAAGCAAAGGCAGCCTTTGCCAAGAGGAAGACGACAAGTCTGTTTCTCTCCTGCTGGATCCACCTGCCGGATTTTAAAACCTCAGGGGAAGTGCCCGCTAAGGACGAGGTTGGCCAGGCCAGGTTTCCTGGGGGATGTGAACCGACAGGAGCCACCCCTGGGCGTGGGCACCAGGAGCAGTCACCCCAGAATGACCTGCGCTGGCTCTCACCCCCCAGAGGGCTCCCCAGGTCTTGCCCCCCGTGCACGAGGAACTGGGTCGCTGCTCCTGAAGAAGGACAGTACAGTTGGTCTCCTGGGGGGGGGGGGCAGGGTGCGTAACGTCTAGGAGCGAGGGGCTGGGCCCGGACGTGCAGGACAGGATAGAGGAGTGGCTGGGTCTCACCCCTGGCATTCCAGCAGCTGGGATCAGAAACACTCAACAGACACTGACTTAACAGCCACGTTCCTCCAGACACTCCGCAGTTGCTGTCTGTCTGTCTCTCTGTCCACATGTCTGTCTGTCCCTCCCCACCTCCCTCCATCCCTCCGTCAGCCCGGCCATCTGCCCGCTCATCCCTCTGCATCGTCGGTCTCTGCTCCCCTCCTTGCAACAGGCCGCAAGGAGGGGCTGCAGTAAATAGGGGACAGTGAAGCGGGCACCCACCCCCGTGAGCCACGGCGCCCGTGCTGCCCAGAGGACGCTGCCCGAGCTTCACAGGAGCGGCATGAAGCTCGGGAGGAGTCACTGGAAGGCGGGAAGCCCACAGGCTGGTGGGAACTGCCGGTGGGCTGGTGAGGCTGGACCTGGAGACGTGAGGAAATGGCTCTGTGTCCCCTGCCGTGGGGAAGGGACCGCAGAGACCTGTGAGAGCTGCCGGCCCCTCCCCTGCCTCCCCTGGTGCCGGTTGTTTTGGGTGAGCCCTTACAGTTTTAAATAGTCAGGAAATAAGATTATGTGACCTGTAAAAGCGACGTGGAATTCTAACGTCAGCGTTCGTAAGTGGTCTCACCGGCACACACCCGCTCCAGCTCCTGGCAGAGGCCTCCCCACCAGGCCTGGACCACAGCCAGGACCTGGGCCCGAGACCTTCCCACCCAGGCTGCGACATCCCCGCCGTGTCTCCGGGCAAGTTGTCACCATCCTCCAGGTTTGTTGAAAACCCGTACGTTCCAGCCCGAAGTGGCGCCTCTCAGGAGCCTCCCTTTGCGTTATTGCCAACTTGTAAATCATCCTGAGCTTAAAACTTCTTGACCATATTTGAACTCCCTCTTTGCTTCACAAACACCTCACTCTGACGTGCCCGCCGCCCCGTCTTCTGCGCTCGCCCTGGCCAGGCCTTACCCCTGGGTGCCTCTCACAGACCTGCCTCCGCAGCCGCCCGCTGGCCCTCCGCACCCAGCACTGAGCCTCCGGACCAGGGCCTCCCGCCCTGCACGCGCCCTCGACCTGCCCCTGGGCTCTCCCACTCTCTGCTCTGCCTCCGGAAGCTTCTCCGCCGCCAGCTCTGTCCGGCAGATGCCCACCTGCTCTCAGGCCTTTGGCTAACTTCCTAGGGCTGCGTGTGCGAAACAGGGTGCCCAGGCCCCGCCCTGCAGCTCTGGTCCCACTCACCTTCCCCTGGACCGCCTCCCCTGGGGTCAGAGGCCTTGGCTTCAGACTCAGGCCCACAGGCCGGTGCCCAGGCAGACAGGGCTGGGCCAAGAATCGTCCGCGATTGAGTGGGTGGGAGCCGACCAAGAGGCCCGACCTGTGCTGGACACGTCAGGTCGTGCGAGCAAACTGTTCAAGTGTCACCTAACAGGCCTCCTCACGAGGAAGCTCCGTCCCTTCCACTCAGGACTCCGCGTCCGGACTCCAGGTTACTTGGGGAGAGCACCACTGTGAACCCTCGCCAAGCCCGGGAGCCAGCGCTACGAATGATGGACCAGGCCAAAGGCGCGGGTCTCACCCAGGGGGGCGAACCCTCGTGAAGCAGCCCTCTGGGCTGATTTCCTTGTTGTCTGGCGGGCGTGGAAGTCGGATTGGGAGGACACACTTACCTGCCCCCTGCAGGAGAGAGTCAGCACCTGAGGAGAGAGACACACGCTTACTAGACTCCTGCAGGCGGGGAAGGTGGTGGCTCAGGTTCAAAATTTCTCACGTTTCATCACTTTGAATCCCATGTAGTGTTCGTTTTCCCACACGAGAGGGTGGAGAACTTGAAGTATTTCTCAATGTGGTGTACGATCCGGTGGACATCTGACATTATAAATCCAACAGTCGCTCTAGGGTAAAAGCAATTTTATCTTGAAATTTCAGGGATGTGCTGGCTCCTGGAGGAACATTAGCAGATTTTGTCTGACGAGTCATTGGAAAATGATTTGATTGAAAATAGCTCTGTTTGCCAAGAGAAAAGGTGCATTTTGACTTTGATAAAGGGGACCTCTCCTGGTGCTGGGGAGGCGGGCGGGGGGCATCCACCTTTCAACTGCCCTGCTGCTCTGCGGCGCCCCCTGGTGTCAGCGCGGTGAGCCCCAGAATCCATAAAGTGACGGACCACAAAGATTCCTGACACTAATGGTTCTGTAGGAATTTTACAAATAGGCAATAATTATTAAGACCAGAGACCCTCATCACCTGAGAGGTGTGAAGTGTAGACCTTTATTTCCATGTGGAACAAAACAAGGCGTGATTGACTGCTTTCAGTGAAAGGATGTGTGTGAAACGGATGTGGTCCTGGCTTTCCTCCTGGGTCACTCGAGCTGACGGGCCCATCAGTAAACTGTCCGCAGTTCTGTCACCTGATGAAGTCTGCGCAAGTGCCATCAACTCGGCAAAATCCAGAGGAAGCAGAGTCTTTGGGTCAGAACATCTGGAAAAGCAGAGCCCTTTACCAGTTTGCTGCAACCAGTTACTTAGACATAACCGTCCTATTTCCTTTCTCTTAGAAATTGAAATGCCCTCATTTCAAAACTAAACTGTTACTTTTCTTATTTATTTGGACCACATTTCTCTTCCTGAACCAGTGGCTAGTCCTCACCAGGGAAAAAGATCCCTCATAAGTATTGTTTCATTTTTCCCCTAGTTTTTACATTCCTATTTTTACAACAAAATTGTAAACGATGTAAAGCCACAGACTTCGGTCCACCTGGGGAGTCTCGTGAGCTGTGGGTGGCGTTGCCGCCTTAGTTGGTTTACAAAACCCGCTGGGCAGGTCCCGTTGGAGGGCTCTCCCTGCCCTGTGGCCGTCTCTGCTCAGACCCCGGACCACTGCTGCCCACTGCTCCATCCGCCGCTTTGACAATGTGCATTCACAGAGGAGCTTATAGGAGGGGAGGCCAGACACTGGACAGGTGTGGGGACGGGTCGTCAGGGCCCAGCTAACTCAGATTAGCAGAATGAAAGTAACTCCCTTGTAAGTTAACCCTCGTGCTCAGCGGGTTTGAGGGTGTAGAACTGACTCCCGTCCATGCAAGGAGCTGCGACGAGGCCCGGGAGCCAGCAGCTTCCCCGGGGCCGCCTTGCACTCGGAGCACCGCTGAGCCACATCCTCAGAGCCAGGGAAGCTGTCTTCTACCAAAGTCAAAGTGTATCAGGGGTGAAAGCTTAGTTCTTCTTTCACTTGTATCCGAATAAGGTGCCTTGGGGTAGTTCTTGGCGGTGCTGTGATGACTGACCACGTGGGCTGTGAGACTGTGTTCACTTCCTCTGATCAGAGGGCCCCTGAGGGTTGTGCCCAGGCCGCAGGCACAGTAATGACAATGTGGGGACAGGAGAGCAGCAGCAGGCTGCAGGGCCCCTCCCCCACTTTCAGCAACGGGTGGCTCACCCCCAGCGTTACCCAGGTGGGGTGAGCCCATGAGGACCCCGCCTGAGCACCCCCATCACCAGGCTCCCCCTCGGCCTCGGGCTGTCACGGGGAAGGGGCTGAGCTCCCTTCAGGAAGCAGATGCTGACAGAGGGGACAGGGTGCTGCGGGGAGAGACGTCTCCCGGTGGGGGGGTCTCCAGACACCCTCGAGGTTCCCCTGGGAGTGATTCCTTCCACTGCAGGGGCAGGTGTGCCCCCAACCGCTGGGCCAAGTGCCCCTGTGCCTTTAAGGAGCTGTGCCCATCTGGACCAGTCCCCACTCTGGTGCTAAAGGGGGTTTTTAAGCTGCTCTGGAGACCACACTTGCTCCTCGTACCTGTCTGGCTGTTAGGGAGCCTGGCTGTGCACAGCCAAGCTGGTGCCGTGGACAGCCCTTCCCACACAAGGGGTGGGGCAGCGGGCCACGCAGACGTCTGCACACCATGAGTGCCTTAACCCTTGTCTTGGTTTTCCTGAGCTCACAGGTGTGTGCGGTTCTGTCCCCTTGGGCTGTGCCCCTTCACCCGGGTGGCCGTTTATTAGAATCACAGAGGGAAGGGGAGTTTCAGTCCCATGGCCTGCCCTTTACCCTTGCTAGAATGCCACTTCCTACAGCACAGGAGCTCATGGGTCTCCAGGGGGCCCAGGACCTGTGCATCTCGGTCACCTGCGCAGGATGGTGCTGCCTCCTGGCTGCAGAGAGCAGCCAGCCTCCAGAGGAATGAGTGGGCAGCCGGGTCCTCATACCGCTCACCCGAGAGCAGATGAGCGGTCGTGACGGGGCCCAGCCCCAACCAGGAGTGCGCCTTTAACGGATTGCGTAATGTGCCTTGCACCCTGCTGGAGACACGGTGTGCTCTTCCCGCCGGTCCTGGCTCTGCCCATCCAGACACAACGTGAAAAAAGGAAAAGGGGGAAAGGCAGGCTTTTTCCTCTAGGACCGAGCTCTGGGTGGCGCCCTGTCCCCCTTGGCACCGTCGCACAGGTGTGGACGCACAGGGCGGGCGGGCGGGCGGGGGGCTCTGCTGCTGCTGCGGGCCTGGGCGGGGGCCCCGAGTCATCCCGGTCCCCTGTCTCCCCAGCGAAGCGCTACTGCAAGGACGCCAGCCCCAGCAGCAGCAGCACCAGCACCTACGCGCCCAGCAGCAGCAGCAACCTGAGCTGCGGCGGCGGCAGCAGCGCCAGCAGCACGTGCAGCAAGAGCAGCTTCGACTACACGCACGACATGGAGGCGGCGCACATGGCGGCCACGGCCATCCTCAACCTGTCCACGCGCTGCCGCGAGATGCCGCAGAACCTGTCCACCAAGCCGCAGGACGTGTGCGCCGCGCGGGTACGCACGGCCGCGGCGCACCCGGCGGGCGGGGCGGGGCCGCGGGGCGGGCGGGGCGGGGCCGGGCCGGGCCGGGGCGGGGCCTCCGCGCATCCCCTGCGCTGGCCGCGTGGTGCCGCCCCGCCCGCAGCGCCGCCTGCCTCGGGCGCCCCGCGCCGACCGTCCATCCGCCCACCCGGCTCTTCCCAGCTGAACGTCAGCGCGGCTCCGCTCGTGGTCCCAAGGACTGTTTCTAGGTCAGAAATCGTCAGGTCTTAGGTTGACGTGTCCATTTAGGACCCCCCTCCCCGGGACCCAGAGTCATTTCTGGAAACAGAGGACCCCACGCTTGCCTCCTGGCCTGTCAGGTGGCTGCGCAGAGACTAGGAAGCTCGAGCAGCGGTGTGCCCTGAACTTGACCCGCCGCGGTCAAGCGGAACGCAGGGTGTGCCGCACGCCCAGAGCCGGGAACAAAGGGAGCGAAAAAGCCCCGCTTCGGCGCGGGCTCGCAGTCATGCGGTTACGGCCGGCTTTCATCACGCAGAGCGCCAGAGAGGCTCAAACGCTGTGCAGTACTGCTGGCGGTTCTGGGACTTGGACGTCCCTGTCCGTGGCCCCTTGCTGGTGCTGAGAGCAGGGCAGAGCGTCGTTAGCCCCGCAGAGCTCGGAGCTGCCTGGCGAGGGCGGCCACTAGGTGGCCGGAGATGCGGCGGCGCGAGCGCACTGTGCTCTCTGAGGACAGGAGGACAGTGAGCGGCAGGCTGGCCGGGCGCCTCCTCTCCAGAACAAAGGGTCTCTCCCCATTGCCGAGCGCTGCTCGCCGTGCACCCGAGCTCCCAACACTGACCGTAGTTGTTACAAATAAGTGTAATTTGTATGAATGGAGAAAGGTCAGTAATTTTATGTTTTGCCAATGCTTTCGGTCCTATTTATGTTTTTATTCCTGGATTTTGGAGACGTGGCAGGGGCATGCAGTTTCCATGGTGATCAGGGCAGCTAAAATGCGAGGCTAGCACGGAGGAGTTCCTGTGGCAAGGGGAAAGAGACAGTAACCCCTTCCAGTTTTTTTCACTTTATTAAATTTAAACTAAGACCGGGAGAATTATCATCAACGTGAAGGCTAAATTAGCCTGAAAGCTTGAAACCAGGGGTGCACTTTGACGAGAAGAGTTCAGGCGGAATAATACGCTGTAATTTATCAAGGTAACAGCCCAAAGATGGGGCTTTCATTCCAAGCGTCTTCCCTCTGCTGCTACATTCAGAGGAAGGAGCTGCCAGGCATCCGAGTAGGCAGCGGCTTTCACGCCAGCTCTGGAATCAAATTTATAATGCTCAGGAGAGTGTAATTCTCTGCTTAAAACAGAGGCTTGTCGGGGTATTTTGGTTTTTCTAATTCTGCCCTCCCTGTGTCCTTCCTTGTCTCCCTCCTCCTGAGAGGTAGGCACTGAAGAATTCTTGATCTGTTTAAAGCATCATTAAAAAAAAAAAAAAAAAAAAAAAAACCCTCGCCCTGCACCTCTTCGGTCTTTTAAATGCTGGTTGACTAAACTGCAGGTTTGCTGGAAGCTGGAGTAGGTGAGCCTGCGGTCACTGCTGCAGGAGTGTTCTGGACGGGGAATGCACCTCGCCTGGCTTGACATGAAAGATTCTCTTCGTCATAGGATTTTGTCTTAGGAAGTGAATTCTGGTCCCTCTCCTCCCTCCATCCCACGGGGTTCTTGTGTTCTCCTCCCCTCCGAGTCTTGATGTATTAGCATCAGCAAAACTACAGGAGAATTTTAAGTCCATACGTTTTAAGTACACATAATCCGTACACATATGCACCCATACACTGCTAATCTCTTAAGATATATTTGAGCTGGAACAGAATTGAAATCAGGCACTGGGTTTTCCTCGTGGTCAGGCTTGTTTCTAAGAGCAGAGCTGCATGAGGAAAAAGAGAAGATATCGATCCATGGTAGTCAGTGAGGGATGATGCACAGGTAGGTGAGAGAGAGGGACTGGTGATGACAGGTAAGTGAAGGGGTGGACCGGCGCGCCTGCCGGCCAGCAGCACAACAAGGTGGGAGAGCGGCTGCGTGCAGGGACCGCCACGGGCCCCGCTCTCCTGGGTGCTCCTGCACATGACGCTGCAGGGAGGGTTCTCGAGTCTGGATTCTGTCCGGGCGGCGGGCAGGGCTGCGGCCTGGGGGGTGGACTCGCAGGCTGACTGTGTCCTCTGTCTGCAGAACCCCGACATGGAGGTGGATGAGAACGGAACCCTGGACCTGAGCATGAACAAGCAGCGGCCGCGGGAGGGCTGCTGCCCCATCCTCACGCCCCTGGAGCCCATGTCCCCCCAGCGGCAGGCGGCGATGGACAGCCGGTGCTTCCAGCTGGGCGAGGGGGACTGCTGGGACTTGCCTGTAGACTACACCAAAATGAAACCCCGGAGGGTGGATGAGGACGAGTCCAAAGAGATTACTGTATGTCCTTTTCGTTGCCCCGCTCTGTCCATGCAGCATGCGAAGCTGGCGTCAGCTGAGGGAAATAGTGTTGGCATGTACCCTAACAGAACGTGTCTTTTCTCTTTAAAACACGGCCTTTAGCTGCCTAGGGGTTTTGGTCCACCCAGGAGAGATTTGTGACGAGCATTGATTGGAGTGAAACCAAACCACTGACTCTTCCAAATAATGAATTTTATTTCTTACCAAGTGTGTTTATTACAAACGGTATCTCTAAGAACATGTGTAAGCAGCTACCAGTTTCATTTTTCCACGGCTGACGTATTGACACGATGTGGAATTTTTCTTGCAGATAGAAAATGATTATGAGGGTCTTGAATACTTAAATGGTCCCCTCTGTGCTGTAAATCCGCTGGCTCTCTGAAGCTAAGGACAGGGTCTGTTCTCTAAGAAATGTGAAGCATTCAGGAGAGGATCCTCCAGCCTGGGGTAGATCGTTTTAGCACAGTCACCTGCACCTTTGCTGCCTATAATACGACCAAAGCATCTGTGCCAAGAACATATTTTTGAAGTAGTTACAACTTTCAAATCCAGATTATCAAAATAGTTATAATATCCTGTAGGCTAAGAAAAGAAATGGGAAAAAAATGTTCATTATTTGACTTTTTCTCCAGTGTTCAAGTCTGCAAATTATGACGTCTTCTTTATTCCCTGAAAGTGGAAATTCTTTTTGAACACAGCAGAGACCCCATCAAAGCCACAACAGCTACGGAAACGGGGAGGTGGGGAAACGGGGAACGCTGGCTGTTTGTGGGAACTGGCAGGGAAGGCACCTGTTTATAAGGCCGTTGCTTCCAAAGACTGTTACCTTTATCTTTCAAATTGATTTCAGTATCCAGGCGCCTTAGAGGAGAACAGAATCTGAGTGGCAAGCTGAATTCCAAAAGTATTTTTGCCTCTCCTGCAGTGTTAAGTCGTCACTACCAAATAAGGCGTGGTAGTTGAATCTCTGAATTTATTTTAATGAAAGTTAAGCCCTCATAAAGCAACAGCAACGTTTCTATCCTACGAGGGTCACAGGGGTGCAAACTCCGGGCTCTCGAAGCACTTTTGCTGAACACCGCCACCTACAGGAATGCCTGGGGTACTGCCAGGGGCCCTGCTTAGCCAGAGCACCCGCTTTCTGTAGAAAGGAAAGTGCATGAGGGTCCTTTGAAGTGGCAGCGTGAGTCTAAGCTGGCCTCCCCTTGCCTGGGGCTGGCGCACGCGTGTAGAGCACTCGCCAGGGGCCTGAGGAGCCCCGTCTGAAGTATCTTTGGGAGAAGTGCTTACGCCCTGCCCTCCGGTGGCAGGGCACCCGGGTGAGTGGTTGCTGGTTGCCAGACCACATAACCTGTCCCTCCAGTCAGTGCAGCTGCAGGAATCTAAAGAACGAGTCTGAATTTGCCCACCGAAATGCTACCCTCATTTTAGGAATTTAGAGCAATGACGAGAAATTAAAGTCCACCGTAGACGAGATACTCTGAACAGAGTTCTGTGTGCATCTTCTGGACCAGGGTGTATCGCAATTTCACGGGTGAGGTTGGGGGAGCTGGACGAGGCAGAGGCAGCCACCCCCTGCCTCTGTGGGGAGCGGGGACGCGGCCCCTGGTCTGTGTGTCGAACCTTTGTCTGTGTGGCCCTGAAGCTGTGTTTCGCCTGCAGCCAGAAGACTTGGATCCCTTCCAAGAAGCTCTAGAAGAGAGAAGGTACCCGGGGGAGGTGACCATCCCGAGCCCCAAGCCCAAGTACCCGCAGTGCAAGGAGAGCAAAAAGGACTTGATAACGTAAGCACAACGGGAGGTGAAATTAGCCTCTTCCGAACGTTCCCTTTATTTGGCTTAATTTTAAACCGGGTCTGTATATGCCTTGCCGTTTGAGCATGTGACGTGCGCAGCGTACAGTGTCCCCAGCGCAGCCGAGTAGAGTGAGAGGCGGCCGTGGACGCCTGTTCTGAGCGATGCTCTGTGCTGTGGAGACGCCACCCTCGTGTGACCCCGTGCCCCGCAGCTCCCCTGCAGGTGTCACCCCGTGCAGACATTGCAGCTAAACTGGAAACAATGAAACTCTTTTAAAAGCTTTTTTTTTTTCTGAAACCTACTTACTACTTTGGCTGTTTTTGTTTTTGTTTGGTGGCAGATGTCCAACACCCAGGTGTGATGGGAGTGGTCATGTGACTGGTAATTACGCCTCACATAGAAGGTGTGCCTTCATTTCCCTCATGGTGGATTCTGTCTTCTCAATTTATTGTTTTCAGCTTACCTCAACAATGCTGTCCAAGTACCAGCGTGAACTGTGTGTCACCCCTGAAGTGCTCTATGTTGACCTCCTACAGCATGCTGATCAACGTGTTGTATAATGTCTTTTATTTGGAAACAAACCCCCGAAATTTTTTTTACAAAATTATTTACAAACATTTCAACCAAAGAGCTCAAATAGTTTAATCTCATTTTTCAAATGGTTTATAAACAGACACGTTTTCATAAATTCATCTGCAAATCTTAGTAAGTTAATGATACCAGAGAAAAATTCAATATACAGCACTTGCCCCATTGCTTTTCTGCATTAAACTTTTTAATTTCGGTTTTATGTTGTGTTTGTTCGGGAACTGAAGTGGGGCCGAGGGGCTACTCACCTGACTTTCCTGGCCTGTCTTACAGTCTGTCCGGCTGCCCGCTGGCTGACAAAAGCATTCGAAGTATGCTGGCCACCAGCTCCCAAGAACTCAAGTAAGATTTAACAAAAATCATTCTCTTTCTGAAATCGATGCAGCTAGTAGTGACAAAAAGGACGTGTCGCTCGAAAGGGATAATGCCTCTAGAAAGCCACCTGCGCCCATCAGCGCCTCAGCTCAGCACCCGGGACGGGGCTTCGGGGCTGAGTCACTTTTCCGGACAGCGCACTCTGCCTTTTCCCTCTCGCTCACCTCCAGCTTTAAATCCCATGTAGCCTTTCCGTCTTGAATCGTCCGAGGCACAGGCGTTTTCTCTCCAGATGCGCACGCCCCGGAGGGGAAGGCTTTCAGATGCGCGCACAGGTTTAGGACGTCACTGTAATGTCCAAAGTCAAAAGCTGATTTTTTTTAAAGCCAGTAGTTAAGATAACGATCTAAAAAATGGGTATTTAAATGGCACTGATGATCAAAAACCACCCTGATCTGATCCGAGCTGATCCCTTCGGTCCACGTGGCCACAGCCGCCAACGACCCGAAGGCGGCGCCAGCCCACAGCTAACACAGGCTCCCCCGCCCGCAGGCGCCACAGCTATCCCCTCCTCCACGCCTGCCATGTTCTCTATGTTCCCAGCGTGAGTCTGGTCAGCCTCGCGTGCACTCCCAGACTAAGGTGCTTCTTCTTCGTGTGTGTACACACGTGTGCACATGACCATCCTGGGTTCCTAGGCAGGTTTTGGAAGAAGTCACTGCAGACCAGAGGAGCGTGTCAGCACCCCCAGGAGTCTAGTTGGAACAGACTTGCAGGCGTATGTAAGGGAAAGGGACAAGGCTTGAACGTCTTACAACATGAGCACCCAGAATCCCTGGTAATGTCTTTAACTGCCTGGCCTGTTGCAGATACCGTCACCTGCTTGGCTTCCGTCTTGTCTGGAAATGACTTTCTTACCAACGCGGAGAAAACTAGGTTTTCAGACCTGTTTGACCCCTTCCCCAAGCCCCCACCCCGTTCCCCGACCCCCCCGCGTGGACCAGGGCTGGCGCAGGGTGGGGGCTCCGTTTCACACCGTGTCGTCTTTTACAGGCTCCCTGTCCAAGGTGCTGGTGCCATAGACCAGCTGCTCACGTTCAGAGAGCTCCTGAGCTAGCCCTTCCGTCGCCTGCCTCGGGGAGTTTTCTTCATGGCGTGTAGACACCTGCAGGTCACGCTCTTCCTTAACAGCTTTAACGTCCATAGCGTGTCCACGCGGTGCCTGATGGACCAGTAGCTTTTAGAGCCGCAAACGGACAGGATTAGCAAGGACCGCTCAGCCCGCTCTGTAGAGACATCCTTTTGCATGGCTTGAAACCATGTTTTCCTCACGATCAAAGCGTGGTCACCCATACCCGGAACCTGGCCAGCACATCAGACGCGGCGACTTCCCTCTGAATGTCTTGCTGAGGCGCCCTTTGCACATCTCCAGTGCCCCCGGGCCAGCTGCAGGCAGGAGGGCAGCCTGTGGACAACTTGCGTCCAGCCTGGCTTCCCCTTGGCTGGCTCCAGCCCCAGGGAGCAGAGCAGGCTTCTGCCCGGTCTGGTTTTCGCTGGCTTGCATCCGCTGACCTGGGGCTTAGAAGGCCACGTTGGTCTGAAGTTCGGGCAGAACTGCCCCTCCTCCCGCATCGGCACTCTCTTCTTGTCGAGTCTCTTCTTGGAGGATGGCGTGGCGGTCCTCACCGTCGGCATCTTCGGAGGTGATGGGGCGCCCTTCACGTCCCCCAGGGCGGTGCCGGCAGTCAGTTCCCTCCCCCCGACCTCTTCCTGGAGGGGAGGCTGTATCTTCCAGAGGGCAATGGCCTCTCCTGATTTAAGCTGATCTAAAAGCCGCAGTTGCTTCTAACCTGTCTTTGTCACAAGTAAATCCCAATTCGATTGGTTCTTTTCCTGGGAAATCTCAACTTGACAATTTTCTGAACTGCTTTGTTTTTTGACTGGATCTTCAAAACTAGGGACTTCACTTCAATGTCTACTATAAATAGTTCAATATTTAAGTGACCAGTTTTTCCTTGATGATGCGTCCCTCTGCGCTGAGGAAACCCTAGATTACAAAGGGGCTTTGTCCTCCGTCTTGTCTTTGGTGACACCCCTCCACCCACCCGCTGATTTTTCCCGTGGGCCACAAAGTTCCCGAGCGCGGAGCAGCCCCTCAGGACTGGCAGCAGCTTTCTCTAGAACAATCCTTGCACGTGCCCTTTTCAACGGGTTGTTCTTTGTATGCGTGTGTGTGTGTTTTAAAGCTTTGGTCGGTTCCCGCTGCAGCCGCGCGGTGCCTGCCGGAGAGGCTGCAGCCGCGCTGGTCGCTGTGTGGGGCCGCGTGCCGTGGCGTCCGCTTCACAGAGGCGCCCGAGGAGGTGGGTCCCAGTCACCGCGTGCGTCCTTCTCTCGGGTGCATCAGCCGGGAGACGGAGCCCTCTGGGAGCGCTCCCCTGCACTCCTCCAGTGCCGGGTTTTGTTAGCTGGCCATTCACAGGGCTTTCTTGATCTCAGGCAGACGACGAGGTCCGCCAGATTAACTCTGGGTCTTGGCTCCCCAATCCTCTTAAACCTCCTGAGATAAGACTCTGCTCCGTTCTTATCCAGAACAACACATATGGGATATTCTTAAAAAGGAGTCGATAACTGTCCCATTCTGTACCACGTGTAGACTGAACGTGCATTAAAATGGAATGTGCCGGCCAAGATCATTCAGACTCTGGAACTTTTGCTTCCTCTGGGCTCGGGTCCATCTGACGCAGAGGACAGGTCGGTGTCTGGGCAGTGAGGTGGGGGACGCCCGGGGAGGGGGCGCCCAGGGGAAGGGGACCCCTGGAGGCAGGCAAGGGTGACCAGAGACGTCTATAGCCCAGAGCCTGAGACTTGCAGACCCTCCCGGGCTGATGCAGGCGCCCCGGGAACAGCCGTGTGGGGACTCCTGACTGTGATGATCCCTGAGACCCCAGGCCAGGGGGAAAAAGAATGAAATTGTCCAACTCAGCGTGCCTTTTTGGTGAGACTTCTGCCTAACGTGTGCTCTGACTCCCAGGGGAAGTTTCTTCTCTAAAATTTCATTGGCAAAGATTTCCTGAAAGTGGCAACTGGAAAGAGACCGTCACCCCCATCGCTGTCCGCCTTTCCCTTCTTCCTTTTCTTAAGAAGCCGCGTCCTCCCAGGAGCTCTTTCTCCGGCTCCCGGACGTGTGATCGGAGCAGACTCGGGCGTGATGTGGGGGCTCTGCTACCTCAGCGACCAATTTAAGCCAGATCAGAACTGATTTCAGTCAGAGGCAGTTAGCTCTAAAAACTGGCCCCCAAATTGGCTTCCATTTCTACTTCGGTCGGCCGCGTTTAGATACCCCCTTATTAGTCACATCTTCTTCCTGTGATAATACCGCGACGCGTGTCATCAACGCACCTCCTGCAGGAAAAGGAGTCGTCAGTCACTAGTCCGCCTTGACTTCTCGATGATCGATCCAATCATCGTGGGGCGGGTGGGGGTGGGTGGGGCCCTACTTCTCGGTTCTCTGCACTTGAAAACGTCCTCTTGTGTATTCTGTCCTCGCAAAGCCTCTGTCCTATGTGTTTTCGTCTTAAAACTAGAGGAATTTTAACCACAATATCAAAGACCTTTTTTTTTCAACCTGCCTACATTTATTTAAAGCAAAGAATTAAAATTTTGAGCTTGACCGGCCAAGGTACTACTTTTCTCTAAAGGCTGCTAATGTCTAGAACTTCCGAGGGCTTATTTCTTCAGCTGTGAGCGTGGTGCGGTCTCTAGGGAGATTACTTACTGGGGTCTCACAGAGACCCCCCCCCTTCTACTCTTTGGGGCGGGAAGTTCACCCACGCTCACTGCACGCCTGGTTCTGAGCAGTAACCTGACTTCCGTCCTCTTCCACCTTCACCGTTGACGACAGTAAATCCAGGGACTTTGTGAACTACAGCTGCCCTCGGCGGCGTCCTGGTTCCTCTGAGCTGGGCGTGTTTCTGTGTGGAAGGACGCAGGGACCTGTCTGCAAGTTCGACTCCTTTCGACTGAGTTATCGTGAGGCTCTGGCCCTCACACTGGGGGAGGCGGGGGATGCACGATCGTTCACTTCGAAGAGGACTCCCACGGACGCCCTCCTTTAGCTGGAAATCATCTTGCTCTGTGACCGGCCCAGCCGCCTGAGCGTGCCTGGCTCGCGATGTGATGTCTGTCAGGGAGAAGGGGCGCCGGCCTGGGGTGACTCGGGGCACGTCATGATCTGCTGGGATGTGGTGGGCCCCACACACCCCAAGATTTAGCTGATTCCTGGAGCCTTCCACAGACCCACGGTGGCACCACTGTTACAGAGGCAGGTCACACTTGTTTACAAAGTGCCTCTACACTGACCCCCCGCATGAGAGGAGATGGGGGCTTGGACCCATCTCAGGGATGTGGAAACTGAGGCCAGGGTGCTGAGGGGATCCATCAGTAAATGGTGGAGTCCAAATTTGGCCCAAGTGCCTTTTCCACACTTCATTCTGCCTTCTCAAAGTTAGTAAACCTGTAGGTGTGTTGCTTTTTGATGGAGAATTAAAAGTAAAGGCATATGCTTCACTACGTGAACAGACACGCCAAGTCCGATTGTCCTTCTCTGACGCTTTCAGCTTTGGGTCTTGGGCAGTGTCCTCTCCTAACGCCTGGGCTCGGTCACGATGGGGTGAGGGGGCCCGGCGACGCCGCGCTTCCGGCTGTGACGCCCCAGCCAGCGTGCCGAGCTGCGCACGCCCCTCTTGCCGCAGCCCGCTCGGTGCGTCCCGGGGTTGCCTGGCGAGGACCCAGTCCTGCCTTCTACATTTCAACATCTGGAACAGGTTTATAAAGTTCGTACTACGGTGGTTTTCAGAAAATACCCTAAGAAATGCAGCTTGTTGCAGGTAGAGTTTTATTTTACCATAAGTAGGTCCAATATAGGAAATTTGGTTAAGCACAGTGTAGCCAAACTTCTGCAGTAAGAACGTTTGAGGAAGATGCCAGTGCACGCTCACACACGCTCACACACGCGCTGACACATGCTCACACGCACACACTCACACGAACAGACAGATGACAAGGGAAGCGCAGCCCCGATGCGCGGCCGCGGCTGGCTGAGCTCCGTGCTGGGGCGTCGGGGAAAGAGGCCTGGGCCTTCCCTCTGTGTCTGGAGGGAGCGCCACCCCCCCCCCGGGCACCTGCCCGTGGCGAGCGCCATGGGTCTGCTGTTCTCGCTGGACCCCGCCGCGAGCCCCCCCTCCACCCCTCTCCCTCGTGGTCGGCATTAGACCCGGATTACTAACGGAGAGTTCCAGGTGTTTGGGTTTCAGGTTGTATTTTAATCACCTGTAACTATATTCACACACAAACCAACCAAAAGCAAAACAAAGCAAAAAAACAAAAAGAAAAAAGAGAAGAAAAATGCAGGTGCTCAACTCCCTAGTTCATCTGTGTTTACGAAGCTCCTGCAGGCTGTCTGGCGATGTTTGAGGTGCCGCCTGGGGTGTTTGCTTTTCATTGTTTGTTCCCCGCCACCTCCCAGGATGGGGCGCAGGTATGAGGAAGTTTCCAGAATGAAAACTCAGACTTAGGTCAGGAAGGGAGGGCAGAGGTGTAGGCTGGAGGGCGAATAATCCAGACACAGCTTTTGTGTGAAGAGACTCCGTGCAAGATAAGACACAGAGCCAGGCCTCCCCCTTCAAGTGGCGCTCAGTCGTCCGTGCCTCAGTTTCCCTGTCTGTGACATGGGCAGCCCCGGCGCGCGGCTCACTGGGGCAGCGGGTTTAACTGAGCGAGTGTCACCGCCCCCACACGGCATGCCCAGGCCTCCCGGCTCGCGGGCCTTGCTGGGTCTGTGGCCACCGCGGGCAGAAGCCCAGGAGGGAAATGCAAGCTCAGTGTGGCGCTCGCCGAGCGGCTCTGCGACGGCCCTGAGGTTAGGGGAAAGCAGTCACTCCTAACCTGCCGGCCTTCTGGCTTTGGGGGGCGCTAGAGCAAGTCCTGTCGTTTAGGAAGAAAAACCAGGAGAAGAAAGACGCTGCGGCAGCCACACTCGTTAGAAGGCTGAGGGGTCGTTGCAGGATGGGGCGCCCACACCCGGCTCCTCCCTGCCGTGTTCCTGCGGTGCCCGTGTCCCAGCACGTGTGTGTGTGTGTGCGCACAACTGTGTCCATGTGTGCGCGTGTGCACATGCGTGTGTGCCTGTGTCCGTGTGTGTTCACCTGTGTCTGTGTGCACATGTGCGTGCATATGTGTGTGTGAGTGTGTGCAGGTGTGCTTGTGTACTTGTGTGCACTGTGTGCCTGAGTCCATGTGTGCGCGCGCCTGTGTGTGTGTGCACGTGTGCGTGCGTATGCATGTGTGTGTGCAGATGTGCTTGTGTACGTGTGTGCACTGTGTGCCTGTGTCCATGTGTGTGTGCCTGTGCCTGTGTGCACGTGTGCGTGCGTATGCGTGTGTGTGTGTCCATGTGTGTGTTCGCCTGCGTCTGTGTGTGTGCATGTGTGTGCATATGTGCCTGTGTCCATGTGTGTGCTCCTGTGTCCGTGTGTGTGCACGTGTGCATGCGTATGCATGTGTGTGTCCGTGTGTGAGTGTGGGCAGATGTGCTTGTGTGCGTGTGTGTACACATGTGCCTGCGTACACGTGTGCCTGTGTGCCCATTTGTGTGCACAGCCGAGCACAGGCTTCACGTCTGGTTGTCGTGGTCGGCATGTGAGTGTCATCACGCCCACGTCGTCACGCCCGTCTGTGCTCACATCCCTTCAGTAAAGGGGGACCATCTGGAAAGACCCAGGGCTTCCAGGTGGAAGCAAGAGCCAGGGAGGGCATTTCCAGGAAAACCACAAACCAGGCTGTTTTTTTCATTTGAGTTAAAAACGTGGAATGTGCACCCAGAGATGAGGCAGTGTCTGCCCTCGGGGAGCTGGTGGTCAGGGTTTCCAGGCCACAGAGACAACCGTCCTGTTGTCTGCAGAGCATCCCAGAAAGGTGGCTGGCCTGGCGGTGGATAGTCAGGGGAGGCCCCCTCCTCACGGTGGGCAGTGGGCTGGCTGGCGGAGCAGCAGGGCCTGGTGGGGACGTGTCCTGGCAGGCTAGGGCCTGAGCTCAGCTGTGCCCAGGGCGTGGGCAGCAGACTGACCTGCAGAGGCCAGGGCTGCCCTCGAGGGCAGAGTGCCAAGTAGGGAGTCAGAGGCCAGGCAGAGCCGGGGGACAGAAAGTTTCGGGCTGGGAAACCAGACACTGGGTCCCTGCTCAGCTGCAGGGGAGGCCGGGTGGAGTCACATGTCCAGGTTGCCGTCCTGGGCACCGGGTGGATGGCCCTGCCATCCCTGCATGGGACGGTGTTTCCAGCCCTCGCCACGTGCTCTCAGGGTCAGCTCTGCACCCTCTCTTGTCAACACAAGGGCTTTGCTGGGTGGACTGGAGGCTTCTCGGAAAAGCGGGTCTTCGTTTGCGTGTGGAAATTGACATTGTTAACTTGTTCACTGGTGTTTCTCACTGGTGTTATTACATCACCCAGTTTCCTCAAAACTAAATGAAACATGACGAACATGCACCATCCCTGATCCATGATCACTAGGGCGCAGAATAGCTAAAGGCTGGGGTCCAAGCCCGTAGGTGTGGGCGGTCGTCATTAGCGCCAGTGGTCACGGTGGTCACCGCAGAGCCCTCCTCCCGGGAGGCTTGTCCCTTTCCTCAGGGCCAGGGTGGCGTCCGCAGGCCCCGCATCTCAGCTGCCTTCCCTTCCCCACAGTCCCGCTGGCTAAGCCCCCCGCCTCTGCCCCTCAACGGGCCACACAGCGGCCGTGCAGAGCGCGGCAGGCCGTGACCGCTGCCTCCGAGCTGAGTCGGGAGCCTGCCGGTCCTGGGGTTCCAGGTGAACTTCTAGCCTGATCCACGCTGGCCCCGAAATTTTTAT
This sequence comes from Camelus bactrianus, assembly GCF_048773025.1. Classification (NCBI taxonomy): domain Eukaryota; kingdom Metazoa; phylum Chordata; class Mammalia; order Artiodactyla; family Camelidae; genus Camelus; species Camelus bactrianus. Next base: position 14,182,504 of record NC_133553.1, on the reverse strand, counting down.
GTTTTTTATTGTGACAAATGTGGAGAATGTTTTAGGTCCAGAATGAGGCTGTGAGGAAGACCTTTCTTGTGAAATATTTTTTAGCATTCCATTCCTCCGTTTAGAAACAATAAAATTTTATTTTTTTTAGTTGAAGTATAGTCAGTTTACCATGTTGTGTTAATTTCTGGTGACAGCATAGTGATTCATTTATACAGATAAATATTTCTATTCATATTTTTTTCATTATAGGCCATTGCAAGCTATTGAATAGAGTTCCCTGTGCTGCACAGTAGGATCTTGTTGTTTATCTATTTTATAGACAGTGGTGTGTATCTGCAAATTTCAAACTCCCAATTTAACCCTCCCCACCCCCTTGTCCCCCCCGGTAACCGTGAGTTTGTTTTCTATGTCTGTGAGTCTGTTTCTGTTGAAATGATGAAATTTGAATGCAGACATCGGAAAGGACTAAATGATAATAATCATCTCTAAACAAATAAAACACGATTTGCTATGTAATCAAGCTGAGATAATACATCCTATACAAACCATTTAAAAATTGTTCTTTGAATAAGTTTACTTTTTAACTGCTAGGTTGTTTATGTTTCTTCATAAAGTAAAGAATATAAAATACACGGCATATTTGGTGCATGTGAACAAAAGGAAAAAATGATTTTCCTTACAATTTTAAATACTGCAGTTTTACAGGTATTTTGAATGTATGTACACATGTTTACATGCACTGTATACCGATGTATAAACGCACGTGTGTGTGAATACATGTATTTTGTGCTGTCTGTGTTGTTGGGCCGGGATTCAAAGCCACATACACGTCCCTTCATAAAACATGTTGAAGCGTCTTTGAGTCTTCCGCAGACATCACGCCTTGGTAACTTTAGCCTCTCCTAGTTGTTGGGAGTCTGGCCCATTTTCTTCTTGTTCTGGGCGCCTCTGGGTGATTCTCAGAAATGACGCTCCTGCAAGCTCACGGGAACGCCGCTGTCCACTTGCGGCCCCAAGCCGCAGGAGGGGCTGCTTCTGTGGTAGAGATGAATGTCTGGCCAGCAAGGACTAGACTACACTGGCCTTTAATTGTAAATTCGAGGTTTTATTCCAGTAAACGCCTCGCTAATTTATAGTTCCCTGGAGCAAAGTGAGTGAAGTTCGAGGTAAGGTGGCTGTCCCCTTCGGGAAATGATTGGCAAGGACTTTCGAGGGCATTTTTGCCCTGGCCATTCTCTCTGAGTGTATTTCTTGATTGGAAAGTCTGCCTCTGAAGGCGAGGAAGGGGTGCGTGGGGGCCGGGGAGGCCAGCGAGCAGGGAGCTGGTGAGGAGCCGTCTCGCCTGTCAGGTACTTGACCCACCTGTATGTGGAACCTGGTCCGGGCTCTCCCCAAGCGACACGTCAGGGAACAGCACATCCCACCTACTCGGTTCCTTTTCTGCGTTTTTACGGGAGGAGACAAGCCCCAGGCATCAGCCAGCTCTAGCTAGTTGCCTGCACGTTTACGTCTCCGGTGGTGCAGGTGCTTAAGAGAGGGAGGCCCCTGGCTCCCTTCAAAGGGAGCTCCAGAGAGTCTTGGCAGTACAGGGCGACGAGCAGTCCCACTCTCACCTGACATTTGAAACAAAGCAGAAAGCAGTAGCTGCCAGTGCACTCTGAAAATCACAGTGCAGATGTGATTTGACTCTGTGACATGCTTCTGCAGGGCGGTCCAGCAGGACTTTCCAGGACGATGGAGTGTTCTGGACCCGTGCTGTGAGCGAGGCCACGGGGCTGAGGAACTGCATTTTCAATTGCATTTAGCTCTATTAATTCTAACGTAAATAGCCACATGGGTCGAGTGGCTCTCAGCATTGGACCACTCACCTAGAACCTCAGATTTCGTATATATACATTTACTGCATTTTAATAAACATTCAGGAATATTTCATTCCTATAACTGAAAAGTCTGATTTGTTTAGCATCTGTGTCCTCCACATTTCTGTTCTATTATTAAGCCATTGACAAATAGGTAATCCTTTTGTTTTTGCACAGTGTCCTCTGTTTAAATCTAATGCCATTTGTAGACAGATTAAAGCTAAGTATTATGTACGTTTCATGATGTGACCGTTTTCAGAATGGAATATTTGCATACTGCACCGAAACCTCACTGTTTTGGGCCATTCAGGCAGCATTTAATACAAGGTGGTGGGAAGCCTCAGTTACCTTACTTTCAGGATATATTCGACTTTCTTATTTCCAAATTTGCAGAGAAAATCAACTTAGGGGAGCAGGCTATCAAAGAGAGAGCCTTAGACCGCCTTCTCAGACACTGAGTAAGCCTGGCTGGTAGTCGGCAGGCGCGCTAGCAACACGGGGGCGGCAGCGCGGCCGGCAGCCTGCTCACCGTGGGCGTCCTGGACGTCCTGGTTCCAGCTGCCCGCGCTCATTAGCCACAGCTCCAGGAGGCGTGCCGCGCGGGGGTGACCTTCAGCCTTCCCTTGGCCCAATTACTGGCAGTGTCTGGGTTCCGAAGATGCCACTGTGAGGCATGCCTCACAGCCCGGGGTTCAGATCGGTGCCTTGTGTTACCTGGTTTCCAATCCCAGGGCCAGGAGCAGCCCGGCTTGCTTCCAGGCTCACGGACACATGGCCTTGGACCTTCCGAGCGTCCCCCTCCCTGCTCGGACAGGCGCGTGGCGGTTTCTCATTCGCTCGCGTTACGCTCCTGTGGTCAGGCAGCGCCGGTCCTTGTGACACACTTTCATTCTGTCACCAGGGAGCAAGCCTGCTGGAAGGTGCGCTCGCCCACCCCTGGCACGTGGCCGGGGGGCTCTTATCTAAGAGGGAGGCAGTGTGCCCTCAACAAGACCAGCAAAGTTTTCATTGACTAATAGCAGCTCAAAAAGTTGAGAAAGCAGGGAGACAAACACGGTGCGCAGCCGCGTCTGAGACGCGTGTTAACTTTCATTTTCGCCGCGTCTGTCTGGGGTCTTGCTGCCTGGTTTTGTGTGTAACGTGTAGGTTATGGAGTCTTATCTCCAGCAGCTGCGTAATGGCTCTTGGGGGGGGGGGGGGAATGTTTCTGTAGTTCCCGCCTTGACTGAGAGCAACAAGGCACCGCAGAGCCCAGCACCAGGGCTGCGCGGCCCACCAGGCCCCCTCCCCCGCCGCTGTGGGCAGACTCGGGCAGCTCCGCACGGGTGGGATTGCGGGTGCGTCATGGACGGGACCGCGCTCTGGAAGGGTGATGATGCGATCGGCACGTGCGTGGTTTCCTTTATAGACCTAACAGCTCAAGTATCGGAACTATGCAAAGAAGCGGAGGCCCAGAGTGTGTGCTGCTCACTGAGGTCAGCGGGCGACCCCCCATGGCTCTGGGCTCCCGCACACTGTGGGCAGACCTAGTCCCTGACCTCCGCCACTCCCTGACCCCCGGGAAACTGCCCGCTTACGGGGACACCAAGGAGGTCAGAGCAGGGGCAGCCAGGGAATGTTCTAGGACGTGGTAGTGTCCAGGCTCCAACCCCATCAGGGCCTACTGGGCCTGGCGGGACTTCGGGTTCTGTTCCCAGTGATGGGTCAGGCGAGGTCAAGAGTGGAGCTGGGCGTGAAGAGAGGTCAGGTTCTGAGTGTCCTGTCAGCGGGACTAACAGGACCTCCAGAAGAATGTGAGGGGGCCAGCATAAGCACCACCCGAGGTGCCCCCGCCACTCGCGTCCCAAAAAGAGGCGGAGCCTGTGGGGGGTCGGGGGCCTGCCCAGGGGCCGTTGAGGCCTGAACGCATGAGGAGCCCAGGAGAGGGTCCTGGACGTGGGGGTGGGGCTCAGGGGAGATGGGGTCTTCAGCAGACAGGTGGCGATTACCGCTGCTGGACCAGAAGAATGAATCACCAGGGGTGAGTGCGGACGGGGAGGACTGGGCCGACCCTGCTCGGCAGCTGGGTCTCCTCCGTCTTAACTGAGCGCAGGACCCCAGGGTCACCTCATCACTTCCTGGAAATGGAGACAGACGGGGCAGAACTCTGAAGTCCTGCCGCAAGCACCTTCCCTCCACATTCTGGCTGTCCCTCCACGCAGCCCCTCCGCGCAGCCCCTCCGTGCAGCCCCTCCGCGCAGCCCGCCCCTTCCATCCCGCAGGAAAGCGGCGGCCGAAAGCTGTCCCCCTGGCTGACGTGGCGGCCAGTCCGCAGACCTCACGGGGCGACGGGGCAGACAGACGTTCCCAACGTGGAAAGGGTACACCTGGCCCGTGAAGGTGGTGTGACCACAGGGGATTATCTGCACGGGGCGTGATGGTGCATTTTTTCTTTAAGACCTTGTCCGAGCAACGGGACCCCATCCAGGGAGGGCTTCACACGCCCCACCCTTCTCCCAACGCTCCCTCCTCTCCCGGGCTCCCGGACAAGTCAGGCCGAGGCCACACCCTGGGAGACGGTGGAGAAACCCTGACAGTGAGGCTCTCTCGGTGGAGACGGTCCCAGCAGTGGCCTGGGTGTCACTCAGTGTCGCCACCACCCTTGCTGGGGGGCCACATCCTCACTGAAGGCGGGGTCCCGCCAGCACCACTCCGGCCGGGGAGGACAGTGAGGCTGACCTGCTCTCATGGAGACGTGCCTCGGTTTCACCTTGAACGTAGACTTGCAGACCATTTCGTCTTGAGGCTTAAAGATGGCTTACGAGATCCTAAAATGCGTATTTCTTAATTCTTCAAATAACTGTCTACGGCGTATGCCTATTTCACCACACAGGAACTTCGTGGGGCCCTGCCCTTCTCGGCGCTTTGCAAAGCAGGCCCAGGTGCTTGAGGTGACCTCCTTGACCCTTCTCTCTGTCCAAATCCAGCCTGTCTCCGGAAGCCCAGCCAGGGAGCCAGGCCAGCCCCTCGCCACCTTCTGGACCCCGTCAGCTAGACTTCATCTCACAGCCGCCGTCCTGGCACCCTGGCTTCTGTGCACAGCGACCTGTTTGGTCTCAGGCTGTGTGGCCAGCTGCACCCCCTCTGGAGGGCACATTCACGTGGCTGGCAGCCCACGCCACTGAGTAAACAATGAATGAAAGAATCAGAATAAGCGATTGCACAACACAGCCTTGTAAGGAGTCTGTGAATTCTGCAGTGGGACAACCTAGGGAAAGCAGAGGGGTCAGGAGGCTGGCCGGCCAGGCGACCTCGGGCAACCGCAGCCACATCTCTGAGCCCAGCTCTGCTTTGTGAAAGGTGGGGATTAGGGCAGACTGTCCAGGAGGTTTCAGGAAACTGGAAGGCGCTGTTGCTCCAGGTGGAAAGTGGGCCGTGCTGGTGGGCAAGGTCTGTGTGCACGGGGAGCCGCCTGTGAGTGACATCGGTGCGGAGGCAGCATCACGGGGACATGAAGACATGTGACTCGGGCACACTTGGCTCCAACCCCGCTCTCCTGCCATGTCCCCAGCACCCAGACTGTGGCTTCTGCGCAGACAGCACAAGAAAGACACAGGTTCTTGGCCACTGGATGAAAGCTGGTGTGGACAGGACCGCGGCCCAGCTGGGCTTTGAGCCCTGACGCCGACTCACAAGCAGCCTCACGGGAGGGCCATTGAGGTCCAGAGCCGGGGCCAATCCGGTGCAGCCTGGAAGTCAGCAGAGTTCGAAGACATCAACCAGTCCAAGCACAGTTAGGAAAAGATGGAAAAAAAGCACTTTTCCTCTTGCCATCTGTCACCCACTCAGTGTGCACCTGGGGGCAGGGCCCCTTGGCAGCTGGCGGCCCTAGGCTTACTGAAAGGAAGAACCTGGGTAGGCCCAGGTATATCCACCCCTCATTTAAAATTCACGTAAGAAAAGGAAAATGAGCTTTACCTGTTTTCAAAACCTGGGCTGGGGGGCGGGGGGGGGCACAGCTCAGCGGTGGACCGTGTGCTTAGCGTGCACGGGGTCCTGGGTTCACTTCCCAGTACCTCCACTGAAAGAAAGAAAGAAAGAAAGAAAGAAAGAAAGAAAGAGAGAGAGAGAGAGAGGGAGAGAGAGAGAGAGAGAGAGAGAGAAAGAAAGAAAGAAAGAAAGAAAGAAAGAAAGAAAGAAAGAAAGAAAGAAAGAAAGAAAGAAAGAGAAGAAAGAAAAGAAAAGAACAGGAAAAAAAGTCACGAAGACCTGGGCTGTTAGTGGAAGGAGATGAGAGGCGTGGGGAACCGGGGGCACCTCCCAGGATCTGGCGGCAGGCCCGCCCCTCTGTCTCCACCTCCTCCCTCCTGACTTGACAGCTTGCCCATTGCTGCTCTCTTCCTGTGGACCCCCGTCCACTCCAACAGCCTCTGCCAGCACTGGCCACCCCCCTCCAGCACCTGTGATGTTTCTTAGATTGAGAGGTTTTGTTTACTGAAGCAGAGTCGGTTCACAAAGCTGTGCTAGCGTCCGGAGCACAGCACAGCGGCTCAGTCACACGCGCACGGGTCCTCCTTCGTGTTCTTTTCCACTAGAGGCCGTTACAGGCGTTGCTGCAGCTCCCGGGGCGGCACAGCAGGGCCTGTCGTCTCTCTGTCTCGCCGAGCGTGCTAAGCGCGCGCCCCAGCACCTGCTGTACCTGGCCTCCTGAGATCCTCGGCTAGTTCACCATCAGGCCAAATGCTGTGGGTGTGCGCCTTCTCCAGATGCATTCCCTCCCGAGGAGGTTGGCGTCTATTTGCTGGACTTCCCACTTTTGTTTGTTTGTTGTAAACTAAATGTGTGGTGTTTTCCGTTCCGCTCCCTGACTTAGCTGGGCCCCCACGTGTGGGTTCTGGGCTTCCTTGGAACCCACTGGAGGGGGTCGGGGGCAGGGCTGGGGGCAGGTTTGTTCACTGCTGTTTGCACAGCGCCCGGGACGGTGCCGGCTCGCACTAGGCCCTGGACGCACGCTTAGAGAATGTAACTGAACTTTCAGGCATTCTGATTAGTTCTGGCCTTTCCCAGGGAAGCCCTGTTTCGGCTCAGTCACGCCTTCCTGCCGGAACAGCCCTGCAGAGACGTGGTCGTGCTTCTTTCTGTACGTCGTGGGGTCTTTGCTTTCTCTCTAAGGAATTTCTGCTCTTTTTCCATTTCGTGTCATGATGAGATTTTTCACCCTTGAAAATGCCTGTCTCTGGCTCTTATTTCCTCAGGGACATGAAGTGAAGCTGGTTTTTAGGTTAAGTAGAAATTATTTAAAATGTTGTTTATTGTTTCCTTGTGAGTATTTGAGATCTGTCTACCACTTGCTTTCCTTGGAAAATTCTTTTAAAAATCTTGTCAGGATATTTCAACTGCATGAATAAGGACCCCCACCCCCAAAGGCTTTTACAGATCTGTGGGTTTTCAGAGACAGAAGACAGACAGTAAGTGTTGGGAGGTGACCTCTCCCCACCTCTCGGCGGTCCGGATGAGCTCTGTACCCACTCCTCCAGGGTCAGCAGCAGAACAGCGAGGACCCCCATGCAGACTGCCTGGCTGCACACTCTGGCCCCGCCGCCTACAGCTGGGCAACCTTTTGAAGGTGTGCAACGTCTCTGATCCCCTCCATGAAGCAGGCCATGCCACGCCCACTTGGCAGTGCATTGTAAGGATGAAATGGACTCGTGTGTGTAACGCGCCCAGAACAGCACTGACTCCCTGAGTCAGCAAGACGGACTTCCCAACGAGGGACTGAGGTCCGAGACCGGACAGACAGAACAGCCTGAGATGACCCGGTGCGCCGGGCCCAGGGGCTTCCGCAGATGGGAGGCCAGCTGGGTCAGGGGCGGGCGGAGGTCGGGGAAAAAGACAAAGATAATCAACACCCAAAATCTGACCCAATTCCAACAACAAATGAATGAAATGAAACTTCTTATGCTTGAAACTCCAACAACCAAGATCAAAATATTCCAGTGATAAAAGGATTCCACTCTCCTAATATGTCTTTTTCTCTCTCTTGTCTAACACAGTATTATTTTAAAATGCTCGTCTCAGACTTGCAAATCAGGTTTAAAATCATCAAATAAAAATGTCCGTCAGCCCATCAAGTTCGCATCAGACCTAACTCCCTCTTACTGACTTCACTCTCCTCCCCCCGCTCTCTGAATTCTAAAGCCTCTTCCCAGCTGGCATATTTTGATCATCTTTTTCTCTGTCATTTCTTTATTTTTCAATCTGCCTGGAATACGTGCGTCAGTTCTCTTGCCTTTTTTGGATGACGTGTGATTTAAGATGAGATCGTGGTGGAAACAGGCACTTCGTTCCCTGTGCTTTGTGGTGGGTGAGAACGTGATGGAGATGTTGAGGAACCCCTGCGTCTTCTTCCTGCCCCTAGAGCCCGGAGCCAGACCAGGCCCCCGACGGGCCAGGCGGTCTCTCCGCAGGCGATCACGTGACAGCTGTCCTAGTTCCGAGCCCCTGGCTGCCTGCCACGCGAGGCTGTGCGGCGACTCCGGGCTGGTTTTCCATCACGGTGCGTCGTGGGTGGGGCTGCAGGTTTTCCACAAATCCCGCGTCTCATGCAAAACCCGTTCTGATTCTTCCTGATCTTCTGTCTGGGACGTGGCCTTCACATCAGCTCCAGGGAGCCTCTGCTGTCGACTTCCCGTATCGGTGACGACTGTCCTGGCTAAAATCGAAGTCCTCTCCGACTTCGTGGCAGCACTTGTGCTCTCCGGCCCAGCTCTCTGCGGTCATTCCCTCCACGGTCAACCCTCTCAGCCCTCTTGGTCTCTGGCACTGAGATGCTGACGGCAGACCCCACGGAACGGGGCTGCTTTAGGGCGCAAGGCCGGTGGGGCAGCTGGACTGGGGAAGGGGGAGGAGGAGGGTCGCAGGGTCTGGGGTCACAGAACGTCAGTTCAGATCCTTCACCCTTTCTAGCTGCGTGGCCTTTAGTGAGTCCATTAAACTCCTCAAATTCAGTTTTCTTAACTAGAAGAAGTGACAGTAACATCCCCCACCCCCAGGACTTTTGCTGTGTCTGGGTGCTGGGGCGGGGCTGGTGCGGCTGAGCTCAGCAGATGAGGGGTGGCCCTCCCTCCACGAACTGGGACCTGAGGGGCCGGGGCGCTGAGGGCGTCCCCGGAACCGCAAAGCGATGTAGCCGGCAGACTGGGTTCAGAGAGCCTCCCGTTGGCTCGGCCAGCGCCCCCTGCAGCTCTCAGCAGACTCTCCATCTGGGCACGCGGAGATTTCCAACTCGCTCTAAGGGGGTCGGCCTTCAGGTTTAAGGAAGTTGCCTGAGAAGAGTTGAGGATTCCATTGAGACTCTGCGTCACGTGGTTTTCAGTTCATCAGAAGAATGACTTTTGGGTGCGGCTTAATTACACACTTCTGGAAGCACGCCAACTGGTTCCAGAAGCCAAGGAGGGCTGCGGAGTTAACAACGGACCACCTTAGACTCAGTAACTCCCCGTCTGGGGGCTCCATCTGACATCCACTTCCTGCCCTTTCCTTGTCCTTCTGTGCGGACTTTGTGATGCGAGTAAAATGCCGAAGGCGTCCCTTTCTCCAACAAAGAGCTGTTGCGGGGGCAGGGGCCGGGGGGAGGGGGCAGTGAGGCTGGCGGAGAGGGGACGGCCATCCCCACCTGGGCCGTTGGCTGGAGGGAACAGGCCTCCACACACAGAAACTACTCCACCAACAGAAATCAGCCCCATCCCGCGCCACTCCAAAACCTGAGCGTCGCCCTTCAGCTGAGGTGTCAAAGCTGCCCTTCCAGGCAGGGTCCAGCCCCATCGTCCACACCCAGAGGGGCAAACGTGCACTAACGTTCCCAGTGTGCCGTAGGCGCCGGTAAATTGCACAATCGCAACATATAAATCAGATAAAAATCGCACAAACTGCCCCTCCCAGAGTCTCGCCAGAGCAGGAAGATTCAGAGGTGACTGTGGACTGGTCCCAGCCCAGTCTGCCCGGCATCTGAGTCCCGGACATTCATTTCCTTCTGCAAAGTGGGCTCATCTGGTCCGAAGGCAGCTGAAGAGATGCAGGCCACGGAGGTGAGGTTCGGGGACACTGCTGCCCAGCAGCCCTCCGCCCCCCGGAGCAGGGCACTGTGTTCCTGGGGAGGCCCGGGGAGGGGCCCCGACCTCTCCGGGGCCCTCGTGCAACAGGGAGAGTAGAGCTGAGAGTGTCCAGAAAGGCCGGTCCCCGGGAAGAAGCGGCTAGAAGGGGCGACAGAGCGTGACTGCCTGGTGTTCTCAGCACCGCTCAGCAAGGTAGACCGTCTTCCCTGGATGGGACGTGACATCAGTGAGCAGCCTCCGTGAGGAAGGTCTTATTATTGGGGTGCAGTACTTCCAGCAGCCTCTGGGAGAACGGGCACCCCAGGCAGGTGGAGAGGAGCGGCCACCGTGCACGACCCCGGAGCCCGGAGGCGCGAGGCCGTCGCACGGCCCCTGACGGCAGCGCAGCAAGCAAAGATGACGTTCACTTATTTTTAACGTCCTTTAAGTGTAGACAGCTTTTAGGGCGATAGCTCTTCCCCGCTGTAAGTGTGAAAGTGCCCGGAGTGGCACGCGGCAGACCCAGGCCCCAGGCTCACGTGAGTTAGCCACACCCCGGCTACTTGTGAGTGGCCTCGGCTCGTCACTTGGCTTTTTCTGAGCCTCTACCCGTTTACCTCTGGAACTAGGTAGGAGGTCACCATGGTGAACGTCTAGGGACGGCTAACGGAGGAGGGAGCATTCCAGCGCCCGGGGAAACGCGGGTCCCCTCTGTGGAACACAGGCCGGAGCCCGGGGCCCCGCGGTCCTCCCCTCTGCAGAGCAGAGGGCCTCCCCCGTCCCTGCGCAGTCTCTCCGTGGCGGGCGGTCCTTGTGCCCCGCCTGTGCTCGCACGGGGAGGAAGGCTCCCAGCAGCACGGGCTTCTGGTTGACATCCTGGGACACAGACGTGCTGGCTGGGCTCTGAGTCATGGTGACTCGGGCTCTCCCGGCGGCCCGGCGGCTCTCCGGGGTCTCGGGGCCATGCTGGGTGAAGATCTGCAGGCCATCCAGGCAAGAGACTGATCGCGCTGAGCCTCGCCCTCCCTGCTCAAAGGCCTTCCCTGCCTCCCCGGGAACCCTGACCACCCTCGTGTCAGGCAGACGCCCACTCAGCTCCCTGCGGCTCAGAGCCAGGCTCTCACAGTCCCCTGCGAGTCGCAGAACCAGCAGCACCACAGGGATGACTGAGGGAGGAGGTTGCCATAGCAACTCACTCCCGTCCTGCGGTGTCTCCCAGTGACAGGCGGCCCTGCAGTGCTGCGGGGAGCCGGAGCCGGGCAGAATGTCCTCCCCGCCCTGCAGGGCCCCAAGGGGCCTTCCCTCCAGGCTGGTGACCCTGCCCTGCGCCTGCCAAGACTTCCCGCACGACTGCTGGTGAAATGTGAATGCTAAAGCTCCCTGCACCCTCTCGTCCTCTGACAGTTCCCAGTCGGCAAGGGCCCCTCCTTTCTCTCTCTCTCTCTCCTTCCTTCCTTTTTCCAGGAAATGATTCCTATTCTTCCTTTCTAGCTTACTTAACGAAGATCGTTTTTAGATGCGATTCGGTTCCACGAGTCCCACCTTTGGTGTCAGGCAGGTGGAGTTCCGTTGCAGCATTCTCTGGCACAGCCACATTTGGAAATGATTTTCTTAAAAATCAGATCCAAAGCTGCTTTCCATTGAACAAAGAGAGATATTGTTAATATTTACTTTTTCCACAATCAGCATACTCCATGACACGTTTTTATTTGGAAGTTTCCCACACACATAACAAGGGAGACGGGTGGGCAGTGTGTCAAGGTGACCTGGATGGTGGGTCTGTCCCCCCACGAGTGACCTGCCTCTGAACCCCACCCCTCCCGGCTCCGCAGGCATCCTTGGCGTGAGCAGAACCACACATGGAACCCCCCGTGGCCTCAGGCCTGCTCCCAGGACAGCCAGGGGCCACGCGGGGCCCTCCGTGGGCAGAATGCAACACCCGAGGGCAGGGACGCCTGTCCCCACTGGTGGCCTGAGCTCAGGAAGACCTGATGTGTCTGAGCCAAGCCCCGTGGTCGGAGGGACAGGGAAGGTGCGTTTCGGGCACCGAGACTGCTGGGAGCCGAGGCAGAGGGGCCTCCAGACGGCACGCAGCCGGTGGTTGTGTGTGGCCCTCGGGGCGCTGCCCGCACGGGCCCAGCCTGCCCAGGGCTGGGGGCAGGCACCTGCGCCTGCGCCGCCCTCTCGGCGGGCGACGGGCCCGGAGACGCGCTCTTTGTGCCGCTTTGCCTGCTGCGAGCAGTCCCTTCCTCCCCACCCGGGACTGCGCTGTCCCCCGCCAAGGTCCCCACTGCCCCTTCTCCCCACTCGGGCTTCATCTCCCCCTTCACCCCAGCTCCTTCCATTGTCCTTGCAGAGGCCTCTCCACCGTGGGGACCCCAGTCTGCCCCCAAGGCTTCCTCCAAGCTGCACCTCCCCCCCAGTTTCTTGTCTCGCCTCCTCGTCTGCACCTGCTGCGATGGTCCCATGGGCGCATCCCCCACAGAGGACCCACAGGTGAAACCCCCTGGCCCTCGAGCCAGTGGCCAGCATCGAGCCCGGCCTGGGACCCTCCTGAGCTCTTCTGTGCCTGTTTCGTCCAGGAGGTTGGGTGAGGGCAGCGGAGTCCAGCGCCCGGGACTCTTGTGGAGCGCGGGTCAGCAGCTGGACTGTCCCCTGCTGTTAGAGGCTTTCCCGGCTGCTCTGGTGGCCTTGGATGTGAGGGGTCAATGCGAGTAGCCGTTCCTACCAACGGGCCTGCACGGAAGTGGAACTGGGCCTGTGACCCGCCCTCTGAGCAGTGGGGCGGCAGGTTAGCCCCCTCCCGGAAGCGCGGGGTCTCTGTAACGGGACCGTCTCCTGAAAACGCTTTGGTTCCTTGCCCCTGACAAGGGTCCTGAGTGTGGGCACCATTCATCCTGTTCTGTGGGTTCTGTGGCTGAGACAGGTGACAGAATGTCCAGTCTCGTGCTGTGTATGGTCCAGCCCAGGGCCACTCCCCGCACTCCTCTGCCCTGGAGCTGGACCTCAGCCAGGGCTGGGGAGATGGGCCGCGGGGCCTGGTGCCGCGCTAACCTCACATCAGGCAGACAACCCCGGCTTCACCCAGCTCAGCACACAGAGGTGCTCCCGACCTGCGACCTGCGACCTGTCAGTGTCACAGCCCAGCTGGTCAGCACGCTGGTCCCACCCTGGACCAAGTGTTCTCAGCACTGCCTCCCAAGAGAGTAGCTGGAGGGGGCAGTGCCCGTGCCCACACACCAGGGAGGGAAGCGCAGCTCCCCAGCCCTGGCTGGAGAGAAAGCCAGCGCTGAAATGGGGGACACGCTGGCTTTCTGGGACATGGCTAAGCAGTCGCCCTGGGACTGAGACGCAGCTGAGAGGAGGGACGTTCAGGACAGGCACGCTCATGCCCCCAGCCTGCACCGAGGCCCCTGCACTGGCTCTGCGAATCCCGGCACCTAGTTCGCTGATCAGAAAACTGAAAAGCACAAGAACCGCCCCATTATGGGCTGCAGAGGTCCAGCCGGGGGAGAAACCAGGCCCAGTGTCCAAGGCACAGACAGATGCGGGGCTCCAGGAGGAGGTGCCGCCGAGATCCCCGCTCAGCCCCGTGCTCCTACACTCGGACCTGTGAGAGCTGCGAGCGGGAGGACAGCGCCCTGCTCCGTGGCAGGGGGTCTCTGGGCAGGGGCCTCCCAATGGGAGTCCCAGTGCCTGGAGAGAGGCAGCAGCTCCTGGAAAGCCCTGCACAGGTGTCCTGGCTTCCCCGGGGAGGGGACACACGAGGCCTCCTCTGGACCACCCCAGGCCAGGACAAAACCTGGGCTCAGCCCTGGAGGCCCCCAGGGAGGTCGCTGGCAGGCCCGGCCCAGTGCGCCGTGTGGTCACCCCCAGTCCCCAGGGGCACCTGTGCTGTCTGTCCTCTGTCAGCGGCCCCGTGAGAAAGCTCTTCCTGGAAGTTTAGTTGAAGAGGTCCGTCCTGCTCGCAAAGCCTTTCAGGCATCTTAGGGCAGGCTGTTTCCTTGAGTCTCTGCCAAGCACGGTGTTTCCAAGGGCTTTGTTATTTTCGGCAAGTGACCTGGCTGGACTCCCTGTGCCCTGTCACCCTTGAGACACATGGAGCACCCTGTTCCCGCCTCTCCTAGAAGATGGGCGCAGACTCCGGGCCTTGGGACCCGTGGGAGTCCCACTGCTGGGCCCACAGTCTGGCCCCGTGGAGGGCGGTCAGCTGAGGGGTGTTGGGGTCCTGGGACGGGCACCCCGCCCTCTGGTCATTCCCGCCTGCGGGCTGGTCTCGGGCTGCTTCTCTCTTCTTCCTTCACTCCATCTCCTCCCAGCTTGCTCTTCAGATAAGTCCAGGAAAGGGGCCTTCTCCTCTGGCAGGTGCCCGGCGTGGACACCTGCCCGTGTCTGAGTGGCTGTGGGAAAGAGTGGACGGATGTCGCTGACACTATGTTCCCACGACGGGCAGGCATCTCCCACTCACCTCCACAGGGTCAGTGACCTTCGGTCAAGGCCTCTGATGGGGCCAAAGGCAGGCACTGCATCACTGGGTCCCCACCAGGGGACACAGGTGGACGTGCCACTGCGTGTCCACTCCTGCACCGACCGCCGGCCATGGTGGACGTGGGCTGATACGGGAGGGCCTGGGCCTCTCGGGCCATCAGTTCACACCTGTATCATCTCCTGCTTGACTCCACCTCCCCTCTCTCTTCTGTCTCCCAGCCCTGCCGGTCTCAGCCCTCCGCATCTTGACTTTTCCGGGAACATTCCCGCTGACTCTGGGCTTTCCCCATGGGAGGTACTTTCCTGACTCCAGACCTGCCCTCGGGGTCACCACATCCAGGCCACGCTGGCTGCCGGTGTTCTGACGCGCCCTCTGCTCCCTTGTCCCAAGTCATAATCAGAGCGGCATCAAACCATCCGTGATTTTTAGAAACCGCTGATGGCTGTGCCCTTAATACAGAAATCTAAAGAAACTGCCTTCCGCTTTCCAAGTGTCTCCTCCGCGCCCCCCGGTTTTATGAGGCACTGGGCAGTCCGTCTGGGTCAATGAGTAAAGGTTGCCAGCAGAGGAACAAATGAACTCCGGTGTCTTTAAAATCAAATGAACTTCCCCTAGACAAGGACTAGACCATACGGTAGATTCATAGGCTAGGAATTGTTGATGAAAAGGGGACATTAAAGGGTCCAGTTGAGTAACAAGCAGAAGAGGAGAGAGTTTGGTCTAATCTCAGCTGTCCCTCCTTGTGTGACCTTGAACATGTAACTCACCTGCTTGGGTTTCTCTCCCTGCCTTTAAAGGGAGGATATCTGATGAATCTGTTTCTAAAACTTTTGCAAAATGGTGTCTGTGAATAATTTAAAATTTGACCAAAAAACAAGATGTGAGATGAGGAAAAGGCAGATTCCACAGAGGAAGAGAGAACGTGCCAGAAAGACTGCAAGAGGAGAAAGCTGAAAACACATTTGAAAACCAGAGAGCTGTAAACAAGAGGGCAGGGCAGGAGGCAAGACTGGGGCGGGACAAGAGGTCGCAGAGAGGCCGGGCGGCCAGGTAGCAGGGGGAGCATGAGTCTTTTAATCTCTCTTGCTTAGAGTAACAAGCACCTTCTCGATGAGATGAGATAAAGGCTTTAAGAAATGTAAGACCCACAAACATGAGAACTGTGGAAAAACACACATCAGAAACAAAGGTGGAAAATGCACTGAAAGCACATGATTTCAGCTTAAAGGGAGGTGCCCCCCCGCCCACCCTGGAACCTCCTCTCCTCCCGGAAGCCTAGCCTCCCTTCCTGCTCCTGTGGTCAGCAGACCAGGACACGGAACTGCTCCTAGTGATGTAACCCTCAGATGGGGCTCGGGGTCCTCAGACGAGAGAAACCACACGTGGGTGGTGCTGACAGATGGGCCTGGGGCAGAGGGAGCCGTGGGTGCCTGCCTGGGGTGGCCCCCAGACACTGCAGCCACCCACCTGTCCCACGTGCCATTCAGGGGGCTGGTGGGGTTGGGCAGGTCAGCAGGGTCAAGCCAGCAGCCTCTACAGAGCGTCCCCCTCCCCTCCTGCCCCTCCTCCCGGGTGACTGCCCACCACCCACTCACCAGCCCACGGTCACCTTCTGACCACTGAAGACCAGCTGGACATGGTCACAAACGCCTTCTCACCCTGAGAGGCGTGGAACGGGTGGGAAGACATTGGGGCGGTAGAGGTGACCCCCACCCGTCCCGATCCTGCTCCCTGGCCAGGAGTCCCCTGCCCCGCGGGCAGGCGAGTCTCTAACGGCCCGTGGTCCACTCCTTGCGAGTGGCGGCCCTGCCCTAGCGCCCGTGCCAGCGGCGGAAGGTGAGTACCCCGTGCGGCCCGGCCCACGTCCGCCCCCGCCCCTGCATGCGGAGCGTGAAGCCCCGGCCGCGTCCCAGCGGCGGCGAACGCGGCGGCCCCACTGCTGTGTGGACGGCGGGGTGGAAGGGCGGCTTCTCCAACGGTCACCTTTTGTATGTTTTCTTTGCATGGGTCCTCGAGTCCATCCCAATTCTGAGCGCGGCTGCCCCAGCCTCTGTGCAGCCGCTCCACTGCTGCTGGACGTGCATGTGCTCCGGCAGCAGTTCCCCATGGACACACCCCGTTATTATGGGACGCCAGGATGCGCTAGGTACGTGGGGCCGCCCGGGGCCGGAGCTTGTTCCTGGACGCACCTGGGCCGCCGGGCAGAGGGCAGCGGTCAGTGTGGCGCCAAGGGGTCCGAGTTAGCTTCCCCGGCCCAGGAGGCATGATCCGCACGAATGAATCCGAGGCCGAGATTCGGAGGCTGCATGATCGGAAAGCGAAAACCTGCAACCTGCATGCAGCATGACAGCAGAGCGGGTGTCCCGCCCCCACCACCTTCCGCAGACAGCCGGACCAGAACCTGGAGCGTCCCGTGGGCGGGGCCCGGAGGGGCGGGGCCGGAGAGGGTGGGGCCCAGCCCAGCTCTGCCCCGGGCCGCTGCCCAGAGCCCTGTGGTCCAGCACCGACCGGGGCAGTGGCCACCCTCCAAGGGCACCCTGGGGGCCTGAGCTGGGGGACGGACAGAAGGGGGTTCACACGTGCACATTAGTGGGGACCCAAGGCTGACCGCAGGCGTGTGAGTCCCTCAGTCAAAATCTAAACCGGCTAGCAAACACCGTCTAACACCGGGTTGTGCAGTAAGCGCATCACCCCAGTGGGCTTGACGAAACGCAGCCTGCGCTCCGGTCAGTAGGGTCACCGGGCGTCACGGCGCTGGTGAAACCCCGCTGCCCCACACCCCCGCGTTCCCCTGCTGGCCCTGACCACACAGCTCCCCGGCTGTTCTGTCGGCCCGGGGCGCCCTAGGAACACAGCTTGGAGTTTTATCTGCAGAATGGCTGAGGCCTCGTGCATTCCTAAAAGTTGTCCGAATCATCAGAATGAAATGTCTTTTTTGTATCACGTTAAGGGTACTTTTATAATTCTTTTTCACTTATTTGTTTGCATTTAAGTGTAATTTTAAAAGAAAAGTGCTTGGAACCAAAAGAAAAAGGAGGTTTCTGTTCACACGTCATATCTGAAAGCAAGACTTTCAAAGTCTACTAATATCGGAGGGTCTGCCTCACACTTTGAAGTGGGCAGGGGCTCAAGCTCCTGGCGTGGCCCGAGCATCACGGGCGAGGCCCTCCCCTGACGCTCAAGTTGTGGAGGAGAAAGGGAGGAACTCTGGGATGTGTCTTGGGGGCCAAGGTAGAGGCCAGTCTGCAAATGCTTCCCGGGGTTGGGGGGGCTGGCGTGGGGGGCGGGGTGTAGCTGGGGAGGGAGAGGTGCCTGCCAGCCCCCTCTGCAGGCGGGCGGCGGAAGTGCAGGCGGCATAACCTGGGCCGGGGACCCCGCCCCTCCCCCGGCCCCACCCGCGCAAACCCGCCAGCAGCGTTACCGGGCTGGGCCCCTGGGTGCGCGTCTGCCATACTCACGTGTGACCTGCTGTTCTCGACGGGAGGCGGGAAAAGGGACTGGCCGAGGTTCGGGGGCGGGGCCCGGGGAGGCTCCACAGCGAGACACCAGTGAAAGGGGGCTTGGTGGGGTGAGTGTGGGAGAAAGTCCAAAACACGCACATGCAGTGCCGAAATCCAATGTAAGAGAAAATCTCTGTAAAGCTGGCAGACCCCTTGAGTTTCAGGCAACATGCCTAAGAATTCGAGCAGAGGTGATGTGTATTGCTTTTAAGTGACCCGCTTTCTCTCTGGGGAGGAAATTGCAGAAGTGTAGCATAAGAAATCAGCATTTATCAGTTTTCTGTTTTTAAATTTCTTTCTTTTGCCCTCCACATTTCTTTATCATTTCCCCTTTGTATGACCAAAAAGTCAAAATAAATACATTTTTAGAACCACATCTCTTTAGGCAAAAAAAAAAAATTGAATTGAACTTTTTATACAAATGGGATGAGTCTCTCACATAGGTGACCCGAATCATTCCAATTTACAAATACGTTTTGCTGCTATAGATAAGGCCTAATTTAACGTTTTCATGATTTCTTTTAAAATTGAGAGTATTTTGTGCTTTACTTAACAAGTTCCCCCAGTAAAACGGTTGTGAAAGAAAGAGACGAAAAAGGCTATTAAGGAAGCCACGAAATTCTTTAAAGAACTCCCAGCCTATCAGTCTGACGTTTCATACTAGTTTCCGAAAAGTTCAGTGAACATGTCTCTGCATGTTTCAGCTCCTGTGCTCAAAACCGGGGCGTGTTTGCAAGTAAACCCTTTAGGGTGGGTTCACGGAGGTGCTGGCCCCAGGGACGGCTCACACAGGCCAGCCGTACTTGCAGCCTGTTTGTAAGATTTTAAAAAATAGTACTTGACTTTATCAGGATGAGAGATCACAAGTCTCTTCAAAGCATTTTCCCTGCAGACTGCTTCTAGGGGGAGCGGGGCTGCCCTCCCTCCATGCCAGGTGCTCAGAAAGACGAGGTTACACACTGACTGTGAGGACTCTGGCCCCAGCACCTCAGGGGCTCGTTGGCTCCCTAGGTGGACGGAGAGATTGACCAACTCCTGTCCTGGCCCCCCCACATTACGCCAGCAGCATGCCCTGCCCCCTGAGAGCAGAGGGAGGTATCCCTGGACGCCCTCCCGAGGAGTCAGCAGACTCACTGCCCCTGGGCCGATGCGACGGGCGCACCTGTCTCAGCCTCCCTGCCCACGTCTGCAGTAACACGGACTCACCGCGAGCATTCCCTGAAGGAGAAAGCTCTCCTCTCGCGAAGAGTCATGTTTTAAACATCTTACTTAAAATAACTCTGAACCAAATCCTCATATTTATTTTCAAGAGAGAGACGATGTAGAATATGGAGGAAGCCCTTTAAAGATATTCTCATGAGTAATTAGGAGATAACGCAACCTCCGTGAGTAGGTTCAAGTGTCTCCGTCCCTACCGCCCTGCCTCAAGGCAGCGGTTTTGTAGATGGAGAAGAGCTACCGTAACGGGCTCTATGTCTTGAGAAGCAAGGTGTGGCCACGTTTTGTGAGGTGTGCCGTGCGAGGCACAGGAAGCGTGCGATGCCTGTTGTCACGCACAGACAGCAAGCCCGCGTTGGAGGGCACGTCCCCCGTCCCCTGGAGGTGTGAGCCGCAGTGAGTCTCTGGGGGCAGACAGCTAAGAAAAGCCATGAGCACAGAGGACCTTCCCTGTGCAGAGGCACAGGCTCAGAGCTCGATCTGATGTCTTAGATCTACAAAAGCCACGGACACCGAGCCTGAGAAAGGCTACTTCCACGAAATTAGAAACCCAGAAGCTTGTGAGTGGTCCAGATTTTTCCTTTTTTTAGATTTTACCTGGATTCTGCAAAACATAAACACAGTTTAAAACATTTTATTACAATTTTTCCACTGACATTCTTGAATGTCTATGTAAGACCAGTTTTCCAACCAGACAAGGTCAGGTCCTAACCGAAATCACCTTCCCTCCATACTACTTGAATCCCAAGGCAAATGCAGGGTCACAGCCCAGGCGCGGGACCAGGACTGTTTCTGTCTGTAGAGTGTCCCTGAGGCGCAAGTGTGGATTCTAAGGTTACATATTCATCACCTTCTCAAGAGTGTTTTTACCAACAGCACCTTGGAGTGGCAGGGAAAAAAGTCATGAAGCAAGTGTTTTATTTAGCCCAACTCTACAACTCCAACCACAGGAACTTAGACTAGACCTGGTGTGATTGTCGGTGCCAACTGGCAGGAGCGAGGAGGACCCCCGGCTGGGGTGGTGGGTCTCCCCGAGGCCTGAGCATGTGAGCGCTGGGCACCGGTGCCTGCCTTGTCGGGAGTTTCCATGGAAACCAGTCAATCTCTGCTGTCATGTCTAAGCCTAGACTGCAGCACACGCTGTTGTCTGATTTTATCCACGGGGTACTTGGATGATCCCACATGGGCCTCCCTTCGTGGCAAAGACGTGCTCTTAGATGGATGGATGCAAATCGGATTTTTGTGCATCGATTTTACCCCGGCCTGTTGTCAAGGGTCCTGGAGCGGCTCTGCCTGGGAAGCTAAGACCCTTTTGTTGGATGAATCACTTTTTCACTCACTGACTTCAGAAAACTGTATTTTTGAATGTTGAGGTTTATTAAAGTGAGGGAATTTGTATGTAAATCTACAGGTTTTTAAAAGCCTTGAAGTCTTGACCAGTGACATAAAACTGAGCACTTAGAGCTGGTGGGAGGGAGCATCCTTAAGGACCCATCCGGGGCCACCTTGTGTGGTTCAGACGTGCCACCTAAAGATGAAAACGCCAGGTCACTGCCCCTGAGAGAACCGGAGCTGGCGATGCCAGGGCCTGCCTTCTCAGCCCGGGAGGAGCCCTGAGAGCTGGCCGGGCACTGGGTCAGCAGGTACGGGCAAGGGACAGGGCAGAGGGGAGGCCCCGACAAGCACAAAACAGGCCCCGCCCATCTTTCCTGCAGCCCATCCCCTTCCCCAGGGGAGGGTTCAATCGCCCCACATTCACGCGGCCAGCAGGTGGCAGACCGGGCATCCGACCCCACCTGCCTAACTCCAAACCCTCAAAATAAAAACCCACCTTTGGAGAAAGCAGGGCCTCCTTCTGGGAATGTCTTTTGTCTTCCGACACAGTGAAATCTCTGAAAAGGAACCAAATCAATATTTTCTTTGTTTTCATGATGACAAAGAACATTTTAAATGACTCTTTTTTTAATCAGATGATGTATTTGTAAATGGCTTAGACACTCAAAAAATGCCCCAAAAATCCTTTTCTCTTTTTTCTATAATTAGTAAAATCTGGTTTTCATTTGCATGATTTGAGGTGTAATGCCTCACTTTAAATCTGAACAGAACGTGACAACCTCCTCCCGCCCCCACTAAAAACATAAAAGACATAAAAGAATTTCTACTCTTGCCTAAATGAATAAATTTTAAATAAATTTGCACTAGGCACTTAAATTAGGAAGAGTTTAAGGATTTTTTTCTTTTTTGAGCAAAAAGCAAGGCCAAATGTGTATTATTGGCTGGCAGGAAACATTTCTGTTCCTTGATACATTTTCAAAACAGAAATGTGCGTGGAGATGAGCTGCTCTTAGAATGACTTCTATTGCTTTCAAGGTCTCCTCCCCACATGAGGGTTCTGGGGTCGGGTCAGCCCCACCTGAGGTCCCACTGGGAAACTAGTCAGTTGAGTTCAGCCATTCCAGTTACTAACGCAGGAATCGTCTTGTGATCAGACTCCAAGTTTCTTAGAGCGGTCACTTTCATGACAGGTCAGCAGCTGGGGCCAAGCTGTCGTTTTTGGTTCGGGGACACTGCTACACTTCGCTCTGCCTCAGACTCCTGCTTTTGAACCCCGATTCCGCCTCCACACGCCAAGGGCCGCTCTCCTTCTTTTCCCTCAGTGTCTTTTTCGTTTCCCCCAGCACAGGCTCTAAATTAGACTTCTCCCCTTCCTGTGGTGTGCCCAGTGTCCACGCTGTCCCTGAGCCCTGTGGTCCCGTTCCTCTTCCCGGGTCTGAACGAGAATTAGGCAAGTTCTAGATACCAACAGCTGGCTCCACATCCAGGTGTCAAGAAATGACATCCGTACACTCGAGCTTAGTCCCGGTTCACGAGTGCCCGTCTCATCCCGGACCCTCTCCTCCGGTCTTGAGAACGTCTGTCTGTAAGCGAGGAATTTGCTGACCTTGACCCAGCATCTAACACCCCGGGGACTTTCCGAGTGGAATGCGAGTTGAAATCTCACAGAAGCATTAACATTTATTAAACACTTTAAATCTGTGATTTTTGTCCTTGCCAGGAACTGAGGTGCCCACTGAGTAAGGACGGGGGCACAGGGCATGGTCTGAGCGTTACTACTGGTAGTAATATTGTTACTAACTCATTTTATCCTTGTTTCTGGCATGTTAAAATTTAATGAAAATTTTTTTCTTAATTTTTGTCCTTAATTTGTACATTCCTGGCGGGTACAAATGCAGCAAAAGTGGCTCAGAGTGAAAATGTGTCAGTGGTGCTGATGGTTCCTGAGCTGGCAGACGGAGGGAGTTACGTGGGGGCCGTGACTGTCAAACCCCTCCAAACACATTTCCTCCCGGTAGCAAACGGCGACGTGGTAGTTAAGAAACGATGAAGTCGCCTGGTGAGGTTTAAGCCGAGGCTGTCGGCACCGTGAGCTAAGCTGTCCCGGCTGACCTGGCCTAACTGACCGAGGGTGATCCGTGCGCTGCTCCAGGTGGCTAAATGGACCAGGGTTTTAAGGGAAGTCAAACCTACCTGAGTGCCGCAGGAGGGCCCAGAAGCCAGTTGATCTGATCCGCAGGGGCAGGCCCAGGCGGTGTCCACCCTGGCCTCGGGGGTCAGCAGGTACAGGACGGGGAGGGGTCCGGGTGACGGGGCCCGCAGTCACACCGGGGTTTCGCATTTAGACGAAGACCAGTCTCTCAGGCCACCATGTGCATCTCTTCCTGCCAAAATCTCGCATCGGGTGTGGGTCTGTGTAAAACTCGCCCTGCTGTGA
The DNA here is from genome assembly GCF_048773025.1 of Camelus bactrianus. NCBI lineage: Eukaryota > Metazoa > Chordata > Mammalia > Artiodactyla > Camelidae > Camelus > Camelus bactrianus. Next base: position 14,159,612 of record NC_133553.1, on the reverse strand, counting down.
CTGGTGCCACGGACCTTAAAGCAATGAGACGGGCGGGGGACGTGGGATGTTAGGGGCACAGAGACCTGGGAGAGTAGCCCAGGGACCGAGGCTGTGGCAAGGCTGATGGCCAGAGGTCCCTTGTCCCCCGACCGTGAGCTGGGCGGGAGAGGAGGAGGGGGACACACCACCACCTGCCGGGTGTGCAGCGCGACCTGCCTCCTTCCCCAGGGGTGCCCCGTGTTAAAGGGACTGTGTCTCTGAGCAAATAGGAATGCTCACTGTTTGGGGGTTTTCTTTCTTTCCAGTAAATGCCAATCTGCTCTTGTAATTGCAGGTGCCCCACCCCTGGCTGCGACGGCTCCGGGCACATCACCGGCAACTATGCGTCCCATCGGAGGTACGTGCTGCTCCCGAGACCCTCCCCTCCTCCGCCCCCGCGCGTGGGACCGCGGACCGGCTTCCGCACGGGGCTGTCCTGCCGCCACTGGTAACGTGAGGGCCAGGGGCCCTGGGCACAGAGCATGCTGTCCCCGCCACGGGCCTCGCCCAGAACTCGAGCTCAGTACCACAGCCCCCTCCGAGGCTCCCGCCCTAGTGCCCTGGCTCCTTCTGCAGGAAATGTTTCTCCGTCACCTGGTAACACATCTTTCTAAATTGGAAAGGGGCAGGAAAAAGACCCGGGACAGCCTAAGGTCCCTGAGGACAGCCATCGAGCGGCAAGCGTCCTAATCCCACGGAGAGCTGATCTCTTAAACATTGAAATTTGAGCCCCAAGCCTGTACGGTTCTCACACACAGAGACCAGCAGAGCCTGACACAAGGTGCCTGGCCTCGCGATCCCCAGGCACCGCCCGCCCCTCCGCGCGCGTTCCTAGAGCACAGCGCGGAGAGGCAGCCGCACGAGACCTCAAGGAGTCTGCGCCACCGCCACTCGCTCGACATTTTCTGAGCATCTGCTTTGCACCAGGCCCTAAGCTAGAAGTGAACTGAAAGAATCGTTTGGCACAATGTCTACGCAAGGCGGGTCTAGACCCTGTGGTCTGGAGCGAGGACTCCTTGTCGTGCTTGGTCAGGAACCACAAGCCCAGGTAAGGACGAGCGCCCGGCTGAACCGAGACGCCCTGGAGGTGACGTCGTCAGCGGTGGAAAGCGGTGCAGCGTCGAGCAAAGAAATAAACCGCCTTACGGGGTAGCCGTCGCCTGCTCTCTAAGATCAGATTATAGCGCAGGCAGTCGGGGCAGGATGAGCACCTCTGCTCTAAATGCTCCCTCACCAAGGGGAGGGGAGGGGAGGGGAGGGGAAGAAGGAGGAGAGAGGGAAGTCAGGACAACAGGGTGGATCAGCCCCACAGGCTGACCCCTCCCCCCAGCGGGGGGACCGTGTGGGTCAGGGTGGCCCTACACTGTGTGGTCACCAAGCCAGCAGGTCCCAGGGTCCAGGGGCCGCTCCCTGGCTGGCCGGCCCTTGTGGCTCAGGGACAGAGCTCGCTTGGGGCTCAGTTCCCCACTAAGAGCCCCCTGCCAGTCTTGGCTTCCGTGTTCGCTTCCCACCCATTCGGGGGCACTGGTTACATAGCACAGGTCAGGGAAAGGCATGAACTCTGAACAGCAACAAGGAGAACTGGAGGATGCGACTTACAGGCGGCTCTTCCTGCTCACTAGATGAGAACGCCCCACTCTCTAGGCCAGCTGTCCATCTGGGCACGGCGGCGCTGGGGCCGGGTCATTTTTCCCTGCGCGCGCTGCCCTGTGCGTAGTTGGGTGTCGAGCAGCAGCCCTGGCTCTGCCCGCTGGATGCTGGTGGCGCCACCCTCCCCCTTCCTGACAACCAAAGATGTCCCCGGGCGCGTCCCCATGTTCGCACTGGCGACACCAGAGTCAAGAAGGGTCGTGCTGGTCCCGCAGGCAGGTCAGAGCCAGCCACTGCATCGTGAACGAGGAGGACAGTAAATACCTCAAAGCTACCGCCGGGGTGGGGCCACTGGTTCCGAGAAAGCAAAATAAAACAGTGCAAAGCTCTAGTTAAATGTCTGAGTCAAGCACATTTTACGCCACTTTTAATTTTAGTTGATCTCAGAACTTACCTCAGTCCTCACGCAGCCAGAAATTCCAGCGCGGAATAGTGTCTGCAAACTAAGAGTGAACATTTATGGGCTATTTCATCTCCAAATGTCTGTTTTCCAACTGATTTTGAGGGGAGGGTAGCATTCTGGAAATTTATTCTTAGTTTAGTTTCAACATCTGTGCGCATTTAACTTACAAATGGTGGACGTTGGTGTAGCAGAAACTTGTGAACACGAGGTAGCTTAAGCTTGGATTCAAGCTGCACTCTGTGCCCAGTGTGCACACTTACAGGGTTAGTCTGTAGAGCTGGTTTTCAGCAAATGTGAACACTTTAAACAGCCCTGCAGGGGTTGGCACGTTTAAAGTCGAGCACATTCCTTGATATTGCTTGTCCTAGAAATAACTTCCCGAACACAGATCGAGTGGGGTTGAGCCCTTGGCTGAGCAGAAACGGGGCCCAGGGTGACAGGCCCCGGGCACACCGAGCACCGGCGACGGACATCAAGAGACCCCCAGGCCTGATGACTCCTGAAGGTCTTAGGTACCTTTCCCGGTTAATCTCAGGCTGTCCACTTCCCGGGGTCATGAGGTGGTGCCGCCGGCATGCAGACCACAGGGAATCACCTCTCAGGAGCAGGCGCTCCTCGGAGAGGTACAGCGGCTCATGGACTTCTTGGTTTCCTGCGCGCGTGGAAGTGTGTTTGCACCGTGCTGTGGCCTAAGTGCGCAGTAGCGTCATGTCTGGAGAGCAGCGTACAGACCCTCATTTAAAAATGCTTTGCTGCTAAAAAGAGAGCCAACCGTCCTCTGAGCCTTCAGCAAGTTGTCATCTCTTTGTAACAGTAACACTAAGGGCCACTGACCACCGATGGCCAGAACAAACACAGGCCTGGCGGGGAGGCTGGAAGCACGCGAGGACGGTTCAGATGCAACGCAGAGACGCGAGGGGAGCAGACGCTGTCGGAAAGCAGCTCCGACAGACCTGCCGGACGCAGCTGCCCAGAGCCCTCACCTCGTGCAAGTGCAGTGTCCGCCAGAGCGCAGTGCAGCGACGTGCGGCCCACGAAGGTCTCCGAGCCCCTCCTGGGGCTGCGGAGGGGAGCAGAGTTGCAGCACCGGGACCCCCGGGTCCAGGTGAGCGGCGTGGCCGTGGCCCCCGCCCTCCCCCTCAGGCGGATGCACACAGTCAAATTCCATCCACGGCCCAGGAGGGCCCCACTCCCTCCTGCAGCTGAACAGCCCGCCCCGGGCACCACCCCGGAACTTACGGAAGTCTGCCTTTCGCCACCAGCCTCAGCGCCACACCGAGCAGCAGGCAGCCTCGCTTCTCTGCACTGGAGGAAGCCGATGCTGTGTGGGTCGCTACCTGTCAGAGACGGAGCCCAGCCAGAGTGGCCGCTGCCAGTGTCAGGTCCCGTGTGGAGCCCAGTGCCCCGACGGCCCGTGGGGGGCCTGCAGTCGGCCCCCTACAGGATGGGAGGCCCAACCCGTCCCCCCGACGGGGTCTGATGTGTGTCTGCTTTTGTCTGCGTGGTGATGGTGGAGAGGTTTCCTGTCTCTGTGTCGTCTCTGAAGCTCTCCTGATTCACTTTCCTCCATGCGGCTGACCGTCTATGATGTCCTATCAAAAGCCTGCCACCAAAATCTTTGTCCTCAGTAGTGACACCTCCTTGGCCACTGCACAGGCAGACAGGGGTCCAGCTGTGTCCGCCTTCTCACCTTCAGATGACAACAGAGAAATCTGTCTCATCAGCTCTCCCTCCAAGACCCCGTTTCCAGGCCTCTTTTTTCTTTTCCTGACTCTTCTCTGGGCAGCTGTTTCCTGCAGTTTCCACACCTGCTGGTGCGGTGATGGCTCAGCACGACCCACCCACACAGGACGCCCAGGAGCATCTCCCACCCCGTCACCCGCTACACATGGCGACAGACCCAGAGCCGGGAGCCGGCGCACCAGGGCAGAAGTGGCCCAGGTCTCACAAACGGTGATGCGCACGAATCTGCCCCACCTCCATCCAGGAGTCCCTCACAGCCCCACAGAGCAGCACGGCCCTAGGGCTTCGGAATGTTCTGTGACAGCCGAAGACAGCTGCACGGAGCAGGTGCGACACACCCAGAGCGTCCCTGAGCACACGGCGCGTGCACCTCACCCCCACAACCACACGTGAGGGGGCGGGACAGTGCAGAAAGCCTGCGTCCCCCGCGGCCAAGCCCAGTTTCTCTGGGGGCACCTGCACTCCTGACAACACCTGCCCCCGGGGAACAGCATCCCGCTCTGCCTGCCTGCCCGCTGCACCCTGGGACACACAGCAAGGGCCCCAGGGGCCCGGCTGCCGGGAGGCCGACCGTCCCCTGTCCTGGGAAGATGTGGAAACAGGCCTGAGAAGACACAGATGCCCACAAGGAGCCTGGCCCCCTGGGCTCCCATCCCAGGCACAAAACCCAGACATGCAACCTTCTCAGGGAGCGCTGGCCCAGCCCACCCGCGGGGCTCTTCCCCTGGACAGTCTCCTGTCCACCTCGGGCTCAGCTGCGGACACCGGCCGCCCCCTTGCTGGTCAGGAGGCCGCAGGGCCCAGGCCCTCACTGCCGCCTACTCTGCCCCGCCCCAGGCTGCTCTTCCACCCGAGAGGCAAGGCTTCTGAAAGGGCCCCCACATCTCTACCCCTTCAAGCAAAGGTGCAGATGTACGTGGCCCTGCATCGATGATCCAGGCAGGGCGGTTGCTATTTCGGAAACTTAGCCGTTGAGAACAGAATTGCAAACCTCAGCCCAGAAGCCTAGAACTCTGGGAAAGCCAGTGAATGTTTGTCAACTGCTTAATATGTGTCAGAAGTGGTGACAGTGAGGGGCCCAGTCTTCAGGGAACAGACAGTCTAACGGAGGAAAGGCGTGGACGAGAGAGACAGAGACGGAAACCGACACGGCAGCGGTCAGGAAAACGCGCATGGTGACCGAGCAGGTCTTGGTGCCGAGCCGGGCTTGGCTCCGAGGACGCCAGAGACAGGCCGTGACGTCTGGGCCGAGCACTGAGGGCGCCCGAGAGTTTCCAGGAAATCGTGGGGAGGCAGGGTTTTCCAGGCAAAGGGGCAGAATCAGGCTAATGCGGCCACAGCAGTCAGTGTCCGCTTGGCAAACGGTGCAGAATTCAGCTTGGTCAGCACCTTGGGTTTAAGCGTACAGAAGTGGTTCTTGTGGGACGATTTCAGGAGTCCTTAGGGGTTTAAATGTCATTCTGTAGAAACACGGAGAGTGACAGGGTGGCCGGTCAGCAGAGGACCTGCTGCTGCGATGTAAGAGGTGTCGGAAAGTGCCCGGGGCTGGGCTGGGATGGGGGGCGTCCAGGAGAAGATTCTAGAAGATGGAAGCCTCAGTGGGGACGTGACACGCAGGGCCAGGGGGAGGAGAGGCGGGAGGGCGCCGCACAGGCCGAGAGCCCCCAGCTTCTGGCTGGACGGAGGCAAGTGGGGAGGCTGCTGTGTGCCGGCAGGAGGCCGTCCGCACGGTGGGGTAATTTCTGCTGAAACACATTAGCTGGGAGATTCTCAATGTCCGTGCAGGTCACCAAGGGGGTGCGTCTGGAGGAGAACTGGGGTGCAGTCCCAGGACAGGCACTATCTGAACTCAATGGAGATTCAGCAGACAGGAAAGAGGACCTCACCTCTTAGAAACAAAAGGCGGGTCCAAATACAGAGAACCCAGCTTCCCGGAGCCCAGCGAAGACACGGGCCACATGGTGGGGACCGTCCCAGGCTCTGCAGAATGGATTCCACGTCACTCCAGCAGCAAGAAGAACCAGGGCTGAGAACCCTAAAGAAGGAGTCACAAGTTCAGACGGAAGAGGAGGGTCTGGGCTTCCCGGCACCCTGTCTGCCGGCACCGCACAGACCCCTGGTGTCCCCTGTTTACGTGGAGCTCACGCCCTGGGCACTGTCACCCAGAGCAAGGATGAGGAAGTGGGCTGCCCCTGGCTGGGGGAGCCCTGGGTGCCGCAGCCCGAGGGCCCTCACCCCGCGCGCCTCCAGTGAGACGGCCCTTTCCCTCTCGGGGCTGACTCGACGGGATCGGCCGCGCTGGGCGACCACATCCATATTTTCAGCAGAAGAGACGTCAGGGCTGATGGACCCCGAGGTGCGTTATTCCCAGGCTCCAGTGCCCAGCTGGCGGTGGGAACCTTCAGGCATGAGATCAGCCAGAGGAGGTCACAGAAACCCACCCGCCCAACAGTGAAATGCTGCTGCGAGAACAAGGCCCCGCAGCCCTGGATCTGTGGGGACGTCAGTGGTGATGGGGACCCCAGGCCAGGGCTGCGCGGGGACAGGAATTTCACTGAAAGCTGGTGCCGGGGCAGGGAGAGGACCCGGGCATGAGGGGCCTCGTCCGTGGTGCCCACCCCCCACGCACGGCTTCTCGGGGGGCGGGGGCCAGCACCCCAAGCCCCCACAGGGGATGGCAGTGCCCCTCCGACCCACGTCCCTTGAGCGCTGGCTGCAGAGTCCTCACTCTAGGAGAGGATTCCAGAATCGCAGCACAGCCCTGGGTCGGGGCCGTGGTTTCCTCGGAGTCGAGTCAGGTCCCGGGGGGCCCAGCCGAGGACTCGGGGAGGCGGGGGAGGCAGGCAGAGCACGGAGACCAACCTGCAGGCTTCACAGAGCGCGGGCCCGGGGCGAGGCCGGACGGCTCCAGCAGGAAGTCCCAGGACGGCAGCCGTCACGCCGTGCGGAGACGCAGCCCCCGCCCAACGCCACAACGAACTGGGCACAGCCGTCCTCATGAGTGACCGCAGTGGGGCCAGCGGGCTGCGGAGACAGAGCAGGGAAGCACAGCCCCCACTTTCCAAACTTTTATCATGAAAGGGAGGGGCGAGTGAACAAGGCACGCCCTGTGTCTTCTGTCACCAATAAAAGGTGACCGGGAAGCAGCGGAGGGAGACAGGTAGCGTGCGAGGGGAGGTGGAACAGGTGAGGTGGACACAGGGGGGCCCGACCATGGGGCCCGACACCCCAGCCCCAGGGCTCAGGCACCAGGGCGCCAGGCCCCTGCACCCACCTCCGCCCGCGAAGAGCGGCCTTCCACGAGGGGAGCCAGGCCACAACCTTGGGGAAACGCTAAGGAAATGGTAGTGATGGGGTGATGGGGACCGTCCCCTCTTAGGACAGCCGGCCCTCCGCCCGAGGACCAGGACGCTCAGAGAGAAGCCAGACCTGATTGGGAAACATGTTTGGACACTCGGGACTGTGACGCAGAGCAGTGACGTCCCACCACGTGGGCTCCCACCACCAGGAGCCCACGCAGGCCTCCCCTCCACGTGTCTCCAGGCATCTGTGAGGGTCCCGCACCTGGTTCTTTAGTTCTGTGCAGAGAGACCCGTTCATTCTGTATATTCTGACATCGCACAGCCTACTAGCTTACTGCTAGCTGTTGCTGAACAGAAAAAATACTCATGTGTATGTGTATATATAAACACATTCCAGCTGGAGAATGCCCTTTAGATAACGTGACTCCTATTTCCAAATATTTCAAAATTAAATAAAATAAGCATGTTCAAATTCCACGGCATCGCCTGCAGGGACACAGGAGGCTGTGCGTCACATAAATCAGGACAATGACCAGCGTACAGTCCCTCCCAAGACAGAAGGGCTCTGGAATCTGGGGGCAGGCACGGCCCCCGAGAAAGAATGGGGGGCTCCTTACTGTCGCCCCTTCTGTGCAGGGAGCACCCCCTCCCTCAGCAAGGCAGCCCAGCCTCTCCGGCGACTCCCAAGGCCTCCGTTTCTACATGGGGCTGTTTCTCTGCTGGACCTGGGTGCCCTCGCAGGGGACCGACAGGGTGTGAAGGTGGAGGGTGCACAGAGGGGCTTCCCCCTCGGGATTGCATTTTCCTCCAGGAAGCACCGACCTCTGGAGGGAGCTGAGTGGAAGTGGCACCGATGGCGACACGGGGGGAAGCCTCCAGGGAGCACAGTGCGGGGTGCACTCTGAAACCCTGTCTCTTCCTCAGCCTTTCAGGTTGCCCGAGAGCCAAGAAGAGCGGCATCAGGATAGCGCAGAGCAAGGAGGACAAGGAAGACCAGGAGCCCATCAGGTGCGCGGCCGGGGCGTGGAGCGGGAGTGGGCAGGGCTGCAGGAGGGGCGGGGGGGGCGGGGGTCAGGCTGGGAGAGCTCCGTCAGCTGCGAGGTCACAGCGCCTGAGCTGAGACCAGGGTTCACCTGCCACCTGGCCAAAAGCATCCCCTGAATAGCAGGTGAGGTGATGACCCAGTGTCCCCCCAGCCAGTGTTCCAGTAACCGAGTGATGAGAAAGCTCCCTCTACCCCTTGGTGGAAAAAGCAGCTTAATTTACGAGGAAAGGCAGATTCGTGGCAGCACAGCACTGAAAGTGAACATTTCCCTGACGTCCTGGCTCATGAGAGTCACTCAGCAGCACATGCTCTGCCTCCCGCTAAGGCGGGACGGAGACCGTCACCTGGGGAGAAACCAGCCTCCCACTCTCCCCCCAGGTGCTTGCCCCAAACCCCTGCCCAGTGAGCCTGGCTCTCAAGAATCTGTGAGATAAACCTGTTGCCGGCTTCCTGAAATTTTAATCTCACTCAGTGTCTCTGGAGAAAAATTCTGATTACAGTGAAAACGGCAATTAAAATACAAACATGATTGCGGTCTCGCGGTGAGTCAGCCCCCTGCCACACTCGCGACAGGAAGTTTCAGGTGCGCGAGCTGACTCGCCTCCTGTCGACCTTCAGCTGCAGCCAGTGATGTTCCCATTTATTAAAAAAAAGTGCTGGCGAGGTCTTAGCTAAATGTCGTCTCTGCTGCGTAAAGTCCTTTCCAGCTGGAAGGGTGTCCTCTGGTCTCAGAAAACACAGCCCAACAAACAGCCCTTGAGAAGAACACAGGCTTATAAAATAATCTACTAAAAATAATCCTCCAGTTTCCCACTGACTTTGCATGTTTCCTCCATAAAGACTGTGACTGCCCAAAAGTGGTGTCTTTGAAACAGACGCCTGCGTCTCACTTGCGTCGACAGCGGGTTCCTTTCTCCACCGGCCGGCGTCCTCGGCGCTCACTGTGTGGACGTTCTGCTGCGGGACACCGGCGGGTCCAGGTCTGGGAGGGCGAACTACTTCACGGCTCCACTAGGTGGCGAATTTCAGCGGGTTTTCTTTTTTCCGTCTTTCCCTCCTGCCGGAGCAGACGATGCCGGGTTCCCCACGACTTTGCCGCAGAGGCCGCCGGTACGCGGCAGCAAGGCAGTCACGTGCGTCTCTCTGTCTGCCCAGGTGCCCCGTCCCCGGGTGTGACGGCCAGGGCCACATCACCGGCAAGTACGCCTCCCATCGCAGCGCGTCCGGGTGCCCGCTGGCGGCCAAGAGGCAGAAGGACGGGTACCTCAACGGCTCCCAGTTCTCCTGGAAGTCGGTCAAGACGGAGGGCATGTCCTGCCCCACGCCGGGATGCGACGGGTCCGGGCACGTCAGCGGCAGCTTCCTCACGCACCGGAGGTGAGTACCGCCTGCCCGGGCTCCCAAGCGATCCCCGGGTCGAGAGAGAGAATGCCGGAACCCGCGGCGCCAAGCGCGTGACATCTGTGAGGTCTGGGGAAAGAGGGGGGCGCACATCGATTTGGGAAGGCACAGACTCGCCCTGGCCCGGCTGTGCGCGGGGCGGGTTTCCAGTGGCTTCGATCAGGATCCGCAGGGAGAGAGGTTGCGCTTCGCACACGTGCGCACGCAAGGGCGTCTGTGGACTTGGTTTCTCGTTTCGGCTGAAGACTGCAGGCAGGGCCCCCTCGAGGAAGGTGGGTGGAACTGGGCTCAGGGCCTCGTAAGGGACACCAGAAAGCCTCCCAGAGAACCAGTCGACTCCATCCATTGTCATCACTTAACTTAAAGAGGAACGTGGGGGTCACACTGCCTACCAGACAGGCCTGTCCTGTTGAATAGAGTGGCCCCTGTAGGAGTGAGGACCGCGGGTGTGGACAAAGCACAGAGGTGCCCTGCTTCCTGGGGTGGGGTGGGGGGGACACAGCGTCACACGCACGACGCAGCCCCTTGGGGCTCGAGCTGGACCTCTCCGACCTCCGCCTTCCGCATAAACACTGTGCACCTGCCTCAACCTGCAGAGCCGTGCTGAGCACGGGATGAGCTGGGAGGAGTGACAGGTGACCACGGGTCCCAGCATTTGTGGGAAGGTTTGTTTTAGTGTAAAAGAAGTTCTTGCCCAGGTAGCAAACTCAGACGGGACAAGCGGGCCTAGGAAGGGACGAACGTCTTTCCCGGAGTCTTTCCAAGCGGGGGTCCCCGCTTCGCAGGAAGTTCCCTTGACAGAGAGGCACCCAGCCCTGCTGAATGTGTCCGGGGGGAACAGAGGCCCCAACCCCTACCCCACACCCGCTTTTCCCTTTTAATGCAAACAGGCCTCAGTGTGTCGTAGGTACCTGCATAGGACACGGTGTAGTGCCTTCAGCAGAATTCCCCTGGCCCAGCTGGCAGCAGGCAGGTCCGTGCTCGGCTAAACATCTCCTTCCACTCAGAGCCCCCCTGCTTCCCAGGTCACAGGGTCTGGTCTCCGTTCTAGATGCAGTGCCGCCCAGGGCCGGACAGGGAGCTCCCTTCCGCAGACACCTGCTCGTCCCTGGGCAGCGGACCCTCAGGATACAGACCCAGAAGCAAAAACGCTTGTTTCCAAATTCTGATAGGGCGGCCCAAATGCCCTCCAGAAAGCTCCGGCTTCCCTAACTCTTCCGCGGTCCATGAAGCTTTCAGACGACGGTGCACCCTGCCCACATGACCCTTGAGTAAGGGCGTGCACGTGCTGCTGAGCCGAGGCACGTGGAAATGGGTCCACTTCTCCGAGTAAAGCTGAGCGCCCCTGGGTTCCCGAAACCGCGCGGGAGCCGGGCGTGCGCGGAACGCTGGAGGTGTGGCGTCCGCCGCGGCCCCGGACCTTCGCCGCGTAGGTCAGGAGAGTGATGGACTGCTAGGAGCCGCGGGCAGGCGGGACCCCTTACGCGGGCGGGCCGGACCCCTTCCGCGGGCGGGCCACTCGGCGCGTCCTGCGGCCTCGCGAGGACAGAGGCCCCTGACCCCCCGGAGTCGCTGTGGGCAGGGCCGCCGCCACCTCGGCCACGCCCCCGCCCTCCCCCCGCCCCCGCCCACCCTCTGGCTAACACCCAGGTGCCAAACTTAGGGCCCCGGTGCAGCCTCTCCCGGGTGTCTGGCCTTCCTGTCTCTGTCCCCGGAGGGACCCACCTTCCTGGGGCCTCTGGCTGGAGAGGGAGTTGACTCACACGCAGCCTCGTCTAGACAGCTGGAGGGACCTCAGGGCGCAGGTGCACCTGGTGAAGACAGCTGGTGGCTCGCTGACTCGGACAGAGCCTCTCTGCTCTGGAACCCCCGTGATGAGCCCTGTGCTCTGCAGACAGCTCACCCAGGGCGTCGAGGGGGTCCCGGGAGGCGCCCCGAGTCCAGGGCTTACCGGACAAGCCAGCCGGCCGCGCCCACCCGGTCTGCGCGGGGCGGGGAGGCCGGGGCTCCGGGCGGGGACACCAGGCTCCACGGGGCCCAGAGCTGGAGGGCGGAGCCTCGGAGCAACTCAGAAGTGGCTCCGTCCCCATGGGGCCCTGACTGAGCGGCAGAGTGCAGATCTTTGATACTTTGCTGCGAGAGCGTGTCGTGTCGCAGCCATCTGAGCCCCCGCCTCGGCGCTCTGAGCGGGGGCGGGGGTGGGGATGTTGTGTGGAAAGTGTTCAGACCTCCCTGGAGCCCGGTGACCGGCGGCCTCCGTCCTGGGTGTGACCGTGTGAAGAGACCCAGGGCGGGGACGGGGGTGAGAGGGGAGGACAGGACCCTGAGAGCCTGGACCTACCTTCTTACAGTTGTGTAGACACACGGAACACCGAATGTACCATTTAAGCACTTTCACGTCCAGCGCAGGGCCGATCAGCACCCACGCACCATCCAGCGGACATCAGACCAGCCTCCCCAGAGTTCTCACCGGCCCAGCGCAGCTCTGCCCCCCAGCGCTAGCTCCCGGCCCCGGGCCCGCCGTCCAGTGGCTCCAACTCTCGGGGCCTCACGGGAGTGGGTCACAGGGCACCTGTCCGTCTGCGACTGGCTCATCCCCCTGGGGGGCCCAGGGCCCAGCCGTCCACCCAGAGCTGGCAGGTGGTTGTCCAGACTTCAAGGCCCTGGTGAGCCCCCAGGTGAGGCGCTGAGGTGAGGCTCCTTGTGCATCACACACGACCTGAAAACAGAGCAGCTTTCAGACTCAGAAGAAAGACCAGACGGAACAGGTGCCTGTTTATTGCCCTTTTCCCGGAAGCTGTGACAACCTAGTGATACAGAAGGTGACGGGGAGCCCCTGCCGCGGCTTCCGGGTCCCGGGAAGCCTGCTCACCCCGATGTCCTCCTGGGGAGGCCACCACACAGGTGTTCAAGCACAAGGACACAGAGGTGGCACACTCTCCGAGCGCCCCGTTTGCTGCACAATCATTTCCTCCCATTTCACATTCATCCCTGTAGGGACGGGGCAGGGTGGGGGGTGCTGTTCCTGAGCAGAGATGCTGTAAGGACGTAGGAAAAGACTTTACGGTCAGAACTGGCTGGGTCAGAACCCGCGGGTGAGATGGGAGGCAACACCTGTGAGTGGGCATCGCCGGCAAGTGCTCAGGGGTAGCGGACAGCTTCCTTTAGGAGCACGAGAAAGAGGATGCAGCTGAGTGAGGTGGGGGCCGGAGATGCGGGCCCACAGCAGACAAGTGACTGTACACTGGGCGCCCGCCGGGAGGCACCTGGGTGCATCGGTCATCAGGGGCAGAAAAGAGAAACAGAGTGTGGCCTTGCTGCAGGACACACAGGGAAAGATGCAGACTCGGGGGCACCAGTGGTGGAGTGGACGCTGAGAGCAGGGTCCAGGGTAGCAGGAGAGCAGAGAGGCGGGAAGGGCTTCACTGACTGGGAAGTCACATCTGAGTGCCGGTTGGGCACCCATGCTTCCTGACCTGGCCTGCTCCTGCCCGGGGGCCAGCACCCCGTCCTCTGAGCTAGCCTTCCGGAGCTGCCACAGCAAGGCTTCTGCAGAATTCGGTACCCATCAGAGCAGCCCAGGCCTCTGCGCCTCCTGTTGCCCAGAGCATCCTTCTCCACGCCCTTACCTGCCCAGAAGTGCCCCCTCATCCTCCAGATAATGCTGCTTGATGAGATCAGGGCTGCCTGAGCGCCGAGCACCTCTGTCCTTAGCTTCAAACAATCCGATGAAATAGGTACCCTCATGACTCCTGTTTAAAAGATTAGGATTTAAGTCAAAGAGAAGTGACATGCTGTCCAGGTTCATGGAGTTTGTAAGTGACAGAGCCAGGGTTCAAACTCAGGCAGCCCAACTCCTCCGAGCCAGGGCCCCCTCCCCCAAGCCAGGGCCCCGTCCTTAGAGCCAAGGCACCCTCCTCCGAGCCATCCTGCCTCTTCTCAGCACTGATGGTTTTGCCAACTTGGTGAAATGGCCCTGACTCCTCTCTCTGCATGGGCAGTCCCTTCCCTTCACGTCCCACGACTGCGTCACTGCAGGAACCCTGGCTCTGATCTGAGTGCCTGCGTGGATGGGACCACGTCTTAGCTCCCGAGCACCCACACGCCTCACTCGTGCCCACACTTGTAGCCTCTAGGGAGTGTTTTCCTGCACCAGTGACTCGGGGCATTTTTTAGTAAGTTGGTCAGAGCTGTGTCTAAGACTGGGAGCAGCTGTGTGTCCACCAGATGCCGACCGAGGCACTGAAATCTCAGGAGAGACAGGGGAGCTTCAGCAGGTGCCTGAGGGCCCAGTGACCCGAGAGCCCAGGGCCAGGGTCAGAGGTGTCAGGCACAGGGACAGGGAGAGAGGAAGGAGGACGCTCCACCGGGGCCTCACCTGACTGGGGGGCGATGGCGTCGGGACTGGTGCTCGCCGTGGGGCCGGCAGAGGCGGGGCGGGGGACGGGGGTGGGTTCTTACCTGCTGAGCTTCTTCACGTGCAAGCGTGCCGATCGTAACTCGCCGTCACCTCATTCCTACCCCACTCTAAGTAAGATTAGGAAGATCCTCCAAAATTAAAGGCATGATTCTAACCCTAATGGGTAAATAAGTAAGTGATCTCAGAAGAACGCCATCTCTCAGTGGGCGCCACCAAGTAAACTTTTTAAAAATTACCTCCCAGACCTCCTTACACTTCTTCCGCCAGGACCGCGTGACCTAACCTATTTATTTCCAGTTTCACTCCAGTCCTCTGTAAATGGGAGGCTGCCCGTCCTAGAACGTGGACATTGCTTGATACTTCCCAGGAAAACGGTAGTCAAGACATCACCGTACTGAGTACTGACCACGAGTTGTTTTCTTAATCAGTCGTCTCGTTAATGTGAGCATGAGCTGGGATGTGCTCACTGCCTTAACGACACTCGGACTGGAGCCAGCCCTGGATGAGCGGGCAGGACAGGAGGCCTCCGAGGTTTGTCTTCACCCCACAGCAGAGCGAGGAAAGGAGGCTGCAGCATCCAGCTGGGGACGGGGCTGGTACCACCCCCTCACATCCCAGGGGGAGCCCAGTCCACAGCATCGCCGAGTGCAAGAGACGCTGGGAGATGCAGCCCACGTGGGATGCTGGGGAACGTGTCCACCCGAAGTGCCGGGCGATGCGTTCCTCCCGAGCCCAGGGAGAAGGGGAAGCCTTCATTTATGCACCTGACCCTCCGTGATGTCGAGAAGCCATAGTTTTTACCAAAATCTGGTACACAGGTGACCACAGCACCTTGAGGTCCACGTCGTTCCCATCTTAGAGATGAGAACACTAATGCAGCCAGCCAGCACGGAGAAAGTCAGGATTCAACCAGGGACTGCCTCGTGCACAGATGGCCTGCATCTCAGTCTGTCTGTCTGGATGCCTGCAAGACTGAGCACAGGACTGTCACAGGGCAAGCATTGAAGAAACGTGGCCACTGAGGGCGTGTGACCAACCTGCCCCAGCTCCTGTGGGATGGACGCCAAGGAGAGGGAGGACGTGGGCAGGCCTCTCCCCACCCAGCCACCCCAGGAGGAGCGCCCGCCACCCTGGGCCTCCCCGGACAGGTCCCTGTCTGCCTTCTGCTCCCTCTCAGGCTGCAACCACGGCCACTCACCAAGCCACGTGTGTGGACGGAAGATACCGAGGCAGCCCAGCCATTTTCACTCAAGAGTGATATAACCCAGATTCCAGCCCGGGAGCCTGGTCCCAGCTGCAGACCAGCCGGTGCCCGCCGCCCCAGCTCTTCTCCTGTCCCGGGACACTCGACTCTCCTGCTGGGACAGCCTGCACCCCTCCTGCCCTCCCTGGGCCCCAACCCCCCGCTTCTGCTGCCAGGGGGCAGGTCGGAGGGAACAGGAGGCGTGGCCAGGGCCCTCCTCCAGCTGCTGGCTTCTGTCTGCCAAAAGCGCATTGGAAACGCCCTCCTTCCCTGCACAACCTGAGAGGAACACCCACACCCGTGGCTTCTCTGGGATCCGCAGGAGAGGATAGGGCTCAGGGGACCCCCCTCCAGCACCTTGGACATCCCAGCTCTTTGACTAAACTCCAAAGTTCAGTATTTGTCGGGAAGCAGGAGGGAGGGAAAACGCAGACCCATCACCTGTCCCAGACTGCGAGTCCCATGGGGCCTGCGAGAGCTGGCTCACAGCGGCGGGCCCGCCGGGCTGAGACTGCCACGGCTGCCCGCAGCCCTGCCGGGGAGCACCCCCCGGGTGACGTTTGCAGACTCTCTCCTCCTGGAGCAGGCGCGTCCAGCTCCCCGTCCGCCCCGAGTCTGGGCACAGCCGGCAGAGGGGACACCAGCCCACCCAGCCTCCCCCGCGCCCGCGGCCTGGGCTGAGCGCCCCCCGCCCGGTCTCCTGGACAGCGTCTCACCAGGTCTCTAAAGAACCAAGCACGCAGGGGCTTGAAGCGACACTCAGCCGCTCTTGGATTCTGCAAATGGGAAGCCCGGCCCGGCCTCCAGGCCGCTGCTCGGGCCCCACTGCCTGGAACCAAGGTTTCTGCAGGCGCCTCCCCAGCTGAGCCTGTGGCCCCCTCAAAGCTCAGCCGGAGTCTTGGCAGGGTTCAGTTCCTGGAGCTGCCAGGCCCCAGGCCCATGTTCGTGCTGCTCCTGGCTGCGGTGCCTCTCGGGGCTGCTCTCGTGGCCCCCTCTACCAGGCAGGCAGGCAGGCTCGCTGCGCCCACCCAGGGCTGTTCTATGCACTGGCCCCGAATCGCGGGCGCGACCGCCCCGTCACACGCGCCCCTCCTGCAGGACAGGCTTGACCCAGCGTGGGCACCACACTGGGACCCCGGGGTGGCCCCGAGCTCCGCCTCCCACAAGTATCCCGTTTTAGCCACAGGGCAGGGGTCTTTGGAGAAATAAATCTCTTACTACAGCCTCTGCCCTGAGAAGCTTAGCCGGCCGTGATTTTACAGGAAAGAGCAACATGCAAACAAAAAATTAACAACAGGAGCAAACGAGAGACTGAACTCTTCAGAGCTTTCCGGTCCAGAATGTGATGTAATCTCCATTACACACACGGGCACACAGACACACACGACAAACACAACACACATACAACACATGGACACACAGACAGACACACACAAACACAGAAACACACACACAACACACGCACAGACACACACACACAACACACGCACAGACACACACACACAACACACGCACAGACACACACACACAACACACACACAGACACACACATGCGTGTGCGCAGCTGAGACGCTCCGGGTTTGCCGCCTCCAGTCACTCCTGAGCAGCACAACGTCACCCTCAATTCATGAGCAAACAGTAGGTTTTCAGGAACACGGCAGTTTCTAAAATGTGACGGCCGGTAACAGACACAAAGTCCGCCCATTTTCTGTGGCTGCGCTGACCCCTGTCCTGCCCCAGCTGCGGACAAGAACCTGGTCCGGGGCCTAGGGCATCTGGGCGCCCGCATCTACCCAGGTGGTCCGTCCTGGTGCGCGGGCAGCCCCAGAGGCCTCCTGAGCCTGTCCCGTCTGGTCACCCGCCCACACCACTGGCCTGTGTTTTCCTGGGGCCGCCAGGCCTCTCCGGCCACTGGTCCCCAGCCTCCGACCGCGCCAGGCCTTCGGCCAAGGCGGTGGGGCTTCTTCCCTCTGCCGGGCTGCTCGCGGGCCGGAGGGGTGGGGGCCTGTCACCCCCAGCGTGTCGGGGGCCTCCTCTCGGACCAGCAGCTCTCGGCTCTCTGTGCTCTTCCTTCCCCTTCCAGGGACTCTCCTTCCACACCCACGGCCTGTGCGCTGGCTGACTTCTGCCTCTGGCAGCTCCCAATCTCAAAGCCTTTGAAACTCAAAGCCTCTTTCTGCTTTCAGCTCTAGCAATGGTTTCCTAAGGCGTAAATGCTCTGGTTCTAGCAAAACCAGTGGTGAAATTAAGAGGAAAACAGAAACTCATCACTGAGAAGCGCTGACTGCCACTCACAAGTCCCTCACTGACCCCAGCACCCCCATCACCAGGACGGCATTCGGGGGGGCGCCTCCTGTGGCCTGGCCTCCCCAGCCCTGCAGTCCAGTCACGGGGGCCTCAGAGACGTGAGGGACAGAGAGGAGCCCCCTCGCTGCGGTGGGAGCATCCTCCTCGCCCGCCCGGCGCGCTCACGGGAGACCCAGGCAGCTGAGAGTCACTTCCCTACGCCCCTGAGTGGACAGCGAGGACCTCCTCCTTCCCGGCTCCTTCCTGCCCACACCATCCCGGGGACGTGTCTTGTGACCCTCGTGCTCTGGCCCCATTCCTGTCCGAGAAATGCTGGAACAGGACTGTCTCCGAAGGTGTGTCCCCGGCCAGCTGTGCTCGGAGGCAGCGCCTGCCCTGAGCCTGCGTTGTGAAGTCACCCCTCCCGGCTCAGCGTCCTCCCTGGGCACTGGCCCTGCCCCTGTGGCCTTCTATCCAGGCCTGCCCCTGCCCCACCTCGTCCTCCGTCCTGTCCCCTCTGAGCAGCAAGGAGTCAGAGGAAACACCCTGAGAACTGAGAGGCCAGAGCCCTGCGTGCTGGCCCCGCGGACGGTGTCACCTGGTGCATCATCAGCCTCCGTGACGCTAGCGAGATGGGGTGAGACACCCCAGGGACCCCACAGGCCGCCGAGAGTGCCCGTGAGGCCACCACGCCTGCGCTGTGCTTGGTCAGAGGCTTGGACGTGAGGACCGGTTCACCACGTCCGCCCACTGCTGTCAGCTCCTCCTTGAACTCCCTCCGTGGGCAGACCCTCCCTCCAAACTAGAAAACGCTCGGGCCCCAGGGGGCAGGCTGCTTCCTCTGGAGACACCCCTCAGGGGCCTCCCGGCAGCCCCGCCCTGTCCTGCCCTGTCACAGAGCACGTGCTGGGCACCGCGGTCCTCTGTGCAGCCCCCTGGTCACCGCACGTCCGAGGCTGAAGCTCAGCCCCCACGGCCAGCCCGGGGCTGACGGTTTAAAGAGGCTTGATTTCAGTTGATACAGTCGAAATGTGACCCCCACATGTGGCTGGGGGCTCCCACCTTTGCCAGCCCAGTTCTGAGCTGCGCCCTGGACATCGCACAGACCCCCAGCCACACCCCGCTGCCCTCCTGAAGCCCTTACCAGGACCGCTGCAGGAGCCCCTGGGTCTCCCCTGCTGGCAGGGGAGAGATGCCAGCAATCCGGTGGTACCTGACCACCAGGACCCCAGATGCTCACAAAGGCCTAACTCACCCATGATGCTGTCAAAACGCCCTTCACTGAGTGGGAAACAAGCAGGAGAAACAAAGTGAGTGATTTCAACGCCTGCTTACTCTGCTGTCTTATCCGCAGCCCCCTGCTAATTAACACCGACAGCTGGGAGAGGCCCCGTCTGCCCTGAAGGCCCCGACGGCTGAGCACAGAGGCTCTTGCCCTTGCTGCCCTCTCTGCAAGGCTCAGGGTGTGCTTTTGACACAGAACATATTTTGGGAGAAACAGGATATTTGGGGGAAAAACTCCAAATTCGTATCCTGGACTGAGAAGGGGCCACAAGGACACCCGGTCACACTGAGTTAGGAGAAGATTGGATGAATAATCAGAGGTGGGAATTCCCTGGGGGACAGAGGACACCCTGTGCCCCCAAAACATCTGCCCGGGCCCCTCTTGAAACCCTAATTCCCCAGGAAGCAAACACAAAACTGGCTGCTCCCGCGCGTGTGGCATGTCTTCTGGGTGTTAGTGCCAGTTTGTCAATGTCTGCAGACCCTGTCCATCACCCAGAGCCAGCTGGACACTCCATGGCGTCCACACGTGGAGGGCAGCGTCCGTGTGCCGTGCGGCGCGCTGCGCGTTGTTACTGGGAGGGTCACGACGGCACTGGTGAAACGGAAACCAGTGAAGCAAACAAGGCATCGTGACAGCGAAACCCGCCTCAAACGGCTGTCGGCACCTGGACGTGTGTCCCCGGGAGGGGAGCGGTCACAGGTCCTTCACGTCGGGGCCCTTTGCTCCCGGTTCGCGGCCCGCCTGGCTGTGAGCAGGCATCTGAGCAGCGTGTCCCCGCATGCGCTGGAATTTCCTGTTCTCGCCGCGGACAGTCACACCACCAGGTCTCTTGACAACCCCTCCCCACCGGGAACTCCTACTAATGTAGCCATTTTCAGCAGTGATGTTCTCCTGGAGGAGGTCCCTCTTGGGTGGATGTCCTGATAAAACCCTGGGCCTCCCGTCTCCTGCTGTCTCCCCCGAAGCCCTGGCGGCGTGTGCCTGGAGCCCGCCCTGGAATTCCTGGTGTGCGGGTGCTGCCAGACGTCTGGGGCCCCTGGCGGGCGCGCTGGGCAGGCACATTAACCATTCACTGCACGGGTCTAGATTCTGTGGCCTGTCGCGTCCACGCTCAGAGACGTCTCCACAGGGCCTCTGGGTCTCCACTTCAGAACTGCACTCTAGAGTGGGGTCGCTCCCCGGCAGCACCCGGCGCTTGGCCTTGTCCCCAGTCCCTGGACCAGCGCGGACCCCAGGCGCCCGGTACCATGCGAAGCGAGCTTGGCGCGAGCTGCCACTAGGTGGCACTGTGTCCTCGCTGGGGACTCTCGCCACCCACGCCCTGCCAGGCCACTCTGCACACTTCCAAATTTGACCCGTGCTGGGATGCACTCAGTGGATCGGAATGGGAGGGACTGCGAGCAGGCGTGTCTGCACAAAACGCACAGTTCCGTGGGCCTGTCTCCGTCTGTCTCCTAATTTAGCTCCTGACTGGGGCTGCAGTCTCCCTCCTGAAATGGCATCGTTATTTGTCATTCCCGACTGGCAGTGCAGTTAGCTGGAAACTCAGACGAGTGACTTAAGACTGAAATCTGGCTCTGCCCCTCAGCCCAGGTCTAGGGATCTGAGTTTTAATCTGCTTCCAGGGCATCCTGCTGCGTGTTCTGGTCTGGGCGCCAGCCGCCTAGTCACGCGTGAAACACCTGGCCCCTCACCCTGCCAGCCTCTGTGTGGCAGCTTCCTTCTCGTTGCCGTCCACCCTCACGCTGTCCTTAACCTCCTCTGACCACTTCCTGTTCAAGGGGGAGAGCAGGGTGGGGAGTCACCCCAAGAACACAGCATGCAATCTGCAAGTACCTGGGGCACCTGGTGGCACCTGGCCCCAGGGATGATGCCCGGATGATACAAACAGGAGGCAGGTCCTCTGGGCTGGCGTCCCCGCTGCCCCTTCCCCTGTAAACCCGGAAGCTCCCTGAGCGAGCGTGGACCCCAGAGGTGCTGGGAAGCGCGGCAGGCACGGAGGCATCTTGGCACCGTCTCGTCAGACCAACAGCTTGGAACTTCCTTGCAAGGAGCAGAGGAGACGTGTGTTGTACAGAGATATGTCTTCCCCAAACAACTGCTAAAATCTGCATTGGAAAAACATGTTAGAAAACCTGTGCGAGGAGACACCTGAGGCCTCCTGCCGGACTGTGCCAGCCGTTGCTCGTGGCCACGTGATCTGCACCAGCACTGGGCGTGCGGGTGTAGCTACGGCGAACCCCAACCATGCGTCACGGTGTACGGACGGGGTCCTAGCCCTGGAAATGCGGACGGAGCACCAAATTATACATAGAAACCTGACACGTGTGAAGGAACATGCGCGTAGGCGCTCTCGCGACACGTGTGTATGAAGGGCCAGCGGGCCGCTGACGGGGGTGCAGGGGGACCATCCCGTGTGGCTCCTTGGGATGGTGGCCGGGTGGGGGGGCCACCAGGGGCAGGTGCGAGGACACCCAGGCTCAGACGCTCAGGCCCAGACTTTGTTCTCAACACATCCCCAGAGGGGAAGAAACCGGGAGGAGCCGTCCCACCGAGACGGGGTCGGCCCCTCGTGCCCAGCCCACGTGCACTTGCAGACCCCCCGGCAGGAGACGCCTGGGGGTCTGGACCCTCCCTGCAAGGTGCCGGCATACGGTGCAGACGCTCGGGGGAGCTGGGGGAGCTGAGGCTCCGTGTGGGGTCCCTCAGCTGACGGCAGTGGGACAGCTGGGGCCCCGGGCGCCAGGCTGGGGGTCTGGCGGGGAGCTCGTGCCTCTGCCCCCTTCACTTCCGTCGTTGGAAATTAAGTTTTGAATCCAACCCTTGTACAAGTTGGAAACTTTCTGCCATAAAGCAAGATGATTACTCCGTAAGTGTCCCGGCAGCCCTGAAAGGCTGATGCGGCCGTGAAGGGGCTGGTCTCCGTCCCGGCCCCGAGCCCCGGCTGCCGGACCTCACCCGGGCCATGCAGCAGCCCAGGGCTTGTATCAGCCCGCAGGGTCCTTGGCGCACGGACACCGCCCCAGGGTTCGGCGGCCCTGCCCTCCTGCCCGTCTGGTCTGCGTCCCACCTGCAGCTCACCCTGTGCCGGGACCAACGTGGCCTGGTGACTAACGCCATCTCGTGTCTCGTCCCCAGCTTGTCGGGGTGCCCGAGAGCCACGTCGGCGATGAAGAAGGCGAAGCTTTCGGGGGAGCAGATGCTGACCATCCGGCAGAGAGCCAGCAACGGTAACTGCGCCCCGTCACCCCGACCCCTGACCAAGCCCACCGTCCCCGCCACGCCCCTCAGGAAGCAGCCACAGAGGGCCCTCTGGCCTGTGCAACGCCCACCC
The DNA here is from genome assembly GCF_048773025.1 of Camelus bactrianus. Lineage (NCBI taxonomy): Eukaryota > Metazoa > Chordata > Mammalia > Artiodactyla > Camelidae > Camelus > Camelus bactrianus. Next base: position 14,137,476 of record NC_133553.1, on the reverse strand, counting down.
ACTGGGGAGGAAGCGGCCTCCCCACCGCCGTCCCCCGACTGTGGCCCCATCCCCTCCCCTGTGCCCTGGGGGGCCTCCCAGGGGCTAAGCCAGGGGTCCCTCGGGCCGCACATGGCCCGCCCACCATGCCCCGCACTCTCACTTTGGTGCCGGACCCCTTCCAGTCCACCAGCCAGTCCCTCCCTGCAGATGCCACGTGGGGCCACGAAGCTGCAGGGCCGGCTGTGGGGGCAGGAGGCCTCAGAGGTCCCGCCAGCCACCCTCGGGGGCCACGTCTGTGTAGTCCCTGCTCACTAGGGTCTGTGTGTAACAAGCACGCCTGGTGCTTTCAGGGCCAGTCAGCAAGTCCGAGTGTCCCCCAACCGCCCTCCTGCCAGGCCCCCCTGCCCCCCGTTTCAGCTCATCCCGTAAATCGGGGTCCTCTTCACGGTCTGCTGGGCGCTGCGTTTTTTGAATGTTCGTGTTTTTCTGTTGAGGACGTCCCTGTTGAGGAGGCCGGAGCCAGGGCGACAGCGCTGCCTGGTGTCCTGACTGAGGAGGCCAGGAGGGCGGGGCCGGAGGGAGGCAGCGTCCCGCTGCGGTCGTAGGGCTGTCGGCCAGGAGCTCAGTGGTCGTGAATCGGCAGCATACGTTAGATAAGGCGTCCTTAACAGAAAGCTGGGTGCTGATCCACTGATGACAGAGGCTCCCGGGGGCGTCCCCAGTGTGCCCCCAGGAGCCGAGGGCCAGCAGTCACCAGGGGTGTTTGCAGAGACTTCAGAGGACAGAACTCCACAACTGAGGGGCAAGCTTGGACCTCCCCTCCCGGCCCCTGGGAGGACTTCGTGAGGAGGGCGCTCCGGCAGAGCAGGCTTTCTCACGGATGGGGTGGCGCCGGGCTCTGGCCAAGGCACTGCCCTGATTTTGTGTCCCTCCAGGAGCCGAGTGCCGGAAAACAGGGGTCCCCCTGGAGCCGTCACAGCTCAGGCCCCCAGAACTGGGCGTCGGGTGGAGCCCAGGCCCCAGTCCTCCTACGTTCTGGGGCTACCCCTCCCTGGTGGGCCCCCATGGGCCAGGACACAGCCCTGAGGAGCTCGCGGTCTGTGGGTGCGCGGGCCCCGGGCCTCGGCCTGGAGGCTCCTGCTGCTCGCTGGACGCTCATCTTCGGTCCTGAGGACAGCGCGGGCGCCTCGGGGAGAAGCACTCTTAACCTGTCGGTCATCATTTACCAGGAAGACAGCCGGGTCTCCACCTCGAAGGCTCAGAGCCCAGTGTTCTGCGCCCACCTCTGCTCAGGGCAGGGCAGCTGCTGGAGCCGTTGGGACGAGCTGACAGGCCCTCAGAGTCGGCCCGCATCTCCCGTCAGTCCTCCAGCCAGCCCAGCGTGCGGAGCTGGTCCAAGACCCCGGGGCCACCAGCGCCACCTCCCACTCGCCGACGAGGGCTGTGCTCGTTGCCAGGAAGGAAACAACGTTCCCTGAGCTCGTTCCAAAATGTTTAGCCTGACACCTCACCCCCAACACAACCCTGGCTCTGAAGCAAGAATCTCAGGCAAACTGATCTGAGCCTGTGCCAGTTTATGACTCATGGATGGAAGGCAGTGCAGGCCCAGAAAAGAAAAAAATCAAGACAGTAGGCCTCCACACCCGGCGGGGCGGCCAGGGAGAGGACCACTGCCCCGTTGCCGTCTCTCAAACTGCCGTCTCTGTGCAGAGGGCAACAGAAATACAGGGCCCTCTTTCTGTAACCGCCGGACATGGCGGTTGACCTGGAAGGACTGGTTCTCTCTTGGAAAAGTAGACGTAAGTTGGAAGAGCCAGCCCCCAGCCTTCACCGTGGCTGGGCACCCGCACTGCCCTGGCTAGCAGGGGCGCCCGCTGGGCGGCCGCTGGGGACGTGTGGCCATGGGGCACTCCAAGGAAATCTGTTTCCAGACCCTCAGATTCCACCTGACTGTCTCCGGAATCCGATGAACTGAGAATCAGTCTGTCATCTGCCAGCTGTTCCCCCACCGTCCCCACGGCCACCCAAGAAAGGCTGCCCCCCCACCAGTCCTGGACTCGCACGTGTGCAGGCGCCTAACAAGGAACCACCCAGGAAGGCTGGGCTTCTGAAGGCACGTCCGGGGAGAGCTTCAGGACGACATAGGGGAGCAGTGCTGAGCTCTTCAGTTCATCCAGGCAGAACCTCACATCTCCATCCACCCACTCGTGTGCTTCCGCCCGTCCACCCTCCACCCATCCACCTACCCACCCCCTCATCCATCCACCCACCCATCCACTCATTGCTCCTAGAATAAAAATTAGAGACGGAAAGTTCATTATGGGGGGCCTTGCTGCTGCTCTGATTAGTTTCAAAGTGGCGGCGGCCTCTGTCAGAAGGCTGATTTGATCTACAGGTTGTTTAGATAATAAATCTTGATTTGCCACTTAGTTTATACAGTAGACTTTTTTCATAAATTTTGTCAAACACCTGGTCCAAGGTTTTTATAGAAATATATTGAAATAACTCTGCAACATATAATTTCCTAGAAATACACCTTTTTGGCAACTAATTTAAGTCACAATAAAAACCTTTAGATGACAATTTCAGGACTTACGAGAGAGAGGCATGTCTTGTTTTTAATTCTTTAATTCAACAAATATTGAAGCCCACTGCACTAGACCACATACAAGATTATGGCTTTTTCTTTTAAGTGTCTGTCAACTGACACGACGATCCTGGGTCAGCGGGACGACATGCGTCTGCGCTGCTCTCCGGCACACAGAGATACACCCGCAGACACGAGCGCCCCGATACTGTCTGGTGCCCTAGAAGCAGGACCGCTGGCGTCTTCCGTGGCCCCCGTGTGGGGAATCTTGCTGCAGGGCAGGCATCTTACATAGCTCACTTGTTTCTTACACCCACTGCATAGGAGAGGTACCTGTTTGCAATGGAGGGGTTTGAGGTTCCAAGGCATTAAGAAAATTGCTCATCACGGAACTCTCAAGTACCAGGATACGGATTTAGATTTGCCATGTTTCAAAGCCTGGCACTAAACCCCAGGATCCTGAATCCTCTCGTCAAGGCCATTCACAAATGCCTCCAGACCTCAGGAAGCCTCCGCGGTAACGCAGTCTCTGTCCCCTGTTCAGACATGGTTTTCCATGAAAGTTAAACAGAACATAATTATTGTTGGACACTCTTTCCTCAAAATTCAAACCAGTGAAATGGCCCTCCAAGGTCGCACCTGTATTCCAGAGACGCCACCTTCACTTCCCATGACTTTATCAAAATTCTTCTAAGTTCCCATTTGCCAGAATCTAGCCCCAAGACAAAGATGCTGGAATTGGGGGCATTCTGTGTGCCTTGCTGCGTATGAGAGACCATTGATGGAGCGCCTCTGACGAGCCAGTTGAGGGGACGCAGTTGGAGTGTTGAGGCATGCTGGCCTTTCCCACGGTTCTCTGGGGTTTATAACAGTGGAGTGATCGTCAGACTGCCAGCCCTGAAGTGGACTCCTTTGCCTACAATTCCATTCACTTCTCAAGGGAAACGTGAGGTCTTGGTGTTGGAAGCAGCTGTGTAGGGCATTTTTCACCCTTCCTACCATGGGTTATCTAAAATCCAGTATTTTGAGCAGCTAGCTCTGGGGTCCGCAGCAGGTGGCCCCCCAGGAAGAGCTACACCAGCTCCGTGTGCGAACCCTGCCCAGAGCGGTCTCTGTAGATGCCGTCAGGCTGCTCGTTGGCAGGTTCGCGTCACGTGCAAGTAGAACCTGGACGTTTCAGTTACACGTGGAAGAAGACTGCTCCTGGGGGTGCCGACGCGCCTCCCTCGCCCGGCGTCTCCCCGGGGGGAGAAGGTCCACCCGGGGAGCCGAGCCGCAGAGCACTAGGACGTGTATCGGCGGCTCCAAGCCCAGCCTGCCCCCGAACAAGGACCAGGACGCCTCGCGAGGCTGCCGGACCTCGGGACAGGAGAACCGGGGAGATGCTCTGTGCTTCTGAGAAGGGCATGAGGCCCCTCCCTGCACGTGGTTCTTCTTCAACAGAAACTGCGAGACACACCTGGAAAAAGAGAGGTTTTCAAATCGTCCAAACTTAAAAACTGAAGACCTGTGACATTCAGAGCATGCTCAGAAATCTTCGCGGAAACTCACCTGGAAAACCTGACGGTCACAGCCCGAGGAGCGAGGGGCTGTGAGTGTTCCTGGTTTACACGAGAGGTGCTCCCAGTGCGTTCGGACCGCTTGCAATGTAGCTGAGTGCTGGGACGAATCTTCGTGAAATAATAAATTGACTCCTGATTGGTTGCTTTACAAATCAGGGTTCTCCTGCCCTGGGCAGTCTCACCTCGAAGTGCGTCTGAGCTGTTTCTGCAGAGGAATGGCCACACTGCCCACCCCCGACAGGCACCTCCCGTGTTCCAAGTATTAGGGACATTAACTCAGTCGGTTCCAACGCCTAATTTTGGAAGATTGCCATAAAGGTCTAGTCACGTATGAAAAGGGAAAGCAAGCCACTCAGCTGCGGTGGTGGTGGCTCCCCAGTGCCTTTCCAGGCTGGGAGATCCGGGGACAGGATCCCTGCCTGCCTGGGAGGGGCAAAGCCGTGATCACATAAACTCGTACACGGTGCAAATAAATAAACCAATGATTAAGTAAACGGGGGGAGAGCAGCCCACACCTGGGAAGCTCCCGGCAGTATTTTTATCACGTCCTTGGCTGCTTTTTGGGTGCGTTTGGTAAATAGGGAGGCTTTGCAGTCGAGGTGCCAGCGGAGGACGCACCCTGGGGACCTTAGAGGCCGAGCAGAGCTCAGGGACGCAGAGGCGTGGCTCCTGGTGAGGCCACAGCGGTCCCTCGGGTGGGGTGGTGGCCGGAGCAAGGCGGAGGCGGAGGGCAGCCCGTGTGTGGGGGAGGCCTGCTTCCACACCAGAGCGGGTCAGCAGGAGAGACGACTGGGAAGGAGGGCTGATTACATGGGCAATTAGATTAAACACGAGGGCACGCTCCTCCCGAGGGCTTTTGTGAGGACAGGGGACGTCATGGAAGAAATGCGACTCTGCAGAAGGCAGCTTACTCTTTCCAATCTTTTTTTTCATTTCACTAAAATTGGCAATTAAGACCCAACCCCACTGATCCCCCCAACTCTCTTTTCTTTGTCCCCTAGACGTCCCATTAAGGGAGGACCCTGTTCATCAGTCTCTGGCTGTATTTCAGGGATGTCAGGGGTCTCCCGTCTCGGGCGGACTGTACCCCTCTGTCTGCAAAGCTGGACCACAGTGTCTGCCCCCCAGACCCCTGGGTGCCTGGGCTGCGTGTGTTTTTCTCCAGTTTTGAGTGCAGATCCCCGGCTGAGCTGTGTGAGTGGTGGGGGCAGCCACTCTGCACCCTCAGTGGCAGGATTTCAGCCATGGGGAACTGACTGCCAACACCAGGAGGACAGAGACCTTTCTGACCCCAACAGCCACCGGCAGAGCCGGCCTTGAAAAGACCCCTTGCAAACGGATGCTCTGCAGGTGCAGCTCCCCCAGGCCCTCGTGGGCTGCACACCCCCCACCCAGGACGCCGCTCAGGCAGGATGTTCCAGCAAAGCTGGGCAACCCCGCGGGTCTGAACGAGGGGTTCGTTATTGGTCAGCAGTTATTGGGACCTGCTGTCTGTCGCTGCCTGACACTCCCTCCCACGGGAGGTGGCTTTCTCAGCTTCCAGGAATCAGGGGTGTGGTTACATGTCTGTTGTCAGGTCTCCTACCCAACTCCTAGACTTGGTGAGGGCAGGGGCCCGCTGGCTCATGTGCAGATGTGTTAGCAGAGCCTGGCTGATTCTCAGAGTGATGGACGGGGGGGATAGAGACAGAGGGACAGAGACAGAGAGACAGAGACAGAGAGACCAGAGAGAGAGTGAACAATGAGGCCACTCGTGACCTGCACAAGGTAAGTCCGTGTCCAGGACACAGCTGTGGCCAGAGCCAGAGGCCCTGGGTTCCCATCCCAGGGAGAAGGACCCTTTCGGTTTGGGGTGGGGGTAGTCTGTGTGCCCTCCGTTGACTTCTTCGTTTTTAGGAGCCTTAATTGTAAGCAGGATGGTTGTAGGGGCAGAAGACACAGAGACTGTGACGATGTTTTTAATCCCAGAGTACACTTCCCCAGCAAATTTGGTTCCAAGTCTAGAAGGAACTGAGACAAGGCTGTGACTGTCCAGCCCCGCCTGCGGGCGGTCTGACTCGCCCTCCGTCGTTCCAGGCATCGAGAACGACGAGGAGATCAAGCAGCTGGACGAGGAGATCAAGGAGCTGAACGAGTCCAACTCCCAGATGGAAGCCGACATGATCAAGCTCAGAACTCAGGTAACAGTGTTTGAAGCCCTCAACCAGCGTCCCGAGTGCTGTGACGCCAGGAGACGCCGGGGCGGCACCTTCCTTGCTCTTTGCCCCTTTTCGCCTCGATTGGCTCACCTTTTCTCTTGGTCTCCTGCTGAGATCATTTCGGTGGCAAAACCTGCTGGGGCCACTGGACGCTAGCTTTCTGTCCGGTGTCGGGGCGTTAATGACACGCCCTTCCTGAGCAGCCACTCCCGGAGGGCCACCCGGCGCTGCCCGCGTGAGCGCTCTCCCACCAGGGTTTGAGGGCCCCGATGTCACTGACTCGTGTCGGTGAACTGAGTCGGGCGACAATCCTGGGACTTGAAAGGCACGCCTGCTCCTTGGGGCTCCCAGGAGCCCCCGGTCTGTGTGTGCAGGTCCCCAGCCCCACACGTGGGTGCAGACGCCCAGTGCCCTGTGGCCACGTAGCGTGGTGGGCGGGAGGATACGGGCCTTTCTGAGCATCGGCCGGAGGCCACACCCCAGGGGCTTTGGTCCTGTAACCCCACGCGCTCACAGCAGCCCCCCTGGTAAGTGTCCACACCTCATGCTACACATAAGGTTAGGTTCGGAGCAGTGACCTCTGTGGCTGAGTCAAGGTCGCAGATCTGGCAGTGACCAGCTGGCCTGGCCCATCACTGGCCACACGCCGGCCGCCTCCCCGAGGGCTTTGTGGAGCCCGACGCCCAGGTGGGATCTCCCTCACGTTGCCGTCACTGGTGAGGCCGGGGCTCCTGTTCTCTTAGCACCCACTCTGCCTGGGGCCTGGACCCCCACCCGCCCACAGTGGTCCCCTCCCGGGCAGTCGCCAGCCTTGCTGGGATTCTCAGGCCCAAAGACTTACCCGAGGGCTTATGAGGCCAGGGACAGTCACTGCTGACCCCCGTCCACCATCCACCAGGGCACAGCCTCCCCATCAGAGGAACCATCAGGATCCCAGGGCTGCCCTTCCGTGACCTTGGGCAGGTGTGAGGGCTGAGCGTCCCCTGCCCACCAGGGCTGCCCTGTCCACTTGTTCGGGCATCAGCCCCCCCACTGACTGCAGCCTTGGCCCCAGCTGTGCTCCGACTGGAACCTTGTCCGAGGCAAGCAGGAGCTTTCCTTAGCTTTCATTCCAAACCCACAGCTTTTCTCCCCGAGGCCAGGCCGAGGCCGGGGCAGGGGTGGGGCGCTGGCCAGGGGAACTGCACGGCCCTGCTCAGGCAGACGTGCCCCAGGACCCAGGTCATGTGAGGACACCTGCCTGGAGTCTGTTCTGCTGCAGAAGTTGGGGCACCAGACGGCCCTGATGACCCCCTGAAGGGCACATCTCTCAGCACTGTCCTCCTCTGGCAGGGCCTCATCCCCCGGCGTCCTGGAGGGCTCCCCCACCTCAGCCCCCACTGCGAGCATTTCCCATGTGCCGGCTCCCCTGTCCCTGACCAGAAGCAGTCTCACCCCTGAGAACAAGGCCGGGCGCGGGGGTCCAGCTCAGGACGCGGGCTGGACTGGGCTCCCGGGACGCAGACACAGAGCATTCCTGCCCGGAGCCCGGTGCCTGCCCGCCGCCGCCACCCCCCCCCCGTGACCTGTCATCCCTGTGGGGGTCCTGGCTGCCCATTTGGGTCTTTTTTGATGTCACTGTGACTCTCAGGTCCTGGTGGCACCTGTGCACATTTGATGTCACAATGAATTCTAAGGGTCTTGTCCCTGGCCTGGCTGATGAGGGGTGACCACCCAGACGGTGCGGTCAGGCCGCTCCAGGGCCCAGGCTCCCCTGTGCTCAGGTCAGAGGGTGAGCTGCAGGCTGGGCGAACACCGGCCCTCAGTGAGGAGCCGGCCAGTGGGCATCACAGGAGGTCCCGGCTCTGGTGAGCGGGTCAGCACCTACACAGAAGTCACGGGAAGCCTCCCGCTGACACCCAGCCAGGCGCCCTCCTCCCACGCCTCCCACGGCCCGCTAGCATGTGGGGGCACACGCAGCTGCAGCCCGGCCCTCCGAGGCCACACGCTCCCCATGGACGTCTCTGCCTCCTTGTCTTTGGCCAGAGCCCACCGTGGAAGACCCTGGAAGGCTGGAGGCCCCGCTGCCAGGCTTGCTGGCACCTCGAACACCCCAACCCGGTCAGAGACCCCGGGGAGGGACAGAGCCGCACTGCTGTGTCCCTGCCACCCGTGCAGACGGGCAGCTCTCCCGCTGAGCTGAGGCATGAAGTGCGGGTGTCCAGTGGTAGGTGGAGGCCAGAGGGCAGCACACGAAAGCCCCTCGACCACAGCAACTCTCCCTGGAGCGTTAGAGGAAGGAAGAGCAGCCGGGAAGCCACGGCACAGGGTTGAAGCCATCACGTGCAGGCAGATGTGCCCGCCTGGTGCCCACGGGATGACGTGACGCACCTCACAGGTGACTAGCTCACAGGTAATTGAAGCCTTACCTGTGCAGGATCAGATTCAGATGAAGGGGACGTCTGAGCAGCAGCCATGACCCTGATCCAAACAAACAGCCCATCACGCAGTGGAAGCAGCGGGTCAAAGGCACGGCTGTCCTGTGCTGATCTCTGCACAGGCGCCGGCAGAAGCTGACACAGCGGGAACCTACCCTCCTTAACTCCTTCTCAGAAAGAGGGCCCTCGTCGTCCAGTCGCCAAGTTTTCAAGTGCGATGACTCAGAGCATCGAAGGCGAGCCCTGAGAACGACCAGCTCTTAGCCTGGAAGCCTCCTCCTTTCGAGCGAAGGGCTTCCGTCTCCGCCTCGGTAGCCGAGTCGCCGCGCGGCGAGGTGCGCGCCCCGCCGGCTTGTGTTACATGTCGCGCTGCCCTGTGTGTTTCAGATCACCACCATGGAGAGCAGCCTGAAGACCATCGAAGAGGAGAACAAGGTGATCGAGCAGCAGAACGAGTCCCTCCTGCACGAGCTGGCCAGCCTGAGCCAGTCCCTGATCCACAGCCTGGCCAACATCCAGCTGCCGCACATGGTAAGTGACCGAGGGCGCAGGACAGGGCTCGGCGGCCCCCCGCCGTGCGCACCGTAGGGTAGCTCTCTCCTTTCCTGTTCTCCTGGTTCTTCGCGCTCTGGATGCTTGCGGTCACCTCCCCCAGACCATAGCGCTGCCCGCTAGGACCTCGGTGGGGAGGACCCAGTGAGCCCCGTAAGGTTAAGTTGCTCTGGACAGGCCTCCCGGTGTCACAGGGACAGAGGCGCTGCGCTGCGATGCTGTTGTGTGCTGATGTGAGTCTCCCATTCAGAGAGTACAAGTTGTGTATGAACTACTATTTAATATCTCGTAGGATCCAATCAATGAACAAAATTTTGACGCATACGTGACTACTTTGACGGACATGTATACAAATCAAGACCGTTATCAGAGCCCAGAAAGTAAAGCCCTGCTGGAAAGTGTAAAGCAGGCTGTGAGAGGAATCCAGGTCTGAGCAGCGGCCGCAGCGGCGGGGCCTTGCTTAAAGAAGGACGCCTCTTGCTGTCTGCTGCTGTCTTGCCAGGAAGTGTCATACACGCACTTCTGTTGAAGCAGTGTTATGCTCACCAGACGTCATGATGATTTCATGTCTTGCTCTGAAGATAGTACCTGCAGAATAGTTCCGAATCCATTCACATTTTGTGCGTTTCATATAAGCTGGCTTAGTGGACGTGCCATGTAATGTTACAGCTGCTAATGTCCGCACACGTGGGGCACATATATTCCTGAAGGGGTAAGCTGATCCAAGTAAACAGAGTGTACATTCTTTTTAATGCTTTAGTGATTAAATGTTCTAGTATTTTGAACTGAAATGGACAAAAAAAAAAGAAAAGCTTTGAACGATCGTTTGGTCCTGCAGCCACTTTTTAGATGTTATCATTTTGCCTCATGTTGGAGGATTTTACGGAATTTAAGAACTACATTTTATGTGCATATTGTTTCATAGCAAGAATTGGTTGCAAAAAAATGCTTTATTTTTGAACAATGCTTGGAAATATTATGTGATTTTTTTGTTTGTTTGTTTTAGGAGGATGGTGTATGGTGGGGGCAATAAATGAGGTTTTTTGCATTCCAAGGAAATGGCATATGGATTAACTGTAAGAAATGAGATAAGTAATTTATTGTAAGACAACATCAAGCCATGGAAATTTGGCAGAAGATTCAAAGCAGCTTAAACAGCACTTTTAAATTAACTCCTGAGCATTACATGGTGTGACTGTGGGAACTTCAGTTAAGACAGGGACTCAGGAGAGGTGGATGTGACCTGAGGACCGCCTCTTCCATTTTCAATAAACTTTGGAACAAGCTTCTCTTATCTCCCCGAGTCCCGTGCCCCCCTGAACTGTCTGTTATCGCAATGTGCTTTCTCTAACAGAACCTGTGTGTTTTCCTTTAAGCTCAAAGACCGCGTAAGACTGTTTATTTCCCCTTTCCTCCTTCAACAGTTATGGTTACTGTTGTCGTTGTTGTTATGATTTTACGTGTGGGGAGACAAGCAGATGATCCGAGAGGCCTCCAGCTGCTGGGCCAGCCTCTCTGCCGGCCTGGGTGGGAAGCAGCCCCGTAGCGTCCCCCCGCCCCCTGTCGCTTTTGAGTAAGCGTGGGTCCCACCCAGAGGCAGGACGCCCTGTCCTGCCTTCCGCTGGAGACCGCTTGACCACGGACACGTGCAGAGCTCTGTGTGGTTTGTCGCGACCTCCTCTGAGCATGAATGCAATCAGAGTTTAGGAGTAACTCGATGTACTTCAGCACTTTCTGCTGTACACTAGATCATCGTAGACGTGTTTACACCCTGGAGATCCGCTTGTCTTCTCCCGACGGCTGCACTATGTGTACGCGTAAGACCACTTCCCGCCGCTGCATCCCCGCCCCAGCGGTCCCGAGGGCGCCGCGCGGCCGCGCTTTCTGACTGACGTTGACCTGATGTACATGTGACAGCACCCTTCCTTCCGTGTCTTGATGTTATGCAGGAAGTACAAAAGTACTTTAAAATTTTGTTATGGAGAAAAAGATGGGTTTTGTAAAAATAAAAAAAAAATATTTTTAGCAGAACAGGACTTACAGGGTCATTGTCCCCACAACGTGCCAGTCGACTATTTGCACTTACCTTGTCCTATATATCCGTGCGGAGGTGTGCAATTCCCGCGTCAGTAGCCTTGCGACCCTGACCCTGGAAGAATCTGAGGAGGCCGCCCGCTGCCCCGCGGGCGTCGGGGAGGGCGCTCACAGGGACCTCACAGCAAACGCTGACACGGTTCTCCACCTCGGTGTGTATATGTGTACAAACACGTGCGCATCCCAGCAGCACTTCGTACGGCTCGCTGTACAGAGCTTACAGTTCTCCAGGAGGACTTTGGTAACGAGCTGGGAGAAGACGGTGTCATTCCTCGGGGCTCCGCCGCACCTTCTCGGGGGCCCTCCTTCTGTTGCGCGGTTCGTTGCGGCTGCCATGCTCAGAATTGCCTTTTCGAGAGCTGAAGCAAGGTGCTTCGCGTTCCGATGCCATATATACCGCCGGGGCCCCCGGCCCCGCGGGGCCCCGCTGTTCATATCGGCATATGCATCCCCTCCCCGTGGTGTCTGCAGCTTCTTTGCCAATATAGTGATGCTTTCAGTAGAGTAATAGGTAGTGTCAGTTTGGGATTTTTCTTGTCATCACCTGTGTACAATGGAAAGGGGTTTTAAGCACAAATCTGCTGCTCATCTAATGTTGGGACATAATGTCAAATCAGAAGCTATCTGTCACTGTTACCTAGGGAGTCACAGAAGTGTCACACGTTAGAATGCTGCCCTTTCAGAGGGAGTTATTGTGAGTCATCGCAGCTTATTTATGATACCTTCTTGTTCATGTTCATTTCTAAGTTAACTTAAGTGATCATTTATGAAGACAGAATTTTGTATAAATATTTATTGTGCTCTCTGTGGAACTGAAGTTTGATTTATTTTTGTACTACACGGCATGGGTTGGTTGACACTTTAATTTTGCTATAAATGTGTGGAATCACAAGTTGCAGTGATATTCATTTTTAAATTGTGAACTTTGTACAAATTTTGTCATGCTGGATGTTAACACATCTTACTCTAAATAAAAAGGTGTTACCACATTTGTAGCACGAGAGGTCTCTGCCTGGGTGAGCGTCTTCACTGGGCTCTGGAGGCGCCGGGCGGGGCCCCCGGGAGCGTCTCTCCGCCAGTCGCTCCAGTTTGCGGTTTGGGGAGGTCCGGTTCCCTGCCCCGAGGCACGTGAGAGCAGATGAGTCTTTAAATGATGTGATCAGCTCGGGAGGCCCGCGGCACCCTGCTGGTGGGGAAGCCGTCCTGGCTCGTGAGTGAGTGTCTCCCCTGCTCTCTCCCCGGAGGTCACGCCACGCCCCGGACGCCGGGACGGAGATGTCCCCACTCCCACAGCCTCCTCCTTAATGGATGTCACCGCTCAACACCTTCCACGCCCGAAGTCCCCAGTGAGCCAACAGCATCCATCAGGGCTTGCCCGGGTCGGGCGGGTGTCACAGAGGCTCACAGGCCACTTCCAGGCACCAAGCCTCTTGGGTCCGGCTCTGGGCCCCAGGCTCCTGAGCGGTTCCCCAGCCTCCCCATGTCTCCAGGCCATGGAGGTTTGAAAAGTGTCCAGGTAGTCAGCTTTGTCAGATGGATGCCTCCGGATGGCTCAGTTTCGAGGAAGACACTGTGTCCTTCTCAGCACCTCATACCCGGGGTCTCTGGGGTCACTCGGCCTGCGACCGGCTCTCTGGGAGGGTCCTCACCGTGTCACTTCCCCGTGATCCACAGGGACCACCCACAACACTTAAGTACCTTCCGCATACTACTCGACGGTGGACTAGCCACCTGCCCAGCATCTCAGATTCCAGAAAGACTCACCTAAAATAGACACACTCTCAAAATATAAAATTGGAGGAAGAAACGTTTTTCTTTGTTAAACAATCTTTGTTAAAGCCAAAACGTAGTCCCAGGGCGTCTTCTGCTCTGAGATGCAAGGCCATCAGAGCACCTCTGCCAGCACGCGGGGCTGGCATCTCCCCTCACTGCCTGGTCACGGGTGTCAGTGCTGACGGGGGAGGGCAGGGTGCGCCCGAGGCTCCCGCCACGCCCGTCTCTCCAGACCACGGGCTCCCCCGTCGAAAGCCTCGTCTGTGGGACCAAATGAAGTCAAAGTGGATGCTGGTGTGTCAGGGAGCTGCTGTCAGCGGCTTGGTTCCTTCAGTTGGATTGTGAAAAGCCGGCTCCCCCTTGCCTGAGGATTAGTATAAACATTTTGGAAAGTAGTTTAGCATTAATGTCGAAAATCTTATAAAATTCAGATTTTTGACCCATTAATTCCAGAATTCCCTTCTAAAAATACCAAAACAGCTGTAAACACACTGAAATACGTGAAAACAATCCAAAAGTCTTATTCTAGAGGAACGCTTGAGCAATGGATGAGAAATACACTTTATGGAAGACCATGGAATTGACGGAATTAGAAACAACGGTTACAAAGGCTCGTTAGGGCGACGCCCATGATACAGTAAGTGAACAGGACAGAAGACGGAAGTAAAAAGACATGAAGAGGCAGCCGGGCAGCAGCCAGTTTGGGTCAGACTGACCTGTGTTGGGGGCTGAGACCCACATTCCACGTCTGGGGGGGGTCCGTCCAATCCTGTCCTCACCGCCCACCCCTGCTGCCCCCCGAGCAGCAAGCCAGGGCGGAGAGTCAAGGCTGGGGGAGGCGCACAGCTGGGAAGGCAGGTTGGAAGCCAGCACCTCCAGGTTCAGGGTGAGCATGGGGAAGGCAGTGGAGAGACACTCAGGGGTCCCCTGGGGTCCCCCAGGGCCCCGTCTAGAACCCGCCCGCTGCGCAGATCCTACGAGGGCCAAGGGAGGCTGTGACAGCACTTCCATCACATGGACAAGAAATGAGGTTTTTAAAAAATAAGCAGCCAGAGTGAGGGTTCCAGAGGGTTCAGGAGGAGAGGCTCCGGGACTCCCAAGGTGGGCACCGCCTGGTCCCCTGGGCACTGAGGCAGAGAGGACCTGGAGCACAGCTGGGCACCAGGACTCCCCCAGGGGCGTCCACCTGGAGCCCAGCCCAGCGCACAGCCTCCGCCCTGAAGCCCCGGCCCCACAGAGGTGGGATGTCCAGCCCTGCTCCCTCCTCCTCGGGAAGAGTCTCCAGGAGCAGGAGACACCCTTAGTGAGGACGGGGCATCGCTCGGCTGCCCGAGAGCCTTGTCCCTGCAGTCTGTCCGGGGTTCCCGTCCGTGGACCTCCCCACGCTCTGCCGTGACCGCGGTCACTGTCACACAGCAGAGCGAGACAAGAGAGCCCCGGCCATAAGCAACTTAAAATCAAGGACAACAAACTTTATTGTCTTTTTGATCTGGAAGTTTATTCACAAAAGCCATCACACCGTTTCTCTCCGTGTGATCAGATTAAGGGCCTTGTTCATTTCCTTCTTTGTGTGGTTTTTTCCCCCGCAGTTTTACTGAGATGTAAGTTATCCCCGGGCAGGCTCAAGGTGCACAGCCGACGGCGTGGTTCACAGACGCAGTGAAACGGTCACCACTGCAGCTTTAGTGAGCATCTCACATCCCACAGAGATGCAGGAAGAAGAGAAAGCAAAGAAGAAAGGGGGACAATTTTTCCTGGGACGAGAACTCCCAGCACCTGCTGTCCTGGCGCCTTCCCCGGCCGTCCTGCCGCGGTGCTGCCGCGGTGGACGCACGTCTCCGGCCCTTCCTCACCCAACTAGGAGTTTGTACTTTTGACCACCTTCCTCCAATGACCCTGTCCTTTGTCCTTAGAGCTCAATTACCAAAATACCCCCCAAAATTGCTGGTCACTGTACAGACTGAATGAAGACGAAAAACAACACAAAGGGCAAATCCCACCGCAGTAAATGCGGAGAGAGGGAACCTGTCTGTAAAGGACGGCGCAGACACATCCCAGCTCTGGGGGCACCTTCCTCTTGTGTCTGGTGCCGTGACCTCGCCGCGGCCTCCCGGCTGGTCCCGAGGAGTCCTGACCTGCGTGAGGCCACATATGGGGGCGGCTGCTGGAATCTCCCTTGCTTCCACAGATTGGAGTCACCTCCAGATTCTGGCCCCATCCTCAGTTATAAATTTTCTTCCCTCTTTTTTTTCCCTCCTAATTGACATGTTTTTTTCGGTTTAACACAGATATGTTCCTGGCAGCAGAGGGTCAAGGCACCGAGAAGGTGGTAGGTTACCAAGAGGAGGGTCTAGAAAATGAGAGGCTAGTAACCTCCGTCGGCTTCACCTGCTCCCTTGGGCTGTGCCCGCGGCACCCACCCCCAGACACCGCCCTGAACTCGCCCGCTCTCCCTCCTCAGTCTCCGCCAGCTCGGCGCGGGGGTGGCCTGGTCAGTGATCACACTGGAAACGACCAGGCTTCCTGCTTCCTCACCCCGACCTCAGCGTCAGAAGAGCTGAGAGTCTGCTGGCGGCTCAGGCGCTCAGGGAGCCCTCGCTCTGCGAGCAGCATCTTGTCAGGTGTTGTGTTGCCAGAAATATTTCCTGGAATCCAATGAAGCGTTGATTTGAAAAATGCCCCCAACTACTTTAGGCTTATCTGACGCAAAGTATGAAAGCTAAGGTCGTGGTCACATTTTTAGAATTTTCATTCCTCGAGAATAAGGAGAGAATCCCATCTCGCTTCCCTGGATGAGAGCTCTGTGAAGCCTGGACCTGGCTTTCCACCTGTCTCCTTCTCTGACAAATGAAAGAGTTCGGGCTCAGCCCTGCCGCGGCCGCCTCACTTCCAGTCGCCGGTGCTCCCACCGGTCAGGGTCCTCCCAGCTTCATCCTCAGCGTCCCCGACCCCGGTACACAGCGATGCTCACAGGGTCAAGCGAGGTGTCCCCGAGCCCCAGCTGCCTGTACGTGAGCGAGTCCGGTGTCTTTCAGTCAGAAGGCGTTGTGAGGATCTTAGCGCCAAGGGCAGGGTCCGTGGGGAGGGCTGCTGGGCTCGGGCCGGAGGGCGGAGGGGACCAGTGGTGACCAGCGACTCTGCTTTTGAGGGAAAACCCTGGGAGCTGGTCCACAGGCCTCTGTTCCTCCCTAACAAGAGGAAGTCTCCCCTCACGGGACTGGCGGCCAGGCCCCCAGCTGCGTTTCATTACCCACCGCTGGGTGCTCACGCTGGGTGCTGTGCAGACCAGAATCCAGAATACGCCAACTCAAATGCGACTCTCTGGCGCAAGGGTTATTTGAGCTGAACATCTGGAGAAACAGCAGACGCTGGAGAAGCTCTGAAGACATGCTTTGAAGACAAGCAACCCCTTCGTAGGAGAACTTCGCCGCTTGCGGGAAAACTCCACCTGGGAGGGGGGCTTCTCTCTGGGCAGGAGAGAAGGGTGATTGCAAATCACCGGAGCCCCCGTCAGTGGGAAGGCCTGGCTTAACTCTGCACGGCAACCACATCTGTTCACCACACGGGGCCCCCCTTCCAGTACTGGCCTTCCCACTGCTTCTTTCTTTGATTTAGCTGAAGATGGCATTTAAACCCGGATTCTAAGCCACCACTTTGAGACCCTCAGCTCCCGGGCGTCTCCCCGGTGCGCAGGGGGTGTATTTGCTCATGGACTTCTGTTCTTCTCTCGTTCATCAGTCTTTCACCAGGGGACCCACAGCACAGACCGCAGAAGTGACACGGAGCAGGACCCGGTGAGGCCCTCCTGGGTACAAAAGCCTTTCTGTGTCTCCTGTTTCTTGCCTGTAGGAAAAAGGCTTCAGCCTCCCTGACCTTCCCCGAGTTCCAAAGGGCAGACTCCAACAGCTGTCATCAGGGAAGGGAGGGGTGCAGAGACAGAAGCGTGCGGCCTCGGAGCAGTCCTGGCTCCTCCCCGGGACCTGCACCGCAGTGTCTCTGAGCTCTTCCTCGGGAACTAAGGCCCCACCCAGGTGGAGGATGCAGCTTCGGGCTGAGCACAGGAGCCCTGGAACCTCCCCACCGCCAACAGGAAGACCACGCACCCCTGCAGCCCTCCCCTCAAATCCCGCCCATAAAACGTTCCCCCAAACCATCGAGGACCTGGGCTTCCTGAGCACCAGCCGCCCCTTCCCTTGCTCGGCCCTGCAGTGAGCCTTCCTCCGCTCCAGGCCCCAGCGTTTTGGTCTGCTTGGCACGCGAACCTGCGTTCAGCCGCAGAGGAGCAGAGGGAAAGCCACCCTAAGAGCAGGCCCTGCCCTGGGGTCCGGGAAGAACCGGGCCCACAGCACAGGAAGGGAAGCCTTGGAGCCCGAGAAGCTCTGCTCTAGGCCCGGCTCCCTGCAGCAGGAGGGGCACCGTGAGCCCTGCTCAGGCCAAGCGGCGTGCCGCCGCCGGGCTGGGTGGATGCCGGCCCAGCCCCAGCTCAGACCTCTGCCCACCAGGGCCAGGGCCACTTCCAGGCCCGGCCTCGGGAGCGGCCCCACACACACTGCTCCAGTGCTCCCATACTTGGCATTCCTTCTGGAACATTCCTCAGGTGACCCAGCAGGGAGGGGTGCAGTGCATTCCAGCCAAAGGCCCAAGTTCCACCCAGGGCAGGTGAGGGAGGTGCAGGCTGGGCCGGCCCCTGGAGGCCTCAGCGACGCAGGGCAGAGCGCAATGGGGTCCATGCTGTGATGGGTGGAGGGACGTGAGGTGGGACCAGAGGCTTAATTCTTCCCGGGGAGGACAGGCGACTTCCCACTCCCTTTTCTTCAGAAACCCTTTCTCTGTCCTTTGCAAACGTGTGCAAACTTCACGGCCAGAGTAATTCTCCAGACTCTGAGACTCCAGCAGCTTCCCGAGGACCTGAGAGCATCTTCTGGACTTTGGGTCCCCCAGGACCCAAGCCCCACTGTCCAGTTCCCTGGGAGGGGACGGGACTCCAAACTGTAGTGGGTTGTGCCCCCTGGGCCACAGAAGCTGAAGTCCTCCCTCCTCTGTGGGGCAGGCTGCCTGTGCCATCAAAGCTGGGGGCAGGAAAGCCCTGTACCCGCCCTCCCAGCTACGAGGGCCAGTCTGGAAAATAAACTGACCACAGGCAAGTTAACAGGAGAAGAGACCCAGACGTCGTTAAGTTTTATATGATGTGCGCAGAGCGTCACTGGGCAGAGAACGAACCCCCCAAATCGGCGGGACTTGACAGTCTAGGTGCGCCTTCACTGGGGGGGGGGGGAGAGGACGCCGGCCTTCTAGGGGACATTCTTTAGGGAAGATGGCCTTAGAGGGCAGGGGGGTTGGGCTGCCAGTTTGTGACAGTTTCCCCTGCTCAGCCACCTCCCCTTCAGTGCTGTGACAAGTCATCCTTGGTAAAACCCTCGAGCAGGGGACCATGACAATGGGGTTCCTGTTGGAGGACCCCTCTGGGCAGGTGAGGGGGGGACCATGATATCCTAAAATTATTTGAATTATTCGGAGCTGAAGGCAGCCAGGACCCCGCAGACCAGGTCTCCGGCCGACCCTGGCCCACCACTGAGTGCGTGGGTACCTTGTGCCCTTTGTTCAGCCCTGGGAGGGGTGACATGCTGCCGGGGGCTGGCTCCTCTGTGCTCAGATGCTGGTGGGGCTGCGTGTGGACCGGAGAAGCCTGCAGAGGACATGGGCCGCGTGGATCCAGCACCCTCAGAGGCCATGGAGGATCTGTCAGGTCTCCAGCTCCCGAGGACGGGAGGTCAGCTTCAGGGCTGAGCCCGCATGTGGCCGTGCTGATTTCAGTCTAACAGCTGTAAGCGGGTGTGCTCGGTCACCTGCCTCCTTTCCAAAATTTAAATTAAAAAATAAAGGCTTCAGATGGTCTGAGGGGAAGCACTGGAACTCACTGACTGAAGCTTCAAGGTAAACGGGTTGCAGGAGAGGGCGGGCGCTGTGCGGGATCACGACCAAACACTGGAGCATTTATCAAACAAAACCAAGGGCTCTGACCCGGGAAAAACCAATCTCTGGCCCACCTACGTGAGAAGCGGTCTTCCAGTTCATGACAGTGAAATGATACCGTGTGCTTAAGGCTGTGTTTTCTCCCCTGGAAGGGGTCTCGGACGTCCCTCAGGGTGAAGAGGACCCGGCACGCATGCACCGGCGCGCTCAGCGGCAGGTAAAGCGCAGCACGGGTGTGCCTCTGTGTGTCCGCACGCACTGCTTCCAGAGAAGACACGTTCCCCACCGTGGCACTAATTCTAGAATTTTGAGTGTAGGGCTGAACTGCAGGTGCAAACCAGGCTCCGGGTCGCAGACACCGCCCGGCCCAGGATGGAGCCACACCTCGTCCTGTTCTGACCCCCCAGCCCCACTTCATCCCTTCAGGAGTTTGCTGCAAACCAGACCGCCTCCCGGGCCCTCCCCCTCCTTCAGCCTGGGAGCAGCCCACGAGGAGGACAGGCCTGCAGCGCGGCTCCAGGCCACGGTGTCCCGGCCCCTCACCACCCCTGCCCGCTGCCCCCGTCCCCCGGAGCCCAGGCCCTTCCTGGCATGCTTCTCCTCTGGGCAGAGGCTGCTGCGGACGAGGTCAGAGTCGGGGGGAGGGCAGCAGGGCGTCCCGAGCCAGCGTGTTCCCAGGGGAGGAGGAAACACCTGGTGGGGACAGACACAGGGAAGGGCCGCGAGGACGCGGCCAAGGGCTGCTGAGGTGGCCGCAGCCCTTCCGGCCACACCAGGAGCTGGACGGAGGCGGGGGGGGGGGCTTCCCCCTCTGAGTCTGCAGGAGGAACCTCGACCTCGGACTGCCGGCCTCCAGGACTGCGGTCAATACGTTTGTGTGGGTCTTGGCACCCAGGCTGGGACGCTCGGGGGCAGCCACCCCCAAACTGGCCCCTGGAGTCACCCAGCAGGTCCCGTGGCTGCAGCGAGTGAGCGGGGTGGGGCGGGGCTGGGTGGGAGGACGCCGGCGGAGGCTCCGGGTCGGATTTGCCGGGGAGGCTGAGGGCTGCCTTAGGCACCGCCAGGTTCTGGAGGGTCTGAGTCATCGTCTGGGAATGGCCGCTTGGCCGCCCGACTCCGGGCCCCCCAGACCCCGGGCAGCTTCCCGGGAAGGAGGACACTCGCGCCCCGGTGTTTACGGAAGGTTCCGGTGCAGGCATCTCCACAACTTCCCCGTTCAGCCTGGGGGAGGAGCTGGTCTCCTTGCCTTACAGATGGGGAGCCCGAGGCCAAGAGGGGGCAAGGAAGTCTCCGGGTGGAGCACAGAGTTGGCCAGCCTGCCTCCCAGTGTGTCCTGTCCCACAACCCAGGATCTTTCCTCAGAAACCCACCAAGTGTGGGGAGACAGATGAGCAGACAGGAGGCGCCATCCCGCTGGAGGGGGCAGAGAATACCGACTGTACCTGGGGGCCCGAGGGCACTAAGGGCGCAGGTGCTCCCTCAGGTCCCCCACGGGCGAGTCTGACGTGTCCAGGGGCTCTTGGGGCGGGGGGACAGCCAGCTGAGCAGGGGGAGACCGGCCGCTGACGGCCTGAGGCCAGGAGGGCCTGCAGCCTGACGGCCAGAGCTCTTCAGCCTCCGCAGGCCAGCCCAGGGCGGCAGCTGTGGCAGTGTTGGGGAGCAGAGGGCCTGGAAGCCCCAGGAAGCGGCCCCTGCAGCCCCAGCGGTCCTCCGGCAAACGTCAGCAGCGCTGGGCGCGGGCGGCAGCCCAATGAAGCCTGGGAGGGTCCCCAGCACCGTGGCCGGCCGCGCGTGGGTCACACAGCTCAGTGCTGCAGGGCGTTGCCGAGTCAGGCCCCATCCCTGCCCTCCCCGGACTAGCGACGGGTCCTTGGACAGGCTGCTCTCTTCTCTAAGCTTCCGTTTTTTTTCATTTGCAAAGTGGGGACAAGAACACCTACTCAGGGCCGCTGTGAGGCTTGGACAGCAAGCTGTGTGCGCACCGGAGGTGGTGTGCTGAGCCGGCATTCAGATGGGTTAGGACTGCTCCGGTCTCCACAGCCCGACACCTGCGGTGTCTGTGCCAGCAGCACACAAACGGTGGAGCCTTCTGTGTGGCCACGGGAGCAACTGAGGCTTGTCAGCGAGCACGGTCACCCTGGAAGGAACGTCCGCTGGAGGACAGATAACAGGGCTGGGGCAGACAATGTGGTTGTCCACGTGGCCCACGGGAAGGCGAAGATGGGGGTGGGGTGGGGTGAGGGGTGAGGCTCCCATGGGCCTCTAGAGGGCAGAAGCAGGAAGTACTGGCTGGACAAAAGGTGCCGGGAGCACGCAGGGCCGTTGGAAGGAAGAGCTTCATGGCTCAAGTATGGATCCTTTCAGGCTTGATCGTTGCACCGGCCTCCCACACCTCCACCCAGGCCGTGCAGATGGCCGTGTGCCCGACTGATGTCTTCAGGGAGACAGCACAGTGGGACAGATGGTGGACAGATGGATGGATGGAAGGATGGGTGGAAGGAAGGAAGCTGGGAAGGTTGGGTGGATGGAAGGACGGGTGGATAGATTTTAAGGAACTGGCTTGTGCAGTTGTGGAGACTGGCAGGTCCTACCTTTTAAAGGCAGGTCAGGAGACTAGAAACGCAGGCAGGAATGGGTGCTGAGGTCTTTCGGCACAATTTCTTCTCCGGGAAACCTCAGCTTCTGCTTCTAAGACCTTAAACTGATCGGATGAGGCTCATCCACATTATGGAGGGAAGACTTTACTCTAAGTCAGCTGACTGCAGAAGTTAACCAGTATTAATCTCCCCGCAAAATACCTTCAGGCCCACGCCTGCATCAGAGTTCTATCAAATCACTGGGTGCGACTGCCCAGCCAAAGGACAAAGGAAAGCAGCCGCAGCTGCTGCTGAGCTGATGGCAGGTGGAGGTTGCGTGCTGCTCAGAGATGCCCGCCCCCGGGGTGGCAGAGGTTGGGGGTGAAAGGTGGCCTTTACCACTGAAACCGGAGGGGCCCCAAGACACTGGGATGAGGGAGCGTCGGGGTCAAAGCAGTGACACCTTCTCTGTCCTTTGCAGGGAGGGTGGACGGGTGAGCCAAAGAGAGGATCTCAGTGGTGGTCCAGGGGTGGTGGGGAGGTTATGGGAGGGAGGTTGGAACGAACAGAAATTGAGCACCAAGGAGTAACTGAACCAACAGGATTTCACCGCTCCTTCCACATGGGTGAGGACCAAGGAGGTAACTTCTGGGTTGGGAGGCGTGGGAAAGTGGTTTGAAGCATCAAGTTAGTGACTGTTTTTTAGGGAGAGTAGCATTTTGGGTTTCTGACATAAGTTTCAAATTCTCATCAAAAATTTGGGGCACCTGGACAACAGTTGGAAACGGGTGTGTAGCCCAGGGGTGTGCTCTGTGGGAGCCATGTGCCTGGTTAGAATGCAGGGCTCCCGGCTGGTGTGTTTCGGGTCCCTGGATGGCTGGGGAGGCTGCTCCATGTGGTAACGAGGACAAGGGCTTCTGGGACAGGTCTCCGGAGGGGCCTCGGGTCGACCACCACTCAGCGGCTCCTAAATGCGACCCTAGAAACCCTGCAGGTCCCGCGGTTCGCTGACACAGCGGCGGGAAAGCTCCATCATCCCAGCCCCAGGCAGCGCACCGGGGGTGGATGCCCATCCCGTCACCCAGCAGTCTGGGGGCCAAACAGACCCAGGCTCCACTCTGACGCTGGGTGTGGCGAGCGCGCAGCTTTGGACGAACGGCTGTCTGGACCTCCTCCTCCGCTGTAACGGGCAGAGACTGGGGCCCTGAGCCAGTTGCCAGTCAGGGAGGAAAACGTGGGTGAAGTGTCAGCACGCTGCTGCAAACATACATACAGGAACTGTCTCTTCCCCCCCCCCCCCCCCCGCGTCCCACCGTTCTGCTGCCTTCCCGTGGCTCGGCGCGAGGCCCACGGGGGGAGGCCCAGGGGGCTCTTCACGGTGGGTCCACGAGGGAGGAAATAAAGGACATGGAGTGTCCACCTGGCCCAGCTGCGCCCAGGACTCTACCCACAGGCCTTGTGTCCCAGCAGTGCCCTGGGTCCGCGGTGCACAGAGCGCGCGGGCAGTTAACAGGCCTCGGGGGCTCAGGCAGGGAGCCTCACCGCCTATTCCAATCCAATCCACTGCTGCAGTGTGTGTGCGCGCGCGTGTGTGTGCCTGTGCGTGTGCATGTAAGACAGGGCCGGTGCGGGGCAGAGTGTGTAGGGAGAGGGACAGAGAAACAGAGAGCGAGCGCGCGAAAGCGAGCAAGCAAGCGCTTGGAACCCTGCCTGGAACTTGGTAAGCGTTCTAAAAGTGTTTTACAAAACAACAAAAAACCCTATTGCACACATGTGGAAACGGCGGCTAGGCGAGGTTGGAACAACTTGGCCAAGGCCCCAGATTGTGGGCGCAGATCTGGGATTGGAACTCAGGGGCCCAAGCTGACCTCTGCACCCGGGGCAGCCCCGCGGCTGGGAAGGGGGCGCGGCGGCCGGACGCCGGGCTGGAGGTCCTCGCCCCGCCCCGGCCCTGGGGGAGGTGGGGGTGGGAAGGGAGGAGCCGCGCGCATGTGCACAGCTGGCGCCCCCCGCCCCCTGCGCACAGCTGGGACGTGGGCCGCTGCGGGGCGGCAGGCGGGCGCAGTCCGGAGCCGGCCGTGGATGCGCCGGGCCCTCGAGGTCGGTCCGTGCGTCCAAGCGTCCGTGCGCGCCGAGGGCCATGGCCGTGCTCCCCTCGCGCCCCTGCTTGCTGGCGCTTGTGCTGTGCTGCTACTTGGGGCGGCTGGCTGCGGTCGCCCCAAAGCCGGGTAACGGGTGTCCGAGCCGCTGCCTGTGTTTCCGGACCACGGTGCGCTGCATGCATCTGCTGCTGGAGGCCGTGCCCGCCGTGGCGCCGCAGACCTCCATCCTGTGAGTGTGGCGGGGGCACGGGGCACCGGCGGGCAGGGGCTCCGGCGGCTCGGGGCTCGCTGGGCGATCGCGAGCCGAGGGCCGGGGAGGCGGATCGGAGCGGCGGGGCCTTTGTCCGCCCTGGACTGGGCGCGGGGGGCGGACCTGAGCGCAGCGCGCGCGGCCTCGGGAGCCGCCTTTGTTTGGAGCTCGGAATCCCCGCTGGACCGGGAAGTTGTCGGGAGCAGCCGGGGAAAGCCCCGCCGCCCCGCGCGGCCCGGTCCCGGTCGCTCCCCTCCTCCTCTCGCCTTTCTCCCCCTGCCCGCCCTGCTCCAGCCCCCTCTCCTCCCCGAGCCGGCGCTCCCCTCCTCCCGTTTCCCCTCCTCCTCTCTTTCCCCTCCCCCTCTTCCCTCCTCCTCCTACTCGGCGTTTCCCGCTCCCCGTTTCCCCCTCCTCCCCGGGGGAGCCTCCCTGGCGCCCCGTCTGTGACCCGCGGCAGCGGCACCACCACCACCACTTCCCCGCTCTTGCCGGGGCGCCGAGAGCCTCCTGCCGGGATTGTCCCGGGCCCCGCGGGACGCACGGTTCTCTCGGGCTTCCCTGAGCCGCGGGCGAGCCTGGCCGAGTTCCGGGAGGGGCCGCGGTGCGGGTCCCCGAGTTCTGGGGCGGCGCGGACGGCCCGGCTGGGGCCAGAGTCGGGGTCCGAGCGGGTTTGCGCCCGCGGTCTGCCTCCTCTAATCTCCAGGCAGGGCGCGCCGCGGCGGTGCCATCGCGGGGACCCGGCGCTCCTGTTGGCACAAAGTATCCCGCCCTCACCGGCCAGTCCCCTCTGTCCCCAGAGGTTCCAGACCCGGGATGCCACGAGTCTCTTGCAGGCCTTGAGCTATTCGGATACAGGCTGATTAGAAATTTTCACAATCCGAAAAGGCAGCCTCCATTTCAGGCGCCGACTGCATTCAGCGTCCTACAGCTGCCCTTCGGAATGCCAAAAATAGTTTCTACTTTTCTTGGCTGGGCCAGAGTACTTTTGGCACTCTCGAAGAGCCTGCAAAAGTTGTAAAATTCTGAGTGAACTATTCAGGAAGTGGGCGGTCAGTGTTTGTAGTTTTAAAACGAAGTACACGACAGACCACTCTTGCAGCGTCCTTCAGGGTCCTTGAAGGGACTTAACACTCAGCCCCCGAAACTGCCTCCGGAGAGTGTGGAGGGCCAGCCAAGGCCGGGGTGCCCGAGGGCAGCAGGCTCTGAAGGAAGGGGCTGTAAGGCAGACTGAGCGAGGGCTTCTGGATAAGGTCATCTTAATTCTTCAGTGAGTCAGTGAGAACATCTTGGATCCTGAAGCCTTTCTTCGCATCTGCCGGAAGTCTAATGCTTGTGCCGGGTTTTGCCTTCACATCTTAATTGGTTTTTGAAAAGAACAATATTTAAAAATACAAGTGCTGTAGAACAAAAATGGAACCCCACTCCCCTGCGTGGTGAGGTTCTCCACAAAACCTTACAGGGTTTGGTAAAATAGCTGAGCGCAGGACTGAAAACGCCAACGCGCACAGGGGTTCCAGGGAGCACTCGCTCACCTTGCACTTTCACGGTGTTTTGCAGTTTTCAGAGCTGTGCTTAGTGACCTGGCTTGGTCTCATCCGTTCTGTGAGGAGGCAGGCGGCACCGAGCGGACGGAACAAGAGGGTTATTGGTGACATGGACACACACGGTGGGGCTGGGGGGCTCCCATGGCTGCCGGTGTGGACTGGGCCAGCGTAGAACTGAGTCTTGGTGTGATGGGGTCCAGCTGGGGACACGGAGAGGTAGCAGTCTGAGGGAGACAGGGGACAGCCCTGCTGGAGGAAGGAGACCAGTTCTGGGCTCTCCTGTTGCCCTGGGCCCTGGAGTCCAGTCTGGTGCGTCCTTGCTGGGGTTGCTCACAGATTCCACTCGTGCAGAAATACTGGGTTTCACCTCAGCTTTTCTCCCAGGTGTCTGTCCCCATGCATTTGCTCTCATTTTCTACCTAAAAACATGATTTGGTGGAAATTGAGGACTTAGAAGATAAGAGGGTAAGGAAGGAGCCTGGCGCCAGGGTCCAGCCGTCGCATCCTCCCTTTGCTTTCAGGACCCTCCCCTCGGCCTCCCTGGAGAGGCTGAATGGGAATCTCTGGGGACATCAGACTTCTCTCCCCAGCATGTTGTTTTGGGAGTGTGTTCCACTGGGGCCCCACAGTAGATTGTCTTGCCTCATGGTTGAGGCTTCAGACATAACGGTCCAGGAGCATCTTGTGATTCAGGTTGGCCCCTTGAGTTCGTGCCAGCTGGACAGCAGAAGGTGGTGTTCCAGAGCAGGGCGGCTGGCGCCCTGCAGGCCGTCTGGTCCTGCGGCTCGTGGAAGCTGTGCAAGGTCGGGTGTGCTACTCAGTTCAGCTCAGAAGCATTTGTAGGAGCACTTAATTTTTGAATATTTTACTGCCTCAGCACTACAGTAGACATTTGTTGCCACAGTAATTAAAAAGCTGGTTTTAGAAGATACCTTGTGACAATTTTCCTTGCCCCCTTCCTGTCCTCCTCCCACCTTGAACATTTTTGGGGGAGTCACGTTCTAAACACACTGCATCGGAGTCACTCGGCACTGGGGCTCTGGCCTTGGGCAGCGGGACCTCTGCCCTCCACACCCGCTCCTCTCTGACCCGATTCTTTTCCCTGTAGCCTCTACTGTGAGGTCATGGGAATCAACTCTTTAAAACTGACTTCCCTCCCACAGTCCAGGCCACGCCAGAGCCACGCAGTTACCCCATGCCCCCGTCCAGGGGACAGGAAACCGTGTTGTTGGAGGGAGTCTGGGGATGTGGACGGGCCCCACAGCCGTGCAGGGCTGGTGAGCACCTCCCCTGGGGTCCCAGTCAGCCTGCCAGACAGCTGTTCCCAAATCCATCAACTTCTGATGACCTGTGTTTTGGACTTGTGCCATATTCCAGCTCCTGCCTCTTGGAATCCCTGGTCTGCTGGGGCGCTTGGGAGTGAGCCCTGCCGTGCTGAGATCAGGGTGACCGTCCAGGTGCCCCTGGCCAAGTGTGACTTCAGGAAGCCTGCCTGGGCACCGTCACCTTTGGTCCGGGCAAGTGGACGCCCCTGGCCCAGCCCCTATCCACACTTGGAGAAGGTCCTGGCGTTGCCACTTCTTGGGTTGGGGCCCCGCCTTCCTGCAGGCTCCGCTCGGGGATCAGAACCCGTCGATGGAGAGGGACAGTCTTCAGGCCACTTAACTGTCTGCCTTCGTCCTTGAAGACTAGACCCCAAATCACAGCTTCTCCCCGTTCACCAGCCTCCAGTGGGTTTCCTCGATCTTGGCCCCGGGGAGAATCTAATTTCCCATCAGCTTCCCTTTGTACGGAAATGAGGCCTCCTCCTCACAGGTGGGTGGGTGTGGTCCTGGTCCAGAGATGGGGCAGGCCCTCCAGCTGGGCTCTTGGGTCTCTGCTCCCTCTCCTCGTCTGTCACCCTGGAGCTGGGGAGGTTCCCTTCCTCTGCTCCATCCTGCGGGGACAACCCTCTGTCCCAGGGGAGGGCTGGCCTCTCCTCCCCTGGGTGGGGTTTAAGAGGCCAGCATCCGACTCTCTGCCTCTGCAGGACCTTGTGCAAGCCAGGGACGGCAGCCTTTAAGCCTCAGCCTTTGGCTTATGTGAAATAAATTTCTACTTTCAAATTCCTTGTTAGGATAAAGTCAAAGTCTTCGTTACCACAGCTCAAACCCATTTGAAAAGTACCAGAGGAGTATTTTCAAAGTGTTTGGATGTTGGTAGCTTATTTTCCCAGCGTGGTGGCGGACCCAGTACTTTTTCCCTCTGCTGACCGCCCTGCGGTGTCCCGAGCCATCGTGGAGGCGGTGGGCGCCCAGCTCTAAGGGGAGGCCGGCGACTCCAGGAGGTTTCCAGAGAGTCCGCCTGCACTGCTGGGCCTGTGACGTGGGCCATCAGGGAGCCAGGCTGGGTTTTAAAACTTTGCATTTGAAAACGTGCATTTCCAAAAGGCGACGTCTGGAAAAGCTCTCCTTAGAAACTGGTCAGGTTTCTTCTATTGTTTTCTAGCCTCATGTCTAGCCACCTCTCAAATACTGTGACCTCCGGCCAGAGCTCTCACCTGGTCCGACACAAGCCGTGCATTTCCACACTGCCTGGAGTGCCAGCACCACAGTCTGCAGGTTGAAATTCGGCATCTCTTAAACGCAGCTCCCCTCCTCTGTCAGGATGTCACCCAGGAGCCCTTCCGTCCCTTTGGTGGGGTTGCTCTTTGCGCCATGTTGTCATTTAACATTTCATAGTAGGAAGACGAATTTATAAATTTTTATTGCTTCCTATGGACAGCTATATCCTGCGAAGGGCCTTTGTCTGCTGAGTAGCCGGGCGATGCGGCGTGAGAGGTGGTGTCCGTGGCTGAGCGCGCTGACTGGCGTTTCAGCGGCCGCCATCTCGAAGCCCTGCCGTGTCTCGGACTCGACCACCTGTGTAGTTTTTGTCACGCTACCTCACCTCTGTGCCGCGGTTTCCTCAACTATAAAAGTGTAACTGATAATAATAAAACCGAACCCTTTGGGTCCTTCTGGGGAAAAGAAAGGAAGCCGATCAGGTCAGCTGTAGACGGCAGCCTCCCCACCCCGGTGTTTGTAACGGGTCAAGGGGATGGTTGTGAAGAGAAGTCAGCCCCTGTGACCGAGCCCAGGAGGCAGCTCTGACCTGTGGCTTGGCTTCATCCAGGGCCCAGGCGCCCCGGCCAGGGCTCGGTTTTCCCTCTTGATGGATCCTTGGCGTCCTCCTGGGTTCTGTGACTCAGCTGTCCTCCGTGGTGACCCCGGCAGCTGTCGGCCTACCTTCCGACGGCCCAGAGTGCAGCAGACCCAGCCAGGACCCTTTCCCGGTTGCAAGCACAAGGTCTGGGAATTGTGTGAAGGGACCCATTGTCTGTCCTCAAGGACACCGGGGCGGTGCGAGGTCTGGCCTGCCAGGCCTGGGCCCGCCTGGCTTCTGGAGCCAAGGACGGAGCCTGCCCTGTGACGCACGGGCTGGAAGCAGCCACGGCATCGTTGCCTGGAAGGAAAGCAGGGCTTTTTCTTAGAAGAGGTGGCCGTGGGGCAGACTGGCCACAGCTGTCCGCGTGGTCCAGTCCCACCTTGGGGTGTCAGCAAAACAGGACCCCAGGGTCCAGGCCAGTCTCGTCAGCAGGGTGAGCACTGGGCGAAGGTTGGAGCCCCTGCGCACGCTGGTTCCCATTGGCTAAGGAGGCGTTTTCACCTTGCTGGTTGGAGGCTCTGGGCCCTTTTCTGGGTACTTGCCAAGTGGGGGAAACTGGAGTGGCTGCTGGCGGTGAAGGAGTGGGGCCGGCGGGGCCCCCGCTCGAGCTCCAGGCAGCACCCAGGGCTAGAGTCCCAGCTTCTCCGGTCTCTTCCCAGCGGGTGCACTTCTGGGGAGGCTGCTGTGGCCTTCAGTGCCCAGAACGTCAGGTCTCCAACCTCAGTGTCCAGCTTTAATGAGCTTTTAATCATAACAGCTTCACAAGCTTTTGGGGTACACAGGAAAATGTGATTTATTTAAAAAATGCAGTTTTGGGTGGACTCACTTAAAAGCAGTTAAACATCACTGAATTTGATGCTTAAACAGTCAGTTTGGACATTTCCTGTGTCTCTGTGTCTCTGTGTCTCTTGGGGCCGGGAGCTCTTGGGGACCCAGGTGGGCCTTGAACTGGTGACTACACGCTGCCTGTCACACCTGCGCAGAACTCGGGCACAGGAGTCGGAGCAGAGGGCCTGCTGCTTTGGTGTTTAACGTCATCGATAGCTTAGAATCTTTCTACGTTGGTCATTCCAGCGACATATTTTATCTTGAAGTAGAGTTTGGAAAATAGCAGTGACACCTGTTCCTCCCCTGGTCACCGAGTCTCCGTTCAGACGCTGCTGTCCACAGACAACGTCGGTGAACCTCAGCGGTCGCTCACGTGACGTGAATCAAAGCTGGCAGGAAATCTAGGAAGAACGTGTCGGCTGCCTTACGAGGCGGCTCTTGGCGCCCCTTTCCTGGCTTGGGTGCAGGGCTGGCTGTCCTGCTGATTTGATTGGGTTCTTTATTCTGGGCGCTGTCTCCTGTCCCCTCCAAAGGGTGGAGAAGTGGGGCAGGGACCCCCAAAGAGCTTCCCCCCGAGGACCTTGGTGGACGGCCTGCAGGTCTGTGTGGGAGCTTAACCAGCAATGGTTCCCTTTTCAGACCTTCGGGTGAAATGCCACTTGGGAAAAAAAAGCCTTATGAAGACCCAGCTGACATGAAAAAGGGGGCTCGTGTGTCTGTGTGCACTTGGGTGAGTTTTGACGTGTCCAGTCGTGTGAAGCCGTGGCCGCAATCAGGATAATGAAGCTGGCGGGCCCCCCGTGGCCGCGCCCCCCGCGCTCCCGCCCGCCTTCTGCCTCGCTGGGCGTGATCACATCTGTGTTCACCAGGGATTCTGGCCTTTGTTTTCCTTTCCTGGAATGTCTTTGTCTGGTCTGCGTATCAGGGCAGACCTTGCCTCGCAGAGAGGGTGCAGGGCCGCAGCGTCCTGTCCTGCGTGGGGGGGGGGGGAGGGTGCTTAGCCCTCAGCCTCCAGCCGAGCCTCCCGGTGAGGCGCCTGGCTCGGGCTGCCTTCGTGAGCCGCTTCTAAGCTATGGCTGCAGGTTCTTCAGTAAACAGAGGGCTGTCTGGGCGGTTTCTTCCCGCGTGAGCCTGGGTGGCGGTGCCTCCCGAGGGGCTGGCCGCGTCGCACAGGTGGTGGGGCTGTCGGCATCGTAAAGTGTTCCCCCGTATCTCCTTAGTGCCTGGGAATCTGCGTGCCGCCAGGCCTCCTGTGCCTGATGTTAGAAATGTGTGTTTTCTCTCTTGTCTTTGCCTGGTCAGGCTGCCTGGAGGCTTCTCAGTTTGACCGATCTTTGCCAAAACCCAGCTTTCGCGTTTGATCTTCCTCTTGTTTTCCTGTTCTCTGTTTTGTTGACTCTGCTCTGCTCTGGGTTGTTTGCTGTCTTCTGCTCTGGACTCGCTCTCTTCCCTCTCGCCTGCACACACAGGCCGGTGCTCTGCTGAGCGGTGCTCAGCGATCCTGCGCGTTCTCCGTGGAGCATCCGGCCAGACGCAGCATCACCTTCTCTCTCATGCGGTCCTGTGTTCACGCCCTCGTTTTCAGCCCTCAGAACGGCCAGCCAGGGGGCACGCCCTGCTGACCGATGCGCAGTCAGGAAAGCCGTTGTTTTATGTGTTCGGTGCGCTTTTTGGTGGTTTCAGAGTAAGCCTGGCCCGCTCCCCCACTGCCCGTATCCCGTCTTATTCAGAAGTCCCCACTGGTTTTTTTTTGTAATTTTGTAAAACCTTCATTGAATTCTTCTGCAACTTTATAACAACATGTGTTACAGAGCAAGTAACGAAGTGAAATAATGCATTCCCGTGCCCAAGTCTGGATTTTAAAAAACTTAAAAATTATTCAACCCGCTGTTTCCATTTGCCTTGGGAGTGCTGTGTCGGTCAGGGGAATTTGACTTCAGCTGCTGCAATAAACAGTTGCAGAGTCTCCGTGGATTAAAACGATGTGAGTTCCTGCCTCCCTCCTGCAGAATCCAGGGCAGGTGGCCTCACTGGGCAGCTGTCACTGAGGCTCCACTCCCAGCCAAGGGGTCCGCTGACCACGGCCGGCGGGACGTGGCCTGTGTGGCGGGCTATCTGCAGACAGCAGCGCCCTCCGTGCTGCATCCACAGCGTCTGTGGCCGCCTCCCAACTGGGAAAGCAGAACCGAGTGGTCGTGACGGCCGTAAGACTTCCTGCCCGGCTCCTCAAGGTAGCAGTGCTCTACCAGGGACCCGGGCACCCAGGCTCTGTCCACCCTTCCAGGCTGTCACGGAAGCGGAAATGGGGAGTGAGCAAAAGGGGAGGCTCAGTGCTTCCACTGCCCTGAGGGACACATCACCTCTGCTCACATTGCCTGGTGGGTTCTGGTCACCTGTCCCCACCTGGAGCATGGCTGTGCTGGTCACCTGTGCCCACCTGGTGCATGGCTGTGCTGGTCACCTGTCCCCACCTGGTGCATGGCTGTGCTGGTCACCTGTCCCCACCTGGTGCCTGGCTGTGCTGGTCGCCTGTCCCCACCTGGTGCCTGGTGGGTTCTGGTCACCTGTCCCCACCTGGAGCATGGCTGTGCTGGTCACCTGTCCCCACCTGGTGCATGTCTGTGCTGGTCACCTGTCCCCACCTGGTGCCTGGCTGTGCTGGTCGCCTGTCCCCACCTGGAGCATGGCTGTGCTGGTCACCTGTCCCCACCTGGTGCCTGGCTGTGCTGGTCACCTGTCCCCACCTGGAGCATGGCTGTGCTGGTCACCTGTGCCCACCTGGAGCATGGCTGTGCTGGTCACCTGTGCCCACCTGGTGCATGGCTGTGCTGGTCACCTGTCCCCACCTGGTGCATGGCTGTGCTGGTCACCTGTCCCCACCTGGTGCCTGGCTGTGCTGGTCGCCTGTCCCCACCTGGAGCATGGCTGTGCTGGTCACCTGTCCCCACCTGGAGCATGGCTGTGCTGGTCACCTGTGCCCACCTGGTGCATGGCTGTGCTGGTCACCTGTCCCCACCTGGTGCATGGCTGTGCTGGTCACCTGTCCCCACCTGGTGCCTGGCTGTGCTGGTCGCCTGTCCCCACCTGGAGCATGGCTGTGCTGGTCGCCTGTCCCCACCTGGTGCCTGGCTGTGCTGGTCGCCTGTCCCCACCTGGAGCATGGCTGTGCTGGTCACCTGTGCCCACCTGGAGCATGGCTGTGCTGGTCACCTGTGCCCACCTGGTGCATGGCTGTGCTGGTCACCTGTCCCCACCTGGAGCATGGCTGTGCTGGTCACCTGTCCCCACCTGGTGCCTGGCTGTGCTGGTCACCTGTCCCCACCTGGAGCCTGGCTGTGCTGGTCGCCTGTCCCCACCTGGTGCATGGCTGTGCTGGTCGCCTGTCCCCACCTGGTGCCTGGCTGTGCTGGTCGCCTGTCCCCACCTGGTGCCTGGCTGTGCTGGTCGCCTGTGCCCACCTGGTGCATGGCTGTGCTGGTCGCCTGTCCCCACCTGGTGCCTGGCTGTGCTGGTCGCCTGTCCCCACCTGGTGCATGTCTGTGCTGGTCGCCTGTCCCCACCTGGTGCCTGGCTGTGCTGGTCGCCTGTCCCCACCTGGTGCCTGGCTGTGCTGGTCGCCTGTGCCCACCTGGTGCATGGCTGTGCTGGTCACCTGTGCCCACCTGGTGCATGGCTGTGCTGGTCACCTGTGCCCACCTGGTGCATGGCTGTGCTGGTCACCTGTCCCCACCTGGATACAAGGCTCTAGGGAGTGTTGTTTAGTGCCTGCTCAGGAAGGGAAACTGCATTTGAGCATCTCACGGTTTCTGCCACAGCCGTGCTGGGCAGGCAGCACTGGATTGCCGGACTCCGTCCCAGTTGCCTTCGAAGTTCACTCTCCTCCTCTGCACTCCTCCCCAGACACTGCTGTCACACGTGGAGCGTCTCCAGGTCCCCTCACTGTGCCAACAGAGAGGTCTGCTGGGCGTTTGCTGTCCGTGCCCCGTGATGTGCGGCAACGTCACTGCCCTAGTCCCCTCAGTTAAGGTCGCACTGCGGGCTGGGACGGGTGCCGTCACAGGTCGTAGAGCTGAGAAACCGAGTCCCCTCCTAACCAGAATTGGAGCCGGCCGTGCAGTTACCCGGGGAATGGGGGGCGGCCTTGCTGACTGTAACCTGTAGGTCACAGCCAGATGTCTCATGTGCCAGGTGCTCACCTGAAGATTTTCTCCGAGGACGAGACAGATCTGGGTCTGTGTGCATGCCAGGTAGCGGCAGGAGCAGTGGGTGAGGCGGGGAGGGGCCGGGAGGAGAAGAGCCGGGGCCCTGAGTCCTCGGGGGGGTCATTCCCCCGGGACCCGGGCATCAGCTGCACCCCTGAGGTTCTTCCTCGAGGTGTGACTTGTGCCTCCCTCCTGTGCTTCCCAAGTTGTTTTCAGGTCTGTAGGCTGTTTGGAAGTCAGCTCGCCGGCTTCTCTTGGGCCGCTCAGCAATACGTCACTGCTGGTGGTGTTCGGTCGGATGCACAGACGTGAGGTCAGCCGTCCTGCCCGAGGCCCCACGAGCTGCGGAGGCCGTTGTGCAGCCTGCCCTCCCACCCACCCGAGTGCCCCGTCCTGCTTACTTCCCTTTACGACAAGTGTAAAAATGTTTTTATGCACAGTGTGCGGCTCAGGGTAGAAAAATGTGAACACACCAATTAAAACACCAAAATAAGTTACTCTCATTTCTACTATTAGAGGAGGCCCTTGGTCTGCTGAGCGTGTCCCTCAGATGCACACGAACAGTCATGCGCGTGCTCGCGGGCATCCAGTCCCTAGTGGGTCTGCGGGTCTGTCGGCATCTGCGTCTCCATCCATCCATCCATCCATCCATGCCTTGTCTGTACGGCTGCGGGGTCCTGTGCACCCTCCGTTGTCTCTCCATCTCTCTGTCTGCGTGTTCTCTCTCTACCTACTTACCCGTCCACCGCCTCCGTCCCTATCTCCAGACAGCGGTCGGTCACCTGTGTCCCGCTCCCCCGTGCCCGCCACCCGTGGCCCCTCATCGGCGTCTGCACGTCACTGCTGACAGCCACGTAGGATTTATTTTGGGGAGTCGGCAGCTCTACGGATCAGATGCTTACGCTGGGCCATTCCTCTGTCTGCACTTTACTGCGACGGCACCCTCCGATGCCTGTGTGCGCGCTATTCTGATGATGCGCCTTGACCTTTTCGGGCTTCTGCCACCTGAGGCGTGGTCTGCAGCGAGGACGGTCTGGTGAGCTGCTCCTGCTCCGTTTGCTTCCTGGACACAGTCCGTGTTTACCTGAGGACAGGTGTCCTCAGCCACTCACCTATGCAGAATGAATGAATTCGCATTAGATGAGCTGCGTGTCCTGCAGGGGAGAAGGCTGCGTGGCGCCCCTCCAACACCTGCCCCTGGGGACTCCGTGCACACCGCTTCCGTGCCCCGTAGCCGCACTCCTCTCTGGAGGCTCTGATCTCAGCCCGTCCTGGGAACTGCATGGCTCTGGGTCGGCCCAGCCCCTGGCCCTGCACAGCCCTGTCTGTGTGCTGGTCCTGGCGGCTCCCGTCTGGCCTGTTTCTGGTGTGGCCTCTGCTCTGTAGTTAGCTGTTCCTCCTGGAACACTGGTCACCTTGTGGCCCCAAGATCCGCGTTGGGAGGAGCTGGAGCCCGAGTTTAAGGCTGATTCTCATTATTCATGGACTTCTGTTCTATTAAGTAACCGTGAACACTGAGTTAGCAACCAGGGAACCCTTGCTTCTGGGAAATACAGGGTTAGGGTCCCACGCGGCGCTGGTCACAACACTGTCACCAGTGGGTCAGGGCATAACCTCGTTTGGGGTGTGCTCTATTCAAAGATGTATGTTGTTGATTCATTAACGTGGAGCCCAGGGCACCAGCGCATGGCTCGTGCCTGGAGGAGGCGGGTCCCACACGCACGTTCTTCCCCGTGATGTCCTTCACACCCCACGCTTCCTCACCAGACCGCGCGGCAGCTCCGCGCTGGGAGGCGATTTTAAACAGCAAAGTCACCAACAAAAGGCCCAAAAACACAAACAACGTGGCACTAAGTAGACCTTGAAAGGGACACTTGTTTCCACATCCGGCCGTGAGGGTCCCCACCACTCTGTGTCCCCCATGGCCACAAAGGCACCATGAGGGTCAGTTTGGGGGTTATGGGGAGGTTAAGCGAGGCTGTGATGTTCTCAGAGCTGGAATCCGTGGGCACCCGGGAGGGAGTGTGTCCCATCTTCCAGGTTCCATGCAGCGCTGGCTGCCTGCGAAGTCTGAGGCACTCACCCTGCGGCACCTCCTGGAGCTGGGGCCTCGCGGTTTACTCGGTAAGAGCGGTTATAACAAGGCACTTAACATCTGAAGCAGGCTCTGCCCCATCTTCTCAGGTGCAAAGTGTCTTGCCTTTGAGGTTCTGTTAAGTTCACAGTCATTAAATTTCATCACTTGTAAGATGTCGGAGGAACCTGCTTTGCGGAGGCGGTGCCGGGCTGGAGGTGGGCCTGGCGGCCTGTCTCCTGGACCTGGAGCTGGAGCCGCTGAAGGCCACGGGGGGGATGGGGGAGGCCGTCCTGGGCAGGACGCCCATTGGACCGAGGTACCCAGAGCTCGTCCAGGGGGCTGCAGCTCAGCGTGGGGCCGGCCCCGAGCTTTCCTGACGTGCACCCCTGGGGTCAGGCTCTCCCCCTCGAAGCCTCACCCTCCAGCTGTGGAGATTTGCTGAGGCACGAGGAAGGGGATGTGTGTGCGATTCTGGTTGCAGAGCCTGCAGGGTGGACGCTCTGGGGCGGAAGCTGTTTCATTACCACAATCCGGGTTTACTGAACCTTGAGATTGGGCGTGGGGCTGTGCCAGGGCAGTCGGGAGGGGAGCACGCTCCTTGCTGGGCTGGGAAGACAGCGGCTGGAGGTCTGGGTTGGGGGCGGCTGGGTTCTTCCCTCCCGGTGGCTGCAGGCAGGGGCTCCCGGGGCGGGGCTGTTCCCTTATCCTTTGCTCTACCCTTAATTGAGCAGATACTTGAGATGCAAACAGGAAATACCGCTCAGCGTAGTTTTCAGTGCATTTTAGATGGTCAGTTTTCTCTCCCACAGACCAAACCCAGATGTCCAAGAAGCGTCTACGTTCCTTTTGGGAGGCAGGCCTGGAAGGTGCCTTTCATGGTCCTGGAATTGTGAGCTCCCACCCTTCCCTGCACGTCCAACGTTAATTATTTGCTAAGAATTAAGGACCTTAACAATGGAGATTTGGAGTTACTCTCACTGAAAGAAAAGCCTGGATTGGCAGAGATGGGACGATTTTGCCCTTCACAGGACTGGGTTAATAGCCTCCCTTTCTGTGTGGAAAACGAGAGGACCGCCGCGTGGAGAGCTCCTTCCTCAGGAGAAGCGGGACTGCAGACGACACGGGAGAGGAGGGGTTCACCCGCGGGATGGGGGCTCCGCGCATCTGAAGTCCTCGCTCAGTTCCTGCTGCTCTTCCTGCTCAAGGCTTCCTCTGGGGGAAGGGAGCCCAGATTAGGCTCGTCGCTTCCTGGGCTGAAACAATATTTCTAAAAATCCATAACCAGCTGAGCAGCACTTTAACTTTTAAAAATAGCAGTTAAAGTGGATGCAGTTAGTCATCACTGTTCCTTATTCAGAATGCGGGATATTTGTGTTGTCATGGCAACAGGGGGCTAAACATTAACCCTGAGCATCTGTTTCTTGTGCGTTTTCTGTTGTTGTCTAGTTTCCTTAGATCAGTGCTTGTGTCACCCCATCCATCTACCCATCAGCCCTTTCTTCCATCTACCCGTCCACCCGCCCATCACTGTATCTTCTACCCTTTGATCCATAACCATCCATCTGTCCATGCTTCCATCTATCCGCCTATCCATTCGTCCATCTGTCCATCCATCCATTCCCTCATCCATCCATCCATCCATCCAGTCATGCATTCCTCCTTCCGTAACCACCCACCCACTCACTACCCCTCCATCCGTCCGCCCGCCCCCCCACCATGTGTTCCTCCCTCCGCCCCCATCCGCCCTCCCGCGTCCTGGTGTCTTTGTCAAGCGTCCAGCACTGGGGCTGAGACCGGCAGACCCTCCTGCTGTAAGGCACCGGTGGCGCAGGGAGTGCTGCGTGGTGGGGCGTCTCTAGCTGACGCAGCCCTGTCCTGCTCCCGCCCGCCCGCCCGCTGTGGTTCAGAAGTGGGGCTGGCAGTCCAGCTGGAGGGTTGGAGAAAGGACACAGCTTGGGGAGCACTTCCTCAGACTCCAGCCTCTCTTCTCCTAAGCTCAGGGAGCACTGGCTTTAAAACCAGCTCTGTGGTTCTTTACTGAGAGACGCCTCCTTCTCATCCTTCAGTGGTTCCTCAGAGACTGGTGTCTCGCAGCCTCTCTCAGCTGGGTCCTGCGCGAAGGAAGCCCAACAGAAAACGATCAGAGTGCTTATCTCCTCTGTTCTTTCAAGGAGCCTGCCTAGCTGGTATCTGGATGCTGGAAATGACCCAGCTCATTACATGCAGTGGGCGCTGCTTAAGGCTTCTCACTCTGTCACTGAGAAGGCCTGTGAGACCATAAGAAGTCTGAACATCAGTGCAAGGAGGGAGGACTGTCCCAGCTTCCCCACCAGGGAGTGGCTGGTGGGGCAGGGCGGGCTGGTAACGTGGGAAGGTGAAGAGGTCCCAGCAGGAAACCTTCAGGAGGGACCACCTTGGCTAAATAAGGTTTATCTTTTTTTTTTTTAATGGAAGTACTGAGGATTGAACCCAGGACTTTGTGCACGCTAAGCATGTGCTCTACCACAGAGCTCTACCCTCTCCCTCCGTAAGGTTTATGTTTATTCCTATGTGGGGCTCCTTTTTGTGTCCCCTCCCTCGGAGCCTTTCCTGATGGTTGCCCTCTGACCCATCCCTTGCAAGCCCTTTGGGTTTGTCACTTGCCCCTCGCTTCCTTGTCCTGTGGTATTTTCTGGTTATGAGACAGTCTCATGCAGCTCTGTGCAGTGTCCTCTCACTCACTAAGTAACTTGGGGTATGTGTCCTGTCTTCCTGAAGACGCGAGTTGTGTGTCTGTGGGAAGCTTCTCCGGTTAGATACTCTCAGAGCCTCTTGGGTGGAGAGTAACTATTTGATATCAGTATGTTTTGATTCCATTTTTGATCCATTTCCTCAGTGGAGGTAATTAAAACACAGCCTGATTTGAGGCTCTTAGAAAAGCAATAGGCAAAAGTCAGTCTGTTTTGGTGGCGCCCGAAAGCTGCTTCCTGGGCTGGGTTTGTGCTGAGGGGCTTGACTTCCAGCTTGCCGCTTGGCTGAGTCCTGGACGAGTGCCAGTGGGATAACATGATTTATCCGTTTATTTTGCTGAACTCAAAGCACGAGCTCTGTCTGTCTCTGCAAGAACAACCTCAACCCGTTCAGTTGTTCAAATTATAATATTTGTTGTAACAAGTAGGCTACTTCCCAGCACGCAGGGCTATCTGTGATGGCTGCTTTGTGTGTCAACTTGGCTGGGCCCCAGCGCCCAGATATTTGGTCAGACATTGTTCTAGAAGTTTCTGTGAAGGTGTTTTTAGAGCAGATGAACGTGAAGTCAGGGTAAAACAGAGTGCCCTCCACAACGCAGGTGGGCCACATCCCACCAGTCGAAGGGCCCAGGGGCAGAGCAGGACGGGCCCAGGGGCAGAGCAGGACGGGCCCAGGGGCAGAGCAGGACGGGACCAGCCGCGGACGGGGCGACCCCTGGACTGGACAGTGGCTCTTTCTTGGGTGTCCAGCCTGCAGGTTCACCCTGCCAACCTGGGACCTGCTGAGACTGCACAGTAAGTCTCTCCTTGAAGTAAATCAGCCTCTCCCTCTGCCTCTCTCCACACACAGACACGCTCCCACACACACACACTCACACGCTCACACACACACACATGCTCACATGCACACACACGCTCACACACACACACTCACATGCACACACACGCTCACATGCACACACACGCTCTCATGTACATGCTCACATGCACACATGCTCACATGCACCCACACACTCACATGCTCACACACACACATGCTCAAATGCACACACACACACATGCACACACACACATGCACACACGCTCACATGCACACACGCTCGCATGTACACACACTCACATGCTCACATGCACACACGCTCACATGCACACATGCTCACAAGCACACATGCTGTCATGTACACGCTCACATGTACACACACATGCTCACATGCACACATGCTCTCATGTACATGCTCACATGTACACACACACATGTACAGACACACACTCACATGCTCACATGCACACACGCTCACACATGTCCTGTTGGTTCTTTTTCTCAGGGGAACCCTGTCAGATGCAGGGTCCATGTCGAGTTTCCTGTGGCCCGGGTTCTCGGCCACAGCTGGTTGGATCTATGTGGATGCCAGGTCCAGAACAGTCAGTCCCAGTTCTGGCCAGTTTCCCAAGATCAGGCTTAGCTCGGACAGAAGTCTCTCTGGGGAAGAGGGACTCGAAGACACTCAGGGACTGAACTTCAGGCTGGCAGCGGTGCTGAGACGGGCAGGCTGTGCTGCAGGGGGTCCAGGGGGCCAGAGGCCTGGGAGAGGCTCCGCGCCCCGGGGACAGCGGGGAGCGGAGGCCGTGCAGGAGGTGCCAGAGCAGACAGGTGGACACCTGGACGTCTGGCTGGGTGGATGCGAAAGCACGTCTGGCCCGGGAGAGGGCCCCGCCGAGACAAGCTGGTGTCTACAGCTGCCTCTGTTCCTGTTCGGGGCTGTTCTTGTTGAACGAGTTTTTATTCCTTGAGCCCAAAACTTGATTACTTTGTTTAAAATTATTTTTAAAAAGGAAAGGAAAAAACCCATCTTTTGGTTATGTCTGATTACCTCAGTGAAACCATGCATTTATGATTTTTAAGGCATTAAGGAAAAGAAAAAGCCCGTAGTTCTTGGGGCATGCACACCTTGTCTTCCCTGCACAACTGTTTCCTAATTTCCGTGTTACTGATTCACTGCCCTTCCACAGGGAGGTCCTCTGCGCCCGCGCCCCACCCTGCACTCCCCCACGCCCTCCGCCGCTTCGTCTGTGCCTTCTCCTCTGTGCTGAGGTCACGCTGGTGCACACCAGGCCGGCCTCAGCGTCTCCTGTGTGCCGCTCCCTGCTCACCCGAGCTGTCAGCCTCTGTGCACGCGGTCACCGTCCTGACTCACTGAGCACCTGGTTTCCAGGTGAGGCCCCTGCACAGCTGCAGGGCTGATGTCAGGGCCCCGCAGGTGGCAGGTCAGGGGTGGTGCCTGGAGCAGGCACGGTGTCTGAGTCAGTGTGGCGGCCGATGCCTGGAGCGCGTGCAGGGCCCGGGAGAGACCCTCCAGCAGGGACTTCTCGTCTCTGCTGGTCGTTCCTGCTCTGCGTGTGCAGCCGGCCTGCCGTTCTAATTCTGGGATCCCTCCTGCACGAGTCTCTCCTATAAATCGCCCCTTTCCCACGTTGGCAGTTTCACCATCGGGGATGTGGGGAGTCTCCTGGGGCTGTTTTCCTGCAGGAATTTATGGATCCGGGGCTGGCGCAGGAAGTCCTTTCCTCTCTGATCCTGTCTCACTGGCCAGTCTCCTGCTCTGCTGGTCTCACCTCATGCAGCCCCCAGAGGAGAGGCAGTGGCACCACCTGCTTGCTGTGGATGAGCAAACTGAGGATCAGAGAGGTCAAGGCATTTGTCCAGGATTGCACAGCTGGTGAGGAGCAGAGGAGAGAGTTGAACCCGGGCCTGCTCTGTGCTTCCCTGAGTGACATCCCCTACCTGCCGCCAGACTGGGACTGACAGACCTGCTCAGAGCACTTGTCGGGGTGACCCTGGCCTGGAGGGGGCGTAGCTGTGTGGACACACGTGTGCACACAAGTGTAGGGAGGGAGGGAAGTCTTCCAGGCAGTGTGGCGGCTTTGCGGAGGGGCGTGAGGCTCGTAGGGCCTGCTTAGGGCAGGACTCATGCCAGGCCCCGCCGTGCACACTACAGGCTCTCGGGCACCACGGGAGCGGGAAGCCTGGAGACCCACCGGTGGGGCCCGCGGTGTCGCCCAGACTCCCCCGCACACGGTGCCCTGTCCTTCCCATGCAGGACGGCTCACCCGCGCCGGGTCCTGCCTTGGCCACGGGAGGTTGCGGTCCAGCCCTTTGAGTGGAGGCGGTGCTGGGCTCCCACGGCCGCCAGGCTGGCGCGAGGCTGTTGTCTGAGGGCTGCTTTCTGGGCTGTTTCTAATCAGGCGGCCTCGCAGACACGCTGAGTCGGGCAGACCGGATTTCACGCTTGCCCAGGCTGCTGTTTTGGCGCCTCGTTTGCTGAGAGACAGGAGTGGGGCCCTTTCCCCTAATGATGCTGCTGTCCGCACCAGGCACCCGTGCCGTGGGCTTCCGGGGACAGAATGGAAAGGCCTTGGGAAAAGTCTTCAGTACGCGGTTCCTGGGATCACCGGGGCACAGGCAGGGCTGGGGTCGGCTGCCAGCCCCCCAGACGGTCACGGTCTGGTCCCGTGGACGCCTGCGCGGCTGAGACCCGGCCTGGGAGATGCCCGTGCTTGGGCACCGTGTTTACGATGACCACACGGAAGCCAGCCCTTGGGGCTGAGGTTGGTGGGGCCCTACAAGCTCACACAGGCAGGGACCCGCCGGGATGTGAGGTGTGTACGAGCTCCAGCTCACATCCCCTCTGGGCCCAGGGCTGCCACTGTGGTCTGCGTCCCCGGACCTTGGACGGTCCCTTCGCTGCTGCGACCTCCCAATCCCCTCGCCCTTGCTGGTGCCAGCCCCCAGGCGGGAGCCACGCGCTGCGTCCACGGCTG
This sequence comes from Camelus bactrianus, assembly GCF_048773025.1. Classification (NCBI taxonomy): domain Eukaryota; kingdom Metazoa; phylum Chordata; class Mammalia; order Artiodactyla; family Camelidae; genus Camelus; species Camelus bactrianus. Next base: position 14,095,025 of record NC_133553.1, on the reverse strand, counting down.
CGTGAGGCTGAGGTGGCCTTGCCCTAAAGTCATAGTTTCTGGGCGCCCCTGAGGGACTCCTGCGCTGAGACCCTCTGAGTGTGGGGGCTGCACGACCCAGAGATGGTCCCCTGACACGGGCCTGACACACTTAGTGCCTGGCGGGGAGATCCCTGGCCGTGTGTGACGATCACCGCGGAGGCGAGGGTTCCTGGGTCACTGTGCACGTGCGTGGCCTCTTCTCCCTCTGTGATCTTGCCCAGGGGCGTGGGGGCTGTCACCGGTGTTGTACGGAGAAGTCCCTCCCTGCTCGGTGAGCTCTGCTGCTCCGGATGAGCAGTTTTCGGGCGCTCCTGGGGCGGGTAGGGTGTCTGCAGCCCCCGTGCGCTGCGCCCACTTCCTGGGGAGTTTCCAGAAGGTCCTTGTTTGTTGGGGAAGCCCGGAAGCCCTGGTGGCGACAGGTGACCGGGCGGCACGGGCACTGGGGGACAGGCGATGCCCGCGCGGCCCTGCCCCCACTCCCAGCCCCGCCCCCGAGGCCTGGCAGGGAGAGCTGAGGGAGCGTTTAGAGCAGGTGCTTTCCTGTTAGCGTTGTCGGTGGAGGTGTTGTTGTGCTTGTGAGAGGAATCATCGCTCTTGGAAAGCAACCGAGGCCCCCGTGCGTGTGTCGTAGCGCGGGGGCCGGATGACACTCTGCGGCCTCGCCCTGTGGGTCGGGCCCCTCGTCTCCTCAGGCGCACGTGGACACTACTGTGAAGCTGAAACATGAGGGGCTTGGAGTACGCAGTGAGTTTTAACTACCTTGTAATTGGTCTGCGCTTAGTGTAAGCTCTGTGTCACAGGGACACGTGGGCTAAAGGTCAGGAGGATATGGGGGGGTGCCCGCTGTATGTGTGCGCACAGATGCCACTCATGTGTCCACACGCCCTCGTACATACGTGTGCATCACACACGCACCACTGCTGCCTCCTGGCATCACTGAGAGCCGTGACCGTCAAACCTCACCTGGAGACAGGATCACGGTGCAGAGTCCCGGGCCCCAGCCCCAGAATTTCTGAGTCTGCGGATTTGGAGTGGGTCCCAGAATCCCTTTTGTAACAAGTTCCTGGGGGACCACGCTGAGGGCACTGCTAAGAGAGCTCTCACTCGGCGACTCAGGTAACAAACTGAGTGATGAGTAGCAAGTAGGTTACTAAAGTAATAAATCCGTCCAGGAGCTCCCACAGAGCAGGGCTGGCTCAGGTGGGAAGCAGCCCCTGAGGTCGGCGGCTGTGCCCCTGGGTCCAGGTCATGCTTTGGAGTGACCGTGGCTCCTCCTCCCCACGGGTTATCAGCCCTGGCCTGTCTGTCTGGGCTGAGGTCTCAGGGCCTCTGACTTTCTGCACCCCCCCCCCCCCGCTGCTCCAGAAGACGCCCCCGAGTGTGAGTGTGTGCGTGCCGGGCGTGCGAGCACCTCCCTCTGCAGAGGGAGGGATGATTGCTCGCGCCGTGTGCTCGCCCTCCCCGCCGTGTGCTCGCTGTGGCCGAGCGCTCGCGGTGGGTGGGTCAGGCTACGTGGTGAGTCTGGGCCCAGCTCTTGTGTTTGCAGTTCTGGGACCTCAGCTTGGTGCTTTTTTACCGTGAGTCCCCTTTCGTGGGAAAGAGGCCCTCTGAGCGCCTCCCGGGGCTGTAATTGTGCTTCCCCTGATTTCTGGCTGAGAGAGTAGGGGGCTGACGTGACTGCTTCTGAGAAGTTGTGAAGCGCCCCCTTCACAGACTGCACTGTCCGGTAGGAGCCTGATGTGACCCACGTATATAATGTAAACTTTCCAGCAGCTTCAATAAAAGTTGGAAAGAAACAGGTTAATTTTACTAAGACTATAACTGTATATAAACACAGTTCTGTTTCAATGTAATGATCAGTGTGCAGGTTTATCAATGACGTATGTAAATTAGATTTTTCGTACCAGGTGGCTGAGATCTGGTGTGCGAGTCCCACGGCCCCAGGCCCCCAGCAGGCTGGCCGCCCCAGGCTGCTCGGGGCTGGTGTGCGGGGCTGCTGCCTTGGCACCTCCCTCCGTTGCACCGACCAGGGGACAGTTGGTCCAGAGCCTCTCCTGCTGCCCACTTGGGTCTGATCTCATGGTGCCAAGTCCTCCCTCCCTGTTGGTCTGCTTTCTGGTTCCCCCGTGGCCCCCTGTGGCCTGGGGCTTATGGACAAGGGGGTGGAGCCTGGGGCTGCATGTTTTCAAGCTGCGGTCTTGACTCTGAACTTGAAACTCGGTTCTTGAGTAAATAGTGTTCTGGGTGACACTTCCTCCCGGCTCCCACTGAGACTCGTGGCCCAGGCCATCTCGGGGCTTCTGGGTGACACGTCCTCCTGGCTCCCACTGAGACATGTGGCCCAGGCCGTCTTGGGGCTTCTGGGTGACACGTCCTCACGGCCCCCACTGAGGCGCGTGGCCCAGGCCGTCTCGGGGGCTTCCCCTCATGTTGGGTCTTCTGTGCAAACCCTGTGAAAGCTCAGTGTCCAGCGAGGTAAGAGAACACAGGTCGTCTGGTTTACACTGAAGTCTCGGCTGGCCAGAGTTCCCTCTACATTCAGACTCCAGAATCTGCGTCCCCCAGAGGTCCTCCCCATGTGTCCTCCCCTCCCAGCCCCTCCCCGGGGGCGGGAGGGTGGAATCCGCTCTGTTCTGCACACGAATGTGAGCAGCTGTTTACTAGAAAACCAGGCTGTGCGTGCAGGGGAGGAGCACGCTGCTGGGCCGCAGGGTCATCAGAGAGAGCGAGCCAGGGTGAGGGTCTGTGCTGCCCACGATGGTGGCGGGGGACCCGAGAACCTGAGCCGAAGCAGGGAGGGAGATGCCGGGGCGCTGCGCCTCACTGCTGACCCCCGCGCCAGACGCTGGTCATTTTAGTGACTCAAACGCTCCCTGAGCTGCCTCTTACCGTGCCGTTAAGTAGAACCCTTTCCGGAAGTCAGTTACAGTATTAAACTAGCTCAAAATAATCGGATTCCTGAGAAGATCGTGACACTAAAAACTCAGCAAGCATCACAAGAGAGCTGTCCACCCGCTCGGGCCCAGGGCCAGGGTGGCCCCAGGGCCCCGTGGGGGTCCCCGGCGCTGTCGCGACAGGGCATCGATGACCCGATACAGGCGGAGGTCTCCTCCCGCAGCCCCGGAGGCTGCAAGTCCAAAGCCAGGAGTCGGTGGGGCTGGGGCTGGTCCCGCTGCGCCCCGAGGGCGATCTGTGCCCACTCCCAGCTCTGCAGGGTCTTGGCGGTCCTCACGTGGAGCCCCCGTGTGCCTTCCTCCCAGTCTCCCCTCTTACAGGGACTCCAGCTGTGCTGGACCAGGGCCACCCAATGACCTCACTCTCCCGTGGTCACCTCTGTAAGGACTCTGTCTCCAAGTATGGTCCCGTCTGAGGCCCTGGGGGTCGGGCTGCAACATGTGAACTTGAGGGGGGTCGCAGTTCAACCCATAATAATTCCTGTTGGACTGTGACAGGAGGGGTTACGCCTGTGAGCGTGGAATTTAACTTCTCTACGACTCCTTGGTAAAGAAAGCGGTCTTGTCTAATTCTCAGTGACTTTCAGACCTGTTAAACTGCTGGATTTTAGTTCAGGCCGGAGCGGGCGGGCGTGGGCATCTCTGTGGACCACCTGCCCCTGCTCGCGGCCCCGGGGCCGGCGCGCCTCCCCTGCCGGGCCAGCGTGTGGCTCGCGCTCTGGGCTCTCGGGGCGCCCCCTCTGCCCCGGCGAGGCTGAGGTGCACACACTGAGTAGCTCGGCTCTGCCAGTTTGCCAGCCGAGTGAGCTTTGTGGCTTTGAGCCCTTCAGCCTGAAGTTGCTCGCTGAGAACATCACAGGTGGTTGCTAGCCAGCCAGTTCCCGCCCAGAAGCCACGGGGCGAACGCCGCTGCGTCTCCACGCTGGCCCCGCGGCGGTCTCCCAGAGTCCCTGCAGCCCCCGGCGGTGCTCGCTGGCGTCATGCTGAGAGCCTGGAGCGCCCTGCGGCCGGGACGCGGGATCCGCGCTGCCTCTGGGTACCTGTTGCTCAGACCAGCTTCTGCCCTGTGAGGGGTCAGCTGTCGCCCCGACGAGTGTCCTGTGTTTCTTGCCTCCTCCTGCGGGCGGTTCACCCAGGAGTGAGCTGCGAGGCTGTGTGTCTCAGCCGCTCCACCAGCGTTTGGGGACGGGGTAGTTCACAGGGACGCAGGGCTGGGGTCGGCAGCAGATTCTCTCTGTAAACGTGTTTCTTGTTTCTTCACAGGGATCTTCGTTTTAACAGAATCAGAGAGATCCAGCCGGGGGCGTTCAGGGGGCTGAGAAACTTGAACACACTGTAAGTCTCCCCGTTGTCCTGGGCACCAGTAGGAAACAGGTGCAGAAACCATCACGTTATCGCATCCCTGTCCGTTCCCCTCCCCCTCCCGCGTGTCCTGGACGCTGCGGCCACCCCACTGCCCCCGACGGGCAGGCGTGGCTGGCGAGGCGGAGGTGGAGCCTGACAGAGGGTCATGCACTCGAAACCCTGGATTCAGGGGCCCTTGTGGGGTTCGTCCCTCTGTCTTGTGTGATGCCCAAGAGCCTGTCTGTCCTCTGTGGGTGTGTCCTGTCCCAGGCCTGTGCCGGTTCACATCTGCCCCCGCAGCGTGGACCCCTGGGGGGTTGGGGTACCGTCCGGCTGTGCCCCAGTGTCTAGCCCGCAAAGATAGAGCAGTGCTGGGTGGTTCTGCAGCCAACTCCAGGCTGCCGTGGGCTGTGCCGAGCCAGGTGGGAGGCAGTGCTTGGGTTCTGCCCAGGAGGTGACCTTGGCGCAGGGGGTGTGTGGGCCATGGAGGTCGGGAACTGTCACCACTGCCCTGTGGGCCTGGAGGGAGGGCGTGTGGCTCAGGACCCCGGCTCCCTCCCTGTGAATCAGGCTGCTCATCGGCAGAGACCCACTTCAGGGACACCCCTGGCCTCCCAGCGGGCGGGAGTGGGGACTGTGAGACACAGCAGGGTGGGGAGGGAGGGCTTCCTTCTCTGCTGTGTCCAGAGCTGAGGCAGGGTGGGCGGATGCGGACACCGGTTCCTGGAGAAAACTGGCCGGAGGGAGGGTGAGACCCCCAACGTGCTGTCGGCTGAGTGGGCCTGCGCTCGGCGGACGCTGGTATTATGGCCCGTGGCCTGAGCATCCCGTGGCCTCCTCCACGGCGACCGGTGTGAGTTTCTAACAGGAGCTCAGGAGTGTTGCTGTTCTCCTCTTCTTACTGGAGCTTCCTTTCCGCAGGCTTCTCAACAACAACCAGATCAAGAGTGTGCCCAGCGGGTCGTTTGAAGACCTGGAGAACCTAAAATACCTGTAAGTGAGGACCTGGGTTTGGGCCGTTTGATCTCTGAGCTGAATGTCGCGCTGTTTGTGGTTTACGGTAAATAACATTCACGTGAAGAAGGGGTTCTGTTTTCAGAGGGCGAGTGAAGTTTGGGCTGGGGTTTCTCAAGGGAGCTGTCCTCAGCACGAAGCGTTACCTTCTGTGATGTTCAGTTTCTCCACTTCTTGAGGTGCAAGGGGGGAATTTGTGCTCAGCTGCCAACGGGAACAGCTGGCTTGCGCTTGCTGCTCAGCTCCGAGCTGCTGTCCAGCTGCGGGCGGGATGTAAGGTGCAGGTACAAGTCCCTCTGCAATGCCAGGCGCTCCTGCTAACGTCCCCCATCTTCCTCCACGCGATTTCACCGCTTATTTTTCTGTAGTTCAGCGTTGTTTTACTTTCCAAATTGACTTGAATTAATAAGCTTATTAGCATTTAAAACATCTGCTTGTTGAAGTCAGTTTTGCAGTTGGAAGATGAACTCGCCTGGCTTGATTCCTTCACAGGCACTTATTTTAAAGCTGGGAACTTTTAAGGAAACGCTCTGAGTGTGTGGCTGGTTCTGCACAGATTAGAAGTACGTGCCATGTGCTTTGAGCAAATTACTTCAGTAGCACCGTTTTAACGAGGGGTTTATCTCAGTGATTCTGGGGAGGTGTGTGAGCCTGGACGTCTTGAAGTCACTTGAGCTTTGATGAGACAGTGGTTCTGAACCGGAGGCGGCACTGACTCTGCAGGAGAAGACGTTTCCCCCCGTGAAGGGTCTGCAGGTGCCGTGTCTGGACACGTTTGTCCGTCACACTCAGTGCAGTGTGTTAGGGTTTACTTAGTAATGTTCACACCATCCCGTTTTGCTTATTTTTCTTTTTTTAATTTTATTTATTCATTTTTTTAAGAGCAAGGAAAAGTTTAATGGTCCTGCTGCTGCAGACAAGAGCCGCTCACAGATGAGGCGCCTGCGCCTTGTCGCTTATTTTTAAAACAAGGGATGGGCCTTCTGTGTTTTCTTGGGTTTTTATTTACTTACGTGTTTATGTTTTGCTTTGTTCTTTTTTTTTTTTTAATTTTAAGTGCTATGCAAGCTCCAGAAGAAAGTGTTTATTTCCTAGAAGGCAGATTCAGAAATTACCCAATAAGCAGTATTTGAGGCGTGTGTATGTTTAGACTTTCAAGCATTCTTTTGTCACTTTGTATTTTGCTTTTGATTTGAATTACTTAAGAGCACCTTATTGTTTACTCTGCGAATATATTTAACATTAAGTAATTGGGATGTTTCATTTTTCACTGAAGACAGTTTTTTAAAATAATATTTTTCAGCCTGGTCTGTTGACCGGCTTGCTCTCAAGACGTCCGCGCTCCCACCTTTTTCCCCTCCTCCCGCCCAAACCTGGCCGAGAGGCCCACTGGCGGCAGGCCTCGCAGGTCCCTGGGCTGAGCAGTGGTCAGCAGTAACCGGACGAGACGGACCGTGACGAGAAGAGACACCGAGGACAGGGACGCAGCTGTGGTGGGAGGGTCCCGGGACCCCCTCCTCCGGCTGCCGTGGTTCCCGGCCCCCTCCGGTCCCCAGGCCTCACGGGGAGGGTGCGCCCCGACAGGCGCTGGTTTGGGAGACCATGCAGCGTATTCTCAGAGGCTTAGGGAGCGCACTGATGATTCCAGCCTTGCGTATTTACCAGTGCCAAGGTGTGTTTCTAGAAGCTGAGTGTCCGTATCCTCCCAGTGACTTCCACTAAGAAGTGAACCTCCTCCTTAACTAGTATTTCCTAACAGTGATGTTAGCCCTTGAGGTGGTGAGGACTCCTGTTCAAAGGGCCAACTCTGATGAAGCAGAGACTTACTTCCAGTTTATTATTAGAAGGTGATGGATACTCAGTTGTTCTCACGAAGACAGACTGCTCTGGTGTCTCTGTCAACGTGCACGGGTTAGTTCACGTATCCTTACGAGGACTCCTTTGCTCTGATTTTTTCGAAGTGCATGCAAGGTGGTGTCCATGGGCACAGAAACCTCCTGGGCTCAGGCTCACCTCCTACAGGGGTGCCCCCGGGGTGGTGACTCCCCTGAACGGGGGCTGCCCGTGGGGTGCACTCGAGAGCTTTCTGTGTACCTGCTGAACTTGAGCTGTCCCGTGAGGCCCTGCTGCTCTCCCATTTCACACACGAGGAGACCGAGGCAGAAAAACGTTGATTCTTACTCGAGACCATGTGGCTGGTGAGGAGCGTTGCAGGGACCCCTCCCCGCAGTCTGAGGAAGTGATGCTGGGCCAGGCCTCTGTCAGAGGCCCCCAGCCTCAGTCTGGGGGAAGGTTCTGGCTGGTTTGTGTTACGGCTTGTGGTTCTCCGTGAAGCAGCCTCAGTGGATTTGCACGGAGAGAAGGGGAGGCACTTGGGAGGACGGCCGCTCTGAGAGCGCAGCAGGTCGTTAGACGGGCCGCAGCGCACACTAGGGCCTCAGACGCAGGGACGCACGCCCTGGCACTGCAGTGGTGGAGAAACGCCCAGGGCGGGCATCTCTGGGTCCGAGCGCAGGATTCATCCTACTTCCAGCAGCCTTCTTGGGAGGTCGGCCGCTGCAGGGCCGTGTGATGAGGTCCAGGACCCAGCGCTCGTGCTTTTGTGGTTATGGTGGAATCGTGGTACTTTGGAGTGGAAGTCCTCGCCTGTGGTAGGTTCCTTCAGGAGCTGGCCAGCGCTTTCTGTAAAGGACGGGGCAGGACCTACCTGAGATTTTGAGGACCAAACATCTGAGCACAAAACTCACTAAACGAGTGGCCGTGGCCGTGTGCCGACAAAGCTGTGTTACGGACACTGAAGCCTGAATTTTACGTGCCACTGAATACTGTGCTTCTCATGAAATTTTTAACCATTAAAAAATGTAAGAGCCATTCATAGCCTGTAGGCCGTGCGGAGACAGGCAGTGGGCCAGCTGCGGGGTTCTTCTGATCAGCCCTGGCTGTGTCTGTTTCAGAAGAACCAGATTCCGGCGGGTCAGTCTCTGTAATGCCTGCCCCTCAGAGGAGTCCTGGGTGTTCTGAAACCGTGTGGGTATCAGGCACAGAATCCTACATTCAGTGCGTTTCACGTGTTTGTCAGAAATGACTTTATTTCCCTCAGGGTCTGAAGCAAGTGCCTTGTCAGCCACTCGCAAGCTGAACTCCGAGACTGTGACTTTCCGGAAGACGTAGCGGTGGTCTGGCCGTCTCCGGGAGGCTTTCCTTTTGGGGGGGGGGGCGCCTTGGCGGGAGGACCTGTGCTTCCCATGTGAGCGTCCTCTGTAGCCCAGAGCAGCCCTGGCTTGAAGGCTGTCTCCACGTGCCCACTTGACGCCACTTCCCGCCCGACGCCCGGCCTCGGGTGCGCGTGCTAACCCTCCCCGTGTTTCTTGTTTCAGCTATCTGTACAAGAATGAGATCCAGGCAATTGACAGGCAAGCGTTTAAGGGACTTGCCTCCCTAGAGCAACTGTAAGTGCCCCCCGCTCTGCAGCTCCTTGGACTTCGCCTGCCCTTGCCTCTTGTGGGGAGACGGGCTCAGCCTGCTGTTTGCACGATGCATGTCTGTGCCAAGGGGGACGTAGGGGCGTGCATGCACGTGGAAGAGCAGCAGTCAGCTAGCGATCCCGCGGTCCGCCCGATCCATCCATCCCGTGTCCGTCCACGCTTGCTGGTTCCCACCGCGCACCATGCCCTGTGCCCGGCATCCGTGGTACAGGGGGCAGCGAGCCCGAGGGACCCTGGGGCCCTGGTGTTCCCCGTTTAACGGAGACAGGCTTGCTAGCAGATCTGAGCCGGTAGCGGTCTTCTGGGGAGAAGCGTGGGGCCGCGGGGCGAGGGGCTGTTTTCATTGCGCAGGATTTCCTGTTTATGAGTCTGCACGCACGGTTTACTTCTTCATTCATGACGTCACTGTTTTGGAGAAAATAAACGTTTTCCACGCGTTTCTAGTTAGTGTTCGCCAGATGCTGTTTCTCTGGGTGCGTGTTAAGTCAGCATGTCCGTCTGAAGTAGGATGCCTGGTCAGAGGAGCTTTTTGGACTTGCTTGCATGTCGCTCACCTTCCAGGCGATGGGCGGGAGCGCGTCCCCGGAGCGCCCCGTGTCAGGCGGCCTTACCCCCGTGGATGCAGCAGCTGGTGATGCGTTCTCAGGGTTCGTTGCTTGGCCGGGCACAGAGGCCTCTCCCGAGGCCTGCAGGCGGAGCTGGGGAGGCCTCACCTGATCCAGGTGCTTCCGAAGCACACGCAGGGCTCGTGTTTCTAAATACTGTCCCTTTATTCGACCGAGAGCCGCTTTCCTGAGCCTGCTGTGCCCGGCGTGGAGCAGATTTGGGAAGCAGTTGTCTGTGAGGGTCGTGCCCTCTGCTTCAGGGAGAAGGACGTGGGGGTCCAGGTCCTCGCAGAGACACGTGGCAGCCTCTGCAGAGCACCTGGGTGGCAGGGGGAGGCGCCAGGCAGCACGTCCGCGTCCCGCAAGTCCCAGTGGAGCAGGGGCTGTGGCTGGACGCGCCGACTGGACTGCAGCTCCGTGGGGCCCGTCAGGCCTTGTAGGGGGAGGGGGTTCTTTTTTAGGAGAAAAGAGGCTAAGTCTGGAGAAACAGGAGGCAAAAGGAACAGCATTGTCGGAGCCCTGAGCGGTTTGGGGGGCAGCCGGGTCAGGGGCTCCCAGCCCAAGACCTGGGGCTGGAGGGAGGGAGGGGGCCTCTGCTGCCCAGACATGGGGGTGAAGGGATGAGGGGCCCGTCCCCCCCCCGCCAGGGGCACCGGGAGGGAGCAGGGGAGCGTTTCCTTAGGCCGGCGGGTGGATGCTGCCCCCGCCGCGTGTGGAGCACTGCGGGTCCCACCACCTCCGTCCCCCCTCCAGACTCAGCGCCAGAGGCAGGTGCTCCCAGCCAGAGGGGAGGCCGGCGGGAGGAGGGGGGCTGTGATCTCGGCCCCCGAGTCTGCCCAGCATCTCTGCCGTCCTGGGCGTTAAAGACACGCAGAGGCGTTTGCACATGCTTACTGATTATTTGTGCTAAGTCTACTCCCGTGGGGTCTCCCTAACCGGCAGGGGCGGGAGACTGGACAGGGTGGAGAGAGGCTCGTGGAGAAGGAACTTGGTGGTGGCCTGCAGCCTAGGCCGGCCGGCTGCCCTGAGTGCATCCGCAGCTCTGACTTCTGACCCAGAGACACTGACAGGCTCGGGGCTTCCAGGCACCGTGCAGAGCTGCCCCGTCCAGCAGCCTGGAGGGAGCCTCACCTGGGCTCCCTGGAAGGCAGCAGGCAGGGGGCAGGGACGGTGGACTGGGTTGGGGGCCCCTTTCCTGCCTTTGGCCTGGTTTTCTCTCTGCTGTCGGGAGGGGTAGCTGCACCCCTGGGCGTCCTCAAGGCCGCGCTCACATCTGGTCAGCCTCTTCCTAGCCGCCTGCCCTGTTGGCTGTTGGCACGTCGATTTTTAAACAGCCACTCAGAATTGGGGCTGGCGTGACCTCCCTTCATCTGCGCTCTTCCTCAACCCGCCCAGCCGGCCCGCAGCCCCCTGACATGGCTGAACGTGTCTCCACATGCAGCGTGTCTGTGTCTGGCATGGGGGCGAGTCCCCAGGGGCTGGTCCCCAGTGGCCGTTGGGGATGTGCATCCTGGGTGGTCGCTAATGAAGGTGTCCGCTTTAGTCCTCCTCTCAGGACCCCACTCAGGCAGAGAGGGCGGGGGACACAGGCCCGTCCCCACCGGGCTGGGGGAGGGGAGGGTGGGAAGCCCTGTGGCCACGTCATTGCGGGCACGCAGACTCACTGGCTGGTTCTCCCAGCGAGCTGGCCCAGGGGACCAGGGGCGGACGGGACAGGGCAAGTGCAGTCGAAGCCGGGCAACCTTGAAGTCACAGCAGTTTCGGAGTTAGCCAGGGGCTCTGGGGACAGCGAGGGGCTCTGGGGACGGCGCGGGCAGAGAGAGGGCGCGCTTGCTGGGTTGGCAGGCCTCGGCTCCTGGTGCTCGGGTCCCCACGCGCCTTGAAGGGGCAGGTGTGTGCTTGAGGGGGCGGCGAGGCTGTGGACGGAGGGGCTCGTGCAAAAGCCCCTGGTGGAAGGTGACTTGTGTGTTTTTCTCAGGGAAAAACTCACAGATTTTCAAAGTGAGAAAAGCGGTATTTACGAAAATTAGAAGAAATCGCTTTTAGCAGAGATGGTCAGTTACGGAAAGTGAGGAGTTGTGCCCAGGGCGGAGGTGCAGGCTCCGGGCGGGCATGTGAGCAGGGGGCGTCTGAGGACACGCGTGGCTTCAGGGCCGGTGCAGCTCTCCTCCTGTCGTTCCGGGGGTGGCTGTCTCCCTGGGTGACAGGCACCCCGTGTCAGCTGGAGGTGTAGGTCAGGCGCTCCTGAATGTGAAAGTGAGTTAGAAGATGTGAGTGAAGGCGTCCGCATCCTGAACGCGTGCTGTCGTGGAGGCCCTGCTGACTTTTCCTGGGAAGGTCTGCCTGTGCGGGAAGTGAGCGGCCCTGGCTCCTCCCCTCTGGGTGGGAAGGAGGCCGGTCGGAGCGCGTGGCCTTTAGTTACCTGCCCAGCGGACCCATGGTCTGCACTCCGTCTCCCCACTTGCTGACTTCACCCGTTGTCCGCGTGGCGCAGGGCACCCGGGGAGTTCCCTGTTGACCTGCAGATCTGAAATGACTTAGAGAAGAAATGTGGTCAGCAGAAAGTCCGTAGACCTGTAGAAGGAAATTGAAATCATTGTAAATTGTTTCTTTTCCATCTTTTCAAAACCTTTTCCAGGTACCTGCACTTTAATCAGATAGAGACTTTGGACCCAGAGTCATTTCAACACCTGCCAAAGCTGGAGCGGCTGTAAGTTGCGTTTCCTTCCCGACCTTCCCTCTCCACCTGCAGCGCCTGGGGCCCCGGCTCTGCGTTTGCGGGGATAGCGTGAAGGTCGATCCTGCTCGCACACCCGGAGACATCTCGGTAGAAAATTCACAAGAGGGACTTGCACGTCCTCTTTATTGGGGAACACTGATAAAATAGGGGAAAATGTAGTTACGTCCTGCACTGAGTAACGTCCTCAGATTCATTTGTGTGAAACATGCGTCACTGAGACGGTTTTAAAAGCTGGTCCGGTTAACTGCTTGGGCTCTCTTCCACACTTTTAAGGAGTACTTTAAAGAGTTGTTTTGGTTTATTACAGGTTTTTACACAACAACCGAATTACACATTTGGTTCCGGGAACATTTAATCACTTGGAATCTATGAAAAGATTGTAAGTATAATGACCTTTTATGTTGTCTTCAGCAAAGACTGACTCCTCCAGGCTGTGCGCTTACCTGACCTTTCTACTGGGTATCTTGAAGAATTTATTGCAGACTGAATATTCGTTAGGAAGGGAGTATGTACGAGGCAGAGGGGGTTAAACCACCAGAACGCAGAATGGAAACCCGGGGGACTCAGAACGCACAGCAGACCAGTGCTCTCGTGGCAAGCAAGGCTTTTTTTAAAATCAGTTTGTTTTGTTTCATTGCAGGGGAGGTAGCTAGTTTTAGTTAGTTAGTTAGTTAGTTAGTCTCTAACGGAGGTACCAGGGATTGAACCCAGGAACTCATGCATGCTGAGCAGGCTCTCTGCCACTGAGCTGTACCCTCCCCCTTAAATCGATTTTATATTCTTCAGATTAATCTTTAATTCCATGTTGCCTCTTTTACTGGTGGAAATAAAGTCAGTCTGCAAGGAATCTGTAAACTATATCCTGTACCTTTGCCTTAGGCGTGCACATAGCTGAATTCTCCTTGTTTCTAGGTCTCTCAAAATACTTTACCTCTACGCTGAGTATTTCCTTATCGTAGGACTAAGGCTCCCTGATACTGAGGGAGAAGGCCGCCTGACATCCTTTTTGTGTTCTTCCTTGAGGTCTTGAAGGCCATTGTTTGTCAGTTAGGTATTACTGAGTGTGGACAATGAAGAAGCTTAAGAGACAGAGGCTCTCATCAGCAAGCCGCAGCCCACAGCGGCCTTCTATTTATTGTTTTTTGCATTAGCAAAGTAAGACACAGGCTTCCATCACAATTTATGATTGCTTTTTGTTCTTCAGGATAAAGAAATCCCCAGCCAAACTGAAAACTGCGTTCTGGGTAGCAGATAAGATGATTGCTGCCCATTTGATAGTTGAGAGCGAGTGGTTAAAAATTGCCAGCAGCGCCCGAGATGTTCAGGGCAGCGGGGGTTACCTGAGTCTGCAAGACACTGAGAAAGTTTTCTTCTGGTTCTCGCCTCCTTTGGCCATCCCCTCAGCCCCGGGGTCTCGGTGCTGTGCGCTGGCTGCCCCCGCCTCCACTCAGTCTGTGAGACTCGGGTTTCTCCGCCTCATTGAGCCGCCCCTCGCCCCCCGCCCCAGCGGCAGGGCAGGGGGACTTCCTTCCCCATCCGCTTGGCCTGGGCAGGGCTGGCCACTGGCACGCACCTGGGCTCGCCTCTCCTCCTCTGTCTCAGGGCCCACCCTGAGCACAGAGGTCCTGTTCCTTAACGATTTATGATTGTCAGAGAGGCCATCAGGCCAGGGGAGCCAGGCGGGTGCTGGGTCCCCCACAGATTCGCTCGTCAGAGAGATGGCCATGCAGGCTGGGGGCCAGTTCTGCCTGCCACCCGCTCCGAGCCAGCGTCCCAGGGTAACGCAGGTGGGAGGTGTGCATCACAGGCCTCGATCTCCCGGGCGCTCTGGCCTGGGGTGTGAACTCGGCTCTGATCAGACGGCCCTGCCTCCACCTCCCAGGTGTGATGTGAGCGGTCACGCCCCTTTGCCAGCACGTGCCCGTCAGTCAGCCGTGTTCCTGGTCCTCCTGTTACAGAGGCTTTGCTGCAGGAACAGCCTCCTTCCCAGGGGTGGAGGGACACCCACCTGGCACCTGTGGGAACAGGGGTGTCCAGACTCACCGGGCGCTTCCCCAGGCGCTTCCGGGGTCACGCAGTCTGTGCACGCCGTGCCCTGTGGGCCGACCCTGCCTTCGGGAATGTTTAAGGCCTAAGTGGGATACTGCTGGTGACCCAGCGCCCGCCCTGAGGAGGGCTCAGGGCCAGTTTGCTGGCTTCAGATAGGGCTCCTGTCCCGTGTCTTTCAGGAAGCCTTCCTGACTCGTCCAGCTCGTGTTTGTCCATCTTTTGAACCTAAAACAGACAGTTTGATTCCTCCTTTTGGCATCTTTTATTTGTGTCACTTGGGTTTCCCCACTTCTGGGCTCCCCCTCTGCCCAGGGAGGCCCCCGGTCGGCAGGAGGGGTCTGAGCTGGTCACCACTCGTCCGTGGTCTCACCGGCCGCTGCCTCCTTCTCAGGCGCCTGGACTCCAATGCGCTGCACTGTGACTGCGAGATCCTGTGGCTGGCGGACCTGCTGAAAACCTACGCCAGGTCGGGGAACGCGCAGGCCGCAGCCACCTGCGAGTATCCACGACGCATCCAGGGGCGGTCGGTGGCAACCATCACCCCGGAAGAGCTGGACTGTGGTGAGCGAGCGCAGCGCAGGTTCCGGGAGGTAGTGCGGACCGTGCTGAGTCTGGGGGCTTTGTGATGACGGCCGCGCAGTAACAGCGATGCCGACCATGCTTTGTGCCCCAAGACGTCAGGTGGTGAGGGCACCGAACACACGTGCACACACGCACATGCACGCACGTGCACACACACTCATTTGCTCGTGTGGGTGGATGAGTACGTTGAGACCTGGAAGGGTCAGTTCTCTGAGTTTCTTAGTTAGTGAGTGACCAGTCTGCGTGGCCGTGGGGACATGGAGAGGACAGCTGCCCAGCAGGCCAGAGGTCAGGAGGGCAGCCTCTCTGCAGCCAGTGACTGGGTGGCCTTAGAGGCCGGAGCAGGGACCCCGGAACTGAGTGAGGGGCTTGGGGGTAGGGGAGCCCTCTGGCCGGCCTGACTCCCGCAGCCTGCTGCCCTCAGGCGGCTTCTGCT
The DNA here is from genome assembly GCF_048773025.1 of Camelus bactrianus. Taxonomy (NCBI): domain Eukaryota; kingdom Metazoa; phylum Chordata; class Mammalia; order Artiodactyla; family Camelidae; genus Camelus; species Camelus bactrianus. Next base: position 14,079,795 of record NC_133553.1, on the reverse strand, counting down.
GAGAAGTACCGTTGTGAGTCCTTTCCTTCCCTGGACACCGTGGCCCTGGCGTGTCCTGCTCTGGGAGGCGTGCACCCACTCAGGGCGGGTGGTCGCCAGGGCTCTGGGCGGGTGGGCTCAGGTGTGAGAAAAGCTGTGTGATTCGGCTTTAAACCATCTTCTCCGTGGAGAACTGCACCGTCCTCGTGGGAATGCTTTTGGGTTGAACGGACGCAATTTTCTCTTGAACTAAAGAGATTTGCCCTGGGTTCTCGTTCACGTGACGGTTTAAGACCAAAAAGGCCTGGTTTCCTTTCTGGCGCAGAAAGACCCCGGATCACGTCAGAGCCCCAGGACGCAGATGTCACCTTGGGGAACACCGTGTTCTTCACCTGCAGAGCCGAGGGCAACCCTAAGCCCGAGATCATCTGGCTCAGGAACAAGTAAGTGGTTCAGGGCGGGAGGCCGCCGGGCGCCACCCCGACAACCCTCGTCCTCCACGAAGAGCACCAAGGAGGAGGCGTCTTTCCTGCTTTGAAAAAGCCACTGGGCTGGGGCGGCACTTCTGCTGCCTCACGGCCTCTGTGAGGTGCTCGGCCTGAGGCCCCCACGGGCTGGGTCCTGGCCGCGTGGCAGTCAGCACGTCGCGCCCCTGCCGGGCTGCGGAGCGGGAGGAAAACTGCCCCCCTGGCCCACTGTCTCTGGCGGCGGCTGTGGGGGCTGGTCCCTGGGGCTTCTCACCTGGAGGGTGGGCCCGTCCTGACAAGATGGCGTCTTCCCCATGGGGACGGTGTCTTCAAGGAGCACGTGCACTTTGCTCCTGGGCATCTGGTTTACCTCCTGAGACAACGGTCTCCCTTCCGTCCACAGTCATTTTGGTGGGGGGGGTCGGCTGGGGATGGGGTCAGACTCCTCCGGTCGTCTGAGTGGGAAGACAGTCCTGCTGGCCGCACACTTTGAACTGAGTCCTGGAGAAGCCTCAGCCTGAGACCACGTAATCACCGCCCCCTGTTTATTTGCTTGGGAACTGGCACCACTCACTCGCTAGCAGGGCCCTCCCTGTGGGTTCAGGGTTTCCACACGGCCCCAGCCGTGCTCAGTCTCGGTGGAGCGAGGAGATGGGAGCCTGAGGCCCGCTGAGCCACCGCCCCTCCGGGCCTGGGCCAGGCTCCCAGCAGAGGTGTGGCCCGGCTCCCGGGTCCGGCAGTGTTTGCAGAGAAGACAGGCAGGTGGACAGCGGGCCTGGCGGGGGGGTCTGCCGAGACGCGGTCCTGCTCGCGGGGACGTGGGGCTGGCCCTGGGCCTGGATTTGCTGTCATGCCCAGGGTGACGTCAGGCTGGGGCCAGGGCTGGGTACAGAAAACTGGAGATGCTGTCCTCAGTCTTAGGAGCTCGGGCTCTGGGACAGCTCTGAGGGGTGAGACCCACAGTCCAGAGCGGACGCTGGTGGGATTCCTTCAGGACGTGTGCACTCACAAGGCAGAGAAGCGTGAATTCTGCTCAGGCCCTTCCCACCTGCATTTATGACGAACACACTGACACTTTAAGCATCAGATTGCAGAGCCCATCACTGCAGTCAGACCCAGAGCCCAGGCCCGACGTCTGGTGCGGGGCTGTGTCCGCCTCCCCTGCCGGCATCCCCACCTCTGTGGCCTCACAGTGTCTATGGGAGACCCGTCGGCGAGTCTCACCCACGGGGCCTGAGACGACGGTTGCTTCCATCTGGACATCCCTGGGCAGGGGTCACCGGGCTGGCACAGGAGAGGAGCAGGAGGAAGGTGGCTGGGGAGCCCACAGCGTCTTGCACGCCAGGGTCTTTCCCTGCAGCACCTGGGACTCTGAGCCTCGTCCTCGGAAAGCTCTGGGACAGCGGCTGATTTGTTCTGTCGGCGTTTGTAATCTGCTTTCAGTAATTGAAGTGTTTCTACCTCATTATCTTTAATGAGTTTACCAGAAACAAGGGAAAGGATTTCCTGCGAATTTTTCCCATTACGCCCTTTTTTCCGTTTGGAATGAGGACCACCTTAAAACATTTATAGATTGAACGTGTACATGATAAGAGTAAAAATATGAGTTAACTACAGATGTAAATACCTGGACACTTTTCCCAAAAATGCTGGCTGATTCGGGCTGTTTGGAAGGAAAGCTTCCGGGAAAGTGAGGTCCGCACACCCCGCATCTCCAGGTACCTTGTGCCTCCAGGCTGGGGTCCTGGCGCCTAGACCGGACCTCCCGCCGGGGGCTGGGGTGTCCCCACCGGCTTCTGCCTTCACAGTAACGAGCTGAGCATGAAGACGGATTCCCGCCTGAACCTGCTGGGCGACGGGACCCTGATGATCCAGAACACGCGGGAGACAGACCAGGGCGTCTACCAGTGCATGGCGAAGAACGTGGCCGGGGAGGCGAAGACGCAGGAGGTGACCCTCAGGTACTTCGGCTCTCCAGGTGCGTAGAGTGTTCACCAGCCAGCTGCTCGGGGGTCCTCCCGGGACCATCCTTGCCCTGCCCACCCCCTCGGTCCCCGCTTCCACTGGTGAGAGGCAAAGGAACACCACGGGCTCCCCCCGACGCCCCTGCCGCAGGGCCGGCGGAGTCGTCCGCGACTTTCGGCCATTGCTCTGGCTCACGGTCAGCCCCCACTCCAGGACGGTCTCTCAGAGTGGACAGTGGAGGCCGGCCATGCTGTGCACAGTCCAGGCGGAGTCTCTCTCACACCTGGAGAGACGTGTGCCCCGGCCCTGGCACCTCCCACTCGCTGGCCTGAAGGGACCTGTCACTTGTTGCTCTTTGGCAATGGAGACTTTTTCGTGCTCAGGGCTTTGGTTATTTTAAAAGAAGGCAAAAATTTAGAATTTTATGCAAAATTCCCACATCTAAAATATTGGCACCTGGTCTGAAAAGACTTCGAGCCAAAGGAAACACAGCTGCAGCCTCGCACTGGCCTGAGTCCTGCCAGGTTACAAACCCCACCCTTGTCAAAGTGTTGACTCTGTGGGCTTTGGTCAGAAGAGGAGCAGGGCCTTGGAGAACGGTCCAGTGGGGAGGGCCACGCGCCCCGCGGTGCCAGAAGCAGCCCAGCGACTCTGGCCCCTCGTGGGTCAGTGGCGTCGTCCTCCTGTTGGAGGGCCGGGCTCTGTGTCCCTTGAGCTTTGCAGTTCTGGGCGTTACAGCCCCCTCGACGGCAGTGGAAGGTTTGTGCATTTCTGCGTTTAGGTTTTTAGTACAAGATCTTTGTGTCGCTTGATACAGCTCAGCCTGCACACAGTCTGTGCGTACTGGCAAGTGAGCATTCCTGGCTGTCAGATTTCAGCTCAGAGAAGACCACGGGTCTTACACCACAGCCAAGGCAAAGCCCTTTAATCCCAGTGTCCCCGAGGGGAGCAAGGCGTCCAGCATCTTTGTAAAGTGACATTGCTGTGAACCTGCCACAGACAAGACACAGCTCCTGGTCCCAGCGGAGCTCTGCTTTGTTTGCAAGGAACAAGGAAACCCACAGAACACTGTCCAGAGTGTGCAGCGCGGAGGTGTGTGTCACAGGACATAGGGGACAGGAGAGCGTGAAGAGTGCATTTCCTTAGCAGAGCTGCTGTGTTAGCAGGTTAAATGGTTCCGAAACAGGAATATCAAAGTCTTACAGCCTGAGAGTTCCAAATCTGACGCCTTTTGATCTGACTTTTTGTTTCTCTCTCAGGAACAAGAGGCTTCTTTAGTGTGCTAGGCGAGCATGTTGCAATTCTCCCTGAAAATGCACCAGGAGGGTCTCCCAGGCCCTGAAGGGAGGGTCACTTCAGAGCGAGGGGCAGCCCCTCAGCCTGGACCAGGGGCTGCCAAACCTGGCCCACTGCCTGTTTTTCGAAGACCTTTGAACTAAGAATGTGTTTTACACTTTTACGTGATGGAAAAGCTTAAGAGTGGTATTTTAGGATACATGGTAATTATATGAAGTTCAAATTTCAGTGTCTGTTAAGTAAGTTTTATTGGACCATGATCACACTCAAAGATTTACAACCTTAAAGCCCAAAATAAATGCTCTGTGGCCCTTTACGGGAAAAGTTTGCCATCCCCGTGATTCCTATAATGATCACAGACTCAGTGTAGGTCTCCGTGAGTCACAGAGGGCTAGATGCACTTTATCTATTCTGAAGCCGTGTTATTTGGGGCCTATAAGTTTGCAATTCTTGCCTTCCTGGCAGATTAAACTTTTGATCATTGACACTTCCACCTCTATTAGCGCTTTCTGCCTTCAGAGTAATTTGGTTTAATACAGAGGCAACCAGCTTGCTTTTGATTAATGTTTGTCAGATGTACCTTTTCCACCATTTTGCTCTGAACCTTTCTATATTAATAGATTTGGGATGTTATAAATAGCATAGACCTAGATTTTTAAAAACAATCAATCAGACTGACTTTTAAAATAAGCCCATTTATATTTATTATAGTCAGCAATATATTTAGATTTATAAATTTTCCCTCTTATTTTGGACTAATTATCCAACCTTTTCTGTGTTTTTTGCCTTATTTTGAAACACTTCTTTTCGCCTTTTATTTTCTACTTCTAGTTTGGAAGTTAGAGACCCTATTTCTTTTTTTTAAGCGGTTGTCCTAGGGAATTTCAAGAGCATTCTTACATCATCGAAGTCTGCAGTTACTGTCTCTACATTTGTCTCAAGCACAGTCACTTACCTTAGTTTATAGGCTGAGTTCTGTTTTTAACATATAAAAGAACATTATTTTGTGCTGATGTTCCTCTGTCTGTGCCTATGTGCTGTCACTTCCAGGTCTCCTCATTTCTTCCTGCGTCTCAGCTCTTCTCCTGGGGTCACCTCCCTTCTGCCTGACGTGGGGTGAATAGACAGCAGACCTACATGAGGATGCACTTTGGCTGATAAAGCTTAATATGACGTTTATTTTTCCTTCTGCCCAGCCCAGTCCCCGGGGTGGGGTGGGGGGGAAGCACTGACTTTCTCTCCAGCTCGTTCTCATGCTGATGGCAGATGCGCTGGGGGCGGACCGTCCTGGAGTTTTCTGTCTGACTCATCTTGGAAAGCCCTCACTTTTCCGTCTCCTGAGGCTTTTAGACACCACGTTTACAATCGCAGGGCCCAGGGGTGCCTTCAAGACGGGCTTTGACTTTGGTGTTCTTGTCCCTGTGGGCAGCTCTCCAGTCTCTAGCTTGCCTTTCTCACAGGTGCTGATGTTAAATGTCATTCCTGCATTTTCTGCGATCTCCTGTTACTTCGGCATGTGACGAATGGGGCTTAAGCATTAACAAATAGGCAAAGATGTAAAGACGTCTCTTTCCTGACTCCTCGCCTCGTCCACGGAATTCCCACTCCATCCCACCTCCTCAAATTACTCATCTTTCTGGAAAATACTGTCAGTGCCTGCAAGGGAAGAGGCAGCTCATGTCAGCCCTCGAGGGGCTTTCTTACCCTTTTCTTTTTAATGATCGGCTGCACAGTGTCATTACCCAGGTGACACACCTGTTCAGCTACTTCCCTTTGCAGTACGTTAAGTCTTTTCCAGATCTTTTGCTGTCATAGGTCCGAACCCCTTTATATGAAACCCCTTGGGCCAGATGTTGTTTGACATTCAGAAATTTGGGGATTTTTTTTAGAAGTGCACACAGAGCATAATCTGTTTACTGACTTGTGCTGTCACAGAACCTTGGGTGATACCCAGTAATCAGTACATAAACTACAGCAAACTGTATGGACACTCATGGCAAGTGGGTAAGTGAAGACTGGGTAGTCGTACGCTAGGGACGTCAAGGTACCGAACAAAGAAGTTATGAAAAAATACTTTATTTTTGGAGCTTCTTGAGTTGGAAAATTGTGGATAAGGATGTCAGCCTGAGTTAAAAATGCAGTAATAAAAAAAGCCCCTCTTTTGTACTTATATTGTTGTACAATCTTGTAAAATTATGCGTAGGGTAAATTCCTAGTAGAGTAATTTCTGAGTAAAAGGGTGAATGAATTTTTAGTTTAATTTATGTGTCCCCGTTACTGTCCAGGTGGACCGTGGCACTTTGTGCTGCCGATGTGTGATGCATGAAAGTTCCGTTTTTGTACAAACTCAACTCACAAGCCCAATAATAAGTGTATGGGTTTTTTTTCCCTCTGGATTTAGAGTTGAAAAATATTTTTCAGTATAATATTAATTTGCATTTTTTTCTATAGGGAAATTTGTTATTTCTATATGTTCTAAATACCCTTCAAAAACAATGTTTTATAACCAGTAACAGCTAGCTGCAAGGTTTATTATAAAACTGACAGAATGCACGCAGAATAAACAGAAGTGTGACTTCTCCACAGAGCTCAGTCCACTTTTAAAGAAGAAACCGGCTCTGGCCGGTCAGTCAGAGCCGCTGATGGTCAGTTGACCCCAGGCAGTGGCCCATATTTACTGTGTTATTCTGCAATTTATTTTTCACGTTTCTTTAAAAAGGAAAGCAGACAAAGTGTGCAACTGAATTGCATTTGTGTTACTTACGTTAGAGGTCCCTGGGTAGGGACGCAGCATGAAAACAGAAAAACCTAAGCAGAAGCCGTTTGCTAACCCGGAGGGTGTTAACTGAGAATCTGTGTTTCCTTGTGACAGCCCGCCCCACTTTTGTAATCCAGCCCCAGAACACGGAGGTGTTGGTCGGGGAGAGCGTCACCCTGGAGTGCAGCGCCACGGGCCACCCTCCGCCGCGGATCACCTGGACGAGGGGCGACCGGACGCCCGTGCCCGCGGACCCCCGGGTGAGCGTCACCCCATCTGGCGGCCTCTACATCCAGAAGGTGGAGCAGGAGGACAGCGGGGAATACACCTGCTTCGCGTCCAACACGGTGGACAGCATCCACGCCACCGCCTTCATCATCGTCCAGGGTGAGGAGCCGGCCACGCGGAGACCCTCCCTCCCCGCGCGCCCGCCGCACGCCCCGGGCGCCCCAGCAGCCCCCCCAGGGCTCCATCCTGGTCCCCCTCCTGGGACCCCTTGATCTTGTCCATCACATCTGACCTTCTCTGCGCAACTCGGCTTTAAATTTAGTTTCCAAATGGAGGCTTGAGGAGGTCGGGGGGGGGTTGTTTTTGGCTGTGTTCCCGACGTGAATGCGGGTGTGCACACGGCCTTCGTGTGTGTAAGAATTAGTCAGTCTTGCACTCCTCGTGGAGTTTCCCGAGGATCGGTTTTTGGACATTGGGTGCTGAGAGTACGTGTGGTTTTAAGACTTACTTATGCTGTGTATTGCCAAGTTTCTTGACTTTATAATGAGTTTGTTAGTTTTTAAATAAATTGTGGAGCGGGTCATCGGTTGGGAAGCGCTAAGACAACACAGAAGTGCAAGAAGCAGAGCAATCCGTTCTGTCCCTCCGCCTCTCGCCCCACCAGCTTCTTCTGCCTCCACCGGCAGCCACGCCACTCACAACCTGTCCTTACTTCACCCTCCGGCTCCTCCTTTGCACGTGACGATCATGTCCTTTGGTTTTGGCCTTTTTTGGCTGTGGTTGTAGCTCTTATCAAAATGGAGTTGTACTGGCTGTGTTATTCTGCAATTTATTTTTCACCTAATAATCATAAAGTAATGCTGTCACTATTCACTAGGTGACATTTCTAACCATTTGCAAATACTAAGTTCGGCTGAGGAGTCGGATGAATCCCTTTAAGTCAGGCCCTTCTGCAAACCGACGTAGGTGGCTGTCCGTGTTCGCTGCACTGTGGCCCCGGCGTTGCAGGGCAGGCCTCCTGCAGGGTCTCTGTGTGCGGCCGAGAAGCACCCCGCGTTCCCTCTTCTCCTGCCTCACCCTTCCTGCTCGGACACTTCGCCCCCATCGGGGACCTGGGGGACCATCCTCTTCCTCGCTGAGAGCAGTGTGCCTCCTGCCAGCTAAGGAGGGTAGCATTTTCACCCAAAGCTGTTGTCTAAACACCCCCTTCCCAATATCTTTCCTCCCGGAAGCTCTTCCTCAGTTCACCGTGACGCCTCAGGACCGAGCTGTCACCGAGGGTCAGACAGTTGACTTCCACTGTGAGGCCAAGGGCTACCCTCAGCCAGTCATCGCCTGGACGAAAGGAGGTGAGACAGTGACCAGAACAGCCCCCGCCCCCCTCCCTCAGGATGCAGACCCCGAGGCCAGGCTGTCGATGGCTGAACCTGATGGGACCCTCCCTGTCCCATCCCGGCGCCACCACCCGCGGGACACTGAGGGTCTGTCCTTCCTGAGGGGTCAGGGTGCCAGGCCCGTCTCCTCCCAAGTCGTCTGTCCTGCCTTCAGGGTGCACTTCCTAGAACCCTGAATGAGATTTAATAACGTGCAGGAGAGAAACTTCTGGACTGGTAGCAGAATATATAAATATATATATATAGATAAAATATATATTTATATTTTTTTTCTCCCTTAACTTTCACTCTCACTTGAATTCTCAGCGTTTTCTTGCTGTTTCTCCAGGAGGTGCTGTGACTTGATCACATTAATTCCCTGGGTGTGGCCCCCGCCCCTTTTCTCCAGCTGCCAAACCGCTGGGCTCATAATTTGATGAAGGTTCAGACCGTGTTCCCTGGGGACTGACAGTAGCCTGGCCAGGGAAGCTGGGGAGAGGCCGATGCTGATGCTCGTGGACCCTCAGGGTCTGTCCCAGAACGGAACGCGACTCCAGCCCCAGACCAGAGGGCAGCCCTGTCCCTTCCTCCACCGAGGGGCCCTTCCAGGAACCCTCACAGCCCTCTAGACGAGCTCCAAACTCCAGGAACTCCCTGTTTTCAGAGGAGAGGTCATCCTTGCTGGGGGTGCCACTTGTCTGTAAATAGTGCCCCCTCCAGCCCTCTGCCCCTCTCCGCCCAGTGTGGGACCAGCCTGTCCCAGGTCCCCTGAGCGTGTGCTGACGCTGCCTGAGCCCCCTGCCATCCGGGCTCCTGCCTCATTAGCACTCACCCCCTTCACGGAGCGTCCAGGGACAGGACCCTGAGCTCCTTACCCCTGAGCTGCCCCAGACAGAGCTCTGCCCGACACCATGATCCTGTCCCCCGTGTCACTGACTGCACCCCCGCCCACAGGGAGCCAGCTGTCGGTGGACCGGCGGCACCTGGTTCTGTCCTCGGGAACGCTCAGGATCTCGGGCGTTGCCCTGCACGACCAGGGCCAGTACGAGTGCCAGGCCGTCAACATCATCGGCTCCCAGAGGGTCACGGCGCACCTGACGGTCCAGCCCCGAGGTAGGCGGGGGTCCTGCAGGTGGTGCAGAGTGGGTAGGGGGGCGGCTTCCTGCTCCTTCACTCCTGCAGCCTCAGCTTCAGCAGGGGAGGCTGGCGGGGGCCCTCAGTGCCCTGACTGAGGCGGGGCCCGCGCTCTCTGGGAGCCTGGGGACAAAGCACGAGTCCTCTGGGCTCTCCAGGCGACACTGGGGACAGGACCATGGTGCCAGCTGTGTGCCTTGCCTTCCAGTCACCCCCGTGTTCACCAGCATCCCCAGTGACATGACGGTGGAGGTGGGCAGCAGCGTGCAGCTCCCGTGCAGCTCCCAGGGGGAGCCTGAGCCCGCCATCACCTGGAACAAGGTAACGGCCGCGGGCGTGCGGCTGGTGGGTCAGCTGCGCCCTGGCTGCTTCCCCAGACCTCCTGTAGCGGAAGAGCATCCGAGTTGTCAGCAGGAGGGAAACGATTCTGTGGTGTCCTTACTCATAAAAGGAAAACGAAACAAACCCAGAACATTCTCCTTTCCACGTCTTTCTTGGCGACAAAAGCAAAGAAAACCCTCTTATTAAATCCTTGGCCCTGTAATCACCAGAGAAGATTTTTTGTTTCATGTCTCTGTGTTGTTTTTATGAAGCCCAGTGGAGAAACGGGTAAGCGTTTAATCACAGACAAGAGCTTTGACGTGAAACGTCCAGGAGCACAGAGGTTCCCGGGAAGGAAGCCGTCGGCCTGGCCTCTCTGGCCTCCTCTCTCGGGCTGGGGCGTCGTCTGCCTCACCGTCTGTGTCCCAGGCGTCCTGGCCTCTCCCCCACGGGCGCCCCAGCTTTCTGCCTTCCTCGTCCCATGTGTGTGCCTTTTGTGCCCCCTCCCCGGGGAAGACCCTATAAAATCCCACAGAGCAGGGTCAGTGTCTTAATGTTTTCTGGGTGCAAACATGTAAGAATCCTTTCTGGCGTTGGGTGGGTCTGAGCCCAGCCGCTGCGAGTGTCCATCGTGAGGTCCTGATAAACGGGGCCCCACTCCCGGGCCAGCGCCTTTGCCCCTTAATCTCATCTCCACTCTGACTGCCTTTTATTTTGCTCCAGGATGGGGTTCAGGTGACGGAAAGTGGGAAGTTTCACATCAGCCCCGAGGGATTCCTGACCATCCACGACATGGGGCCTGCGGACTCTGGCCGCTACGAGTGTGTGGCCCGGAACGCGATCGGGCAGGCCTCTGTCAGCGTGGTGCTGAGCGTGAACGGTGAGACCGGGCCCAGGCCGCCTGCGGGGTGCGGGCTGCGGGCTGCGGCTGCAGAGTAGAGTGTGGGCCCCCGGGGCCAGCGGGTTAGGAGTTCGGGGTTGTCCTAGAACTGCGGGGAGGGTGGGGGGGCGGGGCTGCGGGGAGGGTGGAGGGGCGGAGCTGCCCTTCGTCCACTGCTCTGGGCTCTGCAGCCACTGTGCTCCGGCACTGGGAGCAGCTGTCTTCGACCTGCGTTTCATGGTTGGTTTAGCGGTCATCCAGAGCCCTTTAGATCCACAACAGGCAGTCGACAGTCACCATTTTGCAGAACCACAGGTGCGGTTACTGTGATGAAGGAGGCTCGGCCCTTCACCCTGCTTTCTCTCTGCTCTGGGTGTGTGTGGCCTTGTGCAGTCCTGGGTGTGCTTAGTCCTCAGTATAAACACCCCAATCACCACGGACCCCTCCCTTCCCTGGGTCTGGTCGGTGCCCTAGAGCCAAGCAGATGCCAGCTGTCCACCAGGCCTGCATCGCTCAGCCAGAGCGTCCAGCCGGGCCCGCCGTCTGGTCTGTCCATGGTCACCTCCGCCTTCCTAGAACAGAAATCCCTGACGCCGCCCTGAGTGTTCCAGGGCCATCGGCCTCGCAGAGCCTCCTGCCCCGCCCCCAGCCTGCATTCCGTCTCCCGCCCTCTGTGCCCCACGGTCAGGCGTGCCCCTCGGCGCAGAAAGCTGGCCCCCAGGGGGAGCCCCACACCCACACCCCAGCTCTTGCCCGCTCCAGGGACGCCGGAGCACCGACACTCTGCCTTCTCCACTTGAACACACCCAATCTGCCTTCTCCTCAGGCAGCAAGCGCCCAGACAGGACGCTGTGCAACTAGTTTATACGCCGACCCCCACCCCCGTGTGGGCACCTTGACCTGTGGGCACCCGCAGGCGACAAGAGTAAAGGAAAAATGAAGCCCTTCGAGGCTTTTTTTTTAAGAAAAAATTTTGAGTGACCTAATTTTCCCATTATATTAGAGTGTGAAGTGAATACAACTTAAATCAGTGAATCCTTTGACTTAAAAACAGTGTGTCTTTTCCAATTAATATTTATTTTTATACTTGAAAATAACATTAAACATGAGTCAGTTATATAGGGAATTTAAATATAATTTCCCACCCATAACCCTGCTCCCAAGAAAGAACCACCTGAACATTTGAGTGAATTTCCTTCACCTTTTTTTGAAAGGTGCATAGAGAAGTGTTTTTGAATTATTATTCTGTGCTTGGAGAAAAACAAATTCAATTTAAATTGTTGGTAGTAATGAAATACTAGGGTGATAAAATTATGTAAGATTGTCTTCATTGGTCTAACACTTGGCATGAAAATATTAGGTTCTAAAACTTAGTAAATTCAGGCTCTGTCTGAGATCAGAGTCGGGAGGCAGTACCTTCCAGGCAGGAGGGAGGGTCTCCTGGGACCAGTGAAGGCAACCATTCAGTAAAGGTATTTTCTGTAGAAAGGTTGAGCATTTTGAGAGAAAAAATACCACTGGGTTTATTAAAATGCATGTTACTGGGGACCTGGCATGAGGCTTTTCAAAAGACAAAGGTCAGAGATTGATTGGAGCAAACTTACTTTATTTAGCAAACTCTAAAGCTAGAAAAATGTCAATATTAAGTGAAGAAGAAATGAAAAGAGGGAAGCAGAAAGGAAGCAGGCTTAGCCACGTGCGAGGACATGTGTGCAGTGTGTACGGTCACGTGCGTGTGCACATGTGCGTATGTGGCTGTGTCACGTGTGTGCACTCGTGCACACTCTAGGTGTGACGTCTGATCGTCCCTGAGGGCAGGGTGTTGGGGGAGCAGCGTCTTGGAGGGTGAGCAAGTTGAGATCCGGGCGTCCAGGGGAGGTTCGGCTTTGATAGGAAACACACAGAACCCACCGGCGTTCAGCCGTCACACTCTCCGCCCAGCACGGCACAGGCGGGGCCTGCGTTAGGGATGCTCTGGTGGAAGGTCCTCAGTGTTTCACGTTACGGCTGCTCTTTGCTTTTATCATCACATGATTGTAAAAGTCAAAAATGCCTGTCACTTTCATACCGTTTGAAAACATCTTCTGTGGGATTTGTGATGCAGTCAGCAATTTAAGTTTGGTGTGAAAGTTAGGAGTAACCTTTGGAGGGAAGTCTGCCCGTGTCTGAGTGATGTGGTGTCTAGACACGGCTTTTGGGCTCATTTGTGTGTGGTTTTTCTGGTAATGTGTGACCTCACTCTTTCCAGTTCCCGATGTCAGTCGGAACGGGGACCCGTTTGTAGCCACGTCCATCGTGGAAGCGATCGCAACCGTGGACAGAGCCATAAACTCCACGCGGACACACCTGTTTGACAGGTGCGTGCAGGAGCAGACGGAGACTCAGGGTCTGGGGTCAAAGAGCGCATGTGATTCTAGGAGGCAGAGTTTTGACCTGTCTTTTCATCTGAAGAAAAACTTTTCCTTTAAAAATCATAAACCATGTTAGCAACGACTTTCTGGGGTCAAGATAACAGAAGGATGTGTACTTTCCCAGTAGAGGCTGGACGGTGATTCACAAATACGACATTTTAAAAAATGTCGACTCATTCTTCTGGCTCGTCACTAACTTGGCCCAAACAAAATATTTCATAAGCTGTCAGTGCATGTGTTCACGTTGGCGATTCCAAAGTGTTTTTTCTGCCTCTGAATTGAAATAGAATAAGGATGTTTCTTCTGCTGTCATTAATTACTTGTTTTTAGTGTTTTTTGGTTTTGTCCGTTTGTTCTGTTGCCTCCCACTTGCGGTAAGGAAGACACCGTGTCGCACGTCTGCAGAAATGCGGCCACAGAGATTTTTAACAGCAATGATTCTCTTTTTGGATGCGGGGACTTTTGCTCCCGGTAATTTGTTCTGTTCCTCCCTTTTTGCCCCAAACGCCCGCTAGCCGCCCTCGCTCCCCGAACGACCTGCTGGCCCTGTTCCGGTACCCGAGGGACCCCTACACCGTGGAGCAGGCACGCGCCGGAGAGATATTCGAGCGGACGTTGCAGCTGATTCAGGAGCACGTGCAGCATGGCCTGATGGTTGACCTGAACGGAACAAGTCAGTGCCCCATCCCCCATCTCCCCAGCCAGGCGTCTGCACCTGTGGTGGGCACTCCCTGGGACGAGGGCCAGCATTCCTGGCCCGGTGTGTGTGATGGTCGTTGTGACTGTGTGGGTTGCGTTGAGCTGGGACAGTCCTGTGGTCCTCACTGGGTCTGATGGGAGGCCCACTGGTGATGAGGTGAGCTCAGCACAGGGGGCCGTGTGCCGTCCTGGCCCTCAGGCTGACCGTCGGGCCGTGGACAGAGGAGGGTCCATGCGATGCCATGGGATGCAGGTTGCGGCTGTTGGAAAGCTGTTTCTGGAGCTCCAGCAGGTGCTGTGCTGGTGGCAGGGGTGACGGCCCCTCCTCTGTCCCTGGCCCAGGCTGCCTGAGCCTCTGCCAGGCCTTGGGGCGCAGTGCCCAGGTGGGGTCTGGAGGAGGTCTCTTGCTTGCTGGCTCCTCTACTGCTCAGGATCGAGCAGCTGTGAGACTCCAGAGGGCGACTGTGAACAGAGCAGGTGCCTGGTGTCGCTGTTCCGTCCGGGCAAGTGGGGCTGCTGGGCATCTAACTCCCCCGAGGTCCCTCCCAACAGAGCTCTTTCCTTGGGGGAGCCGCCCGCTCTGGTGTCCCTGGGGGTCCCTCCCTCACCTGGGCAGTTTCACCGCCAGCTCTTTATTGCTGCTTTTAAGTTGAAGTGTGGCTGATTTACCATGTTGCATGCATTTCTGGTGTATGGCTGTGATTCAGTTACAGTGTGGAGCTCTCTGGGGCCCTGGGGCCAGGCCCAGGAGAGCTTGGAACAAGGAGCAGGTGCTGGTGTGTCAGGCCTGCCCAGCCCTCCTGCTGGCACCTGGGCACTCGGCTGCAAGACTCCTGGGTCTGGCGGGCTCGGCCGGGAGGGATGAGGGATGGGACGGTGCTGGTCCCCACCTGACAGCCCTGCTCTCCTGCTCTCTGCTCAGGTTACCACTACAACGACCTAGTGTCCCCACAGTACCTGAGCCTGATCGCCAACCTCTCTGGCTGCACGGCGCACCGGCGCGTCAACAACTGCTCGGACATGTGCTTCCACCAGAAGTACCGGACCCACGACGGCACCTGCAACAACCTGCAGCACCCCATGTGGGGCGCCTCGCTGACTGCCTTCGAGCGCCTGCTCAAGGCCGTGTACGAGAACGGCTTCAACACGCCACGGGGCATCGACCCTGGCCGGCGGTACCACGGCCACCCGCTGCCTATGCCCCGCCTGGTGTCCACAGCCCTCATAGGCTCGGAGGCCGTCACCCCGGACGAGCAGTTCACCCACATGCTGATGCAGTGGGGCCAGTTCCTGGACCACGACCTGGACTCCACGGTGGTGGCCCTGAGCCAGGCCCGCTTCTCGGACGGCCAGCACTGCAGCTCTGCCTGCAGCAACGACCCGCCCTGCTTCTCGGTGGCCATCCCACCCAACGACCCGCGGGCGCGGAGCGGGGCGCGCTGCATGTTCTTCGTGCGCTCCAGCCCCGTGTGCGGCAGCGGCATGACGTCCCTGCTTATGAACTCCGTGTACCCCCGCGAGCAGATCAACCAGCTCACCTCCTACATCGACGCGTCCAACGTCTACGGCAGCTCAGAGCACGAGGCCCGCGCCATCCGGGACCTGGCCAGCCAGCGGGGACTGCTGCGCCAGGGCATCGTGCAGCGCTCAGGCAAGCCGCTGCTGCCCTTCGCGGCCGGGCCGCCCACCGAGTGCATGCGGGACGAGAACGAGAGCCCCATCCCCTGCTTCCTGGCCGGCGACCACCGCGCCAACGAGCAGCTGGGGCTCACCAGCATGCACACGCTCTGGTTCCGCGAGCACAACCGCGTGGCCACCGAGCTGCTGGCGCTGAACCCGCATTGGGATGGCGACACCATCTACCACGAGGCCCGGAAGGTGGTGGGGGCGCAGGTGCAGCACATCACCTACCAGCACTGGCTGCCCAAGGTGCTGGGCGAGGTGGGCATGAAGATGCTGGGTGAGTACCGCGGCTACGACCCGGGCGTCAACGCCGGCATCTTCAACGCCTTCGCCACTGCCGCCTTCAGGTTCGGCCACACGCTGGTCAACCCGGTGCTGCAGCGGCTGGACGAGCACTTCCAGCCCACGGTGCACGGCCACGTGCCCCTGCACAAGGCCTTCTTCTCCCCCTTCCGCATCGTCAGCGAGGGCGGCATCGACCCGCTGCTCCGCGGCCTGTTCGGCGTGGCCGGGAAGATGCGCGTGCCGTCGCAGCCGCTGAACACCGAGCTCACGGAGCGGCTCTTCTCCATGGCGCACACGGTGGCACTGGACCTGGCTGCCATCAACATCCAGCGGGGCCGGGACCACGGCATCCCGCCCTACCACGACTACCGCGTCTACTGCAACCTGTCGTCTGCCCACACCTTCGAGGACCTGAAGAACGAGATCAAGAACCCTGAGATCCGGGAGAAGCTGAGGCGGTGGGTGCGGGGCCTGGGGGGCGGGGCGGGGGTTGGGGGCAGAGAAGTGGAGGCGGGGCGGGAGGGCGTGGGCGGCAGAGATAGAGGCAGGGCCAGGGTTGGGCGGTGGAGAGGTGGGGGCGGGGGGTGGGGCAGAGAGCTGGGGGCGGGGCTGGGGGCGGGGTGGGGGTTGGGAGCAGAGAGGTGGGCGCGGGGCGGGGTGGGGGAAGATGGGCGGCGGAGAGGTGGGGGCTGAGCCCGGGCGGGGGGGGCGGGGCCGGGGGCAGGGATGGGTTGGGGGCGGCAGAGAGCGGAGGCCCCGGGCTGGGCGTCTGTTGGCTGCTGGTTCCCGTCCCCGGATTGGAGTCTGGAGGGGAGGAGTCAGGAGCGGAGGAGTTTGTGGAGACTGGGAAGGGGCCGCCCGCAGCTAGGAGACCACAGCCACGCCCCCAATGAGCGTGAGGATATGAGGGGCTTGTCTGCAGGGCCTGGCTGGGAAGTGGGGAGGGGAAGGGAGGGATCAACTGGGAACAGCGTCAGGACTGAGCCTGGGTCTGTCTGGGGCTTCGGGAGGAGGTTCTGCTGTGGCCGCAGGAGCCCGGGCGCCAGAGCGCCTGCAGGCAGGGCTAGTGGGTCACCGGCGGGGAGTCCGGAAGCCTCTCCCTGAACTAGCTGTCACCCAGACCTGGCCGGTCACCGCGCCCTCTGGGCTCCTGCCGCACAGGCAGCGGCTTCGGTCATTCCTGGGAGGGACCTCACTGGGCGGGGGTGGAAGTGTGAGGTCGCCACCCTGTGGGTCAGGGCCCCTTCCTCTCGTGGACAGAGCGGAGGCTACGCTTGGTCCCGTCAGAGGACGAGGGGCCGAGACCTGGTCGCAGGGGGCTTCCCGCCAACAGCAGCCTGCCGGGCCCTTGGCTCTCACATTGCTAACTAGACCTCGGGGCCTCCGGGGACTCACGCCCGCTCTCCTTGTGTTGGGTCCGCCCTTCCTCCTGAAGTCCCTTCTCCCGTTGTTTATCCGAGGTTCTTAGGGAACCTTTAACCACTCGTTACTCTTTCCAGAATGACCCCTCGTGGTCCTTGGACGGAGGAGTTAGGTCCACAGGTCATTGTGCATTTACAGCGTGTGCTTTCACGTTTGAAAGAGTTGTTTTAGAGAGAAAAACCCTCTTGGGAAGACTCACTCGGGGTCCTTTCCGGGCTCTCCGGGTCGCGGAAGGGTGCCTCGCCCGTTCCTAGTTGTGCACTTAGCCCTGCAGCTGAGGCGTGTTCCCCTGGGACCCGCCTGTGCCTGTGGAGAAAATGATTTTTTTTTCATAGTTTGTTGCAGGTTGTGAGTAAGTGAACTTAGTGCTCTGGGAAGTTTACTATGTTCCAGCGTTCCTTTGAATCACAGTGTTAGGTTGCTGGGTGCATAAACACACCCTCCAGCAGGACGGGGACCTTGTGCCGCCGTGATGCTCAGCCAGGGACTGTGAACTGTCTGCATGTTTTGTGCTTAAGTACCCTCCGAGGTTCTCATCCAGATGGATGCAATTACTTTCCTGGCATTTCTCTCCTTTGCCCAACTTATTTCAAAACAGTTTAAAGAACCCTCTGTCTAGCTTAGCACTACTAGCAGGTCAAGGGTCCCTGGGGGGACGTCAGGGAGACACACCCACAGGAGAACCACGTGTTTGCTGTCTTCCGCGTCAGCCCTGGCTTGCAGGCTGGGAACGAGAGCAGGTGCCAGGAAGAGTGAGGACACAGGGCAGTGAGTTTGAGACGTCATCCCCTGGGAAGCTGTAGGGAGCCCAGGGCTTTGAACCGGGGATCTGGGAATCACATGGTCTGCCTGTTTCTGTGGCGCCCGGTCAGGTCTTCTCATTTCTGGGAGCACAGTGAGGGGCTAGGGCCCATGCCTGCCTTTGTCCAGGGTCTGCACCCCCAGCGTGGGCGTGGGCGGCCCGCCCCTGTTGGCGGGTCACTCTGGGTGGGGCAGACGGAGGGAACCCTGCCTGGGAACGAGTTGTTTCCATTGGGAAAAGCCCCTCAGGCAGAGACCACACTGGCCAGGCTCTTACCAATTGTATTTCCATCCAAACTAAAGTTCAGTGTCACCGTTCTTGACCTTGGAGAACGAGGGCAGCGGCTCCGTGGGAGGAGCACCCCCGTCCAACACCACCGCGCACCCTGCTCCTGAGCTGAGGGGCTGCAGACGGGCCCTGCACCACCTTATCCGCTGCCCCGTCCCTCATCCAGGGGGTGGGGAAGGCGCCTCCGTTGTAGGACGCACTTGAAAGATCGATTTGAGCTTCATTTGAGCAGCATTGAAACTGGCCACCGGCTGCTGTCTGGCAGGTGTCGGAGGACAGCACGAGAGCTTGGATAAGAGTGTGATAGGGTCAGCTTTTTGCTTGTTCATGTATTTTTAAGGAATTAGAAAATTTTGATGAAAAGTTTGTTTTTGAACATTTAAGCACTCCTGTCTTAGTCTTTTGTTCTATTTCCACTTAGTAAGAAGTGTCTTCAGAGCTGATGTATTTTCAGTATGCGGCAGAACCCCAGTAATCTTTGCGAAGTGTGTCTTTAGCTTATATCGCTTGTAAAAGAAGATTGGACAGGTGTGTGTTAAGATGTCAAGGTGTCTCTGAATGGTCAGGAAAGGCGTGGCTTTAATTTCCTTGCTTTCTGGACTGCTCTAAACTGCACAGTAAATGTATCTGTGTGTCTGTTTTCTGCGTGTATATAAGCAGAAAGTAGGACGTTTCTTTAAAAGATAACGGGTAGGTAGGTGCTTTAAAGAAAGAGCAGTGAGTTGGACGTGTTATGTGAAGGTCCGAATAATGACGGAGAAAACGAACCCTTGTCCTCGTCTCTGGGGGGCTCTCTGCCAGCTCCAGCTCCGCCCAGTGAACCGAAGGCCCTGCTGGGTTTTGCAGGCTGTATGGCTCCCCGCTCAACGTCGACCTGTTCCCGGCCCTCGTGGTGGAGGACCTGGTGCCCGGCAGCCGCCTGGGGCCCACCCTCATGTGTCTGCTGAGTTCGCAGTTCAAGCGCTTACGCGACGGGGACAGGTAAAGGCAGGTGCGCCTGCCACCGGGTCACTCGGCGGGTGGCCACATGCCGGCAGTGTTTCTGGAAAGTGGCCTGAGCGGGCTTTCAGGGGGCTCGCCCTCTGCAGCTTTAGTCCGGACCTCCTGGTCTGTGTTTTCTGAGTGGGGCTTAGAGCAACGTGTGCGTCCACCGCTACGTGACCCCTAAGTGCGCCACTGCGATCTGCACCGTTGGTGGGGCTTTCGAGTCCCGTGCGCGCTCTGAGCTCGCTCTCGCCCTGGGGACGCAGGCTGTGGTACGAGAACCCGGGGGTGTTCACCCCGGCCCAGCTCACGCAGATCAAGCAGACGTCGCTGGCCCGGATCCTTTGTGACAACTCAGACAACATCACGCGTGTGCAGCGGGACGTGTTCCAGGTGGCGGAGTTCCCGCACGGGTACAGCAGCTGTGACGAGATCCCCAGGGTGGACCTGCGCGTGTGGCAGGACTGCTGTGAGGGTGAGCGTCCCCGGGCCGGGCCCAGCGCCCTCGCACTGATGGCGTGGGTACAAGTGCAGACGGGAATGGGCTCGGCAGGGCAGGCGGGCTGGAGGGCGCTTGTTAAACCACGGTGAGTCCGCACGGAGCCTGAGACAAAGTATGAGTGTGAGGGATCTGGGATGCCCAGGGACTGGAGTCAGTATGACAACTAAAATACCAAGTAAAAGACAGAACACGAGGCTTTCATGGCGTTTGCCCGTAGTTTCTTTCCCAGTTGGGCGGCCTGTGTATCTGTGCCCCACAGACGAGAGATAAGCGAGAAACACAGCCACAGAGCATCAGACCAGCTGTGACTTAGAAGTGTGTGCGGTCTGTTCTGCGTCCGCAGTCACTCGTGCAGCCGGAGAAGCGTGCTGTAAAACCCCTTCTGGGGAGGTGAGGGGTGACGGGACGTTCCTGTGGGAGGTGGCCTTGAGCTCCAGAGCCTGGAGGCCCTGGGAAGTGGTGGGGCGGCCAGTCCTGCGGCTTCGGGTGGTTTCTGGACACACCGTTCAGGCCGCCCGTGGGGCTGCTGTCCCCACATTGTGGCTCCTTCTCGACATTCCGAAATCCCGCCCGTGGTTAACCTCGGCTTCGTGTTCTGATTTGAACATGGTTTTGGTTTTATTCAAACTATGATCAGAGACCCAGGAAACATTCAATCTGGGGGACATTTAGGATGCATCCCGCGTAACCCTGCTCTTCTGTGGTGAGGGAACCGAGGCCACCAGCATGGGGAGACCCGCATGGGCCATGTCCAAGCTGGGCGCCATGGGCGAGGGGGGCCTGGGCCCTGGACCCCCGCCTTTGCCCCGCAGGCCGGTGGCCACCAAGTGTGGGAACCAGAGTTTTCTCTTCCACCTCTTCCCTGTAGAAATAGTTGTGGTCAGCTTGCTTCTACTAGAAACCAATTTAAGGAGCTGTTATTTTCAATATTAAGTATTCACGTCTTGGCGTGTGGCGTGTGTGTGTGTGATCTGGTCCTGTGTCTGCCTCTGTGGGTTCTCCTCTCTGTTTATGTATATTATACACATAACATAATACGTAAAACATGTCCTGTGTTAAGCGTGTACATGACAAATGTGGTTTGTAACCTTGTAGGAGAATTCACGTGAAATTAAAATTTTCCTAGCCGAGTGCCCAATTTTCTAAAGCATTTAGATTCTCATTTTTATAGTTTTGGGGAATTTTTGTTTGTTTTAGCTTTTTTTAAATCTTCTGACTGGTTTCTCAGAGTCACAGCACTTGACCACACATATGACAGAGAAGTTGATTCTTGGATTTGCAGAAAATTGTTCTCTTTGAAAATCATTAGGAAAAGCCAGTTCTGTTCAGATGCAGAAACTCCGTTTTCTCAGAACTTGGGCAGATTCTCGTAGTTGCTTAGGAAGGCGCAGAGAGGTTCCCTGCTCTTTGCTCCCAAATCTGAAGCCCACGAGGGCCTGAGTCTTCAGTCCAGGCTGAGTCCCCCGTGGCGTCTGACAGGGCCTTTCCCGCTGTCGCTGGTGGCTGGTCAGAGAGATTCAGGCATCCGCAGTGAGACAGCCTTTCCTGGGTACTTTTCCTCTTAAAATAGCAGGCATGGCCCTCAGCTCATAAAATCATAAAATGCTTTGTAAGCTTTATCTGTTTTCATTTTGGCCTAAAAGCCATACCCAAAAAGTAGCAGGAAAAAAACGAATCAAGGGTTTATAGGACCAGATGTTGATTGCTATTGAGTTTTCAATCCAACTTTTATAAAAACTCACTCAGCGCAGACTTTGCTGAGCTCACGTCTCAGCCACGCCAGCGTGTGTTTCCGAGCAGGACTCCCGCGCGTCTCCAGAGAAGCTAAGGAGTGGTTCCGGGGGGCGGACCTGCTGCTTCTGAGCAGAGTTGTGAATTTCAGCTTCTTTGTGGGGGCTGATGAGTCACAGGGGAGAAGGCACACACATATACACAATTTTGAAAATTTTTGGAATAATTGTGGAAATTGTTGAAGTAGTACAAAAACTCCGATGGAGGGGAACAGCGGTGCACGACTTGGGGGCCAGCTGTGCATGGGGACCCTGGGAGGAGCAGTGGGAGGTGGAAGGCCCCGGCCAGGCCGCCGCTCAGGGAGCGGTGAGCGCAGGGCCCCTCAGCCCCGAGGGCAGGAGCACCAGGGTGTGTCCCGTGGGAAAGGCTGCGATACTTGCCAGGGGACTTGCTGCCCCCTGATGAGAGCCGCCGACCACTGACCTGCCTGCACTTTGCTCTCAGACTGCAGAACCAGGGGGCAGTTCAACGCCTTTTCCTATCACTTCCGAGGCAAGCGATCCCTTGAGTTCAGCTACCAGGGCGTCGAGCCTGCCAGGGATGCCGGACCCCGGGAGATGTCAAGGTAGGGCCGAGTCCCGCGTGGAGGCTGTGCACCCGCGCATGGGGCCGGGGGCGAGGGGCATCCCACATGGCCCCCACGTGGCACGGCCACTCCGTGTCCCCCAGCCTCCGGCAGACTGCGGCTAGCACCCTGTCACTGGCTCCGGCTGCACCGCGGGTCTCACCGCGCGGTCTCACTGGTCTCTCCCGACCTGCCCGTGCAGAGTCGGGAAACAGGGGAAGCGTCCCAGCAACGCCACGGCCGCCGCCTCCGAGCGCCCACAGGTACCGGGGACGAGCGACTTCAGGGAGTTTGTTCTGGAGATGCAGAAGACCATCACGGACCTCAGGAAGCAGGTGAGGGCTCCTCGTGCCTGTAGCTCAGCCGTCCTCTGAATCCTCATGTGTAGGCCCCATGTGCGTGTCTCCCGGGGCTATGGAGGGAAGTTCTGCCCAGACAGGCCGGGGTCCTCGGTCTTGGAACCCCCAGGGACGTCCCTTTTGTCTTTTTGCTCCTGCTTGTCTTGTCTCCGGCCGGGCCCAGAGATCGGGGACCTTAGCCATGGGCCACGAGTCAGTGCCATTGGGGAGGAATGCTTGGTCCCAGGGATGCTGGCTGAAGACTCCATGGAGCCACGGGCTGTGAGCGGCTCAGAATCGTGACACGGGTGCAGAATTCAAACCTCAGTCCTGCCCAAAGCCACTTCTTCGGGAAAGACGGTCAAACCTCTGTTCCCAGGGAGGTCTGGTGGCGGTCAGGTGCCCTTGGATGAGGGAAGGGCACTAGCACATCCGCGTCTCCTAGGGTCTGCAGGTTTGCAGGCACGAATGCTGTCTGCCTCCGCACGTCTGCACTGGGGCCTCAGTGTAATTCCACGTAAGCAGGAGTGGAGAGTGAGGTCTCGGATTAGTAGGGAGCATGCAGACCTCAGAAGGTCACAACCGCAGGGATTCCTGATGCTCTGGAGCCGTCCAGAGCCAGGCCTGGAAGCGGGGGTCTTAGCGCAGGCCTCTTGCTGCGCTGGGAGCCCCAGTCCTCAGGCTTGGCCGACTTTGTGTCCCCTGCCCCAAGTGTGGTGCTCGGCCCCTCCACACCTGCCCCGTGCCTGTCCTGCACCTCTTCCTCCTCAGGGCCAGGGACAGGGTGGCAGCTCAGGTGCTGAGCGCGGACACACGGGGACGGTCAGGCAGAGAGGGAGGGCAGGCCGGGCACCTTGCTGGGCTCGGGGCTGCGGGGAAGCCCCCCCCCCCCGAGCTGGAGACACAAACCCAAGCGGATCCCTCAGAGCTGATGGTCGAGGCGTCTTGAGGGCCCAGCCTGGGGCAGGGGAGCGGCACCCTAGGAGGAGTGCGCAGATTGATGGCTGGACCGATGGCCCGAGGGTCCCCCTGCGAGTGGAGGGCGGGATTGGGGTGAGGTCACCGCACAGATGGCTCAGGTGACCGAAGACGGAGGGCAGCAGGGCGGAGCGATGCAAGGACAGCGACCCCACACCCAGTCACGCCCGGGACCCTGGCCCTGTTCAGACCTCACTTAGCAGTCAGCTGAGGTGTGGGGACGGTCTGCACGAGGTGGGGGTGTGCTTGCCTCTCACGTGCTCCAGAGGGACCTGGGGGGCTGCGGGACCCTCCACGGTGCAGAGACCCAGGATTTCCCGCCTCAGCACCCAGTCAGCACCGCTCGGCAGGGGCTGCCGTGCCGCCAGGAGCAGCAGCGGCACGGCCCCGCGCTCCTTGGAGCAGCTGGCACCGTGTGTCCCCCGCTGGGCGCTCGCGCTGAGGCGGCAGCATCTCCCCTTCCCACGAGGTAACCGCTTGGCGTGTTTGCGGTAAGCGCGTTTCTCACATCAGTGCGGCAGCAGTCAGGCCGTGGTCCTGGAGCTCCCGGGCAAACAGCTGCCCAAGGACTACGCTGCAGGTTCTTTAGGAACATTCGTCTCAGTCCCTCTTGGTCGCCAGGCATCACTTCAGTGAAGGAGCAGCTGTGACCCCGAGCTGACCTCTTCCTCTGTGTGACCCACGCCTCCTCTGCCTTGTGCAGATAAAGAAGCTCGAGTCCCGGCTCAGCACCGAGTGCGTGGATGCCGACGGCGACCCTCACGCCAACGGAGCCAAGTGGAAACGGGACCCCTGCACCGCCTGTGAATGCCGCGTGAGTGTGGACTCTGTCTGGGAACCGGGTCATGAGTGCTTGGCTGCCGACGGCTGGGCAGTCAGAGCTCTGCTGTGGCAGAGAGGGCGCTGTGTCCCTGGTGGTGGTCTGCGCTGGGGATGATGGAGCCCTGGCCCCTCCAGCTTCTCGCTAGTCGGCCCTCCTTCTGGTCGACACCCAGGGACAGGGTCCCAGGGTCCCCAGTGGGCAGCATGGAAGATGTGCAGCTGTGGTCTGGGGGACGGTGGCAGAAGACGGTGGAGGCGGGCTGGAAGGAGTGGTCACAGCCAAGAGAGTCAGCTGCTCTCTGATTGCAAAGCCCACCCAGCAGGCCAGACGGGGAGGGAGAGTGTGACGCAGGCCCGGCTCTCCCGGGGACTGACCGGCCGGCGCCGTCTCTCCTCCAGGACGGGCAGGTCACCTGCTTCGTGGAAGCCTGCCAGCCTGCCGATTGTCCAGCACCCGTGAGAGCCAGCGGGGCCTGCTGTCCAGTCTGCCCGAGCGACTCCCCAGGAAAGAAGCCTTAGGTGCCTGGAGGCCCAGAGCGTCTCCGTGCGTCCTCCGTGGCCGCGCCAGTTCGTGGAGCGCAGGCCAGGGGCGTTGAGGCTCGGGGGTTCCAGGCTGCGGCTCCGGCTGTGTTGGAACTAACCCAGGATCCTTGCTCACCAGGAGACCCTGGAGCAGACGTGGGCGGGAAGCAGACACGTGTCCTAACTTCATGTTAGATTTCTCAGGTTTTTATTTAATTTTTTTAATGAAAAATTGGTGCTACTATTAAATTGCACAGTTAAATCATTTAGGCTCCTAAATTGATTTCAGCTAATATCACCATTTCTTCTCAACTGAAACTTAGTCCTGCTTGTTCCTGATACCAAGAGCTTACAGGCCCGTCGCCCAAGGGGTGGGCACAGAGTGGAGCTGCTGGCAGAGGGCGTGGGATTTACGAGAAATTCAGTATTTGGCAAACGGAATGGAGTCTCTGTGGAGCATGTTGGGTGACGCTCTTGGGGGTGACACAGGCTCTCGTCCCCCATCACCCCACGTCCGCCAGACCACAGCCCCTCCTCCGGTCCTCCGCAGCCTCCCGGGGCCTCGCCTGCACCGCAGAGCAGATGTCCCTGCCGCCCGCAGCCCCAGCACATCGTGCAACTCGGCACTCTTTTCACCCGGATCATGAGGTTATTAAGCCGCGTTTAGGAGCAAGTCTTGAGTTCACGTCCGACCTGCATATGCGCTGCCTAGCGTGGACCAGAAATGAAAACTCTCCGTGCTGTAGCGGACGGTGCCTACTGCTCCGTGCACGTGCCAGCTCGTGCTCCGCTCCATCGCCGGACTCTGTCCCGCTCGAGCCCACGGAGAGTCATGACGCCCTAGATTCTTCTGCCGACGGGAGGAATTCGAATGTGGGGAACTTTCTGACTGCAGGTTGTGTGAGTGAGTTAAAGCAATCCCTGTACCTCATTTGTATTTTCAAAATGCACGACGCTTTATGAAATCTTGCCCACGTTTTAGTGTTAGACACGGCAGGAGTCATTTCTACTCTGCAGAAGTTCTTACAGAATCCAGTGAAAAGCAACTTTCATACCTCATGGTCTGTCTTTTTAATTGACCAAAAACCTCCTGTTTTGTTCCAAATACAAAGTGATCTGTGTTCTGAGAAACATGTCCTGCACATTCTGTTCTGTTCTGCAGACGCTGATTAGAGTGTCCAGTGGGAGCCGGGCCTTGTGCTGGGCACAGACGCAGGGCCCGCCTGCCCTTCCCAGCAGAGACCCAGGAGGACCCTGGCTGTCTCCGTCCCCTGGGGAGTCCATCACGGGGGCGGCGGGGCTGGTGGTGGGGAAGGCCAGTCTCCGGCAGCGTCTGGCACGCAGTGAGCAGTTGAGAGCCTGGGTTTAGCCCAGCACAGCCTCCTTCTCCTGCAGGAGCGCCCGGTGCCTGCATGCTCATATTCCAGCCCGAGCAGCTTGAAACAGTCCACTTGCCTTCTGCCCTCACGTCACTAAGTGATGAATAAAAGCCCCACGTCCCATGGGGCACCGGATTTCTTTTGAAATTGTAAGTCGAATTGAGTAACCAAATCCTGGAACAGATTTCTGTAAACAGAAGGAGGAAAACTCTGTCTGAAAGTCAATGGTTCTGTAAGTTGCTCAGGTGTGAAAGGACCACGGAGCCCACACTCTGCAGTGTTGGCGTCTGGAGGTGCCCGGGAGGCCTGTCTGCGGCCCCGTGCGGAGGCGGCCGGCTCGCAGGTTAAGGCTTGTGGCCTGGGCGGTTGTGGAAGGATGGCACTGTCTCAGCCGACAGGGGCGGTCTGGTGCGCAGAGCAGCTCCGCGGTGCAGCTGGGATGTCCGCAGAATCACCGGTGGGGGGGGGGGGGGGCAGAGCGGGTTTCATTCACTTCTAACCGTTTGCCGACAGCAAGTGCCTTTCTTATGTTCATTGTAACCAGTACATCACCAAAGAGACGTTTGCACTATGTAACGATGCCTTTCGGTTCCAATAAACGGGCCACGTTTCCAGATGGAGATTGGACTTGCTTCTTTCACGGGCCGACCACTGGCGGCTGTGCCTGCCCAGCCCAGGGCTGACAGCGGGAGCGGGCGAGGGGCAGGGCCCAGAGGCCGCAGGGAGCCCCGGGGCTGCGAGCACTACATCTGTAGGAGCGAGGAAGGCAGGTGGAAGGGGCTAGTTAAAAGGGAGTCCGTCCTCACGCGGAGCTGGGGTGCTGTCCTGGCGGACGGGGCTGGTGGGAGCGGAGCTCTCGGGAGAAACCTGCAGCCCCGCCCTGTCCCTGATGTCTCAGAGTGTGAAGGGAGAAGCCAACACACACAGGTGGGAATGGTGGGGCCTGCTCTCCCAAAGCAGGGGACAAGGGACAAGCCTCTTCCTGAAGAACTGCCCGAGCACAGCTCTGTGGCCAGAAACGTGTGACCGTGTGACGGCTCTCCATCCTCCGGTGCTCTGGGCCCCAGGAGGAGAAGGTGCTGTTCTGAAGGGGCCTGGGGGCAGTGTGAGGGCACCATGTGTAATTATCCAAGAAAGAAAGTGAAGTATCTGGGAAAAATGGTCTTGAGTTTTTGGAAGTTGTCAAATCATTTCAAAATTCGCAGTGAGACACTTGAGCTGCTTCCACGAGTGCGTGCCTCCTTGCAGGAGGCGACGAGCCTAAACTCTCTGATGTGTTCGCGGAGGCTCCCCCGGGTCACAGGAGTGGGGACCTGGACACATCCCAGGGCTGAGCGTACAGACTGCAGCTGTCTTTCCTCCAAACGGCAAACGTAAAGTACATATGTGCGTAATGTGAGTCAGTGTTCACTGCACGTGGTCGGGTCTCAGGGGTGCTGTGACCGGGGGCTGGGGGCCAGGTCTCCAGGCCGAGTGGCTGCGGAAGGTGCATGGGCTGGAGGGGATAGGCCCTGGGTGAGGTGGACGTGGGACCAGACCTCCTCTCTCCCCCAGGACCAGCCCCTGGGACGGATGGCAGCTCCCCGGCCCCCGCAGGGACCAGCAGTGGCTCTGAGCCAGGGGTGGGAGAGGGGCCCCACCTTGGGCCAGGTTCCGAGCACGTGCAGCGATGGGGGTGGTGCCCGACCCCTCCCTGAGGGACCCGGACTCCACATCCACTCCACGCGACTGGAAGCTGCCTCGAGCCCGGGGCTGCAGCCCCAGGAGCAGAGGTTCAGCTTGCCTGGCCCACCAGCTGCTCACCTGCTCTCTGCCCCTCAGTCAACAAAAGACAAGTTACATTGGTCTTGTCAAGTAAATTGGTCTGAACTTTCCTGGTCAACAGTTGACCCAGGTCGACACAGGGCTGAGGGCCATGCACCATTTTAACTCAAATGAAATGGGTGATGTAAAATCAGCAAACATCTCTGGCATCTTGCTTCTGAAGAGGAGAACGCGCAGACGCGTTTATCACCTTGCAGAAATGCCCGCCTGCCTCCCGTGTGCAAGAGGCTACGCCAAATGGGGTACCTAGTTGCGGGGCTTTTGCAAAGAGTCTTAGTCTAGTGAATGTCCCAAAGCCATTTTAAATGTATTTTATTTCGGAAAAAAAAAGTGTTTTCTGACCAAGTTTCAGGAAGTCGTCCGGTTTGCTCAGAGTTTTATGAACATGTTTTTTCTGGTTTAACCGCTTCATCACCACCTGCAGCTGCAGCCCTGAGACCCTAGACCCTTGGTGTTGAGACAGACAGAGGACAAAGCACTCAGCCATCAGGGTCATCTGTCCCCAAAGCCACCAGAGGCTCAAGTGTCCTGAAACCCCCCCCCCGTGGGTGGATGGGAGCCTCGGCTTGAACAGGTGTGGGGCTGTCCTGCAATTCAGATGTGGGGAGGTGGGCCCCGAGAAGGGGACGGTGCCCCAGGGCGCCAGGGAGGGAGGGGCGGGCCTGGGGCAGATCTGGACCTAATCTGGCCCTGTGCCCCCGGCCAGCCTGACCCGGCCTGTGGCCCCATCACGTCACCCCCAGGCTGCGCTCCCTGGAACAGGCTCCTTCCCGCAGGCGTCCCCCTGGGCTGCCGGCCAGTCTTCGTCAAGGCCCTGAACGGACCACACTGCTGCTCCGGGTACTGAGTGTTAACAGATTGTGGCTTTGCCTTCTTTTATGGGAACAAATACTCTCAAACCCCAAGGCTAGAGGCCTTGACGGTGAGGTAGCAGGTTTGAATTTGGAAGCTTCCAGAAGCCGCAGTGGTGCCTGCTTTTATGTTTGTGGGCTTTGCTCACAGTACCTCTGTCTCATCTGCTGTTTGAGTGTCTGGGCGTCTTTGTTCCGAGACCGGGTCTCCAGGGGCGGGCAGCTGGCCGGGCTCCCCGGGGTCCCCACAGTGGCTGCACCTGGTGTCACAAATGCTTCCCTGACTGAACCTGCCAAGGTCGTGTTTTCTTCCCGTTACAGCTGAACGTCAGCCTAAAGCTGGTCTGGGCAGTTCTGCCAGGAAGCCCCATTTTTCAAGATTAGCTTCTTTGTGGCCACTTCGGTGTCTTGGGGCGGCGGGAACTGTCCCTCTGTCCCTGCAGGGACCGTTCCGGGCAGAGCGGTGGGTTGATGTGGCTTTTCTGTCTGGGAGGTCTGGGAATGGAAGCCTTCTGGTTTTCATGGAAACGTTCTTTCCTGTTCCAACATTGAGCATGATCTTAAAGTGTCACGGGAAGTGGTTATTTTCGATGTGTTTTTATCGAAATCGCATCTCTGTAGTGGTTATTAACCCTCGACTGCAAGCCCTGCGTCTCCTGGCTGCGTGACTTCCCTGTGACATGCTTTTCCCATTACCCACATCCTTCCCGGCAAACAGGCTGAGCCTCTTGTTGTTTGTCCTCGCTGAGCAAAACAAAGCAGGGCAAACGGAGCCTCTGCTGAATGACTTAGCTCGCAGCTGTCCTCAGAGGAAGTTCCTGGGAAACATTGGTGTTTATGTTCTTTAAAAATTACTGCACCAGAAATTAACTCAGAGAATGGCCACTGTCATCATTTCTTGTAATCGTGATTCAGCGAGTGAAGTCCGGAGGGAACGGTGCTGGCCCCGCTTCTGTGGAAGGTCTCAGCCTGGGCTGGTCTCACCGCTGCCCCTCCCGACCCCCGGCAGCCCCGGAAGTCGGGAACTGCGGACCCCAGACTCAGACCCACTTCCTGGGACGCTGAGGCCACGCTTTCTTCATCTCACCAAACTCAGAGAAACTGAGAAAACATTCATCTCTTTGTTTAATGCCATGCTGTTCCCAAGATAATGCCGGGATTGCAGGCTCACTGAGTGTCCTCCAGGGGGAGGACAGAATCCTGGGGAGGGAGGGAGCCGTCCGAATGCTTGAAAGATGGTCTCTCATCTGTGCTGAACTCCAGTCCTGACCGCCCTTTTGTCAGCTGCGTGGTCCTCCCAGACGCCGCGCCTGGGCCCTCCGCGTGCATCCCTTCGTTCCCACTGCCTGTGCGACCCAGGCTCTGACACACGCGTCCTGCGAGTTTGATTCCGGTGTTCTGGCCCCGTGTGCACGGCCGTGCTCCCAGACAGCCTGGGCCTAGACACTGGTCCCCCGGGTTCCAGGATTCGTTCTCAAGGTTACGGTAAGTGGTGGCTTGGGTTTTCATGTAAACAGGAAAGGGAGAGGATGCGGAAGTGTTCTGTAGCTTGCCTGAATTTAAAGGCAGTAGGGTTTTAATGACTCATGTGACCCAGAACATCCTGAAATTAGAGGCCAACAGCTGATACCCCAGCTCCCGCAGGGGCCGGGAGTGCACCTGGATCCCTGCCGGCTCAACCCCGGCTTCCTCCTCGTGTGACTGAATTCCCAGGGCTCCCAGGCGCACCTCTCCTGCCTTTGTGTCCGCCCGTGGCCGCGTCCTCACTACTTGAACAACTCCTGTGTCCCTCCCCGGCTCAGCCCCTGAGCCCCGGCGCCTCGTCTCCGGGACAGGGTCCGGGGGGCGGGGCCCGTGTCTGCCGGTCCGCTCTCCAGACTCACCTTGTCTTTCCCTTAGCTCAGTCACATCCCGGTGATTACAGCAACTCGGGTGAGGGATAAGGACGCTGGGGCCAGGTGGCAGCAGTGGACAGGTGAGGGGGAGGTTCTCATTGTGTCTGAAGGTGGAATCAGCATGATTTCCTGATTGGCTCAGAGGCAGGTCAGAGAGAGCGATGCCGAGAGAAGGACCCCAGAGTTTTTGACTGAGGAGTTTGTTTTGTTCTGGTTTGGGTTTTTTTGCTGTTTTCTACCCCAGCCTCATGTCCTCGTGGCACTGAGCCCCAAACCACCTCAGCAGCTGGGAGGGCAGGTTCACCGTCTGCTGAGAGGGAGAAGGCTGGAGTGAGCAGGGTCAGGGGGCCCTTGGATGTGGGGTGTCCCATGTGTATTTAAGAAGCAAAGTTTGGACAATAAGCCAGGCTCACTCCAGCCTTCTGTGAGTGCAGTGCCCAGCACCTCTTCCAGCCCTGGTGATGATGGTCCAAATGATGGTCCAAACCCCAGTTATCAAGGCAGGGAGTGTAGCTCATTCAGTTGTTCAGGACTTTTCCAGCTACAAGGATTACAGTACAAAGCTTTTCTGGTTCACATTTAGCTGAAGGTGCTGGAGTTGGAACACCTGGTCCACCGTTGAATTTTAGGGCAGTGCATGCAGACCTGGGCTGCGTGGAGGAACCTTGGCTGTGCATGGGTGAATGACAGGGAGCTCTCACTTTCTGCTCCACCATCCTTGTTGTCGGGCCCTTGTCCTCATACTCTCAGAGTGGCTACTGGGCTCCTGCCATTGTTGACTTGTTCCAAGCAGCAGGAAGAAACACAGCCAAGATCAAATGGGTGCCTACCGGTAGGACTTGTTTCTCTGCAGCCCCAGAGAAGGTTCTGGAAGTCACCGAAGCAACGGGTCCTGTGACCACGAGACATCAGCGCCCACCAGGTGGGCCAGGACACCTGGGCACTCCTTGGTCACAGGTGGGAACTGTGGCCAGAAAAACCTACCCCCCACCAGCATCTCAATAGTCTTTCATCAGAGTGAGAGGTAGGTCTCTGATCAACCCCGAGCCACCTCCAGACTCTGTGGGCAGGGCAGTCCGCTTGGTGTCTCCTCATTCTCAAAAGCTGTGGTTCTCACCTTGAGCCCTGCTGGCTGCTTCGGGGCGCGGACACAGAGTGGGCTCGATGTCTAAGGGTCTCCCCACCACCCTGGCCCAGATTCTCTGGTAACACTCTCCCAGGGACAGGCCCTCTGTCTGAGCCCTTCAGGCCACTAAGGGCAAAGGTCAAAGTATCTTCCTGAGTCCTTTGGGCTTTGATTGTTTCCAGTGCAAAATTACCCTCATGCCAAAGACATTTCTGGCAGATTTTGCCCCTACACACCGGGCATTTACGAGCTCACCTGGCTGGATGGCGTTGCCACAGGTGAAGGCCGGGGACGAGCTGAGAGCTCACCAAAGACGAGTCTTCACAGACCTGGATGGGCAGGTTCATAACAAAGACACACATAGTAGAACCACATTCCTGTGCTTTGGGGGGATTTAGCCCGTCAGCAAAGTCCTCCCGGGTGTGACCTTCCCGCCTCCATCGGTGTTCTCTTAGGAGGGGCGAGAGAGGTTGTAAGAAGCAAGCCATGAGACTTGTCAGGACGGCTTCCCTGGTCGCCAGCGTTTGTAGACGGAGGGAAACGTACAACCCACATGGCCGCCACAGACCTGATGGGCTGGGACGGAACAGCTGGGGGTCCTGGTGTCATCCATCACCCTTCTGCAGGGGGACTCGCGAGTTGGTGAAGCGGGTTTATGCTGTGAGGTCCGCCCGAGTTCGGACAGGGAGGAGGACGCAGCTGCGGGCTGTTCGCTCTGACAACGGGGCAGAAGCCCTAACCCCAGCCGGGAACTAAGTCGGGGGGTCGGGGGGAGCTTTTTTAACAGAGAGAAGGGAGGGAGTGGGGGGTCGTGAGACACACGTATGGGTTTGTGGTGCCCAGTTCCTGGAGGAGCAGCTGAGGTGCAGGTGTGGGACCCAACAGGACCTCTGTCAGCCTGGCTGTGCGGGCAGCTGGGGTGGACGGCTGCCCCGTCAGCACAGAGCCAGGGCCCACCGCTGAGGCTGCACGTCCGGCCTGGGGTCTCCGAGGACCTGCGGAAATGCCCCAAGACCCCCGAGGCAGCACAGAAAGACCGCCTCCTCTCACTACATTTAACACATTTGTGGAACTTTTATTCTTCATCTGAATCGAGTCCTTCTCATCAGTTTTCTTCCTTTGTGGGCTTTTGAGGAAAATTAAGATATTCTCCACGTAATCTTCTAGAAACTTGGTAATGTGACAGTTTCCCTTTCACATGCATCACAGGAGTCAGGGCTCATGCGTTCTCGCACACGTGTGCAGGTGGCCTGGTGGTGCACGCCGAGAAGGCCCCCTTTCCCCACCGCTCCCGAGGGCACTTGGTCCGGGCGGTGCCCGCCCCTTCTTCCGAGGGCGCTGCTTCACTTGTGCCTCGGCACCAGCTCTGCCCTGCTTTAGCTGCTGCCTGCGTGAGGGCGTCTCTGGTCCCTCCGCCACTGGACCGCCTGGTCCCTCCCCCACTGGACCGCCTGGTCCCTCCCCCGCTGGACCGCCTGGTCCCTCCCCCACTGGACCGCCTGGTCCCTCCGCGGCAGGACCGCCTGGCCGGTTTGTTCTGGGCTTTCCACACGTATCTTCGTATTGGCTCGTCAGTTTCCACTGAAAGAGGTGTCCACAGGGACTTCGATCGGTATTACGTTGAATCTATCACTCAGTTTGCATTCAGCTGATATTTTAAACACTTAATCCTTCCATCCATAATCATGACATATTCCTGCATTTATTTGTGGCTTTTAAAAAAATTATGTCTTCTTTAGTCGGTTCTGGCGAAGTTTTGCGGTCTTTTCCAAAAGGTTTGCATGTTTTCCTTAAGTTCACTTGTTGGGGTCGCTGTCTTATGCTGTTGTAAATGCCATTTTTAAAAAATCACTTTCTGGTTGTACGTTGCTTGTATACAGAAGTGCAGGTGAGTTTTAGAATTTGACCTTCTATCCACTATTCCTGATAAATTCAGTTATGAATCCTATTAGCTTTTAAAAACATCCTTTCAGATTTTTCTGTGTATACAGTTTTTTCTTTCAGTAGGTGAGGACAGCTTTGTTCTTCCCAGCCCTCCGTGGAGCCGGGCGCCTGCGCGATCGAGGCCTGGCGGGTGTCACCAGGATGCTGGTCTGCGCTGGTCAGGCTCCCTTCCCCCTGTTTGCACAGGGTTGGCGCTCAGGAACAGTTTGTTGTTTATTTTGTAATCTAAGTATCACAGTAGACTTGGGGTTATTTTTCTGCTTTTTTATGTCTTTTTAAAAATATTATTTGCACCAGATTATCTCCTTGAGCAATTTCATGGTTCCAAGTGTCAGAAGTTCACAGATAACAATGCATCATGTCCAGTGCTTGACCGTGTAAGTCTGGACCGCATGCACGTTTCCTTCGTGTGAATGACAGTGACCCGTGTGACAGCAGGGCCCTGTCAGGGCCCTGACTAACCCACACAGTCAGTGGTGCTCCACGAGGTAGGACGGTAAGGGTCCAGGACTACGCGTTGCGCCTCTGCAAGGAGGCCCCTGCCCGCTTTTGGGAATTCCTGTCAAAGTGCCCGGCTCAGGAGCGGGTCGTGGAGTCAAGGGACAGGGTGCGAACCGACTTGCTGGGCGAACGCTCCGTTCCAGGCCCATGAGCTGTGCTGGCGGACTTGGCCCCTCGTCTCCTTTAATCTTGTCTGACCGAGCACAGCCCTGGCTTTGTGGGTTGACTCTGCCACCTGATCCGGGCCAGTCCCAAGTCAACTGGAGCAGGTGCGGGAGGGCGTCCCCCTGGGCCGGCAGGGGCCTCGCCGGATGCTCTTTGTTGTTTCGTTTTGTTTTGTGTCTACTTCTCAGCCTTGCCAAGGCAGAGGGTGTCAGCCACGCTGGGGCCCCCAGAGCAAGGACATGTAGCTGTGCACACAGTGTTTGCCATCATCAGGGAATAACTTGCAAAGTGTCTGCTTCCAGCCAGGAAGTCAGCGGGGCTGGGCGTGCACCCCGTGGGCAGAGGGCTGACTTCTCTCCCGGGGGTGAGATTCCTTGAGCCTGAACTGGCCGAACTGTGGTTTCATCGTCCCTGCAAATGCAATGGTGAGTGACCTTCAGGGCGGCCTGAGCAGCACTTTCCAGACACACCCGGCGGGCCTCCCAGCTTAGTCACTGTAGGACGGAGTCGCTGAGGGCAGCGGGCAGGGAGCAGGCACCGAAGGCACAGACAGTGGAGCTGCTGAGAGCTGAGTCGAACGTCCCCCCACCGTCGGGGCTGAAGAACCAAACTCTGGCCACGTGTTAGAGAAACAGGGACTCGGCCCCTTGAGATAAATGAACTCGAAGTTGGCAATCTTGCTCCGGTTGACCTGGGACTGGCCAGGATCAGGTGACGAGGGTGCGGGCAGCTCCCTGACCTTCAGTGATGGCCACATTGTCCGGTCTTCCTGATCAGTTCCCAAATGTGCTCCTGGAAGGCGGGCGTGGTGCCCGGGTGCTGCGTCCATCGCCATGACGAGCGGCTGATGTCCCTTAGTCACATCACAGCCCCGTTGTTCGCACGTCTTGGTGGAGGCCCGTGCGTGCCGGCCTCGGTGGGGGTGAGACACCCGTGCCATCGGGCCACACTCCCCCCGCCCCATCTGCGCATCCTGCAGCGGGACCAAGTGCCATCACAGTGCTGACCCCTCGGGCTTGCACAGTTCGGCTTGCTTCCCAACGAGCAGGCCCCTGGGCTGCAGCTGTGCAGTCTCCTCAAGGGTCTGCTCTCAAGTTCCCTCAGGGTGAGGGGCGTCGGGCAGGAAGAGTCCCCCAGAGTCTGGGGGCTCCCAGCAGCCTCAGCCCGAGCCCCCTACCTGCCGGTGCACTGGGGGGCTCTGCCTCCCTCCTCATCGTCTGCTACATTTAGTACCAAAGTCCCACAGATCCGTGTCGTCTTGGGAAAAAAGGTTCTGTAGAACTGCTCGTAAGCCCCCCCAACCCCATTGCCTTAAGATGCAAAATGCGTCCGGCTTTTCCAGACCTCCCTGCCCCAGTTCGTCCTGTTCCCCTCCCCCTGGGGCACCCCCAGAGCCAGTTTTCTTCCTTCGTGGTCCTGAATTCTCCCCTCATCGCCCCCGCTCACCCACAACCCCTCCTCTGCACCCACGATATCGATACCCACGGGCACCCTTTCTCCACGGGACGGGCCTCCACCCGCTATTTCTGACTGGGTCTCCGGGGCATCACAGTGCCCGCATGGTCCACCCCACATGTGGACGCTTCTCATCGAGAAGGAAGTCATCACGTTTGGACTCAGGTTACTCCTCTCCCTCCTCCTGCCATCTGTCTACCTCTCTATTACTGTCTCTTGTCTTCTTTACCAGAACTTTCCAGCACTCGTCCATTCTGAGTCTTCACACCTGAAGGACAATGTCACAGCTGAAAGTCACAATTTTTATCTTTTCATTCAAATATACATCTGTCCTGAATGATTGGAGGTGATTCCTTCCTGCCTTCCTGGTGGGCGAGGGGCTGTCACAGGGGTTCCGAGGGGCCTCCTGGACCCACAGGGCAGCTCCCAGTCACCTGGTTCTGCAGCCAGCCTGTGCCTGGGCCCAGTGGAGCCTCGCTGCCCTCTGTGGCCTCCAGAACAATGCCCACTTCTCAGCATGGTGGTCAGTGCAACTGGTGTGTAGGCTGGTTAACTGATGTAGAGGTTGGTTAACTGCTATAAAGGTTGGGGAACTGGGGTAAAGCTTGGTTAACTGGTATAGTGGTTGGTTAGCTGGAGTGGTGGTTGATTTACTGATATAGAGTTTGGTCAACTGGGATAGTGGTTAGTTTATTGGTGTAAAGGTTGACTAACTGGGGTGGTGGTTAGCCTCTCGGGGTAGAGGCTGACTAACTAGGTAGTGGTCAGTCTCCTGGGGCTGAGGCTGGTGAACTGGGTGGTGGTCAGTCTCCTGGGGCTGAGGCTGGTGAACCGGGGTGCTGAGAGACCCTCACCCCTTCCAGGTGTCACTCACTGATGCTCAATCACTTGTTGCCTGTACACTTGGTTCAACCAGACTGACCACCTTTACTTGGTGACAATTGTACATACATTTTGATGACAAAATTTTCCATTTCTCTCACCTCTTATCTCAAAAAAACCCTTCAGAACTCATAAACTTATTAAGCATCTCTAAGGCACCAAAGCTCCCATTTGTTAAAGTTGTATTCCAAAATTACCCAGGTTTTCAGGGAGGCAAAGTATGATCCCAGAACCCAGAGATGACCTGGACAGTGTTTGTGTCTCTCCACCCAGGCAGACTCCAGAAACCTCTCTATTTAAGGCGTTGCCATTAGTGGCTTTCTGTTCCCATGTTGAAGCTCAGTGCGCAAACAGGTGCCCCAGGCCTGTTTCCTCAGGACAGGTGCCAAGTAAGAAAGACCAGGGGCATCGCTGCTCTGGGCATGGAAGGACCAGGTCACGTCAGCCGCCTCCCGCCCCCATCCTGGCTGGGCCACGGTTGCTGGAGGTTTAGACTTACTTACTTCTCAAGAACTCTCAAACATCACGTACCCACTGTTCTGAGGGTCGTTTACTGCATCTGTGTTACTTTACTCACATTTATCGTGCTTCATACACCTCGTGTTTATCACTCAGGATTCGTCCTGATCTGGGGCAAGAGTGGCTCATTTGCTCACCGTCAGCCCTTTTCTGTCGGGCTGCCCTAGTCTTGAACTGTGTATTCAGATTTGCCCAGAGCACATCTTTCAGTATTTTATTTTCCTGAAAGTGTGTTGGTTGCACACGTTTTGAGGATGTCACACAATTACCCCGACATCAGATACAAGGAAGGCAAGGGTAGGCGTTCGTGTTGCAGCCTTTCCCTCTGGCATCCTGGGGACACTGCAGCATTGCCGCTGGCGTGTCAGGAGCAGGGCTCAGACCCAGCTGAGGTGTGAAGCAGAGGTCCCCTCTCCCTCGTGGTGGCCTCGTCTCGGACCCCGCTTTCCTAAGCCCCCAGCCTGGGCTTTCTGCGCTCGGACCCCACCCCGACCCCCGCCCTGTGGAGAAGTGAGGGTGGTTCTCACCCAGGGCCACGCCTGCCTTGTCCAAGGTGCTGAGCCGAGCCTCCTGTCTTCCTGACACCTGGCGGCTTGCGTGCTGGTCAGGCCGGCAGACTGGCCACACGGCTGGCATCCGTCAGCTCCAAGGTGAGCCGAGGCCGCACGGCTGTCCTTCCTCATCCCAGGGGCCCCTGTTGTGCAATGAGCCACTGTCCTGGGGGACAAACAGAGCTGCATTCCCACGACCTCCAGTCATGTTTCATCAGCAGATTCACACACCGCCTTGTTTTCAGTGCGTTTCTGTGTAAAGCCACCTTACTTAGTGCAGATTGTTGACTCAGTGACCTCGAACCCTTGGCCAGCAGCACTGGGACCTGACAGGTGCTCACCTGCCATGAGTGCTTTCTCCAGGAGGCACGTCACAGCCTTCGGGCTCTGCGACCGCCAGACAGCCCTGCCACGCTGCACGGGGGGCCCGTTTAAACGGAGAAATCCCCACCAAATCACAAAGGGATGACATGCATGACACCGAGGGGGCCGAGAGGGACCCCAGTGCACCGGGGAGCTGGAGCAGAGGCGGAGCTCGCAGCCCGCTGGGGGCCAGCCGCTCAGTGATGCCCCCAGGGACCTCGAGATGCTGTGAGCACCGCCGTTGGGTCACAACACATCCCAGTGAGCAGGCGAGTCTGCAAACATGGAGTCTGTGGTTAACGAGGGGCCCGAGGAGGGAGGTCGGGCGGCTGCGTGGGGAGCAAGTGTGGCGGTTCTGGCCAAGCTCGCCCCCCTGGCTGTGCGAGGCCAGTCCCGTCTCCTCTGACCCTTGGGAGTCGTGTGTGTGTGCAGGTCCCCAGCCTGGTACTTCGTGGGTGGAGCCTCTGATCACCTCCACTGACGCACCGCCTGGCGGGGCCGTCTGGGGGCTTCCACAAAAGACCTTCCACCCCAGGCGGGTGTGACCACGAGCTCCCCAGCACCTGCGGGGGAACAGAGGGCACAGGAACATCCCCGAGGAACCAGGTCCAGGAGGCATTTGTTAAACTGTGAGACACGGTGCCCGTGGACGTGAGCTGGCATCTTCCACTTTCCTCCAGAGGCACCCGACTGTCCACCAGGCAGTGGGAATCGCAGGTGTGACAACCTCCTGAACTCCCGGGGGGGGGCCCGCCCCCGCCCCCGCCCCCGCCCGCCTCCCAGCTCCCCACACTCGAGTCGGAGCAGGACGTGCACGTGTTAGGCTGGGAGAGACGGAGGCAGGCAAGGCTCGCGGCCCACGTGGACACACTCCCGGCAGGGAGACCACAGACCGTGAGAGAGGCCGCCCGCCCAGCCCCGTCATCCGAAGCCGTTCCAAACAAAAATTGTTTTTCCAGTTTGGAGGTTGGGGAAAAGTGGATTTGAATGCTGCCAACAAAAAAATAGTTCACATGGCAGGTTTAGACAGCTCTCTTCTCCAAGAAGGATTTTCACAGCATGGACCCTGATCTTAGAAACATTTGAATGAGTTTGTATTCAGCACCCTAGGCTTCTGAAGCAAGAAGAAGTGACCACGAGCGCGTGGTGGACTGGACCCGCCTGCAGCCAGACCGGCGGAGGGGCGCCCAGCCTTGTCGCCGTCATTTGTTATTATTATTATCTGACTGGGGTCCCACTTTAGACCTGAGACGGGCGGTCAGAGTGGCAGCATCTGCAGCACCTCGCAGGACATCTCAAGGCTCAGCGATCAGATGGTGCTCGGGCAAAGCTGCTCTGAACGTGCCCTTCGATCATGGACAGGCGAGGGGTCAGACATCCCTCAGGTCCCCCGTCGCCTGATCCAGACACACAGCGGTCCCTGCTCTCCTGCTCACGGCGCCAACCTCCTCGCAGCAGCTAGAAAGCTCCTTTAAAGCATCGAGTTTCCCTGCCTGCCTTCTAGGAAACTTCTGGAAGTTTTTGAATCACTGGGGATGAAACGGCAAGTTACCCCTTTTGAGATAAACTCCCAGGCCGCAGATGGAGCCACTCCTGTCCGGGAACCCTTAGGTGACACCTGTGTCCCTCTAAATGACCTGCTTGTGCAGAGCCTGGGGCACGTGGTCCGCCAGACCCCACACGCCAGGGCAGGTCCCAGCCTTCTCACCCCAGACAAGGCCGACTCTGTGCCCCGGACGATTCCATCAATTCTGTTTCTCTTCCTTGTCCTTTTTTCTAGGTTCTAGAAAGCCTCCTGCCCTCCACCCCCATGGAGGCAGCCCACATGGTGCAGTGTTGAATTAAGCATCAAGTATCATTTAAATTGTCTCCTTTAATCACCATACGATGTCCCCAAAGCTTCCCACGCTGGGGGCCCTGAACACCTGGCCAGCCCCGGGGCTTTGGTTTCCTGGTTCGACGGGTGCTGCTGACTCGAGTCCGTCTGTCTGTGCTGACAGCAGCACAGTGACAGCGGTCACAGCAGCTCCTGGGGTCCCTGGGCAGCGGGAGGGTCATTACCAGCCAGACCACGGGCTGCAGTGTGCACGTGGCTGAGCACAGCACCTCCCCAGAGGCACGGCCCACCTCCAGGGCCCAGCCTTCCCATCCACGCGCCACATGGGGCCCCAAGGACGCCATACTCCCCACCTGCTGGGGGAGACGTTCTGAGACGTCTACCAACTGCCGGGCTCAGAGTCCACCAGACCATGTAATTTTCCTCATAAAATTCAGTAACACACAACCAAAAAATTCAAGTGCCCATTAAGACCCTGCATGACGGTAACACGAGACCAGAGCTGTCTATAAATCTTTAAAACCGAATTCAGGCTGCAGCTCATGATAAAACCTCACAAATTGCTTCTCCTTCCTGTCCCAGATATGAGCTGTGGCCAGACTCAACATTCCACCCTCATATTTTTCCCAAAACCTTTGTTTCCTGGCTAGAAATCACCGCTGCCTTAGCCCCTCACTTCCTCTGAATTTCTGGGGCCAGGTCCATCAATTGATGTATTTTAGGAAAAATTTTTTTACAAATAATGTTTTTTCCCCAGCGATTAGCTACCAAATGCACATTGGTTCAAATGTGTTCCTCAGCAGGTGACGAGGTGGAGGCCACAGGGCACTTCCAGGGACGGCGGGGCTACGGTCAGAGGAGGCAGAGCTGTGGATGGACGGGGCCTGGACCCCCCAGGGTCGGGGGAGGAAAGCCCTTCCGGCTGGAGGGCGGGGGTCCCACTGTGGTCCATGCGCGGCAGAGGGTGACTGCCTGGGTTTTGCGTGCTGATGGGGAGGGGTCCACGAGAAGCCTGGGTGGGGAAGTGACCAGAGGAGAACACTGGCGCAAGAGGCCGTGCACCAAGGGCGCCGGTCCTTCTTCGCTGGAATTTAGGACGTCCTGTCTCGTCACCTCTGACCACGTGGAGATGCTGGGAACGTGCAGGGGACCCCAGGGCCAGGCTCCGACCCACTCACCCTTGGGCCCGGCTGGTAGAGGGGCTTCAGCTGGACAGGAGCCCCTCCGGGTAGGCTGCGTCCGCGCTCTGGCCCCACCTCGCTGTCCGAAGCAGCCACGGAGCAGAACCGCTGCGTTCCTCCAGCGAGCTGGGATCAAAGCGCCGCTCCCTGGCCCCAGAGTGAGTCCCGAGACTGGAAAGAGCCCCTTTCCTTAGGTCTGTGGAAAATTCCGGAGGCATGTCCTCCGCCCTCTAAGAAAACAGGTTTCCCAGCTCATGTTTCTATTTGAGCGGCGGGGCCAGCGTCTGAGAAGGTTTCTGGTTTCGAACCAGGCCAGCGCACAGGGCCTCTGAGGGAACAGGACTCTTCTGCTGGGGACGGCCAATCCTGCCATCCGCCTGAGCCACGGCGTTCAGTTCCCCACCTGGACCGTTCCTGCTGCACCACAGCCCTGCGCTGGCTTGTTACCTGGATTCTGGAGGCGAGGGAACCACAGTCAGGGGGGCTACCTGTCCGTCCACGGCCACAGAGCCAGAGGTGCAGCCGCAGGGTTGCTGCAAGGCCCACCACTCTCTGGGTGGGCGGGTGGGAACCGACTGTGGCATCTGCTGATTTCAGCTGATGACAGCCTGCTCACAAATTTCCTGAATTCGGGAGTCGCAGGTGCAGGCTCCAGCACACCCCTGCTGGTGGACCCCAACCCCAGAGCACAGCCCTCGCACCCCGGGCCCAGCCCTCGGAGCCCTGCGGGGCAGAGACAAGCCCCATGGCCGTGTTAACCCCGAGGTCTCTCAGACACGTGAGCATTTTATGTCCTGAGGTTTGGGGGTGATTTGTGCCTCAGCCGTGGAACCAAGCGTGCGTTGTGTCCCTGGGGACAGGGTGTGGGCTGCGGCTTCCGAGGACAAGGGGCTGGTGGCTGGGAGAGGATGGGCTTGGGGGCAGCGGGAGGTGCAGTGAGGCCGGGAGGGGCCTCTGGCCAGGTGCCACCCTCTGTACTGACCAGCCAGCGAGCGCGCCTGAAGGAGGAACAGCTAATGCTGCTCCGCGTGGGGCCCTTCCAGACCCGAGTCTGTCTGTCCCATCCCGACAGCCAGTCTGGGCTCTGGGTGGGACCCAGAGGACAGGCAACTTTGATCTGATTCTTACAGAGCAGACAGGAGGCCTCGAGGGAGTGCAGAAGGGAGGCCACACCAGGCACGGGGGTCATAAGAAAAGCCCCCTGCTGTCCAGGCTCCAGATCCGCTCAGTCCGGGGGTCAGCCCTCTGTGAATGCACTTCCATCCCTGACCTGGCAGGCGTCCCTCCCTCCTGAAAGCAGTGGGAGCGAACGGGGTGCCGTCTGCGGCTCGATGCCGCGTCCCCAGGGAAGCCCCGCACTTCCATCCCTTGGTGCTCTGGTGTGACTTGTCCCCCGTCTGCATCCCGTTGTGCACTGACTGTTTTTCCGTTTTTAGCTCATGAGCCTGTGTGTCCAGCCGGGGTGGGTGTACCTTCTCGGCAGAGGGTCCCTGGGAGGTGGGCCCGCCTCCGTCTGTGGGGGCCGCAGTGCAGGGCAGGAGGGCTCCGCGGACAAGGGGGGCACAGGGCATCTCAGTGCTTCGTTTTCTCCTCAGACTTTCAGGTGAAATGGCTCCTGAGCCTTATTCCTGATCAGAAGCAACTCTGAGAAGAAGTTGCC
Organism: Camelus bactrianus; assembly: GCF_048773025.1. Classification (NCBI taxonomy): domain Eukaryota; kingdom Metazoa; phylum Chordata; class Mammalia; order Artiodactyla; family Camelidae; genus Camelus; species Camelus bactrianus. The sequence continues at coordinate 14,037,169 of NC_133553.1, read as the reverse complement.
CCGCTCCTGTTTTTGCTTTAACATCAACTTGTTTTCTTCTTGGTCATTAATAAAGTTGGTATTAAAATTGATTTTTTATCTCCTGTAAACTGATCGTTTTTCTAGTGACAATGTATTTAAATGCCATTTAATCATCACACAGGCAACTAAACGTGGACAGGTCTCTGTTGGATTTTCTTGCTCCTGCACCTTTAAAATAAGGTGTTTCATTTTGCACTCTAACTTAGCAGTTGTCTATTTACTGTTAATACCCACTTACAATTTTCAAGATATATTTTTAAAAACTCTGAAAATGTTCACCGTGAAGTGAACTCTCAGCGCGCCCACTGGCGCGCTCAGTGCGAACGCGTTCACGCTGCCCCCAGCGGGGCGTGCTCCCAGCGGGCGCGAGCCCGGCGGTGACAGCGCCCCCTCGCGGTGGCCGCTGCGCTCTGGCGTCAGCCTGTCGGAGAGAGACGCTGCTGGCGCCGAGAGCTCCCGGAGGCCCTGGAGAAGGAGCCCGTCGCAGGGTTACCTGCGCACAGGCTCGCCTTCAGCCCAGAAGCCTCGCGAACAAGCAGCGACAAGAGCGGTCAAGGACACAGCGCGGGGTCTCCCGGGCCGGCCGCGGGCTAGGGGGTTCCAGGCAGCCCCCGTGCTGGGAGAGCCCGACGCGCCGCTCCGGCACGGACACACCCGCTTCCAGGACAACGCCCCCCCACCCCACCCCCCGTCTTCTCCACGGGCGCGGGGGTGCCGCGGGAGGAACTAGCCGGCAGGTGAAGAAGCGCTTCGCCCCAACACCCACACTGCGTCCAGCTGCACGGGTTCTGACGGGAATGGCTTCCTGCGGGGCCTCACGGGCCGGCTCGTGCGCACGCACAGCGAGGACAGCCCGTGTGCGCGCGCCCCGGCTGCTTCCAGCAGCTGCGGGGCAGGACCAGCGCCCTCCTGCCGGAGGCCCCGGTGTGGGGCACGTTCTCGAGACTGGCTTCCTCCGCGACCCGGGCTCCGCTGGGCCGGCTTCTCCGTCAGTTCCTGCTAGCAGCTTGCTGAGCGCCCTCTGCGCGCCGGGAGCTGGGCGAGGTATTAGAGGTGCAGAGGTGTGACACAGCCACGGTCTCGCAGGAGGCACGACAGACACCCAGTGGCGTCCGCTGCGTGCGCGGCACGTGGCCCGACCCCGAGGCCAGAGGGCGCCTCATGGCCCGCACTCCCTGAGTGCGTTCCGCGCACCAGGCGCCTCGGCCAGTCGATCAGCACAGTGTGCTCTCAGGTAGCGACTGTCATACCCAGTCACAAGTGAGGAAACTGAGACGGGGGCGAAGTCGCTGGCCCAGGGTGGCAGAGTTTAGGAAGTGTCTGGGCGGATTACCGGCCTCTTAAATCGTACCTGCAGGGCATGACGGAGTGGGGAGATATTTGGGATGTAGCTTTATAATTTAGAGAAGAAAAACACAAGAACAGACCAGAGGTTGCCGGGGTGAAAACGCACGGTCATAAAGGGGCGCAGCGTGGCGTCAAACTGGAGGCCCCCAGGCCGGGCCTGCAGTCAGCAGGTGCTGAGTGAAGCCCTGTGGAAGTTCAGTCCAGAAAGACCAGAGGTGACATCTGGTTTTGCGTTTCAAACCCTTGGGACTGTCCTCTTCACAGTGACGCAGGGTTAACTGTGGCAGCCTCTGCCCACGTGTCCACGTGACCACGCCATCGTGTCTCCAAAGGGCAGGTCCCGGTAACCTTCTCCTCCTGTGGAGGGGGGGGTCACAGCTCGACGCCCTCCTCTCCAGCCCCAGGTGGTCAGCCGCAGGCAAGGCAGAGGGCGGGGCGTTTGGGGGAACCCTCGGGCTCCCCTCCCGGGGCAGGGTGAGGCCTCATTTACGCACGCCCGGTGGCAAGGGGTGGGGGTGGGGCTGGGGCCAGGTCACAGGTGGGAAATGGAGGGGACGGGCCAGCAGTGACAGCGCAGGCGGAAGGCTAGGGTCAGGGTGGCGCGGGGCTTGGGCTGGGGAGGGCGAGGGCCCTGAAGCAGGACAGTCTCCAGGCAACCACAGGTTTGGGGTCACAGGGAGGGCTGCCGTGCCTCGCCCACTTGCATATGGCCCTCCCGCCCCCCCTCCCCAACCTCCCCTCCCCCCCCAATCTCCCCTCCCCCCCAACCTCCCCTCCCCCCCAACCTCCCCCCCCCCCCCCCCCCCCCCCCGCCTCCCCGCCGCTGCCCGCCGCGGCCCCGCCTCCTAGCTCACCAGACAACTGATTGGGCGGGGAGGGGCCAGGGCGCTCCTGGCGCTGCAGCCCCGAGGCCTGGGCCCCGACTCTGCGGGGCAACGTTGGGTCCTGAGCTAGAGCCCTGAGCTGCACTTGGAACTGCTGCAGCCCGATCCCATGAAGGCTGTACCGTGACCTCCTTAGGTGGCTCGGGAGGCTGGCTGGGTTCCCCTGCATGTCTGCTGCCGCCGTTCGACGTCCAGCCTCCATCGTAGCTGCTGCAGTTACGGGAGGCCCAGATGGAAAGGTTTACCGGTGACCAGTTTGAATTCCAACTTCAGCTCGAGAGCTGGAGCTGTCAGTTCATGACGCACAGGAGACCGTGCTGCCGCCTCCCCAGGTGGCTTGGGAGGCTGGCTGGGGCCCCCTGCTGGGCTGGAGAAGTCTTGTCTCTGTAACGGGCTCCAGGGGTGAGGCTGGGAACTCCTGCTGGATTGGAGAAGCCTCCTGGGTGGGCTCGCAGGTTCTCCCAGCCCTCGGTAAAGTAAGCCATGGGGAAATTCAGGTGAGGGATTAGAGGATTGCAAAAGAAAGCCTCGCTCAGCCCCTCAGCCCTGGGGAGTCAGAGGTCAGCGGGGCGGAGTCCAGGGACCACCCCAGGGGCTGAGCTCCCTGGACCAGAAGCCAGAGTGGTTGCCAAACAAAGAGCCACAGGAACCAAAGCCACTGTGGAAACATGATCCAAAGACAGTGCAGGCACAGCAACCCAGGCCAGGGGGCACCGGCCAGGCACGCTGCGTGGGCACTGAAGCGATGTGGCAGCCTGGCTGCACGTGCGCCCTCCCCTGCCTCAGGCCCCACCCTTTACTCATGACACACCTTTAGTGACACCACCTTTATTAGATCAGGGTGGAGGTCCAACAGAGTGAGGCTTTCTCCCAGGGCCTAGGCCATCCTTCCCCTAACAAAGGGACACTTAGCTCCTGCCAGGCCCTCCCTCCAACCTGGGGGACGGGGAGGGGAGCCCCTGAGCCCCTGCCTCACCCCCGCCCCATCATCAGTGTGCAGGTCTTGCCTGAACTGAAGGACTGCAGGGGAAGACTGAGGCTCGGGTGGCCTCTGCCTTCCTGTTTCTGCTTGGAGGCCGTGCTCCCAGGCAGGTGCCCATATGTGGTGGGTAGAGAGGGCCGCAAGGAGGGTGCGTTAAGCACCTGTGGGCCCCTAAAGGTGTTCGCAGAGTGGCTGCTGATGGAGGACCCTTGAGCCTGCGAGCTGGCCGGAAGCCGGGGGACCGGGCTCCTGGGGCTCCCAGCCGAGTGGGATGCTAACGTCTCAGGAGGAAAAGCAGCTACAGCAGAGGCTGCCCGCGCACGGGCACAGACCCACACACAGAACCAGGGCCAGCAGCCCTCTCAGCAGAGCAAACGGAGGCGGGGAAGAGCGGCAGGAGTCAGAGATTACCCCGCTTCCCAGAAGGTGGTGCGGTCCGCCCGAGGGGGACACCAACTCCCTCCTCCTCCTTTGTCAAAGGACAGGCCTCCCTGTGAGAGTCCTGGGGCCCTGCTGTCACTGGGCTCGCGGCTGGGCCTGGCGGTGCTCCGAGCTCGGTGCTCCGAGCCCGGGAAAGGCACGGTTCCCGCCCGTTTGACCAGCACTAGTCGCAAATAGTAAGCGGTTCAACGAGGAGGAAGAGGATTCCATGAGCACAGCTCCCTGCATCTGGGTTTGGGGCTGAGACGGCGGAGCAGCGGGCAGCGCTGTCACTCGGGGCCGGCTGTGAGCCGTGCTTCTGTCCCCCCGAGTCTGGCCTGCTGCGGGATGCTGAGCAGCTCGTCTCCAGGCCCCGAGACGCAGCTACGTGGTCTGTAAAGTCAGGGCTGCACAAAGCGATGTCTGAGGGGACGTCCAGGGCTCACGTCGCGATACTGAGTATCCGAGGACGGGCCAAGCCCCCGGCCCCTCACAGGCCCATCTCCAGGGAATCCCCCCAGAAACAGTGGAAACGGACGGAGGGCTCAGCAGACACAGAAAGGCCTGGACGGAAAGCAGGTCGACGCCCCAACCCGAGCCCAGGCGCACAGGCTCCTGGTTAGACATTCAGGTGGAACGAAAGCTGGGGAAACTGGTGCAGCCCTGACAGCAGAAAAGCCGGAATTACCACCGCGGCAGAGTCGCTGATACCCTGAACCACCTGCCGTGCGGGAGAGCGAGGATTCGGCGCACACGGGAGACAGCATGTGTGAGGGCCGGCGTGCAGGGCCGCCAGGACGATCGGGACCGGGAGCTTTCGACCCTTAACTGCTCCCGGACCCGAGGAAAGGGGATGGCTCCCTGTGGGGAGTCAGCTGTTCAGTCACACGGCTTCCGGGACACGGACCAAGCACACGGGAGCCACACAAACACCTGAGACCCAAGCAAGGTCCCAGAGGCAGAGAGCGAACCGGAGTGGAACCAGCTCCTGTCCCGAGGGTCCGAGGGTCCAAGGGTCGAGTCGCCAGGGAGAGGCTTGGAGGAGCGGGTGGGACCCCTGTCCCTCAGTCAGTCCCATCCCTTCATCCCTGAGCGGAAATCACGTGGAGATTCAGAGCCTGTCACCCTCCACGCGCAGAGCTGGCAGCGGCGATGTGCAACGTGTGTTCCTCCGCTGCCTTCCTCGCATTCCGACAGGAAACCTTGTCCCCCCGCAGCCTTCCAGGGGCACAAGGGGAGGCGGGTCAGCGAGCTCTGCCAGGGAGTCTCCCTCATGGGTCTCATCATTAAGTCCCTCCTGGCTTTATATTAGCAATAGGAACTTGGAGACACAGCAGTGTGACCTGAGACACGTGAGAAGCAGTGTTTTTAGGTTACAGAGAGTAAAACCACTTCTCCACGTAACGCCACAGCTGTGGACGGCGTCTGGGGCCGTGTCCCTCCATGTCGCTGCAGAACTGGACAGTAGGGTCTTGTCTGCGGGTCCCACCGCCTGTGTGGGCTCAGAGATGGACAGCTGCAGGGCGCACATGTCTCTCTGCACATGGTGTCGTGCAGGAGGAAGGACCCCCCCCAGTGTCACCGCAGCCACTCAGCCTCCCTGTCACTCGGCCTCTCCCCTTGTGAAACGAGGCCGGGGCTGGTGTGACCAACAGCTCCCCCAGGACTGCCCACGGCTGGAGGGGGTCCCTCAAAGGACGGTCAGGCTGAGGTACCCGAGCGAGTGGGAGACAAGGAGGGGCAGAAACAGTGCCCAGCAGGGAGGGGGGGTGCAGAGAGGCCTTGGCCCCACGTCTGCCGGCAGACCCCCCAGGAGGAGACAGGTCACTAATCCTGTTCGGTCCTGAGAATCACAGTAAGTCTCAGTTTTGCTCTCGGGGGGAGGGGAGGACACAGCTCAGGCACCCAGGCGGCGAGGTGGCCCCAGCACACGACACCCACGCATCCCGCCCGTCCTGGGAGCCGGCGGAGCAACGGGCTGGGCAGGCGGGCAGATCTGGGGGAAGAGGAGCCACAGCAGAAGGGGAGAATTAAAACTGGAGGGGAAGGGAGGCTGAGATGTGAGGGCGGTGACAACACCCTCTCGTCTGTTTGGCTGGGGAAAGGCTCATGAACATGTATAATATGTAAACACGTTCTCACGGCAACACTCCCCAAGCCGCCGAGTGACCACTGGCAGTACTGGCAAAGGGGTCAGACAGTTGCAAGGTGGCAGGATTTATTCGCCTGCACTTGGTCACTGTGTCCTGAGCAGGCACTTGGCAACATGCGAGCATCGTTTCACTGTGACTTGTCCTGTCCCGTGAAAACCAGAACAGACGTGCGTGGGGCCTGACTGTGACCCCACGAGCAGCTTCACACACGTGGGCGCCACTTGCAGAGAAGGATCCGGGGTCCACAGGCCGGGTCCTGGGCCGGGGGGGCTTGTGAAGAGCTTCCGACAAACGGGAAGCTCTGGTCTCGGCAGGCTGGGAGGTGCCGGTGGGGCCGCTGTTCCCGGCGTGGCTGGAGAGGCCCGGTCGGTCGGTGCACCGCCTCCCTCCAGAGGCAGAGTTCTCAGTCTACAAGGCTGAGCCTACTCTGCCTCTAAGGACAGGCTCATTTTAGCTCCAAACACCGTCTCGCCCTGAATTCTGATGGGCCCCAGGGGAACTGGAGTGACTTTTTACCGCAACACGCGGAGGCTGTGCATGTAAGACCACACTAGTAAAAAGTAAGTTTAGACGGATTCTTCCCACACTGATTATGTTTATTCCATTTGTTTCCGAACGCATATTTTACAAGTCAACACTTCCCTTCAGCCGCTGGTTGACCCGCAGTCAGTACGGGGGAAACGGTGAAGCAGATGCCTGGCAGTCACTCTTGGATCTGAAGCCCTGTCACCCTGGTTCACAGATTCTCATTCATCTTTACTTTTTTAAAGTAGGTAAACACTTTGACAAATTAGCATTCTCCTATAAATCCAGCCTGCAGGAGAAGAAAACCCGGAGCAGGAGGCTGGGAAGGGCCGGGGCAGGACGTCCTGGGTCTAAATGGAAACGTCCGACATCGGAATCCCAGCGGGACGGGGTGTGGACCTGCCTGCTACACGTCCCCAGCGGGAGCGTCGCGCCGGGAGCCGCTCACCCTCTGCTGTTTCCCAGGTCCCAGCCGCGAAGTCCCTGCTCCGTCTCCCTCCACAGTCGGCAGCGCAGATTTAGGGCCAGCGTGTGTCCTGGGGATAAACACGCATCCAGTTACTCCTGTTGTCACTGAAAAGACCCACGAACACGGTCATCTTGCCCCGTGATGGGGAGCAGATGCCGGTCCTCAGACCGCTTTCTGCCCCGATTTTACCAGGCAGGAGCCCAGGTGGCCGGGGGCCCCCCCTGCCCCCGTGTCTGCTCCGGAGGGTGTGATGCTGGCGAGTTAACCTCCAGTGTCGCCTTTGCCTCTCAGCTGTCAGAGAAGTCATGTCAGAGGGAGGCCGGGGAGTGGGTTGGGCTTAGAAGCCCCAGTGCAGCTGGTAAATGTGGGACACCAACGACCGCTCAGCCCCAGTCCTGCCTCACTTGCTTAATCATCCTCTGAGTCAGTAAAGATAAAGTCACTCACAATGTCACAGTGGCGACGAGGAAACACTCCTCAAATCTGTTGTTTCCCACTCTCACTCTGGACGTTCTGCCTTTGGGGTGTCATTTTGCTGAGCTGCTCACCCCCAAACTCCCTGGCGGCTCCCCAGCCCCGGCCCCAGTGCTGCCCTGCTTCAATGCTCCTGTTCCCACCCCGCCCAGCAGCGCCGAGGCCACCATCAGATCTCCCGTCCAGTCCATCTCGAGTAGAAATCACGTGTGGTCCAGGACTGAAGGCCACCACTTGCCGACTTCACCTCTCAAACTCTCAGGCCAATTAATTTACTCGACGGGCCTGAAATCCTGGGGACGCCATCTGGCTCCCCTGTTCTCTCTTCTCCAGGCAAACATCTTGAGGTCTGCAGTCGCCTCTCAAAATATCTCATGAACCTGTGGGCACCTCTGGGCAAGATACCCAGAGGGTGAGAATGTTCTCCAAAGAGCTGGATTCAGGAAAGTTAGACTGACTCCAGGGCTGAGGCACAGGAGGTGGCCCCAGGCACGTGTCCCCGCCTCCCTCCTGCTCAGGAAGCGCAGCCCCGGAGTCCTGGACTCTGGTGGACTCTGGCCTCTTATTCCCAAGCCCAGCGTTGTCCCACCTGCACTGTGTTCTCCTTAATCCTCGTCCCCATTTCTTGTGCCCCTGCTGCATTTGGGGCCGGCTGGAGAGCTATTTCCATGGGAAAGGCTCCTTTTGAGCGCACCTTCCGCACATTTCATGTTTCATCCACACTGGCCGCATTGTGTACCTGGTTCCCAGTGTCTGGGCACCGTGGCCGTGTGAGGGGGAGCAGAATGTGCTGGAAAATCCCCACCGGCCACAACTGGAATCCAAGAGGGTGCCTGGAGCACCCTCTCCCTGCCCCGTCCGCGCCCACCCACAGCAACGCAGGGAACGGTGATTTTCTCACACCTTCTGCAGCCCTGGGGCTACCCCCTCGTCCCCACTGCTGGTCGGTGACACTAGATGGAGAACCAAGGTTGATGGTGGGGAAACTGGAAGGATCCGGGTCCTCCTCCAGCCTCGCACTCAGAACCCCTCTTCTGCCTGCCTCGTGCACTACAGCGGGACGGCCACTGGCCAAGGGCAGGACAGCAGGCATGAGCAGCGTGGCTGGGCCCGGGGCCCCCACTGCCGATGGCCCTGGACCATGGGCACAGGTTCCATCTTCACGGAGAGGCTGTTTCCCAGAAACTTCATTTCTCTTCTCCCCTCGTCCTCCCTGAGCCAGACCGTGTTGGAAGAGGTGATACTGAAGCAGCATTTTGAGAAGAAGCCACTATAATTGTCTGCAATAAAGAAACTCCGGCACCTTAATGTTTATTCCTCATAGAAAGAGCTGTATTTCTCCACTTTTGGGCTGAGTTGATTACACTCAGGCCCTGAATGCCTGGATTTATTTATCCGTGTCGCAGCGGGAGCAGGGGCTAACCTGACTGTGGCAGCCTCTCTGCCCTCCATTCCTCCAGTGGGGTGAGGAGACCACGTTCTCAGAGGCTGCAGGGAAAGCGGGTGAAACGGTGTGTGGGCGCCTCACATCCAATGAGCGGCCGGTGACCGCCGGGGCGTCTGTGCCACACTGAGTGGCGCTGGGCCCACTTGGTGATCAGTGCAAAGTCCAGGACCAGATTCCGGGGATCCAGGTGATGCCATGTGATCCCTGGCTTGCAGGCACACCGCCCAGATCTCTGCCTCCAGGTTCACACGGCCTTTTCCCTGTGTGTCTGTGTCCAACCCCCCTTTTACAAGGACACCAGGCTTTTCGGATGAGGGCCTGCCTGCTCCAGTACAGCCTCTTCTCAGCTAATTGCGTCTGCAGTGACCCTGTGTCCAGACACAGTGATGTGCCAAGCACTGGAGGTTAGGCCTTCAACACGTGGGTTTTGGGGACACCACCAGCCGTAGCGAGTACTCACCTCTTACGATGGATGGAAAGATTGGGAAGGGGACCAGCAGTTCGCAGTGGGTCTGACACGGCTTCTAGCCGCTCCTAGTGGCTTGTGGTTTAAGGAAGGGGCCTCTCACAGGGCCACCTGAGCTGTGGCCCAGACCGGCGCTCGCAGACGTGTGAGTCTGCAGAGAGCGTGTCCCTTGCATGCCGTTTACCCAGGAGACGCTGCTCCGGTGTCAGCTGAAGGCCAGATCACCGGGCAGCTGGCAGAGGGTCTTGGTGTGTGAAGTAAAGAGCCTGGACTTCCATGGCATCCCGGCCGGGGCGATGCAGAGCAGAGCGGTCACAGTCACAGAGGCTCCCCTTCCAGGGTCTCAGAATAAACAAAAGGCCGTGATGAGACCCAGTTATTGGTCACAAGCTGTGATGTCACAGTCGTGAGATCTGACTGCTAAGGACCGGGGTTCTGACTATTAGAAGTCCGTTCCTGTAAGTTGTACACAAACACGGGGAGAAGCTCCCTTTCAGGTCCAGCCGCTGGCATTTCTGAATGTGCCAAGGAGTCCCTAGGAATGCTGGCTTCACCAGGAAGGTGAGGCGAGCACGGGAGGCAGCCGGGAGGGCGCAGGGTTGGCGCGGCCAGAGGGGAGCGCGGCCGGGCGTGCGTCCTGAAGGGCAGCCCAGCATCAGAGGCCGATACGGACATGGCGTCGGTCGCTGGTGGTCAGTGCGCAGGCCACGGGCCAGGGGCCGGACTGGCCCTCCCTCATTCTGTGCGGTCATTTCCCCCAATACTTTCTAGGAAGACAAACAGAACCAAGTCCGACTCTAAGGGCTGGGGGACCAGCAGCGGCGGCGAGGAGGGAGGGCCCGAGCCCCCAGGCGGCAGCCCCGCGGCCCCGCCGGGAGGGAGCCCCCCTCGGGCTCTCACGGCCTACACGCTGAGACCCGCCGCTGACGGCCTCGAGGGCTGCGCCGTTTTACCAGAAAAGTTCGTCTTTCAATTTCCCGGTTTCCCAGGAGTCTGTTCTTGAGGGAGAGGATGGGAATGAAGAATGAGGCTTGTCTCCAAGGCCTTCTTTCTCTGAGATACCTTTGTAGGAGCCTGTACTCCTAACGAGAGGGTACTTCAACACCATCGTTTCACGTCCCCGAGAATCTGGCACTGCTAAGTCTCCACCCGCAGACGTCAGTCCCCTAACGTGTACGAGCGGTCGTTCCACTCCCGCTACTGAAGCGCAGTGAAAGCACGGGGGCTGGGGCTGGGGGAGATGGGTTTGGGACGCCGGCAATCTCTGCCAGCTTCAGAAGAGTAAGCCAGAGCATTACCAGGCGCTCCGTGGACAGGAAGTTACCTCCAGTCTGCAGAAAACCGGGGAGGGACTTACCACCTGCAAACCACCGTCCAGGTGAGGCCTGCCAGGCCGCAGACCAGCACGGCGCCCAGCGCGAAGGAGACCATGGACGCCCTCGGGAGCCTCCCAGAGTCTGTAGCAAGGACAGAGCCAGTCAGTGAGCCTGCTGGGCAAGGGCAGTAGCCAGTGTGACCTCCCAGGCCCCAGCCCAGCCCCGGGCCCCAACCCGCCCTGGTCCTGGGAAGCAAGCTCCTCTGCAGAACCGTCCTTCCATGGACCTCTGCTCCGCGTGCCAGTGGGCGCCTGCTGTCTCTGCCATATGTGGAGTCGAGCTCTGCTCTGCACTGAGGCCTCCCTTTAGTACTGCAGTAGCCTTAATAAAACGTTTTGCTGTTTAATAGGTACCACTGCATGGTTTTTTTTTTTTAACAGGAGCCAGAAGCCAAGTTCTGATTCCTAGATCTGCAGCTGAGTGGCTGTGTGACCCTGAGCAAGCCGCTTACCCTCTCTGTTCTGCACCTGGGGTCACACATCGTGTCTCCCTCACAGAGATCATTCATGGGGGTTTGGAACAGCTCCCACGCTGCCTGGTGTTTGCTGTGTCCCCTGCATAATCTAGGTTCCGGTGGGAGCCGCCGGGTCACGTTCCCACCCAGCGTCCCAGCACAGCAGACACGGACAGACACCACCTGATACCACACGGCTGGGGGGGCCCCTCAGTCACCCTTACGCATGCTGTCAGACACCACCCTGCTTCCCGGCCGGGAGGCACAGGGACTCTGGTCTCACCTACGCAGGTCCTCCCGTCCTCTCCGAGCACGTAAGGGTCCGAGCACTCACACCGGAAGCCGCCCTTGGTGTTCCTGCACTGGGCGGACGCGTGGCAGGGGGGCTCCCGCTCGTCCTCACACTCGTTCACGTCTGCACAGACCCCGCAGAGGTCAGACCCACATCCCCACCTCCCAGCTCCCTTCCCCACAGGCCAGTGCCTCCCCACCTCTGCCCTGAGTCCAGGAGCAAGAGGGACGACCCCCAAGTCAGGTGTCCCCTGACGTCCCCCTGGCCGTTTCCCTCTGGGCCCTTCAGCCGCCCAGGACTCACTCGCACCCTGGTCAGTCTGACCCGCCGGCCCCCTGCCCTCCTGCCCACCCACGGCAGCCCCAGGGTCCTGCGGCTCCTCCAGGCTGGTGCCGGTCCACGGTCACTTCAGTTCAGACCCTGCACCAGGCGCTGTGGGGGCCTGAGCCTGGGGGAGCCAGCCCAGGACAGAGTCACTGGTGGGTCAGGCCCCAGGCCACCGGGCCTCCCTCAGACTGGGGGCACAGCCTCCCCGGAAGACACAGGAGCTTTCCTGCTGAGTAGGGAGGGAAGGAGTCTGTGAGGGCAGGTGGGACGGAGCCAGCCCATCCCAGGCGGATAGTTTCCAGTCAGCTGACCCACCCTCCGTCCAGCCAGGAGCCCAGATGTGACGCCCAGGCCCACAGAGCAGGTGCGTGTAGCGAGTCCCCGCAAACGAAGAGCGTGTGCGGCCCCTGTGGTCTCCTCTGCCTGAACCCATAACCAGCACTGCACTCCCCAGGCTCCTGTCTCCACATGACTCGCTCTCTGCTCTGGCCGATTCCAGGAAACGAGCGGTCAAACGTCAGGAAAAATCACGTCCAGAGCACACGGTGCACAAGCGCCACACGGGGGCAAGTGCTGCGCACGCACGTTCTCGCGCTGGGCCTGGTGTGGAGGGGGTGGAGCCGACAGGTGTTCGGCCCCGGCTGTTGGCCACGCCCTTGCTCTCACCCTGGATCCCGGGGCCGCCCACACGCCGGGCGGATGGAGAGTGGAATCCGGAGAGACGGGGCCGGGGGCGCTCGCCCACGGGGAGAAGGGGGCTCCTGAAAGGCAGGTGGGGACTCGGGCCCAGCTCTCCAGGAGGTGGGGTCCTTCCTGGCCTCTCCCGACACTGGGGGCTGCTGGCCGTCCTGGCAGCCTTGGCTTGTGGCTGCGTCTCCCCAGCTCTTCATCTTCTCCTTGTTCGTCCTCTTCCTAGATGGACACCAGTCGTGCTGGACCAGGGCCGCCCCGATGGCTTCACCTCAACTCGACTGCTCCTCAAAGGCCCTGTTTCCTGATAAGGTCCCATTCTGAGCAATTGGGGTTTATAGGACTTCAATGTCTTTTTTGGGGACACAGTTCAACCTGTTTCACTCCACGGTCAGGTTCTTCTATTGGAAACCAGAGCCCGCACAGGCGGGTGAGGACGCCTCAGCTCGCGTGTCCAAGGAGAGGTGTGGCGGCACCCCAGGGCCCTGGCGAGCGACCAGCATCTGCACAGACGTTCCTTCTTCCCTCCGCACGTTTGCGCCGATGGAAAACCTCATTCTCCCTGACAGACGCAGGGACACTTGTCTGAATTCGTTTATTGCATAACCTCTCGGCAAAAGCTAGAGCGAAAAGCCCCAGACACAGGGCTTTAGTCCACTCTGAGGTCATGACTTTAAAGCCCTCGAAAGAGACTCATTGCAATTCATTTGCTGTTTTTTTGTTTTGTTTTGTTTTGTTTTGTTTTTTTTAACGAGGATGATTTTGGGAAAATGCAGTTTGTGAGCAGAGGCGAGAGGAGCGAATCCCATTTGATTTTGTGAATCAGCCGCTGACTGAAGCCTGCGCCGCCCTCCTGCAGCCCTGGACGTGCGGCTGAGCGATTCCACCGAGGACTGGCAGCAGCTCCTACGCGGCTTCGGTTCACAGCAGAAGTGGAGGTCCCGCCCTCCTGCACCTCAGAGGCATGTTTTTCCTGCAATTCTTGACTTAGAAACTTCTAGCACAGGGCACAGAGCAGGGGAGATACTCGTGTGCATGAGCTAGTGCGTCTCCAGTGGGTGGTCCCTGCCCAACTTTCTGTAACACACTTACTTTAAAGATACTACATCTTAATTATCAGCGTACTCAGACAAAGTCACAGGGTCATATGGACCCTCCCCACTCATTCCATCTTGCAATACCAGGGTGACCAAAATGTCCACGGTTAAAACAACAAATAGGTCCCACTGCTTTTGAAAAGGTGGGGTCCCATCACTCCCACTGCTCTGTAACTTGCATCTTTACTTAGTAACATGTTACAAACTGTATTCCAAGTCAATGAACTACTGCTGATTTATTCAGCTTAAGCGGCATGGTGAGGACGGGCCAGGGTTTACACCACCGCTTTTACGGGCTGTGTTAGTAACCGTGGGAAGGTGCCTTGTTCTCATGTGTTTAACTACCCACACAGACAAGCAGTGAGGTAGACTGATTGCCACCCTCGTCTTACGTCTGAAAGCACAGAGGCACAGAGAAGCCATGGGGCTGGGAGGCAGCTGTGGCCCCGGCTTGGGGGCACAGAGATGGTACCCTGTCAGAACAAGGGAAGCAGATTCAGGGTTAGAGATGGCTTCAAACCTGCACAGTAACTGGGTCTTGTTAGAAACACAGCTTGTGACTCAGGACCCTGGGGGGCCCGAGATTCTGCATTTCCAGGAGCCCCGGGTGCTGCCCCTGCAGACCCCAGACCTCACTGTGTCCAAGACTTGTACCAGGGTGATGGGTCACGGCCAGAACAGGTCTCAGACCCTGGAGCACCCTGTCTGGTTCAGAGTCCAAGCTGATACTGTCAGAGGTTGATAAATGTCTTGCACGTGCCTTCAGGGAGTGGTTAATTGTTGGTGCGAAAAATTACCTCAGAAAAGAGACGGGAGGCGGGCAGATGGATGGTGGTGGAGGGCCTTCAGGACGAGGAGTGCTTCTGAGGTCATTCTCAGACTCGTGGAGAGGAGGCAGGAGGACCTCCCACACGGAAGCCAGCACGAGCCGGAGGTTGGAGCACATCCACGGGCAGGTGGCTGAGCCGAGGGACAGACCTGCCATCACTCTCTCGTTTCTTCTCTTTTATTTGTACCTCGCGGATCCCTGTGGGCTTTGGGCTCATAAATTTCTAAAACAAACAGCCAGCATGGTGCATAAAATGTCCAGGTATTTAAGCAAAAAAGATGGGAGGCACACAGGTGACGTTTATGCCTAGAACACGCAGGGCGCCCAGGGCCCTGAGGCCCGCGTTCTGCTTCCTTGTACGGCCGCCGTGAAGACCACGGGCCTGGGCGGTGTGAGCTCGTCAGCTGTGCACCAGCATGAAGCCAAAACGATACTGAAACTTCTCGACTTGTTAGACGTTTGATCCTGGAGGGTCGTCTACAGGATGGTCAGGAGGCCGAGAGGGCGTCAGCCATCGTGACAAAAGCAGAGACGCCCACATTTCAGAACAGCTGGGCTCCTGTCACGTGAGATCCCTGAAAGGTGATTCTCTGATCGGACCTCCGGGAGGAAGGCCCTGCCCATCTCCTGCAAGTCCAGGGTCATCAGGACCAAGCACCTGAGAGATGTGGGGGTGGCCGCCTTGGCTCTCGGCCCACGTGCTTGGGTGCAGAGATCTGGGCACGCGAAGAAGCAATAAATTCCCCTGAACTGCTCAGGCTTCTGATCTTACGTTTCCAAGCAGCCCCCAAACTGCGCCGTCGGCTCGTCTCAAGTTGTTTTCTGGACGTTGGCTCGAGGCCGCCTCTATCTCTTGTCCTTTCTCTCACCCTGAGGGCAGTGGCCTGCACCTTCCTGAGACAGGGGCCTGGGCGGAGCTCTGGGGGTCTCTGGGCCCCCAGCCTCTTTGGTCTCTCCCTCTTCTCGTGGAGGTCTGGCAGGGGCAGCCCCTGTAGCCCGGCCAGGACACATCCCGGAGTCCCCAAAAGTGAAATGAAATGTTGTTACTGCGGTGAAATGCACGTAACGGAAGATTTACCACCTTAATTACACTTACGTGCACATTTCAGGCTCATGAAGTACATTCACGTGGTTGACAACCACCACCACTGTCTGTCTCTGGAAGTTTGTCATCTTCCCAAATTGAAATTATAAAACTGAGCAGATTGGACTCTGTCGTCATTTCTTACAAACCAGCCCGACTCTCGAGTGGTCCATCTGCTTCCCCACATCTTCCCGACGCAACTCCTACAAGAGCCCCTCCATTCCTGCCAAGGTCAGCATCCTCTCTGCAGGGGTCGCTCCTTTCCCAGGACAGCGGGCAAGTCTGAGCCAACGTCCCCCATCCCAGAGCATGAGTGCGGGCTTCCAGCGCCCATCCCGGCCCAGCCACTCAGCACGGGCCACCCCAGGGTGCAGGGCCTGCTCTGGGGCATTTCTGCCTGCGTCAGGGCCACTTGCTGCTCTGATGGACGCCCTGGGATCAGCGCTAGAGCGGTCCACGGTCACTCCTCACTGGCTGCTCTGCCGGCATCCTCACCGCGGCTCCCAAGGCCCTTCTAGCAATCGGAGGGAAAAGAGAGGGAGCTTCTCCCAGGGGCCCAAGGCGGCTGCCCTGCTGCTGCCCGCGTGGTCCTGGTGAGGCGGGAAACCCCATAAAAAGACCAGCAGGACCCCCGGGCAGGGCCACTACTCTCCTGCCGGCACTGTCCGGTTCCCTGGCCCAGAGGCTCTATCTCACTTTTTTGCCTCTGAAACAGCTTACTTACCCCTAAAGTTCTATTGGTTCCCTGAGCTCACTCCTGATTGGTTATTTCTCTCCCTCCTGATTGGTCCATTTCTACAAAGCTTGTTCTTAATTAGTCAACGTTCCTTATACCTCATTTACATATAATGCTGCAAAGTGCAAACTGGCAGCCTATAAAAGCCAGTGTAAGCCTACAGACGGGGTCCAGAGCTTGGAGTGTTAACTCCTCTGGGCCTGCTGGTGTAATAAACCTGCTTCTCCAACTCTCCGAGTGCTGCTTGGTCTCTCGCTGGGATTGAGGTTGCTGTCACAACTGAGCTGTAACACCGAGCTGTAACACATTTTTCTGCAACACTGACTCCAAGTCCACCTCTGAGGGAGGGGGCCTGGGCCTGGGCTCAGCACCCTGAGGGTGAGGCCTAGCCTGGAGTCAGGCCACCAGGGCGGGGCTGTCCTACCAGTGCTCCTGGGGAAGCCCCTGTGCTCTGTGCGATCCAAGCGCCCCACTCCCCGAGGTTCTGCTCTGTCCCCTCCCCCTCCCCCTGGTCGCCCTGAGGACGTGTTCGCATGTGACTGTCTTGGTGCCTCTTTTCCAGAAAAATGCCAGCTTAGGAGCACGGGCCACAGAGAAGGGGAGACTTGATTTCCTCACACAGTTCCTGGAAGATGCCTACGCTCACAGGTGCCTTACGGTGAATGACACTTACTTACCTATTTGGGAGTTTCCTTTACTTTTTAAAAATTTTTATTGAAGTATAGTTGCTGTACAGTATTATATGTTACAGGTGTACAATATAGTGATTCACAACTTTTGAAGGTTATTTTTAGAGGATGTTTATTTTTAATTCCTATTTGAAAAATGCAGATTTGGGGGTCAAGACATGAGAAGACACACCTTGAGATGACTGACCTTTACAGACGGGGGGCTGGGAGTCCCATCCTTTGGGGGTGCAGGTGACTTGCTCTGGCCCTTGGAGCCGGAATCCGTGACGACAGGAAAACACCAACACACGCTTTCCAGGCTCGTCACAGAGCAGGAAGCCCCCGTCTTCCACTTGGCTGGGGAAGCCACACGTGTCCCCTGTGGGCACATCAACATGGGACCCTGGGACAGAGCCCCCCACCTCGGGCTCCTGAGGGCCTTACTTCGGCACGTCTCCCTCCCTGCAGGCAGGTCCCCCAGCACTGCCTCTCCAGCCCCTGTGTCCTTGCAGCAGTCGTGTCTCCAGTTCTTCTCCCTGAATGTGCTCTGAGCAGGCTCCCCTAGGCACCCCGACAAGATGGCTTTAGCCAAAGCAGACGGTGGTCCTCACTGCATGAGGCAGGGGCTGGTCTCCTGCCCTCTCCCACTCTGACCACAGTGGTGGAGCTCACCCTCCCCATGCCCCCTGGGAGACCCACCTCACCCCTCCCTCCCCACCTGAGCCGGTCTCTGGACCCCTCCTTTCGGGTGCCCTTGCCTTGGCTGTGTCCTACGGTTTCTTGGCACAAAACACAGTCTCTACATATGGGCTTTACAGAAAAATCCCAAATTCACATCCTCTTCCTGGAACTCCCCTCCTGCAGAGCCAGCTCCACACAAAGGGTGAGGGAGCAGCTCAAAGCTGCCTCATCCACAACGGAGCCCTGGCCTCCTGCTCCCTCCCTCCACTCAGGCCACCCCTAAGGGGTCCTCCTTCCCTGAGGGGGGGTGCTTCCCGATGCCTCCCCTCGTGTCCCCTGCAGCGACCGGGCAAGCCACGTGGACTCCACCTACCAGGACATCAGACCACCCAGTGCCCCCTTCCC